>NC_085947.1:14802500-15493750 GCF_963556715.1 Cydia fagiglandana | reverse complement strand
CATAAACCATATAACATTTTTGGTGGGGAACAAACAAAAAGTGAGACTGAGACAAGGACAAGCAATAATACTGCTTTCTCTGCTACTCCTACTGAAATTTCCATAAATGCATCTCGGTCGGACGTTTGGCCCCTCCCCCGTGTCATCTCTATATTATTGTACCTCTATGAGATAAACAGTTGAAACTGTCCGTCTAAAGCCCCCTCCAGACTATGCGCGTGAATCGCGGGCGAAGCCGCGAACGCGAGTGTGGAGTCTAGTTCGCTGATATGCGAAATCGACTCCAGACTCGCGTTCGCGGCTTCGCGCCGCGATTCGCGCACGAGTGTGGAGCGGGCTTAAGCTAAAGCTGTATCTAGTCGGTATGATCACATCGACTGATTTGATCAGAAATGAAATTGGCGTCAATCTCCAATTTAATCACCAATTTTAGGTTTATGATGATATTGATAATATTAGAGCCCTCTAAATTGAAAAAATGCCCCATTCGAAAATACTGGCGTCACAAATTGGTATTCTTGCGTCCGCACCTCATTATATCGGTAATATCAGTCATTATCGGTGGTTGAATTCGGCGAGCCAAATTGGCGTTTGCGTCCGCACGTCCTGATTCGATCGGGAAATTTAATCAGATTGGCGAAAAATTTACTAGTCTGGATACGCCTTAACTCTGCATCAGTTTTGCAGTACAAAGTGTAAAGGTGCCACTTTAATTGTCATTTCAAAATCAGTACCTACATCTTGCGCTTATAACTAATGATTTTATTTAAAATTCGAAAGTCGCGAATTCGATATCGAAGTAGTAAGGCAAATGTACTGGTGCTCGACGCGGTCCCAGTACATGTCATCTTGAAACTTAAGTCATTATCAATAGAAGTGACAGCAAGATGTCATCTATTGGGCATTAGCATGTCGAGCACTAGTACGTTTACCTTACATTTAGTATAAAAATAGCCTATATACATATTTCTTGAATAAATTACAATAATTATTTTTAGTGTTGTAAAAATAGAGATTTTACAAAATTGCTCTCCATCTTCAAGTGGCAGAAACCGCCTCGTGGACAATTTACGTCATTTAAATTTGAAATATGAATAATTAAAATAAAATCGAAATTCTAATAACTCTAAAATGACGTATGCCACTTGAAAGGTTATACTGTGAAATATACAGATCAATTTTGCAAAATCTCTATTTCTACAACACTAAAAATAATTATTATAGGTAACTTATTCAAGAAATATGTATATAGGCTATTTTTCATATTTCAAATTTAAATGACGTAAATTGTCCGCGAGGCGGTTTCTGCCACTTGAAGGGTTATTAAAAATCAATGGCGGCGGCCGTTTTGAAGTAACTGCTAATAGACTTTTATATCTTTAGCCATAAAGGCCCCTCGTCTTCTCTCTTAGAAATATTGAAAAGTCATAAACATTCAATATTTACGTTTATTATTATAGCACTCCAAGAAAATATTTATAAAGAAAACTTCGTCTTTTAAAAGTTAAAGTAATTTAACTTTTGCTTTTAGGACACAAGCTGGCAAATTTATGGATCAAAGTCAAGATAATAAAAGTAAATTCTGCTAACAATAACTACTTTTTCATATTTTTTTAACAGCCTGTTATAAGCTATAATATTCTACACGGTGTAACATGAGGAAACCGAATAATTTTAACCACGCATTTCTGAGGTCAAAAGAAGTAAAAAATGTAATATGAGTTTAGGTAAATTTCGCCAAAAAAAAAATTTTTTTTGTTTCGTTTTTTTTTAAATTTTTTGAATGTATTTGTACATAAATAATGAATGTTATTGGTAAACTTGTCACTTAAAATGGATTTTTACATTTTTTTTCCGTAAAGTAGGTTCTTTTTGCAAAGTGTTACTTGTCACTTTTTGACATCTATCAATAAGGATATTTAGGCTACGTCCCTTAAGCAGCAACATCACCATCAAAAATGCCTTTTACACCATGTAACAATAAAAACTTATTTTTTTTAAATTAATAATATCTCTGAAACTAGGCGAATATCAAAAAAGTTTATAGGACATTTTTGTCTCTAAATATGATCAGGAATACGCTGTTAAAATTATTCGGTTTACTCATGTTACACCGTGTATAATAGTGTCCCACTGCTGGGCAAAGACCTCTCCCCTTGATTTCCACGACTCCCGTCTTATTTTGCGGCATCCACTTGGTGGCTATACTATACTAATTCATATTAATCAGAAATATTTTCAGTTAAAACTTGGAAATTTCATTTACGTATTTATACTACATGCTCAATTACACTTTGTGACTATGTAACCGGAACGACCCAATGACCTAATTTTATATTGGTTAATCGTGATCTGGGGCAATAACGTCACTGATGAAATTATCTGAGATGAACGAGTATTCAAATAGTTATTTACGATCATCATCATCTCAGCCGTAAGACGTCCACTGCTGAACATAGGCCTCCCCCTTGGACCTCCATTCGTACCGGTTGGAAGCGACCCGCATCCAGCGTCTTCCAGCGGCCTTAACGAGGTCGTCCGTCCATCTTGTGGGTGGACGTCCTACGCTGCGCTTGCTAGTCCGTGGTCCCCACTCGAGCACTTTTCGACCCCATCGGCCATCTTCTCTGCGCGCAATGTGTATTTACGATTCAAGCGCGAAAAAGAGGAAATTCGAAACGAGTGGCGATAAATTAGAACGCAACCACACGGAGTCTTTTAATCGACACGAGTTGCGAATTACCTATTCGCATGTGTATCGTACAACGTTTTACAGTACGTTTTACAGGCCCTTTAAACGTTTGACATACGCCCGGAAAGTGCTGTTTTACCCACTAGTGCGGGAAAGTATGTAGGTACTGTAAATAATATTTAAAGGGCCGTATGAAACGATACACGTGTGAATAGGTACGGTAGGAAATGTTTTTTTTTTATTGTTTTCTGGTTGCTTTAAGTAGTCGTTAAAGTCGTTAGGCCTAAGTCGTTTTCACCCGTCGCCCGCAGCCGACAGCGGCCCGCCGCCCGCGGAAAGTATGTAGGTACTGTAAATAATATTTAAAGGGCCGTATGAAACGATACACGTGTGAATAGGTACGGTAGGAAATGTTTTTTTTTTATTGTTTTCTGGTTGCTTTAAGTAGTCGTTAAAGTCGTTAGGCCTAAGTCGTTTTCACCCGTCGCCTTAGTGAAAACGACTTAGGCCTTAGATATGAATTACCAATTCAGCTCGAGAAGTACCTTTTAGCAGTACCCTACACCCTGGATTATAATTTCACCTAATCAAATACCTAATCCAAGCTAAGATACACTTCGCGTCGTTGCGCCACAGCAGTAGGTAAGTAAGTAAATACCTAAATCTTTACGAATGGATTGTCATGGTCATATGACTAATTTTCCATCCGTAATCAAAGTGCTAAATGACCCTTTTTAAGATTCCGTACCCAAAGGGTAAAACGGGACCCTATTACTAAGACTTCGCTGTCCGTCCGTCCGTCCGTCTGTCTGTCAGTTGAAATTTCCACAGATGATGTATTTCTGTTGCCGCTATAACAACAAATACTAAAAACAGAATAAAATAAAGATTTAAGTGGGGCTCCCATACAGCAAACGCGATTTTTGACCAAAGTTAAGCAACGTCGGGCGTGGTCAGTACTTGGATGGGTGACCGTTTTCTTTTTGCATTTTTTCCGTTTTATTTTTTTTTGCTTTATGGTACGGAACCCTTCGTGCGCGAGTCCGACTCGCACTTGGCCGGTTTTCTCTTTGGGTCTAATCAAGTATAATGTCATTAAGCACGTTTGAAAGTTTTGAGTTAGGAATAGGATATCCTTGCCCAGAATTTAACTCGAGAAAGTGACAGATTGTCACAAAACTGGCGACGTCCCGGTCGAGATGGCAAATTTTGCGATATTCTAAGCACAGCGTAATTATATAACGATAACTATGCTAGCTTCCGGGTAGCCATTTATTTCATTCAAAGTTCAAAGATGAAACATACTTTATTCATATATTCTAGCAACAAGCGCTAATGAATAGTTTTTTCGTTTTCCTGAGTCAAAGAGGACCCCAGTTAAGTAGGCACCATCCATATGGACATATTTATTTGAAAACTGACAATAATTATGTTAACTTTACCTTAAAAACGACAGATTTGTGTATAGGTATCTGCATTATATATATTTATTGTTCAACAAACATTTTCGTTAATTGTTAGTATGTACAATATGTAGATAATGTAGGTACAATCTGTACATGTGATTCACGAAAGCTGGAACAGAATTTATTTTAGATTTCTTACAGTTCAGTACATATCCCGCGCCAACTGTTATATTATGAATCAGCCTATAGAAGTTATTACTTAATATCATATTACATAACCCTGGACGACCAAGGCACACGTAGGTACGTATAAGCATTATCAAAGGATAGTATATATGTAAAACACGATGTAAAACAAGGCATAATTGGCGATCTTGTACTAATTAGAAATGAACACGGCTGTACAATTAAGGTACACACAGTAGCGTCCTAACGATGTTCGGTACATTTGGGCAGACAATGTCCAAATAACATTTCAGTAACGAGAATATGTCCTTTTCGTTCCCTTACATTTATTTATTTGAGTTTGAACATTCTAAAAGAAGAGGGGTTCTAACATTCTAAAAGTACTACTACTTACTTACTTGGTTGGCGCGATGACCCAAAATGAGTCTTGGCCTCCAACACAAGAGCACGCCACTTTAATCGGTCAGGAGCGGTATCCCGCCAGCTTTCGCCGACTCCGAGCTCATGGAGATCTGCCTCCACTATAGAACATCTGATAGCCGAGCCGAACATAATAGGTGAGACCAAAGTGCATCGTCTCCGCTGGCTTGGCCATCTCGAAAGGATGGGTGAAGATCGGGCAGCCAAAAAGGCTTACTTGGGTCGACCAAATGGACGCCGTCCTGTTGGTCGTCCTAAATACCGTTGGGCAGATTCTAAAAGTATAAGGGTCTTATATTAAGTTGGCTTTATCTTGGCGCGCTTATGCCCTTGATCTTGGTAAGTACCTAATAGGTATGTGAGATTACATAAAGTTCAAAACTGAATGTGGAATGCAATAACTTGCACTCAGGCTCTCACGAGACTACACAACAAGACAAATGACATGCAAAAACGTACCTTATAAACATCATAAAAGCCTATAATCCTGTCGAAAGTGCTGTACAGGTCGTTGAGCAGATCCACCACCTGCATGGGTGTGGAGGCGGCGCACAGCTCGGTGAAGCCGACTATATCGCTGAAGTAGACCGTGACGCACTCGAAGCTCTCCGGCTGGACCACCTCGCCAGCCATCAGTTGTTGGGCTACTGGCCTGGACGAATAGATAAATGGTAAAGCTAGTTCGTTGATGGTAGTTGGTTGGTGGCCGTTTTGTCGCCTAATTAGTGTTTAGTTTTTTTAACACTTTAAAAACTCTCGCGTTTTGTACACATATTTAATTTTAGATCCGTTTGTGTAATTTCATTTGTAATAAGTCAATGGTCTTGTAGGAATCGGAATCACACCCATGATACCAATACGATATGTGTTTTTTTGCACCCTATGGTTATGTGGTGTGGTGTGGGTGTGTGTGGTGTGTGTGTGTGTGGTTATGTGGTTGTGTGTAGTTTGTGTGGGTGTGTGTGGTGGTGGTGGTAGTGTGTTTGTGGTGTGTGGTTATGTATGTGACATTCTTTGAAAATAACATTCTCGTAATAAATAATGGTTCTTCCTTTGAAAGTAGTCCACAAAAACATTTTATGTTCTCGCGAATAGGTTTAAGTGAGTCAGAGCTAATTTTGAGACAGAGGCTCAACACGTAGAGGTCATCAAGTAGATTTCCTGCAACACTATATTTTCAGTCTCTCCGCCTCCAGTCTTTCATAATCGAAATCAGTTCTGACCTACCTACACTAATCTACTAGCTTTTCATTTAAGCCTTCTTAAATGAAAAGCTAGCAAATGTAAAAAGAAAATGTCACATACATACATACATCACTGGCTCAGTCTCCCAAAGAGGATTTTGGCTCCTGACACAAGAGAGCGCCCTTTACCCTATTCTGCACCACTTCACATATGTAATGATTTTTGAAAGATTTCCTTCTCTATTCTTACCTTGGTAATACTTGGTACAGCAATTCCTCAGATCTCCGTTTCTCTAGCGACAACTGCTCCGTCTTCTCTTCCACGAGCGACTCCAAGTTGTTAGCGTACTGCTCCATTCGGCTCAGGAGATCATCCATCAGGTTGTCGCAGTAGCCCCTAATAAAATCGGGTTTAGTCGTAACAGCGACGAATTAAAGGGCCACACTTTACTAGTTCGCCGGACGATATCAGCCTGTCATTTGTTCGGAACTGTCACCTTTTGCCTTTGACTGACAGGCTGATACCGACCGTCCGGTAGTAAGTACAGTATAAGTATGTACGTGCCTTTACGCAGAGACATACTTATACTTTACAAGTAACAGAGGTTACAAGTAACCTTCAATCAAAAACCTAAACTCAAAATTCTTAACCCAAACCACGAGTGCTTGTATCAAAGAATATCAAACTAAAGATGAACTTGCTGGTGGATATAGATCTAGTAAGTATTTGATTGTTTAACATTATCATTCAGTGTCTCAGACTGTCTTGATATGAAAAGCGGGTTGCTAGAACCAGTTTTTTATCACTACAAATATAAATGAAGTAAGTAGTCAAAAGCACTTGACAATTACATTGAAGAGGTCAGTTTAACCTCGTAATAAGGTCTTATTGAAAAAAGTACCCACCGCAGAAAACCCTGTTTTTCCTCTCCTCATTTATTTTGAAACTTACTTGATATGATTAGCATTGATGAAATCAAACGTGGGCCTATCGTCGGGCGCCTCGGCCCAGCAACTCGCAGCCAAGTCCATCAAATCTGACGCGGTGTTTGCGCCCGGGCCCGCACCCGCCTCGTTGGCTATCACCATAGGCCGGAATGGGGGTGACTCGCGCCCGCATACGCGAGAGACTATCTCTAAGGAATGAAAGACAAAATTAAGGATCGATTGTACCAAAACATCTGTCACCGTTAAATCGTTCACTAAATTTTATTGTATGTGAAATTTCATAGATCTCTGCTGCGTGATGTTCATCAGTCTGTTAACTGTGGTTGGTGCAGGGCAGGGCAGTCCCTTAGGGAGTCAAATTCATATGTAAGGTCAGGTCTTAAAATTGGTGGGTATCTTTTACATTCCAGTTGAAGAACACAAATGAATACAGACAATTTACTCTTATCGGTAGTTACCCTGTCTGTAATGCTGGCAATCCTAGTTTCTAATTCTAGAGGTTCCGGAGGATTATCCTCATTTTTTACCTAATCCTGACTTTCGATTTCAACTTGCTTTCGATCAAGAAATCAAAAGCTGTAAGATGGAACAAAAACGCTCCGAGAGTCTCACAATATTACCTCTGTTAGTCATAGCGGTGGTGTAATGGTGGAACGGGCCAGCGCGTAGCACGATCTCCTCCAGGATGATCCCAAAACTGTAGACATCACCCTTCAGAGATGCTGCTGCTCCGGGGTAAACGCTTGCAGCGACCAGCTCCGGAGCCGTCCAGAGCAGTTCTAGACCATAAAAAACTATTGTAGCTTTCACGGTATTCAATACTTCCAACTGGTTTCAATCTCGTGCTCAAGATAGCTTAATAAATTCCTAAAAATCTGAATTTAGAATACGATTTCCACGTTTTCTAAAATATTACATTAGAGAATAAATTAAAATATTAGGTACTGCTGCATGAAACGCAGCTAGTGCAGGTTGACGTTCAGAATACTCATAAAAGAGAATTGCTTCTAACTGGTGAGACCTAACATGATATCATGATCATTGGCGAAAGACCAAGTATTTTCTTTTCAAATAAACTTCGATTGGATCACAACCTCATGGTTCAGGTCCTGTGCTACAAGAATCCTTCCACTTACTATAATAATAAGTGTCGTCCTTGATGAGGTCAGTAGGTGTGCAGAGGGTGTTGGGGCCGTAATCTGATATCTTCAACACGAAGCGGCCATCGATGAGGCAATTGGAGGAGCGGAGCTTGCCGTGCGCTCCCAGACCGCCGTGGAGATAACACATGCCCTTATGAAAAAGACCGTAGTTGTGCAGAAAACGACCAACTCAAGTTTTTATCAATGCAGAAAACGACCAAAGCTACTGAGTTAGGGTGTAAATCACATTGACAAAAATGGTCGCTTTCTACAGAACTACGGATTGGTTTAAATATGTGTGGTAAAATGTCTGGTTTCAAGAAATAAATAGTACAATAGATTCTATCTTTTCTCTTGGTAGGGATCGCTCTATCAGTGTCTCAATACTACCCTAGGCCTAGGCCAAAGGTAGGCAATTTTTTAAGAAGAGGTTAGTCATTCGCAGTAAAAATCATCAAATTATGTAGGAATTTCAAAGAGCCGCAACTGCTGTTTCCCAGTCTCGGTGTTAATTTTTTCGGTGACTGTGTGCCGACCCCTACCCCAGGCTGGAATCCCTCCGACTGGGTTACGCAAACTCTAAGAAATTCTCCACGAAATTGTGAAGGATATGCAAAAAATTACTCGCCGGCTCTCTTGCGGAGAAAAGGGTCGCAGTCATCTGGGAAATTCGATAGAAAAACGCGGGGATATATTTAGGCAACGTTTGATAATTCAAGCACTTTTTATGAAACTGTGTCATTATCACTGGATCAGATGAAATTCCTTAACAACAACACGCAAGTTTACCTGAACAATATCATGCACCAGTGAGGTCCTAAAGTTCCAGTCTAGCTGGATTTCTTCATTGGAGAGGACGTCTTTCAGGGATCCCTTGGGGCAGTACTCTGTCAGTACGAACACGAGCGGACAGTCGACGCACGCGCCGATGAAGCGAGCCGTGTTCTCGTGAGACACGTTCCTCGCCTGAGGACAATGTGAACGAATGGAACTTGATCATCACTACCTACACCTTATAAAACAAAGTCCACCACCGCGTCTGTCTGTTTGTATGTAAGGTAAATGCACTAGCTAATGCCCAATAGATGACACTTTGATATCACCTCTATTGACAATGACTTAAGTTTCAAGATAACGTATACTGGGACAGCGTCGAGCACCAGTACGTTTACCGTATGTATGTTAGCGATAAACTCAAAAACTACTGAACCGATTTTCATGCGGTTTTTACCTATCAATAGAATGATTCTTGAGGAAGGTTTAGGTGTGTAATTTGTTAAGGTTTTGTGCAACCCGTGCGAAGCCAGGGCGGGTAGCTAGTCAAAAATAAGATCGTGTGTATAATTATTTTGACCACCTCGCACGCCTTGTTCATTTTGCTGCTCACTTTACAAAACACCGATTAATTACGCGCCTGTTCAATGTACCTATACACGAGGCCGTAGATTTGCAATGTTCTTCTTCATTGTACATTCTGAGGCAGTTTATGATATCTTAGAACGAATTCTCAACTCATCTTCTTATTTTTTAGAAAAAAGCAAAATGATCAAATACTAACCTGTCTGATCTCCCACATAAGCTTCTTATTGAGGTCTAGTTTCTTCCTGTGGATCTTCTTGACTGCTACTCGGTTCCCCTTGTACAGACCCACGGTGAACGCAGATAGAGTGAAGGCAGGCGTCCCTACTGCACCGCGGGTACTCCAGCCTAGGGAAAGCTGGGGGCAATGTACATAATTATTTTGTATGAGGGATGAGGTAAAGAACAAATACACCTGATAACAACTCTTCGGATTCCCGTCAATGAAAGAAGAATGTCAAAAAAAGTAACGATTGAAGTTTTTATTTATTTATTCTTTATTGAATATATTTAAGTCAGTTTTACATAATTATGTATGTATAAAACTTAACAAACTAAAACCCGTTCTGAGCCATGCCGGGTCCAAAGGTCCCCATCACACTAGCAGCGTTACCCCGCTGTATGGCGATGGAGACCTGTTGGACAAGCCATGACTCAGAACGGGGGTCATTCCCCTTTTCTCTGAGGCGCTTTCCAAGTTCCCTTTATTTATTTTATAAGTATTTAAGAAAATGAATAAGAATAATATTAATTGGAAAAATGCCGCGTTTGAATAAAAATTAAAGATTCTTACATTATTTGAAATAATTTTAATACTTGATATAATTATGTAGGTAGAATTGTAGATATACACCTAGGTAGATATAAAAATCATGATAAAATCGAAATTAGTATTGCTGCTACAACAAAATCCACAGCAATTTACTTCCCAAAAAACATTAACAATCGTAAATGGCCAATAAATGCCCAGTAAAACAAACAGACGGTTTTGATTTCACAAATACGGTAAACTGGGAATGTTTTATGCTGTCATAAACAAGGAATGGGTAACCCATTAATTAGCCCAATACAAAATTTTACCCTTTTCCAGGCATAGTACAGTCGCCATCAGATATATCGGAGCGGCCAAGGTGTTCACAAATATCTGAACACGCCTCTATTGTCAAGGCATTAGAGTGCGTGTTCAGATATTGTGAACACCTTGGCCGCTCCGATATATCTGATGGCGACTGTACCTACGATTTATCGACCACATACGCACCACGAGAACTTCAACTTTAGCATTCCGATTTAAGATTCAAATAGTTTGCTCTTCGGGAAATTTGACTTGTCTTCAAATGAATCATCAAAGCTGGATTAATTATAATATTGGAGTATATTTGGATTTTTCGGGAAAACGTTGTAAATTGGCGACTAAATGGTTAAGAGCCAACAGGAGTGGTCATTTCTCCATACAAACGTAAGTACTCGACGGTTTCCTCCGTGGATTTTGATGCTAGAGCAATGATTTTTTCAACACAGATTAATATTGTCAATATCTGTGTCGGACCGTTTAGCTTTTTTTGATATTTTTTTAAGGCGCTAGAGCACATCAAAAATGGCCAAAATGACCTCATTGACTATGTCGCAATGAGAGCCGTAGTATTCAAAACTGATATCAATTAGCCAAAAAAGCAAAACGGTCCGACACAGATAATTTCATAATCATTTAGATTTCCAAATTTGGTCACGATTGGTTAAGTTTTGGAGGATAAAACAGTCGAGTACGAAACCTCGATTTTTGAGATTTTTACTCAAAACTTTTGTCCTTGTCCTTATCGCACTAGTTTTAGGAGCCGCTTCCATTAGCGAGACGGGTATATTTACCTAAAATATTTAAAACTCAGCTCCTGTTTCGTCTTGAACGACCAAGGAAGACCGTTTAATGCACTGACACTGATAATGTACTCGTACCAGCCAATTTCGTACATTACCTGAACTATTATCACTAGACCTTATAAAATAAAGTCCCCCCTCCGCGTCTGTCTGTTTTCGTCTGTATAAAAACTGTTGAACGAATTTTCATGCGGTTTTCACCTATCAATAGAGTGGTTCTTGAGGAAGGTGTAGGTGTATAATTTGTTAGTTGTGTTAATTATAATTAGTACTACTTATAGGAAACTATGGAAATGTTATATTTCATTGGACAATTACCTTAAAAGTGACTCTTATAGATTTGAAATGAGGCCAAATCGGTATTATTCCCTTACAAGCCGAAACAATTAAATTATACAGACAGTTAATCGCCGTTCAAAACTTTATTTTTTCACTAAACTAAGTAATCTGTTGTCTACACTATGAGATAAGATAAACCTCTGCATGTAATAATTAGTTACTATTGATGATGTAAAATAAAGATTTATCTATAGTTCATTTTTTTAGCCTTAGAAATAAGGTAAACAATCTAGATGTGTCTTTTAATTGAAAAACACATTTTTAAAATAAGTTACGGCAAATATGTAACAATTATGAATCTAATACGACCATTTATATTCTTCTGCTTTCATAAGTAATATTAACTGATTTCTAAAAAGCGTTTTTCAATTAAATGACATGTCATGACAAGATCGCTTATCTTCTTTCAAGTTCTTTCTAATGCTAAATTATAAGGCTGATATCAAAGCGCCCTGCTAAAAGAGACCTCATCAACTACAAACTACTCCGAAAAGACGTACATTTCTAAAGTGATTAGCAATCTCTACCATTTATTCGTCTCTACATAATTATATTGAACAAAGACTCGATACGCTTTGCTCCGAGATAAATGGAACCAGGAAACTGGACAATTAATCTTGAGAGTCTCTTCGATTCATAATAAAAGGCGCAAAAGCCTACCTTGCCGTGATTGAATAAAACAGAAAGGTGATTGAATAAGGGTGGTATTCCATTTGTCCAGTGCGTATTGCGTCTCACATTTTGCTTAATGAGAGAGTGAGATGCAATGACATTGGACAGGTGGAATACCACCCTAAAACAGTGAGGAAGGCAAAGATTTTAATAGATGGCGCCAGGATAGATTTCCTTTGTTTCCATGATACTTACGAGTACGCTTCCATGAAATAACAATAAAGTACGAACTCCGTTGAGAGCCATCCAGGGGCGGGATTTTGGAAAAAAAAACGGATACTTATTGTATCAGAGAATCCCTAGGAGCAGTATTATTATTCCATTGAAAAATAACCTGGGGTGTACATTTTTCGTCTGAAAGGCTTTTATCATAGGTCATTTGCAAGATAAGTTATGGCAACACTATTCAAGAAGCCGTGAGTAGTTTTTTTTTTTCAATGTATACACGGTGTAACATGAGGAAACCGAATAATTTTAACCACGCATTTCTGAGGTCAAAAGTAAAAAATGTAATATGAGTTTAGGTCAATTTCGCCAAAAAAAAATATTTGTTGAATGTATTTGTACATAAAAAATAAATGTTATTGGTAAACTTGTCACTTAAAATTTATTTTTACATTTTTTTTTCGTAGAACCTACTTTTTGCAAAGTGTTACTTGTCACTTTTTGACATCTATCAATAAGGATATTTAGACTACGTCCCATAGCAGCAACATCACCATCAAAAAGGCCTTTTACACTATGTAACAATAAAAACTTTTTTTTTTAGTTAATTCTATATATCTCTGAAACTAGGCGAATTTCAAAAAAGTTTATAGGACATTTTTGTCTCTAAATATATGATCAGGAATACGCTGTTAAAATTATTCGGTTTACTCATGTTACACCGTGTATATTTTGAGTCTTTCTTAATATTTAAACGAATAGACCGTGGGATTTCCTTTTACGGAAATTTACCTTTTAAAGTACGGTTTTTTAAGGCCTGAACTAAAATTCTGACAAGCTTATAATATGACAAAAGCAAAGACCAGGAAACGATTGCGTAAAACTCTATGTCTTATAACTTATTCGCAGAAGGGCAGGAAGGGTTACTTCACGCTTCAGAAACGTTACCGAGAAATTTCATTCGTAACATAAACAACCATTTGTAACGTAAACAGCCGTAGCCAATCTTGATTTCATCTCCAACTGTTTTTCATATCTCAATGAAAGGAGATGAATCCAAACTTCCCCTCTGTTTATGCGCCCCGCGGCAGATTGTTTTAAGCCAATCAACGGATACCAATACGTACGTAAATAAATAACCGTACACGGCGGGAAGAAGTTGATAACTAGAGATATTTTACTAAAGGAATTTGAACTTAAAATAAAATTACAAAAGGTTCAAATTTCTTCAATTTTTTTCCCGCCAGATATCAATTTCTTCCCGCCGTGTACGGGTATTATAGCATCCGTCGTTGCTTATTATTTTAGACAAAATATGTACAACTTAAAGATATGTATTACATTATAGGTACAGCTCAATTTTTTTAACACGTCTGGGTATATCCTCTAGCCGCCCATACGTCAAACCTTGCCAAGCAAAATGAAATTTTATTTTGTCAACACAAAGTTCAAATTAGAATGGAACAGGAGACCTTTTTATAGGTCTCTGGGCGGCTAGAGGATATAATAATTAGTACAGTCATTATAGATTTTGACCCGTGAATAATTAGTTCTTGGATTTTTTTTTCGTAGGTCCCTCGGGGGGGTCACTGGGAGTGTAAATTCAAAAAGTAGGCTGAATCAGGCTCCTGCGTATATTCGAAAAATGGTTTTTTTCCAAAAAAAACGGTTTTTCTTCAATAACTCGGCCATTTTTGATTTTACAGTAAAACCGTAAGGACAAAAACTGTAGGAAATTTGATTCTCTACAAGTTAGTCCAGTCATTATATCCAAAAAACCGACCCTTCCCGTGAATAATCAGTTCTTGGATTTTTTTTGTACGTCCCTCGGGGGAATCACTGGGAGTGTAAATTCAAAAAGTAGACTGAATCAGGGTCCTGTGTATATTCGAAAAACGGTTTTTCTTGAATAACCCGGTCATTTTTGATTTTACAGTAAAACCGTGAGGACAAAAATTATTCAGAATTTGATTCTCTACAACTTTGTTTCCCTTCATTTATGCCGTAAAGCGTGGAACATAGGAGATAATGATAATATTTTGAATTTGTCGCGTTTTTCAGGTTTAATTTCTAAAATATCGATTTTGGGGGAAAAAATGTGGGAACCAAAACTGTTCAGAATTTGATTCTCTACAAGTTTAGTCCTCTTCATTTATGTCGTAAAGTTCAAAATAAACGACATGTTGAAAATATTTTGAATTTGTCGCTTTTTTCAAATTTTATTTCCAAACTATCGATCCTAGAAGAAAAATTGTGAGGACCAAACTTGTAGAGAATCAAATTTTCTAAAATTTTTGTCCTCACGGTTTTACTGTAAAATCAAAAATGACCGAGTTATTCAAGAAAAACCGTTTTTCGAATATACACAGGACCCTGATTCAGTCTACTTTTTGAATTTTCACTCCCAGTGATTCCCCCGAGGGACGTACAAAAAAAAATCCAAGAACTGATTCATCACGGGAGGGGTCGGTTTTTTGGATATAATGACTGGACTAACTTGTAGAGAATCATATTTCCTACAATTTTTGTCCTTACAGTTTTACTGTAAAATCAAAAATGGCCGAGATATTGAAGAAAAACCGTTTTTTTTGGAAAAGAACATTTTTCGAATATACGCAGGAGCCTGATTCAGCCTACTTTTTGAATTTACACTCCCAGTGACCCCCCCGAGGGACCTACGAAAAAAAAATCCAAGAACTAATTATTCACGGGTAGGGTCGGTTTTTTGGATATAATGACCGTACTAAATACTATTTGTACTATTTACGTCCTTTAAAGGTATGAATGAGACTTTACTTTTACTATCTAACACAACGTTATTTGTATTGTAGAGCTGTAAGTAATTTAGTACCTACTTATGCTAACTAGCATACATTTTACGCGATTTAATTTCTGCTGTACGAGTCATAAGCAGATTTATTTTTCATATTGTTTACAGTAAAGTCAAAAGAAGATTACCTATGTTATTTATGTACCTCTTCTTTTCCTCCTCAGTCGTTCACTCTTGACAGAGTCTTGACCTCTTCTTTTGTCCTATCCTAAATTATAGATAGCCGGTAGGTACAAGGTCAAATCTTTATTGACAACGCTATTTGTGTGCAAAAGCTAAATATCAAATATTATAAACCCTGAATATTTTATTACCATTGCTCTTGTAGATTTTTTTCCTCACTCACCGTTCCGCTACCTCACTTGAATCCCTGATGGCTGGTCCTTAGTCATCGGTACAACAATATGACAACAAATACCTACTCCTCATTGACCGGGGTACCCGCTGCCTCGTGTGGCCATGAAAATCACATATCCTGATTGCCTATTGCTCGTCATAATTGGATTCGTGCCCAATTTAATTTGCATGAATCCGAAATAAACGGACCACATTAAAATTGGTGTTATCTGTGTGTCTGACACGTGTTAAATTTAGCGTACTTTAGAATTAGCATACAAATCTAGAATAAATAAATAAATATTATAGGACATTCTTACACAGATTGACAGTCCCACAGTAAGCTCAAGAAGGCTTGTGTTGTGGGTATTCAAACAACGATATATATAATATACAAATACTTAAATACATAGAAAACACCCATGACTCAGGAACAAATATCTGTATCATCATACAAATAAAGGCCCTTACTGGGATTCGAACCCAGGACCATCGGCTTCGCAGGCAGGGTTACTACCCACTAGGCCAGACCGGTCGTCAAATCATGGTTGAAGGGCAAAGTACTGAGTGACATGACAACATAATTACATCAAGTTTAGACCAATTTGCCGCTTCAGTGATGAGCTCTACTATATGTTTGAAATTGTTATCCTCGTCCTCCAAAACTCATAATACGGATAGTAAGATGTTATCTCTGTTCGTTTATTGTTTCTGTTCCTATTATATGTGGCGTGGATATGCTCCCGCCAGAACAAGGACGGATCGGACACGCCACGCCATGTTGTTCAGTTCAACGTCGATACGGGCCTAAACGAAAGGTCCCACTTCTATGTCTTACCTTGAGCACCTCATTGACGATGTGTCGCGCTGGGCTGGTCCCCAATCCGGTGCCCACTTCGACCAACACCTCCTCGGGTCGCACGCGCCAGACAATCTTGATCAGTTCATCATCCACGCATACCTGGACAATGGGTACTTCCTTTTTCTAGGAGTGTCTCTTACATACCTTGAGTACCTCATTGACGCTGTGCAGCGCTGGGCTGGTCCCCAAACCGGTGCCCAGTTCGACCAACACCTCTTCGGGTCGAACACGCCACGCCATGTTGTTCGGTTCAGCGTCCATACGGGTCTGGGCGGAGGATCCCACTTCTAGAGGTATCTTACCTTGAGCACCTCATTGACGCTGTGCAGCGCTGGGCTGGTCCCCAATCCGGTGCCCACTTCGACCAGCACCTCCTCGGGTCGGACACGCCACGCCATATTGTTCAGTTCAGCGTCGATACGGGCCTGTCTGAATATAAAAAAAATGTTTACTATCAGAAGCCATATTACTACACCTAAGACAAAGTCCCCTGCTGCGTCTGTCTGTTTGTGTGTTTGTATGTTCGCGATAAACTCAAAAACTACTGAACGGATTTTCATGCGGTTTTTGCCTATCAATAGAGTGTTGTCTATTCTTAAGGAAGTTTTAAGTGTATAATTTGTTAACGCGTACGAAGCCGGGGCGGGTCGCTAGTCCGTACTAAAAACTTCAACTATTCCATATACCTATTTGTTATATTGTTAATTCTAATTTTTATCTTATATTATTTATTTTCGCCGTCTTTTATAATTTGATTGACTTTCCTCTAGTCTATTGTACTCAGTGCTATATTTGTCTACCGTTCTTCTCCAATTCTCAATCTACTCAAAGGTTAACTGGAAAAGATCCCTTAAAGGGATAAGTTCGCCTTTGTACTGCCTATCCTGTGCCATAAATTTGTGTTTTGTGTTATGTACAATAAAGAGTTTATACATACATACATACATACATAAAAACTTCAACTTGATCTGACATTACGAGCACTGCACCTCGCTCTAACTTTTAGATTGGTGCGTGATGCGAGTAATGTCAAGTATAAAATCAAGCTCAAATGTTTGAAGTTCAAATGAGGTTATGGATTATTGGCGTCTTTTAGCCAGCAACTGGCGTTAAGTATTAGGTTTCGCTGCTTGTAGAGCCACCAAGAGGTCTTTAATAAGGTGTCCCTTCCCACCTTATTTAAATCTTTATTTTTACAAGCGAAAATTGCATTTATCTTCGCAATTTTTGATGGATCAGGCAGCTAAAGGCTAATATTAGTAGTATATGGAGTATCACAGAAAGCAAGTTAATTATTTACCCCTTCTATAACCACTTGATAAAAGGATTCATTTTTTCGTAGCTTTTGTGTGCATTTACGAGTAATATGTTCGTGTGTGTGTAATATCCGGGTCCCGTTTATATCCGGATCGTGACAGCGCAAAAATCGTGGACGCTATATCATCCAATTAGGCGTGTATCTACATCGCCATAAATCCGAATAAAATGTATAATTTAATACAATGTTGTAATTGGACGCAAACTGCACACTGTGGCGTAGTATAGGTGCTTAATATAGCATAGATATAGAGGTAGGTACCCCTTTATTCATAAACGCGCTACAAACTTCAATTAGCTAATAATCGTTTGTCCTTGTCTGTCATTTTCACTTATGTATTTGTAAGACAGGGATTTAACAAAATCGGGGCCGTAAAGTTTTATGAATAAGCGAGGTAGTATGTAGCTGTATTGAGGGGAGACAGTAGTAGTAGTAAACACTTTATTGCACAAAACAAGTACATAACACAGAGAGAATACAATAAATGTGTACAAAGGCGAACTTATCCCGTACAGTTTATTGTATTAGCAATCTGCAGTAGTAAACGGACCATTCTATAGAGCACCTGTGTTCCACTTGACTACCCCTCACCTCATGGCGACCGTGACGCGTTTTGCCGACTAAAACTTCTGATATAAGGAGATTTCTGATAACAAATAAAAAATAACACATTCCCACAAAACAGATACTCCTAGACGCAATACTTCCGATCAAAAACCGTTTGGGAGCTGCAATGCCACAGATAGACACACAGATAGTCGTTGAACTTATAAACTCTGGCAAGTCAGATTTGTCTAGAATAAACCGTAATTAAAAAAAAATGTAAGCTCGAAGGATCCATGTCCAAATACTAAGCATAAGCTTTTTTGCTGACATAGTTGACTTGCCAAAATACCTATAATACACTTCTTTTTGCATCAGAAATGTCTATGACTTAGGATATTACTTATACTAAGTTCAGAACTACGACATAACAATGTTACATAAAAATAAAAACAAACAGTAATATTAAAGCGGCGAAGCATAAATACGAAGAAGAAGTTTACATAAAGCTGTAAGTTAATGAATCTGCATTCATTAGTGCGAAGCAAGGAAATAGCACAAGTAAAATAAACAGTACCTTCAGTAACAAATTTTATTATATACGACAGGTGTATTTTAGTCGCACAAAAACGACTGACAGAGCAGGAAAACAGCTGCCGCTTAAGCTCCCATATGCGCAGCTTTTAGTTTCATGGCTCTTCTACACGATGGGCCAACGCCGGCCACTCCAAGGGATGCAGCCATGCGGTAGAATGAGATAGCAATATCACTTGCTCCCTCTAACGCATAAATGCGTCCCTTGGAGTGGCCGGCGTTGGCCCATTGTGTAGAGGAGCCATCAAAGATACTACCAACGATACCAAATATAAGTGGTAATAAGGTAGGGTGATATTGCCTTTACCATTTAATTTCTGCAGTGGCGTAACTAGGGGGGGGTTGGAGGGGGCACGTGCCCCGGGCGCCGTCCAAGGGGGGGCGCCAAAATGGGCAAAAGACTACCTCTCCGCCTTACCAAAGGCACAGCAGGAAAACTTTTGTCAGTCGTATTTACCACCACTGTGAAGTGTGAAATGCGGATGGTAATCTGGCCCACAGCTCAAAAGAGAAAGCCGATCTTTTAGGTACTCTTTTTTCCCTCGAACTCGATCTTGAAAGACGACGGTAGCGCCCTACCGCCCACTATCCCGCAGTGCGAATACTCTATGCCAGAAACTTCTATCAAGCAGAGGGATATTCGGTGGGAGTTGCTATGCTTTCATTTTATAAGACGAGCGGGCCGAGTGCTTCAAGAGTTGTATTCCGTGTTAGCGCGTCTTTTCCCTCAGGGGTCTCCTGTCGGGAAGTTACCATCTTATGGACTGTCCAAGAGACTACCTATGCAAATGGATCGCTAGCCCTTTGTCCGGCAGGCGCATATGAGCCGTAGTAGACGGAACCTACTCCAATAGCTGCTGCTGCATATTTGTGACACTGACATGTCTATCACTATGGTACTATGGTATGTCTATCGGACGACAATAGGTACTGGGGATTCCTATAAAGGCTGGTTAAAAATAACTACATTCCCATTGCCAGGGAGGTTTTGGGATTATACTGAGTAACTTTTACAACGGGACCAATCCCGAAATCGCAAAAAAAAGTTTACACTCCTATAGAAAATGGACCAACCAAAATGTATGAACCAGCCAAATTTTTTTTCGCGACTGAGGGGTTGGTCCCATAGTAAAAGTTGCTCATTATAAACCCAAAACCTCCCTGGCAACGGGAATGCAGTTATTTTTTAGCCACCCTGTATACAGGATACAGGATGTCCTCTACCGCTCGTAGGTAAGTACAATGAGCTGTTGTCTGAAGAATTGTTTGACATGCTGCCTAGTTGCCAACGGTGACAGCTTGCCATCACTGCACCGCTCGCTGTATTAGGATAGGCAGAGTGTTTATCCTCACACCCTAGAACCTAAATGGTCGCGCACTGTGCGGTTTAAGAGGAATTCCTTTCACAGCGGGCGGGAGGAAATTTGTCGAAAAAAGGGAGCTCATTCCACAATAAGTTGAATAAGTTCCCGTTTCTCGAGAGGCTACAGTATAGAGATCACCAAAAAAGAAGTGCATAAGTTTCAAAATGGTCGGCAACGCGCATGTAACACTTTTGGAGTGTAGACGTCCATATGATGCGGTGACCGCTTACCATCAGGTGGGTCGTAAACATGTTACCCACCGATGTACTAAAAAAACACATATACACTGTATTTGTCTAAATTAAAAGTAAACTTTTATAAGAAAAAGTAACCCTTTTGTAGTTCATTTCGTTTGTGGGGGGGGGGGCGCAAATTTGGTGCCTACCCCGGGCGCCATATCCTCTAGCTACGCCACTGAATTTCTGATTCTGATTTTGATTCTGACTAACGATTTAAGTCTGATTTTTTTTATTCCAATCAAAACTTTTAGTGACCTATCACAACTTTTTTAAATAGGAAATTGTTTATTGAGTATAATATTCAAAGTTGCGTGCGGATAAATAATAGCTGTCAGACAAGTTTCAGTCACGTTTTGGTCGTGTGGACCGTTTTTTTGAAGTCAAAATATACAGCTGCGTCAGCTAAGTCTATTAGATATAGTGAAAAGTTTGCTGTACATATTTAATGAATAAATAAATAAATAAAAAAATACATTCAGTCGCTGTACTGTTCACAATTATTATACAGTTACCCGTTACCTTCGGAACGCCCGTAGCTCTAAGCTCACTATTAAAACATAAAGCACTCACGGAGTTCAAGTTCAGTATGGAAATGCCGAGAAAGGTGTTTTGATGTAGCCACAGACAAAACATCCTCTAGACTGAGCATAGTCGCGCTACCCCCGCTGCCACGCATACGGTAATTTTACTCCATGTTCGAGTAGAAAAGTGTCTTTGTGTGACGTCCGTGAACTCGTTCCACGTTTGAACGGACCAATCACGGCACGGGACTTCGCTCACCTCGTCCCGCGCACCCCCGCATTTTTGGCAGCATCGGTTGCGTGAAATAATTGCTCTAAACTCCGTCTAGAGGATTCCTAGTCTATGGATGTAGCTATTATACTGTAATGCTTCGCACTAATGGACAACGTGATGCTATTGTGCTTTATTGTCAAAAGCATTTTTAAAGGATGAAATAAGTGCTCTTTAGTATAATAATAGAGTTAGACCAAGAAAAGTCTGCAGCGATTTTGATATTAAAACGTCATAATTTCATAGTAGTTTGACGTTTAAAATAACACTTGCCGTGCGTGGGCTATCAAAATCTCTGCAGACTTTTCTTGCTATAACTCTAGTAAATACTGTCATATAATTTCGACAAAACGTGAGTATAGCTTGGCAAAAAAAGTACTTAGTAACTAAAAAGTGGCAACACTGTAGTGTCCTCCTGTTTTATTATATAAATTGGTTTGAAACTGACGCCTCTTTTTAATTTCTACTCTTTTTTGCCAAACTGTACAAAATGCACGACTAGCACAACTACCTATAAGGCCCACTTGCACCATTCCACTAACCCGGGGCTAACCGGTTAAACCTGGAGTTACTATGGTTACCAGTACAATTTGACACTGGGTTGACGGTTAAACCGCTTAAGCCCGGGTTAGTGGGATGGTGCAAGTGGGCCTTATGATAAATTATTTGTTATTACTTTCACACTTAACTTGCAATCAAATAAATTATATTTACTAACTAATTAACTACTTACTCGTTGACTTGAGAACATGTCTTTTATGTTGTTACTAATTTATTTGTTGTCGTGATAAAAACGAGACGAGTAATAAAAATAATGCCGATAATCGCGTCAATCATACTCTCTTTCATAAATACTAAAAAAAGGAGAAAACGCAACATATAATAACAAATAAAGTGTACGCAAAATAAATTCCTGAAGGTTGCGTTTTGATACTTACTTGTAGGCAACACAGGCAGCAGTGACTGCAAGTATCAAGAACACGGCGAGTCCGACGAAACAGTAAATGATCACTGTTTGCGTCTCTGAGCGGCGTGCAACAAACGACACACAATGGAGACATACTTTCATTATACCGGGGATTTTTCAGAGTGGGGTCCGCTAACATTCAAGACTTTAGTAATAAATATAAATGGTTCGTATCAAGACTCAAATGACACGTAAACTGGCTCGCTCACGTGTTAAAAGAAGTATATGTGATACGTAAAACCCCGTTTTTAGTGAAAACGCGTTTTTCCTAGTAAATACAGTTTTACGGCTCCTTAGTAAAAACGGGTTTTACTAGAAAAAATAAATCTTTTATTTTCGAGCAACGAAGGCCCATAGAGTCGGACCAAAAATAGTCTGCAGGGGATTTGATAGCCCGCGCAGTGAAAGTGTTATTTATACGTCATAATTTCATGGAAGTTTGACGTTTAAAATAACACGTGCACTGCGTGGGCTATCAAATACGCTGCAGACTTTTCTCAGTCTGACTTTAGATACATACCTACCTTACAGACTAACATATATATATAATAAATTATAATTTTAAATTGTAATGTATTTAATAAATATCTATTAAATCTTTAAAAAAAATCTTAAAAACTAAAAATTACTTTGAAAAGTAATTGTAACTGATAACTAAATTTTCGCTAAGTGCTTTGGTGACATGACATTCGTTAGGACTTAGGACATCGGGTCAGTCCCTATAGGAACCCACAGCGAGTCTAGTCCGCCGGCGGTCCCCTGGCTAGAGGATGGCTTTGCCCGCCACTGGCTAGCAGCCATTGCTCAAACACTTGTTGTCTACAGTACCTCCTTGACACATAGGGTCAGTCCCTAGGAAGCCGCAGCGAGGCGTATCCACCTGGCCAGTGGATGGCTTTGCTCGCCACTGGCTAGCAGCCATTGCTCAAACACTTGTTGTCTACAGTACCTCCTTGACACATAGGGTCAGTCCCTAGGAAGCCGCAGCGAGGCGTGTCCACCTGGCCAGTGGATGGCTTTGCCCGCCACAGGCTAGCAGCCATTGCTCAAACACTTGTTGTCTACAGTACCTCCTTGACACATAGGGTCAGTCCCTAGGAAGCCGCAGCGAGGCGTGTCCACGTGGCCAGTGGATGGCTTTGCCCGCCACAGGCTAGCAGCCATTGCTCAAACACTTGTTGTCTACAGTACCTCCTTGACACATAGGGTCAGTCCCTAGGAAGCCGCAGCGAGGCGTGTCCACCTGGCCAGTGGATGGCTTTGCCCGCCGCAGGCTAGCAGCCATTGTCCAAACACTTGTTGTCTACAGTACCTCCTTGACACATAGGGTCAGTCCCTAGGAAGCCGCAGCGAGGCGTGTCCGCCGGCGCAGCCCGCCGCCCACCTGGCCAATGGATGGCTTTGCCCGCCACTGGCTTGTAGCTGCTATTCAGGCCGTAGTAGAACGCCACCACCTACGACATATTTTTTTTTTTATAAAGCCTATAAGGTGTCTCACTGCTGGGCAAAGGCCTCCCCCCTAGACCTCCAATCCTCAACCGACTTAATCGGGACATATAAATAAACATTTTAAAACTCTATCCCCCTTATTCATAAAACTTTACGGGCCTGATTCAAAATGACAGATAAGGACAAACGATTATTAGCTAAGTGAGGTTTGTCGCGCGTTTAATGAATAAGGGGGTATACTTCTAATTCTATTACGAAATCTTAGTAATACTCAAACATTTTAAAAACGACAGTTTTTTAAAGAAGTTTTTTTCTATTATTTTGTATCCTTACATAGGTCAAAAATGGACGTGTATAATTTTTTTAAAGGGATAAAGTAGGGGACCATGCGGCAGTCGTAAATCAGAACGATTAATAAAGTACCTTCTAAATTGTAAAAACGAAAAGTAAGGGCCCAACAACGTTATTGTTTTAACACAATAGGTACCTATATAACGGCTATTGTGTTGCGATCAATGAAAAGTCCTTAAAAAAATCTAACAATGTAGCTCTCAAGATTAATGAAAAGTGACTTATCACTGTGATTTTCCATTCTAAGAGACTCATTTCCATTTTTTAGGGTTCCGTATCGAAAGGGTAAAACGGGACCCTGTTATTAAGACTCCACTCCCCGCAGTGCCGGATTTACCACTGGGCTGAGTAGGCTGAAGCCTAGGGCGGCTAATTTGGGTCAAAAAATATTTTATTTGCTGTTTAGATAGGGTTGACCAGAATTGTATCGATTTTGCCGCCCTCTGTCATGTCAAGACCCTTTATATTGATGTCAATACCCTTGATACAGACGTCCGGGCGGACAACAAAGTAATCCTATATGGGTTCCGTTTTGAAGTACGGAACCCTAAAAATGTACCATTTTCTATCAAATTGCGGTATTTCTATAGAAAAAATTTAGTTTATATTTAGGTACATTATTTATAAAAGCGAAGTGGATAGGGGCGGCAAAATCGGCATAGCCTACGGGCGGCATATGTCTAAATCCGGCACTGACTCTCCGTCTGTCCGTCTGTCTGTCACCAGATTATATCTCATGAACCGTGATATTTGACATTTTCACAAGTGATGTATTTCTATTGCCGCTATACAGTGCCGGATTTACCACTAGGCTGAGTAGGCTGAAGCCTAGGGCGGCAGATTTTAGGGGGCGGCAAATTTGTGTCAAATAAAATATTTTATGTGCTGTTCAGATAGGGTAGACCAGAATTTATTTGTAAAATTTAAATAACAAGCATAATTTGTCTGTCATGTCAAGACCTTTTTGAAGTACGAAACCCTAAACATGTACCTACCATTTTCTCGAAAAAATTTCGCGCTCGCTACGCTCGCGTTTTGATTTAAGTACCTACATTAGTGACCCATCTGTCTACATTGTAAATTTGGGATGGTCGACGATTCTTGTATCTTCGTGGTATTATAGGTTCCGATTCTTTCCTTTTGAAGTACGGAGCCCTAAAAATTTACCTACCTACTAATATATTCTTGAAAAAATTTCGCGCTCGCTACGCTCGCGTTTTCGTTTAGCTAACTACATTTTATTGTTACCCGTCTGACCATAGCATTCAATGATAACACAGAACCTAGTAGAACGCCAGCGGTAATGTCCACGCTATCGGAGCAGCTTCCGTCTACTATACGCCTCATATGCGTCTACCGGATGAAAAGCTAGCGATCCATTTGTATAGCATAGTCTTTCGAGCAGACTCAATGCCAGACCCGACCGAACTCCTTAGCTATATCCAGCCTGACTGCCAATGTCTCACCTTGATTCTCAATGGCCAAAACCCAGCGGTACCTACCGGTCACCGATCAGATCAGGCAAATATAAAGAGGTTAAATCGTCATTTGACGACCGGTCTGGCCTAGTGGGTAGTGACCCTGCCTGCGAAGCCGATGGTCCTGGGTTCGAATCCCAGTAAGGGCATTTATTTGTATGATGATACAGATATATGTTCCTGAGTCATGGGTGTTTTCTATGTATTTAAGTATTTGTATATTATATATATCATTGTCTGAGTACCCACAACACAAGCCTTCTTGAGCTTACTGTGGGACTTAGTCAATCTGTGTAAGAATGTCCCATAATATTTATTATTATTTATTTATTATTGAGTGACAAAAACGGCCCATATAAATCTGTATCTAGAATGTGAAAGTGACGTCACCTTATATGCATTTTAATATGGCTATGGTGTGTTGTACTATAAAATTAAACGCCTCTGATAGGAAAGTACTTTAAAAAACCTATAAGCGAGGCGGATAGGGGTGGCAAAATCGGCATAGCCTACGGGCGGCAAATGTCTAAATCCGGCACTGCCGCTATAACAACAAATACTAAAAAGTACGGAACCCTCGGTGGGCGAGTCCGACTCGCACTTGTCTTAAGTAGGTATAGATAGATAATTTCGAAATGAACCACTTTACATATACGTAGCATGTTACAGATCCTACGACGTAGCTCGCTACGGCTTCGTGTATTCAGACCAAGAAAAGTCTGCAGCGGATTTGAGAGCCCACGCAGGGCAAGTGTTATTTTAGACGTCAAACTTCTATGAAATTATGACGTATAAATAATACTTGCACTGCGTGGGCTATCAAATCCACTGCAGACTTTTCTTGGTCCGAATCTAGCAAGCTTAACCTCAAGAGCTGTATTCTGATAAATATTTCAATGCCCCAATTTCACATCGGTGACGGGTGCGACGAATTGTAAAATCACTGTTGCTGACGTCACAGGCATCCATGGGCTACGATTACCACTTACCATCGGGCGGGCCGTATTCCTGTTTGCCACCATCATTGTATTATTAAAAAAAACTTTATTATATAAAAAAAAACAGATATTTCTCCTGCGAAGTTTCTGACAATTGTCAAAGATTTAGAAGAATTTTAGGTAATTTTTGACAGGTAATGAGTTATATGTCGGAATTTCGTGACAATTGTAGTGTTTCTTGTAACAATTGTCATAAACTTAGCAAGAGAAATATCTATTTTTTTCCGATATCATAAAGTTATTTTTAAATAATACAATGATGGTGGCAAACAAGAATACGGCCCGCCCGATGGTAAGCGGTAACCGTCGCCCATGGATGCCTGTGACGTCAGCAACAGTGATTTTACAATTCGTCGCACCTGTCACGTTGGTGAAACAGGGGCCTGATATTTAATTGAAAGCTTTTGGACTATAGTTGTGGTCTTACAGTACGGAATCCTAAAAGTCATTCACCAGGAAATCCCGGAAACGCCACTGTAGTCGACTTTTAAATTTTATTAATGACGAGTACAAAGAAAACCTTTTAAGCATATTTTTCAGGATAAAATGCTCAAAAAGTATACTTCTCCAGGATACTTCTCAAATGACATTTCTATAGGCTAAAAAACCTTTGTAATTATTTCGCTCCAGCGATTCTTACTTTTCAACATTTTCCGTTTTCTGTAAAGATTTCTGCTTCAATGAAAAGGTGGATGAATAGCCTTTATCTAAATATTAATAGCCACTATAGGTATTCAGAATCTATGGCAGGAATCTAAAGCGTTTCTGGAGTTACCAAGAAATCACGTTTCCAATATATATTTGGGTCTATCAGAGACCAAATTGCTTGTTTTAACATAGCCATAACAACATTACGTTCAAGTAATATATTATTTATACTTTTAAAATAAGCAAATTTTTTAAAGGTTGATTCGCTCATTCCACTGTTTTTCTAAGCCATGCATTTGCTCTCAAAATGGTAATTTTGCAAAGTACACCTGCTGATTAAGATCATTAAAGCATCACCGAATGAGCCCTTCGGTAGACCAGTGCTGGTTTCATAGCTAGTATTACCACAGAATAAATAATAGTACTAAGTACAGAAGACTCACTCTCTAACAAAACGCGTCTGTTACGATCAGCACAGATATGGCTGCTAGGTGGCGACAGCGCCACGCGCGGCTTATGGCAAACCCCAAAATTGGGGCCGAACGGATGTACTTTTAGCTACCTGTAGCAAAGCGACGAAATCGCGGAGTGAGACACGCCTGGTATTACTACTGAGCTGGGTCCATGGCGTGACCGGCTGTTTCTCTGCTTTTGTTGTCTGTACATTTTCACGAATAAATGTATGTTATCTTTTAAATGATGTCATTTTAAATTGTGTAGTGAAGTCGGATCTTCTATTCCGAAATATTTCACAAATAATACACTACAACTATCAGGCCAATTCCAACGTGCACTAACATCAAAATGATATTTGAATCATGTTATTTAGTTATCGTGCGTCTCGCCCACACCAATACATGTACGGTCAAGTACGAGCGAAATGATTCAAATGTCATTCTGATGTCAGTTTGGTACGTTCGCATTGGCCTGTTAGCCCCAAGCATCCCGTATTTATATTAACCATTAAACAATCAATTGTTTAAGTTCTGAGCGCTGCGTCGGACGTCTATTGTTTCGAAACGAAACTCTGCGTCGGTTAAAGTAGGTCACTTGTCTAGTCATAAATATGCTATCATTCACTGCGTTAAATACATAAGTTGTAGAGAAACCATATGTTCCGTATGATCAAAGAGTTATGTTGGAAATATCTAGGAGACCTTGAGCTAGATCGATTTGTCGCCCCCGAAAACCCCCATATATCAAATTTCATCGAAATCGTTAAGAGCCATTTCCGAGATCCCCGAAATACATATAAATGTACAAGAACTGCTCGTTTAAAGGTAAAATATCTGTGAGACCTAGCTTTGCTCGGAAAACGTATAACAACTCTAAAATGCGCGTTTTCCCAGTGGTAAGACCTAGCTAGATCGATTTTTTCGTCCCAGAAAACCCCCATATAGCAAATGTCATCGAAATCTTTAGAGACGTTTCCGAGGTCCCCGAAATATATAAATGTACAAGAATTGCTCGTTTAAAGGTAGGTATAAGATGAAGAAGTTAAGTCTAAATGGCATTATTCATAAGCGCGCTACAACTATACAAGCCTCAATTATCAATTACATATTAATCTTTTTTTTTAAATTATCTGTCATTTTTATAAATATTGTTACTTCATAGATGAGACAATTATTATAATTTAGAAACGCTTGCTATTGCGGCGGCAGCGGGTGAAACCCTAAAACGCCGCAAATATGCTGGTCTTACAAACAACCACATATTTGCGGCGTTCGCGGTAGAGACCCTGGGGCCGTGGTGTCGTGACGCTCACAATCTTTTTAAGGGCCTAAAAAAAATACTATTTGAAACTAGGGCTGCCTCATATCTAGGCCAAAGAATAGGCATAGCTAATCAGCGTGGGAATGTAGCCAGCCTTATGATGGGCACCCTTCCGCAGGGGACAGATCTGGGGGACCTAAGATAGGTGGGTAAGTTTTATTTATTTTATTAGTTTTAATTTATTTAGTTTATACTTAATTTTAATAATAGTTTATAAGTTGTGTTATTTTAGAGGTATTCAATATTCATTGAAATATAAAAAAATATGGTGTATTTAAAACATGTCAACAATGTACTAGCAGAATTTTTTTCAGCTATTGATCTACAATACTTCAGTTGATATTTAATTAACCACTAGCTACGTTTTTATCCCATAAAACCAGGGATATGTTTATGTATCAATTTATTGTATTGGTCAAAATACTCAACGTCGCACTAACCTCAAATTTCCCAGTGACAGGATCCAAATCCAAGATGGCGTAGTCAGCATCGCGGTCTCCCACCGCGTCGATTCGCACGTGGCCCGTTATACCTACAAACAAAAATAATTAAATACAAACATTAATTATACAATTTTCAATTTATAGATATAATTACACACAACAATAATTCTTCCTTAATTGGCTTAATTGACCATTTATAAATCCCTTATCCTGTTATTTTAAAGGTAGTGCTTGCCTGTTCAGTTTATTAAATCAATGAACAATAAATGAACCCAAATATCAACTTAGTAATGACACTAATGACAGGATAAAGCGTCTGTCTCTATATTGAACAGTACCAAGTAACGTTTCATCTATCATGTCCTTATAAAACAAGAATCACGGCGCAATTCGGGAAATGAATAAGAGATGCCCTAGATATGAGATAGTAAACATATGTGACGTTTAGGGATTGCAATCCGGACTGGTTTTGAATCCGGCCGGATCCGGCCGGATTTTGGCCTCAATCCGGCGGATCCGGCCGGATCCGGCCGGATTGGTATTGCGGATAAAAAATTCATCAAGTCACGTATTTTATCATGTTTTTAGCGTTATATGCGAAGTTAAGGATATTTTTTAATGGATTAATAAAACGGGTGTCTTAACAGGAGACCTAGGCTCTCCGAAACATGTCGCGCGAGTGACTAAAAACAAGTGTCTAAACCGTAAATTATTCAATGTTAGTATGTCTCACAACAGTTTAATTCGATGACGGCTGTTTTAAGTTTCAAAAATCAACGTTTTCATTACTTAACCACAAATAAAATCTTCTTTTTCTCTTAAAATATCTATAGCCCAACCCACATTTCCAACAAAAAGGTGCTCTCAATTCAACCATTTTAGTTTTGGCAAACAAAATCAATAAACGTGTATACCTATACAAGTACATTTAGTAGCATAATAATAGCAAAATAACATATAAATAATAATAATAAATAAATCGGATCAAGGGACAGATGCAGAAGGCGGTGATCTTGGACACGGCGCGGATAGTACGTCGGTTCCTCTCTCTGCGGCCCTGACCACCGGTAGCTTGGGCCGTGCCCCGCTGCTGGCGGCACCCTAGGTTAGGTTTTTTATAATGTGTTTATATGTATTTTTTATTGTTTTGTGTTTTTATATTTTACTTTTATATTCATATTATAAAAACCCTAGCCTGAGAAAAATTATGAATAAAATAAATAAATATTATAGGACATTTTTACATAAATTGACTAAGCCCCATGGTAAGCTCAAGAAAGCTTGTGTTGTTGGTACTCAGACAACGATATATAATATACAAATACTTAAAATTAAATACATAGAAAGCAACCATGACTCAGGAACAAATATCTGTGCTCATCACACAAATAATTGTCCTTACCGGGATTCGAAAACCCAGGATCGCGGCTCCACAGGCAGGATCACTACCCACTGGCTAGGTCAGACCGGTCGTCAAAAGTTAACATATATTTCTCTATTTAATTTTATAAATATTTTATATTTTAAATGCAGGTAACACTTATTATAAGTGGGCTAAAATGGTTTGTACAAAATAAAACGAAAGAACATGTACATTAAATTACAATGTAACAACACAATAAATTGAATATAAACCAATCCAGTACTTACGGTGCACGGAAATCTCACGACACATATTTCGTCGGCTAGAAGACTGGCGTCAACTAACAAACAAGTTGTTGTGTTGCTGTTTGTGAGCGAGAAAATTCGAATACTGGCGAGAACTTTTAAATTTTAGCAGTGTTTTAAGCTGTTATTTTATATTTTAGCGCTTTATTTCACTTTACCGGATCCGGGACCGGATCCGGTGAATTCTGCCGGATCCGGTATCATGAAAAATGTGCCGGATCCGGCCGGATTACCGGATCCGCCGGACCGGATTGCAATCCCTAGTGACGTTCCACGGCAAAAGGTACCTTATGGCAGCTGGCGCTTACGCTATTATTAACGCCGCTCCAATATTCAGCCGGGGAAATGGTACCTTTTACTGTGGAACGTCACATGTCTTTACTATTTCATATCTAGTGGATCTCTAATTCATTTCCCGAATCGCGCCGTAAATCACGAGCCCGCGGTGCAACCCAGTACTGCTGCTCGTGGCGTAGCATTTTACATATAAAATTGCACCTATGTGTTGTTGCACCTACCTCGCTCTCGTATTGTGTATGTGTAGTATGGTCGCTTACCTAAAAAGTCCCGACCCCACATCCGGTTGGTGATGTTCTGGCCGTCCCGGATATCTCCGCCCTCAGTCAAGGTCTCGTTCAGCGCCATGCCGAGAAGGTACACTCCGTCGTAGAACGCTCCAATGAAGAAGTTTACCTGAAATTATCTCAGTTAAGTACAGTCTGAAATAATACGTTGCTCTTCGAAGGCCCCAAAAAATATGTGACGCGCTCTTATGAATACAAATAAGATTGTGTCAGATATTTTGCGGACTTCATTATTGCAGGTGACTGTACTTTTGTCTATACAAACTAATCGTATTTCGCTATTATAGTCGCTGCAAGATATAGGGTGTTAAATCTAAAAGGGGCTGTAAAATCTCCAAAGGCTGCCGAAATTCGATTAAACGTGATTTTTGTTCATTTGGTTATGCAAAAAAGAACCCCCTGAGCATATTTTCAAGTTTAATTTTTTTACAACATTTTGTCACACCTACAGTCAGGTACAAGACATTTAAAATTATGATTGAGTAAATAAAACGCAATGTTGCACATCAAAATGTTGTTCGGTGATGAGATTTAGATGACAGATACCTATATTAGGTATTTTAGTGATCCATATTTTATTACACGTCCATTAGTTTGGTGATTACAAAATACAATACCTATCCAAGTAGGTATCCATCCCCTAAGAAACCTAAAGGTAATTTCTTATTCCCTCAATTTACAAAAAAAATCTAGTCATGTAGAAATGATTTTCGGCTACGCTCATAATAAATGCTCTCCAAGAGAGCCGTCAGTCTGTCGTAATAAAACGCAGAGAAAAATGCTTAGCTGATTCTGCGAGTGAATGACTATTCACATTAATACGTAAACGAAAAATGAGTTATTTGGAGTGTGTTACGCATTTACTTTCTAAGGATTTATTTGTTGTCATATTCCCATCGTCAAAACTATTGACTGAGAGTTCTGAGAGCTAGTATAGCCATAATATTCAAGAGATATTATTATAGTCCACCAACGATTAGTTAAAGAGTGTTGCAGTTAGTACCATCACGCTCCGACATTGTTACGCCATTTAGGGTCCTAGCTGCATTGGTTGTTCAATACTTACGCTATAGAATTTCCAATTTAGCAAGAACCCTAAATGGCATAACAATCCCGTGTGGTTACTGTACATATTAATAATTAGTACTTTCATCTAGACACGTGGAAGCACGTTACGGAAATTACATAGGGACCGTGCGCATTGGAGAGTCTGTCATCTTATGGTCTGAATCCGAAACATATGTGCTAGTACATTGCTAAAGCAAGTGCTACCACCTACCGTTCTCGTCGGTACGTTTCCTTGTGCAAAGTAGGTTCTGCCATCTTGTGGGCTACTTCGGAAGAATAAACGACACATTTACACCTTGATAGCTCCTATGCTACCCCATAGTTCATGCACGAAGCATATCAGGGAGGCTACAAAATGTACAAACATTTTTTTTCCTCGGAAAGTACATATCTGTATGTGATTGTGGATATCTATACAACCTTGTTTACCCTTCTAAATCTCTGTAGCTATTTAATTTATTTTATTTATTTTATTGATCAAATAAGTAACACAGCATTACAGTATAAAACCAAGGCACACAAGGCACAAGGAGCTATGAATCTACAAAGCTCCGAGTCTGGGCTATAACCGCGAAAATCGAAGTTCGCAAATTGCGGGCATTTTTCTCTGTCACTCTAGTTACGCCTTCATTGGAGTAAAAGAGAAAGATCCCCGCAATTTGCGAATTTCGGTTTTTGCGGTAGCCACTCTGTATAATATTGTGATTCTTGAACAGTTCGTTAGAGTTGTTTTTGTAAAAGCGATCACTAATATATACAATATGATTTAGGTATACGAAATTCTGGTTTGATTTTATAAGGTAACGGGAAGACTGACTGGAGAGTTCATGTGAATGATTATGATTAGGTACATAACCAGCTATACTTATAGAGTACTAATTGTAAAAACAGTGAACCAGCGAGTGACTAAATGGTACTGAAGCGCAAGATGTTTAAGCCAAATAGTTACCACGAAGAAACTTTTTGGCGTATCTTTAATTTGGCTATTGAATTTGCTCTCTATACTAAAAAACGGGGTCCCTTTGGTTCCCATAAAGTTTTAAGTCATAATGTATTGTTTGTCATAGTATAATTAGTCATAAAACTGAAACCGTTAACTTTTCAGGATTTTCGTAAGGTTATCCTATAGATAGGTTAGGTTATGTTTGTTTTAGGGCAATCCTGAAAAGTGGCGCGTTTTTGAACCAAATAAATTATGACTAACGAAAATCGGGGCAAGCAATACATTAATGACTTAAAAGTTTTTGGGAAACAATAGAGACCCTAAAAAAACACTAATTTGAAAACTCCGCTACCTGATAATTTGTTGTTGTGTGCGTAATGTTAACTCTGCTGCAGATTATAACATCGTTTTAACCCAAATAGAACCATTTAAAGCGCTTTCGTTATTTATTAGACGCCTGAAATATGACACGATAATCCCGGCTCACGAAAACGCAACCCCGAAGTTCCGAAACCAAAAAAGATAATACAAGGGTAAAACGAGGGTAAAACGGTACAGTCGCGTAGAGTTATTTGCGGGTACGATTTTCTGCAGGATCCCGTTTTCTGTAGTATATGCGTGCAGTATCCCGCAAACAGAACGCTCGTGTGAACGTTACTATATTCCTGCTCCTGCAGGAAACCGTACCTACCCGCAAAAAATAGGACGTCCTAAGTACCCCCCTTTCCCACTGACGTCCAGTTTTTTGTGGGTACGGTTTTCTGCAGGATCCCGTTTTAGTAGCTAATATAGTAACTTTCACACGAGGATTCTGTTTGCGGGATCCTGCATGCACACTACAGAAAACGGGATTCTGCAAAAAACCGTACCCGCAAAAAACTGGACGTCAGTGGGAAACAGCTCTTAGATATATCGAAGCGGTCAAGGCTCACAAATATATCACCAATATATAAGACCGAAGCAATTTAGTTCAACTGTAAAGCGTTAACAGACAGGCTGAATTCTAACCCTTTTTTTGTTTCTTCGATCCAGATTTCTGTGGCCCTAGTGAAAAAGGGTACAAGTCTCACGCAGCTTAGGAGTAAAAGGGCACAGGTGTTACTTGGAACTTATACCCATTAACAACCGCGCTGCCCGAGACTTATACCTTTTTTCACTAGGGACACAGATTTGTTTCTTTGGGTCGCATAGATTCTCATCTTATATTTTTAGTTGATCTCAGATGTCTCTGTTTAAGTATATGTGTTAATATGTACATACATATAATAACATGAATCGTTGGCAAGCAATTCATACATTTGGTTAACCTACTTGCTCTTGGTTGCTTAGCTTGAGTATTAGATCCATTACTGTATATGAGTCCACAAATATAGATTTACTTTATATATAGTTTGTAGTAAAGAATATAGAGGTCACTTTTATCGCCATTATGACATCCATTACTTTCGGACATGTGTCTAAGTGCTTTCTGTCACCTTCGAGTGACAAATGTTGTATCTTCAATATCTTACATCGCTCAATTATGTCATTTATAATTATAACATTATACACTTCGAGAACCTGGGTAATATACGAGATAAGTACAATATACTTTACATTTATATACCGTTTTTAGTATAGATATTTTCAGAGCCATTTAAATTTTGTTTTTTTTTATAACAACAATGTACAGAAAGCCTAAATAACTTATCTCAATGAAAGCTAAGTCTATTTCATTAGGTGCACGTCTTTATAATAGACTTATCGGACTATCCCTAAATCCTAATGAATAAGGGTTTAGCCCTAACTTGTGGCCAGGGAATAAAACTAGGCATTATAATCTAGCCTTAGATAAATTCGAGGCTAAAGATGGGTAACAACCACCCCAGGCATGGACAGACTTAATCCCTTTTGTCCTAATACCAAAAATTGTAGCCAAGATTTATGCCCCTTAAATCTAATTGAGAGCATCTAAGATTATTTTGGGATGAAGTAGGGTTAAAACAAATTACAAACTAAATTGTAGAAAGACACAATTAACTGCGTTGGATATTTAATTGTAATTTTTTAGACACTTGTACCGAACTGAAAAGAGTACACAACATTGCTGAATGCACGAAAAAATAGATTATTCATTCTGTGTCAGTCTGTTGTCGCCTTTCTCCTTTTATCAGGATTTAGAAGATGTAGATAAACAGTTCTTTGATGGAGAATCAGTAATTCTCAAGTTTACGGTCCACGTATATGTATTCTATTCCATATTACTTATATATTCTACACAGACATAATTAAAAACGTGAGATTTAGCACTTTCGAAAACATGAAAGTATAAAGATCGTTCATTTACAAAACCTAAGTAACAAGGTACAAATTAAGGCCAAAAACATTGACAATCCGCTTATCCAAAGAAAATACCTTAAACTATGATAAAATTTACTTTAAGTTATCCCCTCCATCTATAAACGTTTATTGACTAGAGGGTTAATATTAGCATACAATAGTTTCTTGGTAAACAATTTTCGGCCCAGACACGGGCTTTGACTTAAATTTTATAACATCGTATCAGCGGGGAACGTTTATTTGTAATATAAACTTTATGCAATTGGAATTAAGTCGCAATTGAATTAGCGAGGGTATGAATTATAAATGATATTAACAGGCCTATTATACAGATACGGAATGTTAACTATTGTGGTTTCACCAAAGCCAAGCCATAGGTATTATTATGGATAACTGAGATATATATATATACCCAATGAATTACATTTTGAGTCTATATTTTATGGATAAGGGTGGCAATATCGAATTCTATAAATATATTATGGGATATCGGGCAAGGATCCGTAGTAAGAAAGAAAATAAATTGAAGGATGCAAGTTAAACTTAACAAAGCAGCTGTTTTTATAACATGCCCAAATTTCTAGCAATTTTAACATTGACATAGAGAAATTACCTGTAGGTACATTTTACATATGAACGCAGTTTTAAAAATAAACGTCCTTTTTATCGACTTTTATTGAGTCGAACAATCGATACAAATATACCTAGTACTTAAATTCGATTCCTTGCTCGTACATGCAGCACCAGCCTGTGAACTCATAGAAGCGATGGTTTGTTGATAACTTTAGCAGTTTTGGTCTCAATTTCACGTGCTTTGATTTGCGTAGTGTTAATTAGACACCAAATTTTTATATTAAACAAAAAATGAAAAAAAAAATCATCGCCTCCGGCAAAACTCGTACTTGCGACCTTTCAGAACATCAGTCCGATCGCTGCTACCAACTGAGCTAAGGATCTCGACTGATCTTAACTAATCTGAACTGGGATACGGATTTGCAATCTCTTAACGCTCGCAAAACTTACTGTTTGATAAAAATTAATAAGCCGCCAATACCTAATTTTTGTCATTTCCACCGAACTCTCTGTATTCAGCTTCATCTATTATAATGTAAATGTTTGTACACATATTGGCACAAGGTATTAGAGTCAGACCGTAAAAATTCTGCAGCGATTTTGATAGCCCACGCAGGGCAAGTGTCATTTTAAACGTCAAACTTCTATGAAATTATGACGTATACATAACATTAGTTTACACTGCGTGGGCTATCAAATCCGCTGCAGACTTTTATTGGTGCGACTACGACTATAGTAATCCTCTGGCCGACTTGCCGTAGTCACGACTGTGTCAACATATGCCGACATATTACAAGTCCAGTGCCGCTTATCGTATTGCTTCTCGGATGTTTCAGAACTTCGAGTACGTGACCAGACGAGACCCAAATAGATTAGAAAAGCTGATCATTGTTGGCCACGTGTATGGAACAAGAGGACGTGGGAAATCACTGACCCATTTGACCGTTGTTTATGATGAAAGATGCCAGAGAAATATATATCCAGAAGATCGTATCGGATTTGAGATCCTTGGTGAATAAAGCAACGAGTTCATTGAATGATTTTACGGTTTAGACTCATGACTTGTTTTTAGTCACTCGCGCGACATGTTTCGGAGATGCTAAAAACACGTGAGTCTTATCCGTAAAATTATTCAATGTGTTGTGAGTATGTCTCACAACAGTTTAAATGAGTTCATGTAACTGAAATCCTCAGCCCTAAGGATACCAGGAAGATAGCTTGTAATACATACCTCCTCCCCGTCCGAGAAGGTGTAGTTATAGTGCATTTTAGCCCTGGCCCTGACGGCATCCGCGAACTCGTCGAAGCGGTCGCCCGTCGGTAACTTCAGCGACACTCGTAGCAATGCTTCGTAGGCGGCGCGCGCGGCCGCGTCACGGTCGTCTCCGGCTGCCCAGCCCGTTTCGTCCCAGTAGCCACCCTGAAACAGTATGAGAATTAAAACGTTTGTTTGACTCAACGTCAACTGACGTTCACGATGACGCGCCAGCGCGCCACGCATGATAGGCGGCGTGGCTTTCAAAGGATTAAATATGATGTCTTTGATATTTTGGTGCCGAAGAATAGAGTAACTTACACATGTTTCAAGAGATAAACGGATTTAATAGGCAGATTATATGTGCGTGGTATTTGGTCCTCAAAAATGTGGAAAAAGTTCGATCACAAATTAACAAATAAAATATTTAATTGCCACAATAACAAATTTCGTCTCTCCACTATTTTATTGTAAATGTAGATTTCATTTCACCAAAAAGGGGTTAAGTAAAGATCACCGTAATAAATTGAATACTAAAATGTGTGCCTGAAAAATGTATTCATCGGCAAGAGGATTGAAATAAGTGAATGAATTTAAAACCCTAAAACCCATCTCACCAAATACTTGCAAAAAATTTCGGTCTTTGTTATCTCGAATGAAGAATATTTGAGAAAAGCAAATACATTGATGTTCCTTTGATTCTAGACACACACAAAGGATTATTTCTCCCGGCATTCGAATTTTAAACAACCGCCTGATATTTGAGTACCTTCAAAGTTCTTAAAACTCACTCAAAGTTTTCGATTTTGTTATAATAAGTCTTTAGAATCTGTATACAACAATCGCTTGTACCAGGAAGATAAACTCCCGGAGGCTCTCCGGAAATACAGCTCACAGAGGAAAACGAATATTAAAATTTCATTATATTTTTCTCTATCGCTCTTGCATATTCGAGCTCTGAGCAATACCGTCTTTGCCATAAGGGCACACGGGGCCAGTGCCCAGGCCCCCATCCTCAAGGGGCCCCGAAGGACAAACAGTAACAGTATATTTGATTATTACTTAATAATAAATAGAAGATCATAGTAGAAAAATGTTCGCTTTCTTTACTTATTAAAAGGCCCCAAATTGTTATGTGCCCATGGGCCCCAGCATAGTCTAAGACGGCCCTGGCTCTAAGCCCACCTGAAGATTCCTCCTACTGTCTTTATCTAATCTCTATCTAATCCAATCACCTTCCGATTCCGAATTCGAACAACAAACACAACAGTTTCCGAGATGCAGTCGCATTAATTCACCGACTTGGAAGGTCTTACGTTAATCTGTGTGACCTAGGCTTTATGCAGCCCTGATTCCCTATCTAAACCAAGTCTTATTCCTATACCAACAAATGCTAAAGTTGCTTGGTTTACTAGTGAATGCTGTCGGTACGGATTGCAAGACAATTAATCTAAAAACAAACAAGATTGAGGCAAGACATTCCTAGCGGATAATGGTGACCAGCTTAACTCCAACCTACTCTCGAATCGAATGTGTGGCCAGCAACAAACGTAGCGTATGTACGGTCAGCTACAGCAGAGATAGATGACCCTGCTGAATCTAATTTCTATGCAGCTGACTTTATATGTGACAATGTAGGGTCATCATCATCATCATATCAGCCAGAGGACGTCCACTGCTGGACATAGGCTTCCCCCAAAGAGTTCCACAATGACCGGCCTTGCGCCACCTGCAACCAGCGGACTCCCGCGACCTTTACGGTCGTCAGTCCACCTTGTGGGGGGTCTACCCACGCTGCGCCTTCGCCCCAATGGCCATCGGTTCTACGGGCAATGTAAGGTTATGGGTACAAAAGTGTTAGTGTGTATGTTTAAAATAGTTTAAACATACACACTAGCACAAAAGCATCCTACCTGGAATATCTCCACGTCAAGGAAGGCCCAGTCGCCTCGTGTCATGCCCAGCGCATGCGCAGCGAGCAAGAACTCGCGCACCAGCGGCCCGCGCACGCTCAGGATCACCACTATGAATAAAGAAAGAATTGTAATATGTAATTATAATTTCAACCTCCCCCAACGGAGATAATTAAAGAATGCGGGTAGTACCCAATTATTTTTTTAAAAATTAAGAAAATGGCTGTCGGACTACTCATTTTACGATATCAAAGTTTTTTTTGGTCTACCGAATAATTTATAAATGTAATTTATTGATAAGAATGTAATGTAAGCATCTACTTTAATAATTTAATTGACATTGTACCTATCCTGATATTTTAATTAAGCTGATTATTTAATTAATTTGAATGTTATATAAAAACTGAATACCTATTGCCTACTATTGCCTAAATGACATGTAATATTTAAAATATTATAACTTAATGACTATGACTATGACTAACAAAATCTTTTATCTAAAATAACTTACATTATATGGGAAACTAAAGCTCACATACTCGTACTCCGTTGGCTAGGCCATCTTGAAACTCTTGAAAGAATGGAAGAAGATTGGAATGTAAGAAAGCGTACCGGGGCGCCTAGCAGAATGACGTCCTGTCGGACGCTCATGCGACATGGTGGAGGCGGATCTACGTGATTTCAAAGTCAACAATACGCGAGAAGTACCCCCTCCTCCCCTGCCTTGCCGTATCCGGCAATGGCGACTCCATCAACAATTCTTATCCGGATTATGAAATGCCCTAATGTGGCTCGCAAAACCAAACTACGAGAAAGGCTACTGGCAAGAAGTAGCGCAGAACCGAAAGAAGTTGCGTTGGCTTGTGTCGGAGGCTAAATCTAATTTTGTGTCACAAATCCAACGGAGTAAGTAAAAAGTACTAGGTCCCTACGAATTGAGAACCTCGTTTAAAGGTCACTTAAAAATAAACTAGTCTAAGTAAAAGCGTGTAATAACTACATAGTTATCCTCATTTCCAACCCTGCGTCTGTCAGTCCGTCTATTAAACACAGACCACTGAATACAACATCCATTTACTGTTCCGCTTTGAACTTTGAACGCTGCGTATCGCTTGAATTAACTTTGCTTTAGACCTAGATTACTTGGGGAGTTGTTTACGCACCTTTATTTTATCTATATCTATCTAATCTAATCTACTTAATACCTTTAAACGTGCAATTCTTGTTTATATGTATATTTCGGGGATAATCGATCTAGCTAGGTCTTATACGAGGGGCAAACTGAAAGTGTTTAGAATAGAAAAAGCTGAAGTAATTAGGACGTTACTCTTTATTTTAATGCGTGCTTTATCTCTTTCTGACCACGCGTACAAATTTTCATTACGATAGGATTACCCTGAAGCGCACACAGCTCATTCTTCCAATGCCTTTTTTGTATGGCGATTTTAGGTCCTCGGAGGTTTTGTATGAAATTCATGAGGTACCCATCGGGATTCAAGCTTTTTTGACACAAAATAATTTAAGCAAGATTTTTTTAACAGTGTCATATGAATACTGAGGGATATCAAAAACTACTGATATACAATTTTTTGCCAGTATTTTTTATTAACCGCACAATTGTGCGATGTAAACTTTTGACATCACTCTTGAATGACATGCTTCTCTATGATCATCCGTTGAATAACTACAAAAGCGATTAAATGTGTAATTTAAAAAATAAACAGACGTACAAGAACTAGGCTTCATTATGAAACTATAACTGAAGCCTACTGTAACTCTGTTGTTGGCTGAGCCCACAATGAAAATCGTTATAAATAGTAATACGAAAAAATTCTTAGGTCGAAATTGGAATAACGCTCGACGTACAATTTCCAAATTGCCATCAATCCTGAAACACAGATAACGACCAAATTGCATATACCTCAAAAAAAGTATAAAGAGTTATATTTTCATAAATAATATGCCTCTTTTTGTTATATGATCTCTAAGTAGCCTTTTCTAAGAACTTTCAGAGTTGCCTACGTATCTGGGAAAACGCCTTATTGAGTTTTTATATGTTTTCCGAGCAAAGCTCGGTTTCCCGAATATTCTTCAGATTAATTGAGATAAAAGGTAAAAACCCACGCGACGGCCATATATCTTCTATCTTCCGTTGCAAGTCTTCGGCGCGCCGTATTTTTTATTTCCTTCAAATCTCCTAGCTTTAAGAGGGTTTTACTGTACCTACTTGAAAAATCCAACAATCTTCAACTGAATTCACTTTCCACTTTGATCCTAACACTAAAGTTGCACTTTACTTGTCTAGTGAAGAAATAAAGCGATACCTACACCGTTCGCAAAGAACCCAGGAGACCGGGCCGATTCTGTTTTAACAATTTGACAAGGTTTTCATCTTATTTTGATACGACTCCTAGAGGTGTATTGTGATAGTAATAACAATTTATGAATTTGATCAGGATTGTTATGGATATGATCTATCAATATCAAAAGTGACGTTATTGGTTGAAGAAATACGACTTTTGACACTGACAAAATATCATAATACAGTGCCAAAAGTGTCATTTCTTCAATCAGACTACGCCTCCTTGCTTGCATTTTTATCGCCTGTCACTATGCCTGTCACTTTCGCACTGATATACTTGTTAGAACGTTACAGACAGGCATGGTAACCGACCGACATGGTATGCGACCGTGCTACCGCCGCTAATTGCATCTCATCAGCGTTAGCGGCTCTCGCTTAGGGCTACTTGCACTATCCTACTAACCCGGGGTTAACCGGTTAAACCGTTAACCCAGTGTCAAATTGTATGGGTAACCATGGTAACTCCTGGTTTAACCGGTTAACTCCGGGTTAGTGAATGGTGCAAATGGCCCTAATTGGTGCAGCGAGGCACGCTTACTTAGGATCGTATCAAAATAAGATCATAAGAAAACCTTATCAAACTGCTATACCAGAATTGGCCTCATAGATAGCACTCGTAATAAATCAACTTCTAACAAGTGCACTTGGCATTGGAACTGGCTGAGTTGCGAGTAGTTTTCTACCAGCTTTGAAAGGCCAAGTGCCTATACAGGGTCTCTATTGTTTCCCAAATAGTTTTAAGTCATAATGTATTGTTTGTCCGAATTTTCGTTAGTCATAATTGGTTTTTCTCAGAAACGCGTAACTTTTCAGGATTGCCATAAAACAAACCTAACCTAACCTAACCCATCTACAGCATAACCTTACGAAAATCCTGAAAAGTTAACGGTTTCAGTTTTATGACTAACGATAATATGGCAAACAATACATTATGACTTAAAACTTTATGGGAAACAAAGGGACCCCGCCTATTATACAATTATCCTCGTAAGACCCACCATATAAAGTTTTCCAATTTTTTATTTGAACCTTATTTTATAAGTAAATTAGAACGAATTTCGTTTGTTTTAAAAAGCAATGAAACAAAAGAAATGCTACTTTATTTGGTTCATGAAAGGTTCAAATTAGATTGTACGAATATATACATTGTAATGTACATTTAATCTCAGGAGGTTATAGCATAGACTAGGAATCCTCTAGACCGAGTTTAAAGCAATTATTTTACGCAACCGATGATGCCAAAAATGCGGGGGTGCGCGGGACGAGGTGAGCGAAGTCGTGATTGGTCCGTTCAAATACACGGACGTCACACAAAGAACACTTTCGACTCGAACATGGAGTAAAATTACTGTATGCGTGGCAGAGGGGGTAGCGCGACTATGCTCAGTCTGGAAGATGTTTTGTCTGTGGGTTATTATAGTAAAAGGCATTGAGAGCGCATTGTTTGTGATTTGTAGAAATATTATGGGTCAAAAACGTTCGGGGAATCTGAGGTCTTTCCTGTGGACATTATTGTCTTAGAGAAATGTAATCACATTTCTCTAAGACATTCATCATACAAAAATTAAAAACCAAGTTTTTTAGATCCCTATAAGGATAAAGTACGAAAATGTACGTACGTATCAACACGGTTTTAGAACTGAATTTCTTAGTTTTGCTTTGTTTCCGATGTAACCAACATACCTAAATACTAGTAAAAAAACATTTGAAAAGTAATATTGAAGCCAAAGAGTATATTTCCTCTTGCGGAAACGATATTTTATCCACGAATTCAATTTAACCAGCCTCTATGTTTTCATAAACATAATTTATAAATTCAATTCCAGCGACTGAGAATTTTAGTAATAATATTTGTCATCACAGTACCCTTACCATGAGTTAAACGCGGCAGTTGACGCTAGCGATTATGGATGGGATCCTATCTCATCGCATTTGATTGTCATAATGTAATGTTACGCATAAATCTCTTTTCGCATATTTTTTCTCCAACTGAAACAGAAAGTATTTTCGAAAATATTTTGCATAGGTTGTGTAGAACAGGGTAGGTTAGGTTATGTTTGTGTTATAAATTTTCAGAAATGTTAATATTTCCAGCACAATAACAATCATGCGAAATGAGTTTTATGCGTAACATTACATTAGGACAATCAATTATTATCCGACCCAATATGGACCCATTATGGATTCTCACTCCCAAAAAATAAAGACAGGGCCCGTAAAGCCGGGTCTCATAAACACTACAAAGTGGGCCAGTTTGTTGGTGGCTCGGGATTATTTATGAAAGTAAGGATAGGATAGGCCTACTTGGTGAATAAATATCTTTAATATAGCCGGTGAAAACTCATAGCAAAAAGAATAGATATTATAGAGGAGTCCTGCCATAGTAAATTTTGTAGTCACAGTAAATTTACTGCCATCTATCGACACACGACTAAAACTCAAAATGAAAACGTATAAAGTTATCAAAAAATGTAAATAAATATTATTATTATTGTATGGATAAGTGATTTTATAAAAATTATGTGTTAAAATTGTTAAATATGAAACGGTGTCGTCATGCCATCTAGCCGAGTATAGGCTAAAGGTGTGTGCGGCATCTATCCGAGAATGACTTTTTCTTGATTTCCGAGGCACGTTTTTTCCTTAGACTTTATTCATCTTATACGAAGTTACATATGTCTTTGCTCATAGTAAGGGTAGATTAGATACACGTTTGACGTATATTAGTAAAGGTTAAGCTAATTGCATTGTGTTTGTTCTATGTAATGAAGAAGCATACTGTCTCATTAGCGATGAAGAGCAATTAGTAAATTCATGCAAATATTAATTATCGCCCACACTGTTGTCAAGACCGGCATATGAAATGTTTAGTTGGGAAGACGGTCATAGGGCAAGAACTCTCGTATTTATAAATAAATAAATAAATATTATAGGACATTCTTACACAGATTGACCAAACCCCACAGTAAGCTCAAGAAGGCTTGTGTTGTGGGTAATCAGGCACCGATATATATATAATATATAAATACTTAAATATATACAGAAAACAACCATGACTCAGGAACAAATATCTGTGTCATCACACAAATAAATGCCCTTACTGGGATTCGACCCCAGGACCATCGGCTTCACAGGCAGGGTCACTACCCACTAGGACAGACCGGTCGTCTGGCCTAGTGGGTGGTAGGGTAGTCTGGTCTGGTCATTTATATACGTAAGTACTTCTTCAGATACAGTCAGAAAGGACGAGCTTTGCTCCTTTTGCTCTTCCGACCTTCTATAAGAGGAGTATGTGTAGGTACAAACGCAAGAGTTAGAAGCGACGAAAAAGCTTTAAAAAAAAAAAATTACTTTCGATGACAATATTGAAATTTGTGTTATTTCATATATTTAGACACACTACTATTTAACCCTTTTCCAGGCACAGTACGATACATCGACCACATATGCGCCAAAATAATTTCAACTTTAGCATTCCGATTTAATATTCAAATTAGATTGCACTTTCGGATGACTTGTCTTCAAATGTATCATCAAAACTGGATTAATTGGAATATATTTGGATTTTTCGAGAAAACCTTGTATATTGGTGCGGTCCGGAAAAGGGTTAAACGATAAACCGAAATAAATGTCAAATACCTACGAAGGTAAATTATGACCAAGGCCTCTAGTGTCCAGATCTGGAATCGAACCAGCATCCTCTGTTTACGACAATTACGACTGTACGTGACCTCTCGGCCATCCAGTCGCGGTGGCATGGGTCGAAATTTCAAAGTATATGAAAATTTCCCAGGTCACTGGGTCGTCCAAAATGGGCCTGGGCAGGGAATATGTGCCGAGTTCACGACGAACGGTGGAGCAAGTGCGTTTTGGAGTGGAGACCCCGGCTAGGCAGAAGAAGTGTAGGCAGACCACCCGCCCGCTGGTCCGATGACATAAAGGAAACTGCAGGACCAGTCTGGATAAGGGAGACTAACAACCGCTCAAAATGGAGAGGCGTATGCCCAACGGTGGGCGAACACACGCTGAAGAAGAAGAAGAAGATGACAATTTCCTGAAGGTTTGTGGTGGTCACCTGGTCACACTATACAGGGTGTTACCTCTTGCATACATGCTGACATCTCGCAGCAGGGCTTCGCAGAGCTCGCGCTGGCGCTCCTGCTCGTTGCCGTCCAGCTCCCGTACCGCCTTCAGCACGCCCTCTTTCCGAAGACCCCATTCCAGGCTCTTTCCTGTATAAATAATAAACAATGTATGTGACATTATCAATGAAAAGTGACCTTATTGTCACACCATGCATCAAAAATTATTTGCGTTTATATGTGTGCACGGCCGCACGCATAGGTACTATTACTTATTCTGTGTTATTGTCGATGGCACTTACGCCATTATTAAAGATGCACATACAAGATATAAATACAATGCCGCGCGACGCTGTCCGGCGTAAGCGCCATCGACAATAAGGTCCCTTTTCATAGATAATGCCCCGTATGTAGTCGACCGTTAGATCTTCCTCGTAAATATGAATATGAATATGAATTGGCGTTGGCAGTAGTTTTTACGAAAGCGACTGCCATCTGATCTTCCAACCCAGAGTAGAAACCAGGCCTTGGGATTAGGCCGGTTTCCTCACAATGTTTTCCTTCACCGAAAAGCGTCTAATAAATATCAGAATGATAATTTCGTACATAAGTTCCGAAAAACTCTTTGGTAGCGAGCATAAATAAAGCATCATTATAAATTCCCAGCACTTTATACACTGTTTATAATCAATTGCTTCACATTCTGCACACGCGTTCTCTCTACATCCTTTGTTTCAATTTTATCCTCCACTGCGTTTGTATTACTTCGTATACTTACGAGTATATAACGTTATGTATAACAAAACAGAACGCCTTTGGTTTAATGCAATTTTCTTACACTTACGCCCTTTATGCTTTTAAGACAGTAAGGAAAGAGAAACTGAAGGCTTTATGAATCACATACGCGCTTTAACCTTGCCGTTAAGGCTAATCCCGACAAACCCGAGGGCCTACCGCGGAAACCTACGGGGATCTTTCTATTTTACTCCATTGAAGGCGTAATTAGAGTGACAGAGAAAGATGCCTGCAATTTATAAACTTCGATTTTCGCGGTAATATCCCTGTATTCGTGACGTTTATACTGTATGTACGAGTAAGTATATTATAATGCTACCGAAAATTGAGATTACGTCCTTTTGCCTTTTTGTCGCTCTTGCATTTTCGAGCAATAGACTAATAATGCTTTCCGCTTCAGAGGAACATACTGGTGAAAACACGCATTAGTACTACTACATCCAGTTGAACGTCGAGTTGTCAACTAGCACTATACATTACCGCTTACCCACGGTAAGTGAAAACACATCAGACTTGTCGAGCAGCAACGCAACGTGCGTCCAGCCGAAGCGGTCGAATACGCGAGGCAGCGGGCACTGGCAGTACGAGACCCGTGTGAAGGTCGGGTACATGAACTAGCACATTATACATTACCGCTTACCCACGGTAAGTGAAAACACATCAGACTTGTCGAGCAGCAACGCAACGTGCGTTCAGCCGAAGCGGTCGAATACGCGAGGCAGCGGGCACTGGCAGTACGAGACCCGTGTGAAGGTCGGGTACATGAACTAGCACATTATACATTACCGCTTACCCACGGTAAGTGAAAACACATCAGACTTGTCGAGCAGCAATGCAACGTGCGTGCAGCCGAAGCGGTCGAATACGCGCGGCAGGGGGCACTGGCAGTACGAGACCCGTGTGAAGGTCGGGTACATGAACTAGCACATTATACATTACCGCTTACCCACGGTAAGTGAGAACAGATCAGACTTGTCGAGCAGCAATGCAACGTGCGTCCAGCCGAATCGGTCGAACACGCTGGTGAAGACACGAGGCAGGCGGCACTGGCAGTATGACATCCGGGTAAGGGTTGGATATTTGCCCTTGTCGTTGAATAGGGTTTGAGGCTGCAACAAATATATTAATTCAAAAACATTAGCATAAGGTTACAGACAATGCAATAAAGGGCACGCGATTAAATCTTCTCGAGACAGAGGTGTACGGTTGGAGCCGGTGTAGCTTCGACGTTCATAAGCGTTAAATTCTAAATTCTCATTCTCGTAAGTTTTAAATTCTCAACCCGTATTAGCAAATGCATAACTTTTTAATAAAAACCTTGATAGGTACCTACAGATGTCAGTCATAAATCTTTGGAGCAATATCGCTCAGCTGAGATAACTGCCATTATTTTCATATCTAACATAACCATATTTTTGAAAAAAGTACTTTAGGCCGACTACTTAAAGCTCATTATCCAATACAATCGTAAATTGGTATATAAGGTAGGGTAGGAAAACCGAAATTCGGAGCGAGAATTTCGTTTACTCGTGCCTAGGCTTCTATCTTCATGACAACGTCGTATTTTGCATAATAAAAGAAGGGTTTGTTTGAGTAACTATTTAAAGTAAAGACGCAAAATAAAAGTAAATAATTAGTTAGGTATTCCTCTTAGATAATAAACTAGACTTTTTTAAATACCTACTTATACCGAAGGTAAGTAGTTTCCAATTTAATGTACCTAACCTACTTGCCATAAGTTCAGTAAGACAGACGGACAATACAATCACATTTACTGCAAGTTTAAATTTACTGCAAAGCCTTAAAAAACGTTTATGGTTAAGACGGAAAAACACATATTTATTATAAAATAAAACCCGCCTGCCAAGCGTGGCGATTATGGCATTCACCCCCCAAAAAAGGGGGAGGCCTATGTTCAGCAGTGGACGTCTTATGGCTGAGATGATGATGATGATGATTATAAAATATAGAAATAGAACTACATATTCGTAAGAATATGTGTACATTCATAAGGGCACGTTTAAGGGGGTCAAGAAAATGTGACTCAGTTTCGGGGTAGAAAATTACTAATGTTTAAAAAATATTTTGTGTAAAAATTAAGTCCGCCATTTGTACATTGTTGTTTATATTGTGTGCAATAAAGTTTAAATAAATAAATAATAATACAACTTAACTCGATTCGCCGATTTCGTTGAAAAAATGTGACGTCACACCACGGGGGGAGGGGTTTGCCAAATGTGACCAAGTGTGACAAGGTCAAAAAACCTTGAAATTTGTGTGACGTAATTAAAGGATAACCCCTAAGGAAACCCACAGATAAAACATTAAGTAGGTACCACTTGGGTACTACGAAATGGGCTTATCTTATTACGGTGCTGGTCATACTGGCGATCTCCAGCTTGATATTCCGATGAGGCCATCAGGCGAACTTTATTATCAGAAAAAATACCCCAGCTGCTTCTGCTACTGATTCTGAACTGTTGTCTCACCTTGGTTCCCGTCTTCAGGTTCCTCAGACGATGCATGCGGCTCAGCACCCCGACCGGCGCCGCCAGCTCGCCCTCCGACGGTGGCTGGAACAATACAGCTGATTAGTCCTCGATAATTAAACGAATCATGTTCTTGGGCCCAACAAACGCACGGTGTGGGGAAACATCCCAATAATTCTAGGAGAAATTAATGGCAAACGTGATGGGGCGGGGTGGTCGAACTGGCGGCAGTCTGCACCATGCAGTCCATGTGGCTTACCTACGACCGCATGAAATGGAGGCAAATTACATGTGGTTGCGATCCGCAACAATAAGGGAACGAGGAAGAAGAATGAGCCCTATAGAAGGCTGTGATTTAACAACACTACAGATTGAAATGAAAGAAGTACGTCTAACACTACTTATGAAATTAAAAGAAAGTTTTCAAGAGCCCAATAGCCAATTTATAGTACTTACCTATTATGTACAGTCGCCATCAGATATATCGGAGCACCCAAGGCGCTCACAAATATCTGAAAACACCTCTATTGTCAAGGCGTTAGAGTGCGTGTTCAGATATTGTGAACACCTTGGCCGCTCCGATATATCTGATGGCGACTGTACCACGAATCATATTTGTGTTGCGATCTAAAGTGCCAATACTGGTCTAAAGATGTTCCCGTTTTGCACCTATTTAAAAAAAAGTAAACATGTAGTTGTGACTTTATAAAAAGAGGTTTTTAAAAAGCAGTCCGGGTCTGATATGTGAGGGTTTAGTCGACCAAGCTAAAGGTCTAAGTGCCAGTTGCACCAACCACATTTGACAGACTGATCATCGTCAGCCGGCGCGCCCCGCGCCTTTACTATGAAACTTTCCATACATAAAAATTTAGCGAACTCTTTAACGTTCGTAACAGTTTGGTGCAACCGACCCTAAGTCCGATCATAATACGCTGCCGAATTGAAATAAAATTTTAATAAATAAGAAGCTAATCGTATAACAACATAATGCTCTCGAGTAACATGAGATAAATTTCAAATAACAGAGGTTAGTGACCTGCAACGTAGCTTTGTTTGACTTAAACAAGAGTGTAACTTAAGCCTTTAGCCTTTGTCCAAAAATAAAACAAGTGGGTGTAACAAAAACATCCCAAATGGCTAGTGAAATATGAACAAAGGGTTAGACATCTCTATATAAAATAACTAGCTGTTGCCCGCGACTTCGTCCGCGTGGAATCTTATCTTCAACATTTTACATCTTTAGTGCCTATAATTTTCATATCCAAGCAATGTTGAAATTATAAGTACTTTTCTGTTTTAGCAAGTTGTATGAAGTTTTAAGTCAAGTGGATTTTGATGTTTGTTGCTGAAATTTCTTTTCTTGTATTCTCATAATAGGTACCTATGCCCTTATACAAAGATTCAAGTTCCGCGCTTACAAAATATCTGATCTCCATACAAACTTTCAACCCCTTTCTCACCACCTTGGGGGAAGATTTTCAAAAATGCAAAAATGTAAAAAGTTTGCACTCCAAGACGAACTTTCATCCCTTTTTAACCCCCTTAGGGGTTGAATTTCCAAAAACGTTGCAATTACTTCTTTTTGTAATCGGCTATTATGCCTTTCTAAGAATTTTCAAAGCATTAAGTATTGGATTAAAACTTTGAAACCCATTTAACCCTGTTTGGGGAAGAATTTTACAAAACGCTGAATTTACTTTTATTGCCTTTTAATAGTATCCCCAAATACAAAGATTCAAGTCTCGCGCTCGAAAAAATGTTTGATATCCATACAAACTTTCAACCCCTTTTTCACCACCTTAGGGGATGAATTTTCAAAAACGCTGAAATTAGTTTTCTTGTATTTTAATTTAAAACGTTTTTACCTAGTTTCAAGTTCCCTGCTTAAAATAAAATTTGCACCCGCAGACGAAATTTCATCTCCTTTTTAACCCCCTTAGGGGTTGAAATTCCAAAAACGTTACAATCACTTTTTTTTGTTATCGGCTATTATGCCTTTCTAAGAAGTTTCAAAACCATTTGTAATGGATTCAAACTTTCAACTCCTTTTTAACCCTGTTAGGGGATGAATTTTACAAAACGCTGAAATTACTTTTCCTGCCTTCAAATAATATCCCAAAATACAAAGATTCAAGTCCACCACTCGAAATTTTTTTTGATATCCATATAAACTTTCAACCCCTTTTTCACTACCTTAGGGGATGAATTTTCAAAAACGCTGAAATTAGTTTTCTTGTATTTTAATAATATATCTTTTTACGAATTTTCAAATTCCTAGCTCAAAAGAAAACTTTAACCCCATACAAACTTTCATCCCCTTTTTAACCCTGTTAAGGGATGAATTTTACAAAACGCTGAAATTACTTTTCCTGTCTTCTAATAATATCCCTAAATACAAAGATTCAAGTCCACCACTCGAAAACATTTTTGATATCCGTACAAACTTTCAACCCCTTTTTAACCCTGTTAGGGGATGAAATTTACAAAACGCTGTAATCACTTTTCCTGTCTTCTAATAATATCCCTAAATACAAAGATTCAAGTCCCACACTCGAAAAAATGTTTGATACCCATACAAACTTTCAACCCCTTTTTCACCACCTTAGGGGATGAATTTTCAAAAACGCTGAAATTCGTATTCTTGTATTTTAATAATATATTATTTAACTAAGTTTCAAATTCCTAACTCAAAATAAAACTTTAACCCCATACAAACTTTCATCCCCTTTTTAACCCTGTTAGGGGATGAATTTTACAAAACGCTGAAATTACTTTTATTGTCTTCTAATAATATCCCCAAATACAAAGATTCAAGTCCCGCGCTCGAAAAAAAATTTGATATCCATACAAAATTTCAACCCCTTTTTCACCACCTTGAGGGATGAATTTTCTAAAACGCTGAAATTAGTTTTCTTGTATTTTAATAATATATCTTTTTACGAAGTTTCAAATTCCTAGCTCAAAAGAAAACTTTAACCCCATACAAACTTTCATCCCCTTTTTAACCCTGTTAGGGGATGAATTTTACAAAACGCTGAAATTACTTTTATTGTCTTCTAATAATATCCCCAAATACAAAGATTCAAGTCCCGCGCTCGAAAAAAAATTTGATATCCATTCAAACTTTCAACCCCTTTTTCACCACCTTGAGGGATGAATTTTCTAAAACGATGAAATTAGTTTTCTTGTATTTGAATTTGATACTTTTTTACAAAGTTTCAAGTTCCTAGCTTAAAATAAAATTTGCACTCCAAGACGAACTTTCATCCCCTTTTTAACCCCCTTAGGGGTTGAATTTCCAAAAACGTTGCAATCACTTTTTTTTGTAATCAGCTATTATGCCTTTTTAAGAAGTTTCAAAGCATTTGTAATGGATTAAAATTTTCAACCCCCTTTTAACCCTGTTAGGGGATGAATTTTACAAAACGCTGAAATTACTTTTCCTGTCTTCTAATAATATCCCTAAATACAAAGATTCAAGTCCACCACTTGAAATTTTTTTTGATATCCATACAAACTTTCAACCCCTTTTTCACCACCTTAGGGGATGAATTTTCAAAAACGCTGAAATTAGTTTTCTTGTATTTTAATAATATATCTTTTTACGAAGTTTCAAATTCCTAGCTTAAAAGAAAACTTTAACCTCATACATACTTTCATTCCCTTTTTAACCCCCTTAGGGGTTGAATTTGTCAAAATCGCTTCTTATCTCTTGTACACTTTATAAATGCAACCTGGTGTGCAAATTTCAACTTTCTGGCTTTTGTAGTTTCGGCTCTGCGTTGATGAATCAGTCAGTCAGTCAGTCAGTCAGGACACTTGCATTTATATATATAGATTATTTAGTCTTGAGCAAGAGCGCGATTATCTTACAAAACCAGGCACTGGTTAAGACGAATCAGGAGCTGAGGTTTAAATATTTTAGGTAAATATACCCGTCTCGCTAACGGAAGTGACTCCTAAAACTAGTGCGATAAGGACAAGGCGAAAAATCCTGCGTAAAATTCTCAAAATTCGAGGTTTCGTACTCGACTGTTTCCTCCTCCAAAACTTAACCAATCGTAACCAAATTTGGAAATCTAAATAATTATGAAATTATCTGTGTCGGACCGTTTTGCTATTTTGGCTAATTGATATCAGTTTTGAATAATAGCCTCTCATTGCCGCATAGTCAATGAGGCCATTTTGGCCATTTTTGAAGGGCTCTAGCGCCTTAAAAAACAAAAATATCAAAAAAAGCAAAACGGTCCGACGCAGATATTGATGTCGCGGACTTCCGCGATGTATTATATATATTACACCTGGCAACAGCTTCTATATTGTCTATGGTAAGCAAACCACACTTCCTTTTTCGCTCGTATGAAACTTGCGAGTTAGTTTGTGAACTTATGATTGATTCATTAAATAAAAGTCCTTAATATAAAGTGGTTTGTATAAAGTGGTACGTGTGCTGGACGCCAGCTTCGTACAGCGAGACCATCGTCTTTCAAAGCTAAGTATATGTATTTAAAAGAGGACTGGTTAGTCCCATGCACATATTTTCATATATTTATTTATATAGCTGTGTTACTGGCAGAGGGTGTGCTTGCATATGTTCAGGACAGGTCGGAGATGCGTCTGCCGGCTTGTGCCTAGCCTCATATAGAAAATGGTCTAGAAGCACCAATAGGCGTGGGGTGCTTAGTCGGCGTCTGCCGGCTTGTGCCTAGCCTCATATAGAAAATGGTCTAGAAGCACCAATAGGCGTGGGGTGCTTAGTCGGCGTCTGCCGGCTTGTGCCTAGCCTCATATAGAAAATGGTCTAGAAGCACCAATAGGCGTGGGGTGCTTAGTTGCGACTAAGCACCAATATCCCTTCACGAGGGACAAGTACACCCCCAACTAATGCCAATATATAGATGTATCTGGTTGAGGCCAGGATACATATACGTTGTGGATCTGAATGGTTAGCGACTAGCGCGGCTAGGCATGCGAACACTCTTTAAGTGTGCCAAGGGATCGATATAGATGTATCTGGTTGCGACTGGGATACATATATATACCTTTAGGGCTGTGGATCCGACTGGTTGCGGCTGGCGCGGCTAGGTTGCGACACAGATAGAACTGTGTGCCTTCAGATCCGTATATAGATGTGACTGGTTGCGACCAGGTCACAGCACCCCTTATCTGGTGCAAAGGTTTAACTTATGAGACTTTCTGAGACATATAGAATTGTGACTATCTTATGCAGACTTGCATACCTATATATATGTATATTTGAGTCCTGCGGGACAATGTGGTATCTTACTATGAATATGAATTTCTGGCTATCTATCCCTACATATACCCACATGTTACAATGTTCTGCATTTGCCTTGAGATATCATATATGTGTTATAATGTGATATAGGCTAGGGATAATTTAGTGACCCATGGTCATAAATATATTTTCTACACAGGTGGTGGCATATGAGCAAGTTAGAGCTGGCAGCTACGCTTGGAGCTCATGAACGGGGAGAAATACTCCATACTCAGCATTATAATAAGGTATGAACCACATTATCCACAGATTAACTGACCTCTCTCCCAATAATATAAGCGAAGCAAAAATGAGTTCTTTAAGATGCAAGTATACATGTCAAGTTGATAGTAGACTTATATTTCATTTAATAAGGTCTTAGAATCATAAGTAACTTGAATTCAGGCAATCAATTTATCTTAGCATTTTGTATCAACGTCGGTACAAAAATTGGTGGAAGAGTGTCTTGGATTTTGATTCAGACCCACATAACTTCATGAAATTATCTTATTAATCATTTACCAAATCTGTACTAAAATATACAAAGAAATGGTAAAATAAACTGATCAAAACATACTAAGACATGTTCAAGTGTGCATTATCTAAAATACTGCATGAATAATCATGATTAATTGTAGTATTTGTAATAATAAAATACAAATTCTTAAGAGGTCAAAGGTCACCCTGTGGATAGTGTTGTTCATACAGTGCTGCCGCTGCCACCTATAATTGACATATCGTACATTTAGATGTTTGTATATTGCTAAACGATTTTGAACTTTACAGGATGAATATTGCGTTTGAAAGTTATACCGAATTATTTCGCGAAAGTCATATTTACGATATCACGACTTTGTATTAAACAAATTATGTAATAAACAAATTACGAATTTATGATTCAAAATATTAATCTGAAGTATCATTTTTATGAATTTTATGACTAAAAATTAAATACGACTTGATAATTCAATTTCTCGCGCCATTTTTCATATGTGTGCTGCGAGCTTGGCGCCAGCGTATTTCCGTCATAGAAGTAGCATCCTATAGAAATGGTGTGCGCGTGCCTCCATGAGGGACAAAACATACGCAATGCGACAATATTAAAAACACGTTTTAACATTCCTGACAATATACCAAAAACAATCTACGTAATTCGGTCATTTGGCCACTTCCCCGTGTCTTCTCTATGTTATTATACCTCTATGATTCCCGTAGTTCGTTCGTTTTCGCAAGATGGCGGAACAAGTTCAAGAACTGAAGAAAGTTTTAACGAGTGTTTTGTTATTTGTTTGTTGTGCAGTGTTTTGTTAATAAAAGTGAAAATAACAAAGGTGAGTACATTGTGATTGTGTGAAATTTTGAGGAAGTGGATTAATCTAGTACGTGACAGGTAAATATCGGTATAGGATCCACTTTGAATCATCGATTTTAATTATCGATCTATATAATTTCGTTTTATGTGAATTAAACAAAGCCTGTACAAGGATTATTAGGCATCCTGTGTGATTGTGAGCGAATACACTATTATAACAAAGAAATAGTCACGCAATTACTTCGTTACAAGAAGTAACGCCATTACGACGCGTAAATAAATAAAAACGTGAGTGCTTACCCACGGGATCATAGATACAGTGATAATTTACGTAATAATTAGATATTTAAGTGATCTTACTTGAAAGAAATATGACTTATTTCTATGCGACTTGACACGTTACTATTATTACTATTTAAAAAATGCGTAAGCACTAATTCGTATACTTGAGAGGAATTAGGTACTTATATCGTTGGGTCAGAGGCTATATATACTCAGAATAATTGTTTGTTGCACTTGAGTACGAAACCCAACTAATATATTGTTATGAAATAGGAATTTCAAGAAATACAGCGTAGTCGGCGTACGAACTGTCAATTTTCGAGTCGAGCGTGAAACCAAGGCGTCTCTACGCCAAGCTACTTCTCTGCATGAGGAGGAGGATAAATATTCTTAGACCAAAGTCACAAGGTACGTAAACTCGATTAATATAACGTTAACTTGGTATACAGCCTCATAATATTGTGTATTATTACTGTCAAATTGCATTCTTCAGAAGTTGAATAATTTACTCAAAAAGTTAACCTTATACAGTGTTTACATCTCTAAGAAATAGATGGCGCTTGCAACATATGCAACATATGACAATAAGTACTAAATATTGTTCTACAGTGATGATGAAACAATAGAGTGATATTCAAATAATAATTACATATTATTATGATAAATATTTGGTGATATGAAGTCTGTGTTTTAAACATATGGAATATGTTAGATAAATTGCAAATTTGGTAAAGTAAATACTGAATGTTAGTATGTATGTACAGATATCAATACATGTATGGCATGTACTGTAAGTGAGAGCTACACTTAGTTCATATGATGAGAACAAGTTGTATACTTGAATAATGCCATAGTGTGTGGTGTATATGAAACTAATAATAAATGATTTTGGTGTATTCCATGAGTAATTTGAGAATGTATTAATACACATGATGCTATGTTCATCATCATCATCATGTTAGTCCTGTTGTACTATTTGTACTTATTAGAAAGTTGAATTCATTTTGAATAATATTCATATATCAACTACTTGCATATACATTTTATCTGTCATATGATGACATTCCTGTTGGTACAGTGATTCACACTCGGTGGAAATATGAAAATTTGTATAAAGTACTTGACAACATTATTGAGTTCTGTTGTTATAACTTGTTTAAAAATACATTTCCAGAGTGAGAGTGAGAACACTATGGAAGTTATCCTGCTGAATCGCCTGTCCACATTTGCCACAAACATCAAAGAGCATCAAGTAAAAGCATCAGAGCTATGTGCGTGTCGTCCATGGGGAAAAGATCAGCTAGAGCAAGCTGCTATTATCGCCTCCAAACTACAATCTATACTGGGAAGATTCCAAAGTGATCTCTATCAGTACTTCAACCTGTCCAAGGATCCTAACGCCGATGAGATTTCAAATGTAACTGCGATACAGCTAGACGGTGATGAAGTCTTAGCTGAACTTAATGCAAGAATTCAAGCCGATAAGGATACAAGACAAGTCAAATCCGATCCTACAAAAAATAGGAGCAAGTTACCAGAGTTAGATTTAATATCTTTTCATGGTGACGTTCTAGAATGGACTCAATTCTGGGACCAATTCAGTTCCAACATTGATCAAAGGAATATACAAGATGTTGATAAGCTACTCTACCTTAAAGCATCGTTAAAGGGTGAAGCCAAAACCATAATCGATGGTTTAGAAACCACAAATGACAATTATAAGATTGCCATAGATACTCTGAGAGAGAGATATGGCAACAGAGTGCAGATTGTTGACGCTCACTATTCTTCCTTATATAAGATTAAGAAGGCCACGAAGCCAGAAGATTGCAGAAAGACATTAGATGAACTCGAGAGACATCTAAGAGTCTTACAGTCTCTAGGAGAGGACACAAATCAAAACCATTTAAGATTTCTTTTCATGGAAAAGTTTCCTGAAGACATCATTTATGAAATGAAACTAAAATTGAAGATTGAATCCATTGAGGAAATAAGAAAACAACTAAACGCTATCATATCAGCAAAAGAAGATGCCAAGAGGATAAGCGTTGAGACTAAAGATATGGAAACAACCTTTACTACTGAAACTTTACACATTAGAGATAAATTTGTGAAGAAATCCAACGATAGGAGAATCAAACACAGAGTTATAAATATGAGGGAAAAACCAAATAAATTTAGAAAAAATACATCAACATTTTCAAATACATTCACGCCTAAGAAAAGAACATATAAAGCTAATAGTGAATCGAATAATGCGCAGGCATCTGAAAAACGAAGGAAATTAGAATGTATATTTTGTCAAGAGAATCATTACAATGACGCTTGCACGAAATTTAAGACCTTGGCTGAAAGGAAAGATAAAATACCTAACCGTTGTTACATCTGTTTGAAAATTGGCCATAGACAAAATGAATGTAGAATAACACACATCTGTTATCACTGTGGTGAAAGGAATCAGCATAATAGAGCATTGTGCCCTAAGAAATTGCTCCAGGCAACAGAGACATCATCGTCACAAGATTCCTGTGCCTGAAAGATATATCTAAACCAGCTATAGAAGAGAATCTTATACATTACAGATTTATACGTGTACCCTTTGCAATCATATCTACCTACTTATAATGCTACCATCAAACATCACTTATTCAGTACCAATGATGAACGTTTAAAGAGTCTAGCCAGCGACATCTATGTACATAATATCTGACAGGATCAAACGGAGTCAAAGAAGCGATGAGTCTGTACAAAGACAGTAAAATGATATGGATTCCAACTCTAAAGAGCTTAAATATGTAGATGAACATTACAGATGCTAGTACAGATAAAACTGTAATACTCTTGATTTAAAATGGGACTTAGAAAAGGACATGATTTGCCTAAGGATAAAAACACTTGTATGCTTATACAAAGAGAGGTGTTCTGAAGACTTTAAGCAAGTTCATCGCATATGCCTACCTAAGAACATAGCGAATAGCCAAGACGGCCAACTTCACTGTTTCATAGATTCGTCTATGTCAGCGTATGCAGCCGTAGTATATTTACTTCAAGGAGACAAGATGAACTTCGTTATTGGCAAGTCAAGATTAATACCCATAAAAGATCAAGATAATCTGAAGATTCCTAAATTGGTACCATTAGGACTTAGGTATCAGACTAATCCAATATGTCATGAAACATCTACAGATATAGAAGGAAACAAGAAAAATAAGAACTTGACTGTAAGATATGTTTTGTCTGAATACAACTCAGCTGATGTAGCAACCAGGCAGACTAATTCGACAGAAGATTTCCAATGATACCTCAGCGGCCCAGAATTTCTGACAGGAGATTCTCACATCTGGCCATGCCGACCCGCAAGAGATGTTACTCTTCGAGCGGGGGAGGGTCTGTCGAACAACATCATACAGAAAGTTGGATTAAACTCAGACAGAAAAAATCAGCTTAATAAGAATATTGGCTTGAACAAGACGCATAAGTATCAGAAGGAAACCGGACAAGTCTGTTCAGAAACATAGGCAAGTGAGGATAACAGAATAAGCTCAGAAGTATATAGAGACAGTTTTACCTGGATGAAGTTGAGGGTAAGGAGACACATCTTACTCGCTATCTAAGATTGTTCAAAGATGTCGACAGAATCCTTAGATGTAGCGGTCGTTTGAACGAAACTTACAGAAACATCTGCTTGACGATAACCAATTTACTGACCATCATCAAAGAAGTGGAAAGTATTGTGAAAACAAGACCCTTGACTTGTATGAGTACTGGTTTGGAACATGAACCAGCCGATTTCTTAACACCAGGAAGATGTCTCGACCTCCAGATGTCAGTGAGTAAGGCACCAGTTACAGTCACTGCAACTAAACAAGAGCTCATAGAAAGATGAAGACGAGGTGAGACTATCATGAAGGAATACAGAGAAATATTCATGGATCAGTACTCGTGGAAGTCTAAGGAAATGTTACAAGCATTCAAATAAACTACTAAGAATCAGATCTCACGATGAACCATGTGTTGATGACAGTATATTTATAAGATTTATATTGTACTAGTACCCTTTAGGTCACCAATCTAAAGTCGAATCTGAACCAAACTCGACGAGTGAGAGAATGGAGGTTGAGGAAGATTCGGACTTACCAGTGATACAAAGGGAAGATTATTTCAATATTTAAACGGATGGGAACATGGATAAGACTGATAACATGGACACGGACATGGCACATAGCATAAATAGAACGAAGGAGAAAACTGATGTTACTAATGAAAAAGTAGATACAGTAAAATTTGATATGGATTTGAGACTTAAGGACTACCCTAACTTGAGGTTTCGCAATGCAATAGCTTCGCTTCGGTGGGTGTGTCGCGGACTTCCGCGATGTATTATATATATTACACCTGGCAACAGCTTCTATATTGTCTATGGTAAGCAAACCACACTTCCTTTTTCGCTCGTATGAAACTTGCGAGTTAGTTTGTGAACTTATGATTGATTCATTAAATAAAAGTCCTTAATATAAAGTGGTTTGTATAAAGTGGTACGTGTGCTGGACGCCAGCTTCGTACAGCGAGACCATCGTCTTTCAAAGCTAAGTATATGTATTTAAAAGAGGACTGGTTAGTCCCATGCACATATTTTCATATATTTATTTATATAGCTGTGTTACTGGCAGAGGGTGTGCTTGCATATGTTCAGGACAGGTCGGAGATGCGTCTGCCGGCTTGTGCCTAGCCTCATATAGAAAATGGTCTAGAAGCACCAATAGGCGTGGGGTGCTTAGTCGGCGTCTGCCGGCTTGTGCCTAGCCTCATATAGAAAATGGTCTAGAAGCACCAATAGGCGTGGGGTGCTTAGTCGGCGTCTGCCGGCTTGTGCCTAGCCTCATATAGAAAATGGTCTAGAAGCACCAATAGGCGTGGGGTGCTTAGTTGCGACTAAGCACCAATATCCCTTCACGAGGGACAAGTACACCCCCAACTAATGCCAATATATAGATGTATCTGGTTGAGGCCAGGATACATATACGTTGTGGATCTGAATGGTTAGCGACTAGCGCGGCTAGGCATGCGAACACTCTTTAAGTGTGCCAAGGGATCGATATAGATGTATCTGGTTGCGACTGGGATACATATATATACCTTTAGGGCTGTGGATCCGACTGGTTGCGGCTGGCGCGGCTAGGTTGCGACACAGATAGAACTGTGTGCCTTCAGATCCGTATATAGATGTGACTGGTTGCGACCAGGTCACAGCACCCCTTATCTGGTGCAAAGGTTTAACTTATGAGACTTTCTGAGACATATAGAATTGTGACTATCTTATGCAGACTTGCATACCTATATATATGTATATTTGAGTCCTGCGGGACAATGTGGTATCTTACTATGAATATGAATTTCTGGCTATCTATCCCTACATATACCCACATGTTACAATGTTCTGCATTTGCCTTGAGATATCATATATGTGTTATAATGTGATATAGGCTAGGGATAATTTAGTGACCCATGGTCATAAATATATTTTCTACACAGGTGGTGGCATATGAGCAAGTTAGAGCTGGCAGCTACGCTTGGAGCTCATGAACGGGGAGAAATACTCCATACTCAGCATTATAATAAGGTATGAACCACATTATCCACAGATTAACTGACCTCTCTCCCAATAATATAAGCGAAGCAAAAATGAGTTCTTTAAGATGCAAGTATACATGTCAAGTTGATAGTAGACTTATATTTCATTTAATAAGGTCTTAGAATCATAAGTAACTTGAATTCAGGCAATCAATTTATCTTAGCATTTTGTATCAACGTCGGTACAATTGACAATATTAATCTGTGATGAAAAAATTATTGCTCTAGCATCAAAAGCCACGGAGGTAACAGTCGAGTACGTTTGTATGGAGAAATGACCACTCCTGTTGGCTCTTAAATTCAAATTCTATTTATCGCACACGAGAACAGAGGCCCCGTCGACACTCGTCAGCTGCGAGTGAATAATCCATTTGCTGGAAATGAGTACAATACAACGTAAAACAGATATATTCAGAGCAGCGAGAATGGAAGCGGCAGAATGGAGAATTTTTTTAGGATCCATTCGAAACAAGTATTTGTATGCAGCTTACTTTCTTTTATATTTTTAAAATTTTGAGATTTCTGTAACTATTCGAGCCCTTTCAAAAGTTTAGTCCAATTTTCATTGAGCCCTCAATATTGATGACGAAGTCTTTACATTAGGACTAGAGTTCTTTCTAAACCTTAATAAAGCGTTTCCCTATTTCACGCTCTACCTGTACTCTTTAGAGCCTCTACCTCTCAGAGAGGTACATCAGTTAGAGGCACAGAACTATAATAAATCGTGAATATCGAGATTGTTAAATATGCGACAAAAAGTACTAGAGTTAGACCAAGAAAAGTCTGCAGCGATTTTGATAGCATAGTGCAAGTGTTATTTATAACCTACGTCTAAATTTCATAGAAGTTTGACGTTTTAAATAACGCTTGCACTGCGTGGGCTATCGAAACCGCTGCAGACTCTTTTTGTCTAATTCTACTTAAGGTGGTTCTCCTTGCTCGATTTTCATACAACTTTCTTGGCACCCTAGCTCCTATTATATAGGGTTTCTTCACTTGTATATGTAATGTTTGGGTAGTATATATATTTCTGTCTTCGCAGAACGTAAAAAAATACTAGATTTTGATTAAAATTATTAAGAAAAAAGCCTTTGAATATTGGTAAAAATTTGCCCCATTGCTTGTTTGTGTGAGTGATGCTTATAGTGTAGGTGTAATTCTAACATGGCGACTTCATTTGACAAGCAATCATTTTTAATTTATCAAAGGTGTAACAGATGGCACTTTAAAACCGCAACACAGATTACCTGTGTATTTTGTTTTATTTTCACTCAATAGAGGGAGATATATTTAATGCACAAAGCATGTTACGAGTATACTCATTTAAGAGTCTCCTTTCTGATATAATTTCATTCCCAGATTTAATATAACTTAATAATTATTATGATTATTACACAATAAAATACAATACAATACAAATACTCTTTATTGCACACCTCATTACAGAAAACAATACAAATAATACAGGAAGAAGAGGTTAAACAACAGGCGGTCTTATCGCTAAAAAGCGATCTCTTCCAGACAACCTTTAGGTAGCGGAAATTAATAAATTTATGTCATGTCAGTAGGTGTTTCAAATTCAATATAAGAATTTTAGCACAGAAAAAAACACAATACAAAACAGTATAAAAGACATACAAATAAAAATAAAATAAAATAAGATTTACATAAATACACATATCATACATACATAAAATTATATACATATACACATATATATACATATATATACGTAAAAATGCCAGCTATAGGGAAAAGGAAGCAGGTAAAAGTATTACGGAGCAGATAAAAAGTGAACTTTAACGAGTCTCTTGAAAGAATAAGGAGACTGGGCGCACCTTAAGTCTGCAGGCAGAGAATTCCATAGTCGTACAGATTGAAAAGTGAAAGAATTTGTATAGAATTTAGACGAGGATGACGGGACAGAAAGAAGCAAATTCTGGGAGGACCTAACCGAACGGAGATAGCTGAAACGGTTTTTAAGATAGCGGGGAGTTGCGGGGTTAAAAAGAATGGAATACATAAGTGACAAAACGTGGGAGTTACGACGTAGGCGAATAGGGAGCCATTTGAGCTGCGACCGGAAGTGGGAGACATGGTCATATTTGCGGAGCCCAAATATAAACCGTATGCAGATGTTTTGGATACGCTCAAGCTTATTAAGTTGCTCCTCAGTGAGATCGAGATAAGCAACGTCAGCGTAATCCAGAATAGGGAGAAGAAGAGTTTGTGCAAGGGCAATTCTAGTAGGAATGGGAAGGAAGTTTCGTAATCTCCTGAGGGAAGCAACTGCCGCGAACATCTTCCTGCTGACTTCGCCCACCTGAGGTCCCCACGATAAGGTACTATCCATAATGATGCCAAGGTTTTTTACCTTCTGCGAGTAGGGAATCAAAACGCCATTGAAGTAAATAGGTGAGAGGTTGTTAAAATCAATTCTGGGAAGCAGTTTTGGGCTACCTATTATAATAGTCTGTGTCTTTGACGGATTTACTTTTAGGCCAAAACTGCGACTCCAATTCGAGATTTTGTCTAAGTCGCTATTCACTTTACGGATAACAGACGTGAGTTCGCCAATAACGCCCTGTGAGTAAATCTGAAGATCGTCGGCATAAAGGTGATAATGTGAAGTTAGGTTAGAAGTAATTGAATTTATAAATATAGAGAACAACAAAGGAGACAGCACGCCACCTTGCGGAACGCCAGCCAACGTGTTGGACCAAGAAGAAAGACAATCATCCACCTTTATGCGCTGCCGACGACCACTCAAGTAACTACGAAACCATCCGACTACCGCAGGAGATATATTAAGACAGCGTAGTGTTTCGAGGAGAACATCAAAATCAACGGTATTGAACGCATTGCTAAAATCTAGCAGCGTTAACACCGTTAATTTTTGATCGTTCATCCCCGCCCGGATGTCGTCAGTGATCTTCACGAGTGCAGTAGCCGTACTATGACCAGAACGGAAGCCAGACTGTAAGGGATTTAAAAGATCATGAGTATTAAGGTACGAGGTAAGCTGTTGGTGAACGAGACGCTCAAGAACTTTGGACAGGAAAGGGAGAATTGAGATGGGACGGTAATCAGAAAATGAAGAAGGATTAGACGTTTTAGGTAAAATACATTTATATAACTATACATTTAATAGAAAGGTCAGTCCAAACAATCATTCGCGTAGCGGTCGTCCACCGAAAAGCCTTGTGAATTCTGCTTTCGGTTCGGCAGAAATATAAATGTTCGCTGGAAAAGCCTATATTTATTGTAACAATGATTTTTAAACTAAAATACCTAGCTATATTTTTCTCAAAAATATATAGGTATGTGGAAAAAAATGTCATCTTCTTGTAAATAAACAAGATTCTATATGTTCTACTTGTGCATAACAATAACATTAGTAGATTATTAACCAAGTGATCATTTCTTGTTGAAATTTTTTTCAAAAATGTTGCCTTTCACCCGAGTTAAAACACTCTACTTTTCATTTCGCATATAAGGAAAGTAAAATGCATGTGTTTTTTAAATACATTTTTATACTAGGTATTTTTGAGAGTAGGTACTTTCAATTAACAATTTGGCCAAAAGTAATATCGTTATTTATGGAATGGGGAGTCAAATATCAGAATGGAAATTGTTATACATCCATTTATACCCAAATTTCAATTCCTTATTGTAAAAAGAATAATAAAATCGTACTTGGAATTGGAACCTAAACTGATCTAGTGCAGAAACGTAGGGTAAACCGGGTGCAATAGTACCACGGGGCAATAGTACCATCGTTATTATCTTCACAATTACAACGAAATATGAATATGTGGGTATATACGATAAAGCCCAATACTTGTCTGGACCCGCTCACTTAGTGTAGTAAATAAAGGTAGTGGACCCCGCAGTAATTCCTCAGCCAGAAAAAGCTTTACAGTATGATAAAGTATCAATAAATAAAAAGTATTGTATAAATTTCCAAAGAACAATAATAATAGTATTTAAGTAAATACCTAAAGTCTTAAATCGTTAATATCTTTTTAAGGAAAATTGCTCCGTTTAAACTTTCTTCTCCGGACATGTTCATGTAACGTATTGCAACAATATATGAAATATCAAAAAAAAATCCCCGCAGAAATACCAATATTAACAAAATATATTTTTTTGGCGTGGCTTGGACCGGAAAATTGCTCAGTCTAATTTTTTCACTGGAATGCCATTTTATTGCCGATTTATACATACAAATTGAAAATCTAAAAAATTTACCATGTAACTATACTTTTTTTCAGAAATTGCCTTTTTACTCGCTGTGGAAAATTTCTCTATCCATTTTATTTATTGAATTAAGTTCACAGTTTTCTTTCCATTCAACTATAAAAACATCCAAAAAAATAACGAGCGTATTCAAAACTAAACATATCGGGAGCAGTGTATAGGAGCGGGGTGTACAAGGGATGACAGTTCTTTTGGATATTTTGGATTTAAGTATATACGTGACTACTTAGTATATATTAAAAAAGAAATCAGGCTGAGAAATTTTCCACTCTCAGTTTTTTATAGTTCTAAAATACATAAACTTGGGTATGCATTTTTTTTGGATTTTCTTACCCACTACGCCAAATTATATTCTAAGATCATATAAGAAGGAAAAAATGGCAGAGCAATTTTCCGATGAAAATGAGCGCCAAAAAAGGAATTATCGTAAAAAAAATATTCTCATGTTTGACAAAAGTTGTAGATTTTTTTCTAGTATCAGATACTGATACAAATAACTTATTTGGTAAAATAATTTTGGACGGAGGAATTACTCGGTTCAATATATAAACAGATTTGTATTTTTACGTATAAATACCTAACTTAGGAGTGTTTTTTTTTTGGATATTTATATGTTAGTTTCGGCTCATACTATACAATAACCAAGCAAAATTTCATCGACTGAGAAATTAATGCATGGGTCTACTACACTACACTAGTCGGCCGCTCGCTGCGACGCGGAACGGAGGTGCGCGGAGACCATTTTTGTTTTCGAGTGATCAAAGTAAGTATTTACGAGAAATATTTTGTCATATTATTCAAAACCAAATAATCCTAGAGTTAGATTGGTATTAGATTATGATTAGTTAGTTATCAAAGTTTCTTTTGTGGGACAGTATGGGGATGAGTTAGGTAAAGGAATTGAAATATAAGTACTTTATGTAATTTTGGGTACTCGGGGGCATTAGTAACTATGTGAGCCGGGGACAATTGTACCGTTACAATTGACACCACGGTACAAACGACTCCTTAACAACGTTACCAAAAATATTAAAAAAGCATTAGGAGAAACCAAAAATAAAGGAAAAATATGAGACGGAAAAAGCAAAAGGGAAGGGAAAAGGCAAGGTAATAGACAAGGGGAAAGGGACCGGAAAAGGAAAAAATATTCAACGACAAGGAGGATTCTGTAGAAGAATACTATTGCCTAGTCTGTGGTGAGCCTTATAGTATAAGCAGATCCAATGAAACATGGGTGCAATGTGATAATTGTCAATTGTGGGCTCATGAAGAGTGTACTGACCAGGGCCCTATTTCACCAACTACGACAGGTATGGCAATTGTCAAAAAATGACAGACCTCTGTTTTACCACACCGACATTTGTCAGTGACATATGTCGAGTGACAATTGACAAGTGACAGGTGACAATTTTGTAGATTGTTTTGTATAGAATTTCATATAAACATGACAGGTATTTTGGTACAATTGTCCATCTTAAATTTAATGACAATTATTTTGTGAAACAAGGGTAATTTTTACTAGTCGATATATTTGTCAATTCTTGACAAGATATCGTTAATTGCTTTCTGTGTACCGTGTTGTCATCACTAACATGATATTGATTGAGATCCCAATCCCACCTAATGCAGCGTACCTACATTATTTGTTGACAAGGCGTGAAAGCATTATTTTTTTGTTACTTTTAAGTTATTTTTTCTGCAAATGCAAGTGCAGTGACGTCAAAGTAGAAATCTATTCTTACCTACTTTATGTATTCCCTTGTATAAGAATGTCACCTCTGTTACTTTCGCGTAGATTCATTTTCTAACCAAAACCCTAACTTTACCGTTAGTGCCCAACTTCGCCCAAGTAAATTATAAAAAAAACAATACCTACCTATTTACCTAAACATACCTAATTTCGCTACCTGTCCCCAACTCAATCAAAACTATACTGAAACTTATTCCAAATCCTAAATGTTGAAGTACTAAACGCCTTCGTAGGCAACAATTACTATTTATAGTGTTATTATGATTTCATGCTTGTTAAGAAGAATTTAAAAGCGATTTTTATTTGTACCCTAAAGGCGAATTTAGGGTACAAAGTTTGTTTTGCCAACGTTTGCCAATAACGGGGTTTGCTAACAACGAAAACACTACAATTGTCACCTAAGCCTGACACAGCTCCGATTTCATGTCAAGAATTACCGACAAATTGACAAACATGTCGACTTATAAAAACTACTCTTGATTCATCAAATCATTGTCATTACATGAAAGATTGACAATTGTAACTAAAGGCGTGTCAAGTTTATAAGCATTTCTATACAAAAACAGTCTACTAAATTGTCACTTGTCACCTGTCACTTGGCAATTGACACTCGACATATGTCACTGTCGGCTTGGTGAAATAGGGGCCAGGAATTGAGTTACACTTGTCATAATTGTGAGTAGCGATTATCTTACTATGAGATATGTTAGTTTAAGGTTCCTTAAAGAGCATTCGCTCATCAGACACGTAAACGTACATTTATTTATGAATTGGAAAAAAAAAAACACCTCAAGCAAGCGGTGTGACTTGTCATAACGCACGCACAATATTAACTTTAATAAACGTAAAGTATCAGAATTTCACATTTTTTGTTGGATTTTACAAAAAAAAATAAGTAAAATACGATAACCCCTAATTCCGGAACCAGTTCCGGAATTCCGGAATTCGAATCCAATATCGAAAATCAGTTCCGGAATTGGAGACCATCCGATATTGCAAGCCCTAATTGTAACACAAGGAATCATTGACCAAAAACGGGATTTTCTACCATATTCTTACCGTTAACAACAATTACCCTCAAAAATACGTAAATCAATAACCTACTATTTCATATGTAGGTACGTACAGTTTTGGTTCAACTCCTATACATTCTGAACTAGGAACCATTATCCAAAAAATGGTACTATTGCCCCCGGTCTACCCTATCATTTCCTGCACACCTTTTACAACAACAAGAAACGGATATTTCTTGTTTTCTTTGCATTAGCATTTTTCTCTCGATAATTTAATCAATTTGCAACATAAGTATTAGAAGAATCGTCATAAATTCATAAATAACAAAATATAAAACGACATACATTTATAGAAGGTTTCCCCGCGCGACGTTGCCAATTGGTTTAAAGGGCAACATGCTCGCAACGTTTGGATGTCAATAATTCGACAATGAAAAATTATATTTCAAATCAATTCAAACTTGATATTTTTGACAGTAATGGGTTACTTACTTAAATAAGAAGGCATATTTCGCCCGGGTCTACTATGGTCAAATGGTCTAGTGGCTTTTAGCTAATGAGTATAAGTCTAATAAGTTGAACAGCATGACAGGGTTCAAACCACGAACAAAGACTCATTTCTTTTTGTATTTATTTTATTTCATTTTTTTGGCTTTTTATGACCTTATTTTTTATCACATGATTATTTTACGATTTTTAATCATTATCAAACGGGACTTACCTAATCGCGTATAATTAAGTTTTTAAAATTTACCTCCGAGTTCCAACGTTCCGATGGCGTAGTCTCCGTGGTTGTCGGGTCGGGCTCTTAGTTCTCTTAGACAACGGGGACGGAAAAGTTGGAGGTACATTTTAAAAACTTAACTAAAACGGTTAAGTACTGTTTTTCTAAATAATAATATAATGTATAGTATTTATTTTAACTCTAAATTAGTTTTAATTGGTATATATATATTAGAAAAGGTGGAAAGGCTGACCATATAGTCATCCAGCGTGGAAATGCTCTCAATATCCTTTAGCATTGCATTTTCTAAAAACCTATCTAGATAGAACATTAGGTGTTTATGTAAAATGGTAACTATGTATAATTTCAATAAAATGTAGGTAAAGGTATACTTACTTACTTTATAGTTCGTTTTTTTAGGTATAGTTTTTAGGACTGACCAACAATGACTACGATATTTACGATAGGTACAGAAAGTAAGGCTGACTGCTGTATAAACGTAAGGAAACATAATTATAATTATGTACAACAATATATAAGGTATACTTAAATGAACGAGTTCACATCCCATCATAATCACAATATTTTATTGTGTTTAAAGAACGATATATTTTGATTTTTTCTGTTTCTCATTTCTTCCCCAACAATGTGACTCATACGCCAGCTTAGTAGTGTTACGTTACTACTAAGGTAACGTTAAAAGCGTTTTTTTAATTTTAGGTACCTAATATAATTTGCGTCATTTTCAATTGATAATAAGAATAACAATATATAAATTATAAAACTTTTCATAAAATAAAAATAAAAAACAAAAAAAATAAGCACCGTCGTGATTTGAACCCAGAATCATTGTAACTAGCTTAAATTTATTCAAAACAGATGTTGTGGGTGCCACAAGCACATGACAATTTACGTTTCAAAATTCCAGTTGGTTCCAAGTTACTTGTCAATGTCACAAATAAGAATTTAAATTCTAAATTGTTTTTACAAAAAATAAAATTTCATGCGCTGCACTGCGCCCTCTAGGATACTTTATTGTAACATTCCAAATCTACTGACATTTGACACTGACTTTAGGTATGTAAGTGTGCGTGAATGCAAGAAATTGCAATATTTTGCAGTTGGATTCCGGTAATAACGAAATGAGACAATGTTGAGTTGAAAATGTCTCGATTTGGATGTAGTATTTTTTATAGTTTTCGCACATATCAACACATCTTATGAAACTTTGTATTTTGGGAGAAATAGTGAAAATCCACAATTCGTGCACAGTGACGCCATCTTTTGGCTGATAATCGGCATCCCATCCCTAGACATCCACCTTAAGCCATGATTTACGCCATTTTAAAAAACAAACGCAAAGCAGAGTGAAACTGAACAACAATTTTAAAAGGATTGCCTTTCAAATCGCATTTATCTCGGCCGCCATAATCTGTCCCCGGCGACTGGGACTGCGAATGTCGTGCGCCATTACGTTTCAATTCAATCGGTTACCTCAATGCCAAGTTCGTCTAACCAACATTCCCGGCTTTCACGTTGATTTGTTTCTACCCTTGAACAAACTATCTGACAATTCGTAAACCGTATTGCAAACACATAACGACCACCAATGGTCAGGCAAGTTTTACTGTTAGCATATTCTATGTCCAACCTAATGGCATCATTCTTCGGCCAGGTCACGCGTTCAGTTCGAGGACCGTTTACGAAAATGGAATTATGTACGCTCCAAATTCAATTTAGTTGTAAGAGCCCTTCACATTACACAATATCGTTTAGGCCTTTAGGGTGTCACCGCATTTATCGACAAATAAGTTTCCGTACTACAAAGCCCTGAATTCGTGCCTCGTGCTTCGAAAATCAAAATGTAGGAGGCTGAATTGTAACACAATACGAAGGAAAAGCCAAGATTTTTTTATTTCTGTCATCTGAGACAAATGAGTTATTTGTTATTTTTATTATAATTCACAAACTCGCTCGTAATACGGCCGAAGTACCTATTGGTTTTGGGTTGCCGCTCGTTTCTATGGTATTTATTATGCGAAAATATCATAAATAGGTATACTCAGCAACGCATCTTATTTAATAAAACTTATGAGCCCATCAACGGGCTCACTAGCGCCACTGGTAAATAACTGTGATTATTTAAATACGGCCAAGTGGGAGTCGGACTCGCCCATGAAGGGTTCCGTAGCAGCAAGTAACGATTTATGACGTACTAGCTGTTGCCCGCGACTTCGTCCGCGTGGAATCTTATCTTCAACATTTTACATATCTTTAGTACCTATAATTTTCATATCCAAGCAATGTTGAAATTAAGTACTTTTCTTTTTTAGCACGTTGTATGAAGTTTTAAGTCAAGTGTATTTTGATTTTGGTTGCTGAAATTACTTTTTTGTATTCTCATAATAGGTACCTAAGCCCTTATACAAAGATTCAAGTTCGGCACTCACAAAATATCTGATCACCATACAAACTTTCAACCCCTTTCTCACCACCTTGGGGGATGATTTTCAAAAATGCTTGAATTAGTTTTCATGTTTTTTAATTTAATACCTTTTTTTTGCAAAAAGTTCAAGCTCCTAGCTTAAAATTAAATTTACACCCCAAGACGAACTTTCATCCCCTTTTTAACCCCCTTAGGGCTTGAATTTCCAAAAACGTTGCAATTACTTTTTTTGTAATCGGCTAATATGTCTTTCTAAGAAGTTTCAAAGCATTTGTAATGGATTCAAACTTTGAACCCCATTTTAACCCTGCTAGGGGATGAATTTTACAAATCGCTGAAATCACTTTTATTGTCATCTAATAATATCCCCAAATACAAAGATTCAAATCCCGCGCTCGAAAAAATGTATGATATCCATACAAACTTTCAACCCCGTTTTCACCACCATAGGGGATGAATTTTCAAAAACGCTGATATTAGTTTTCTTGCATTTTAGTTTAAAACGTTTTTACAAAGTTTCAAGTTCCTTGCTTAAAATAAAATTTGCACCCGCAGACGAACTTTCATCCCCTTTTTAGCCCCCTTAGGGGTTGAAATTCCAAAAACGTTGCAATTACTTTTTTTTGTAATCGGCTATTATGCCTTTCTAAGAAGTTTCAAAACCATTTGTAATGGATTCAAACTTTCAACCCCTTTTTAACCATGTTAGGGGATGAAATTTACAAAACGCTGAAATTACTTTTCCTGTCTTCTAATAATATTCCTAAATACAAAGATTCAAGTCCAACACTCGAAAAAATGTTTGATATCCATACAAACTTTCAACCCCTTTTTCACCACCTTAAGGGATGAATTTTCAAAAACCCTGAAATTAGTTTTCTTGTATTTTAATAATATATCTTTTAACGAAGTTTCAAATTCCTAGCTCAAAAGAAAACTTTAACCCCATACAAACTTTCATCCCCTTTTTAACCCTGTTAGGGGATGAATTTTACAAAACGCTGAAATTACTTTTATTGTCTTCTAATAATATCCCCAAATACAAAGATTCAAGTCCCGCGCTCGAAAAATTTTTTGGTATCCATACAAACTTTCAACCCCTTTTTCACCACCTTGGGTGGATGAATTTTTTAAAACGCTGAAATTAGTTTTCTTGTTTTTGAATTTGATACGTTTTTACAAAGTTTCAAGTTCCTAGCTTAAAATAAAATTTGCACCCGAAGACGAACTTTCATCCCCTTTTTAACCCCCTTAGGGGTTGAATTTCCAAAAACGTTGCAATCACTTTTTTTCTTATCGGCTATTATGCCTTTCTAAGAAGTTTCAAAGCATTTGTAATGGATTAAAATTTTCAACCCCTTTTTAACCCTGTTAGGGGATGAATTTTACAAAACGCTGAATTTACTTTTCCTGTTTTCTAATAATATCCCTAAATACTAAGATTCAAGTCCACCACTCGGAATTTTTTTTGATATCCATACAAACTTTCAACCCCTTTTTCACCACCTCAGGGGATGAATTTTCAAAAACGCTGAAATCAGTTTTCTTGTATTTTAATAATATATCTTTTTACGAAGTTTCAAATTCCTAGCTTAAAAGAAAACTTTAACCCCATACTAACTTTCATCCCCTTTTTAACCCCCTTAGGGGTTGAATTTCTCAAAATCGCTTCTTATCTCTTGTACACTTTATAAATGCAATCTGGTGTGCAAATTTCAACGTTCTGGCTTTTGTAGTTTCGGCTCTGCGTTGATGAATCAGTCAGTCAGTCAGTCAGTCAGGACACTTGCATTTATATATATAGATTAAAAAAAACTACTTACTAGATCTCGTTCAAAGCAATTTTCGGTGGAAGTTTGCATGGTAATGTACATCATATATTTTTTAGTTTTATCATTATCTTATTTTAGAAGTTACAGGGGGGGACACATTTTACCACTTTGGAACTGTATCTCGCGCAAACTATTCAGTTTAGAAAAAAAATATATTAGAAACCTCAATATCATTTTTGATGACCTATCCATAGATACCCCGCACGTATGGGTTTGATGAAAAAAAAATTAGTTTCAGTTCTAAGTATGGGGAACCCCCAAAGGTTATTGTTTTTTTTTTCTTTTATGTGTGAAAACTTTAATGCGGTTTACAGAATACATTTACTTACCAAGTTTCAACAGTATAGTTCCTATAGTTTCGGAAAAAAGTTGCTGTGACATACGGACAGACAGACAGACAGACATGACGAATCCATAAGGGTTCCGTTTTTTGCCATTTGGCTACGGAACCCTAATGTCCGTCACAAATGACGTGACAAAAAGTGCACAGCGCCGCTAAAGAAGTTTTCACTTCAAAAACTTTTAAATTCGACTCTGGCGGCTTTGATTTGAATAAGTAACTAAATTATTCTTTCAATTGAAATTTCGAGCGCCCCGTCGAGAACTTACTGAAGTAATTACTCAGGAACATTTTCGTAGATTGATTTGTCAGCGTTGCCAAAATATTTAAATGAATAATCAATTTTAAGCGCCTTTTGGGAGACGCTTCCAATATTTTATTGTGTCCAATGTTGACTAAAAGATATTTTGAATGCTTGTTTCAATTTTTAAAATTATTTCCTTTCCTTTCCCCAGCGACTGACGTTGTGACGGATGGAATGTTTCAATTTATTTATTTTATAGAAAGAAAGAAAGAAAATACATTTATTTACGTCAAACCAAAGCGTTATAAAGGACCCCTACTCAGCGTAATGCTACGGTAAATCGCAGCGCTGATTTTAAGTAGGGACCTTATAAGGTAGTAAGGTAGGGAACTTATAATTAAGTTAAAGCTAAGGAATACGGAATGATGATAAATTAAATTAAAATCGACAAATAGAGGAAAAAATAAATATAACAGTAACTAAAAGATGCCAAATTATGAGCCTATCGCCATAAAACATAACACAAATTTGACTTTGAATTTGGCCCAGCGCGAAAAAGAAAGAAAAGAAGGGTAATTAAAAGTACCTATTATATCCAGGGACAGGAACCGGTTACCTTAACCGGGGTTTTTCATAGGGTTATTTTAGAAGCGGTTGTAAAAACCCCTGCCATAACGGTAACCGTCTGATAAGGTAACACTTTGATTCGGTAACCGTATCAGATACGGTTAACCTGTTACCGGTAACCGAAATAAAAACCCAGTCTATTCAGTTACCTCATTATAAGGTTTTTGAGCAGTTCAAACGATTGTAATCTTTACGCACACTTAAATTCAAGTTGTTATTGAATAACCGAGGTTGGCATGGGCGATCTATGAAGCCTCCAGCACAAACAAGTTTTTTTGCCGTTCCTTTGTTCATCTTTATACCTACCCGTGTGGTGTGTTCTTATTATAAATCTTATTATGTATATTATAAATAAAATACGTAAAATAAATAATGTAAAAGAAATAAATAAAGTAAAAAAATAAGAAAAATAAATATAGTGAAAAAAAAAAAGTAATAAAATAAATAAAATAAATAATATACAAAATAAATAAAATAAATACTCCCGGTCCTGTAAATTTATAGGTCGGCCGTTTGAAACGAATCCTCAGCCCGCATGTAGCTACTTAAGCCTCGACAATAATGTACTAAAAATGTAGCAAACCAATAAGCAACGGATAATAAAGGTTACCATAACTGAGTGAAAACCTGTTAAAAACCCTTAACAATGTTAGGGTTACCGTTTCAATAAGCTTACCATTACAATCAGGTAACCGTATGATAGGGTTACCGAATGATAATGTAACCGAAACGATTGGGTTACCGAATTGATAGGATTAAGCGTAAAGAGGGGTTTTCCGGTCCTTGATTATATCTATAATAAAATAAGGTTTATTCTTAGGACAGCAATTAGCTAGCGTGCCGTAGCGGACTTTACCCTTTTATGATGCGCACTACAATTAATTATTCACAGTTACCCGAATAACTACTTAATTTCGTAACACACTTCAATAAATATAAATAATAGTTCTCGCAAAAATTCTACAATTCGCAAAAATTTTAGATGTTCAACAAAAATCAGACCTTCCACTATTATTAATAAGATACATAATCCAAGGCCAATACTCACAAAGGACAGGAGTAATTGTCATTACACAACAGAGAATTGGGTCATTTGTCGGCAAACGACTAGTCGCAAATCATGCTAAAAGTGCGTGATTGCGTCTCCATAATGGCCCGAGGAGAGTTGCTTAGCTAGAGGACAATATAGGCAATTAACTTGATTTACCTCAGTGGCCCAGTTAAATTAAGGGTTTCACCTCGGAATGAGAGATAATAAGCTGGAAACTCGTATACACCTTAGTTATGACATTTTAAAGGTTCTCTTAAAAGTCGACGCATATATCGTGTGCGCGTCGGAAGTTATTCCAGGTCAAAGGTCATAAAAACTGGTTATTCGCGGATATCAAGTTTCCTATAGCTCCAATTTTATTGACATGTAGGTAAGAATTGTAGGGCATACAATTTGCGACGAGTTAGGTATAAAACGTTTTTTCATGCCATTAGCCATTTTCAAGATATACGGCATAGAAGGCGCAGCGGCACGGGAAACGCACTATAACGCAGGGCGAGCTGGTAATCTGTGTGAATAATACGTTCTATAAAGTTTATTAATCGTTAAAATGACACTTATGGATCACATATAGATTTTAAAACAAAAGTGGCCCCTCCTGTGGACAATAGCTAACAGCTTGTGTGTATGTATGTAATGATTTTATGACATAGTTTACTACAAAAAGGGTACCCCTTTATTGAGGTTTAATCAGGAAATTAAGCTTTATAGCCTTTAACTTAAGGTATTTCTACAGGAAAGAGGTAGATTTTAAGTACTAATAATACATGAAAATGTTTTCACATGCTTTTATTTAACTCCCGAAATCTCTATCTGTAGTTAAAATAGCGAGATGAAGTAGTTTTAAGTTCATTCTTATTCGTTTTCTTTGTTAGAAAGTACATTGTTTTAGTTCCAAAAATAGATTCCCCATCCATAATTTATCCGAAAATGATATATCACATGTCCTAATATGTATAGCTTTAGAGAAATGATGCTTCAATTGAAGCGCGGCAGCGTCGAACTTAACCCCCCTCCCCCCACTAAATGTGCCGTGGCTCTCGATGTCTCCCGGTCAGAATCTACTCAGACCAGCTAAAAATCAACTGTGCCAAGTTTCAGCGCATAGTCACAAAATGTAAGGTCTCATTCACTATCAAACCAACTTATAGTACTTATGTCTGATCACTGCGCTTTCTGTGCCCTATATCTTGAAAACGGCTAATCTCATGAAAAAATGTTCGATGCTTAACGTGTCACAAATTTTATGCTCTACAATTCTTCCCTACATGTAAACAGCGGTGGAGTTATAGAAATCTTGATATTCGCAAAAAACCGATTTTCATGAACTTTGACTTTGATTAACTTGTGACGCGCACATGATATATGCGTCGACTTTTAGGAGAACCTTTAAAATGTCATAACGAAGGTGTATACGAGTTTCCAGCTTATTATCTCTCATTCCGAGGTTGACCCCCTTTTTAGGCTTAAGATGACTGGCCCACAGTACCTGTCTTGGTAAATACACGGTGGCTAAAAAATAAGTGCATTCCCTTTGCCAGGAGGTTTTGGGATTAAGTATAATGAGCAACTTTTACTATGAGAGCAACCCTGAAATCATGGTCCTGCCATTTAAAAAAAAAAAACCCAAAACTGAATCGACATCATCATCACTGGCTGGTGACCCAAAAAGGATCTTGGCCTGTGACACAATAGAGCGCCACTCTGCCCTATTCTGCGCCACTTCACGCCAGTTGGGTATTCCGAGGACGGATAGATATTTTTATTTTTGGGCATCTGGGACGCCTAGATGGAAATTTTTCGCTCGGATGCCCCACATACGCTGAGAAGAAGAAGAATCGACATAAAAAATATATTTAAATTTTGAACCTTCTCACAAAATTTCACGAGAATCTGGCCGCGTAGCCAAGATGCCAATCGCTTACGCTCTGTAGCGATCGAAACGCAACTGTCACTGTCACACTAATAAGGAAGAGTGATAGAGAGACATAATGCTTTTCGTTGTCGAAGCGATAGCGATTGTAACCTTGGCTAGGCCGGCTGTTGAGAAAAGCGACCTGCAGGCGTGCACATCCGGACATACGAAAGTATTTTTCTCCAAGCTGAAGCGGGGACCTTCGCTAACGCTCGGTTAAAAATGGGGTATTTACCAAAGCTATCTATATAACATCTCTCGGATTCGCTTGTTAACAAGCGTAGTTCTTGGAAGCTTATTATAGTGTGTAGCTTTCAAATAGAGCTCGACGGCTAATCCTATTGTCTATTGTTAAGTAAAACCGCACGTGCTACTTACCTGCAAAAAAGGGTCTTAGTTATTCTATTTGGCACCTGAGCGCGGGCTAGTCCAACGCTCAAAAAACCAGTGTAGGTGCGCTCTCCGATAACACGCCTCTGTGACGCATCTCGATGACACATTAGACTGGTTCTGTAGCGTTCGATTCGTCGGCACTCAGTAACCGAAGTACGTATTTTTTATGCGGGTATTGCAGGTGGTTGTGGCACGTGGCACGAGCGGTTCTACTTAACAATAGACAATAGGATTAGCCGTCGAGCTCTATTTGAAAGCTACACACTATACCTACGTGTATATTTTACCTTAGCAATTACAATTCCCCAGCTTTCTCACTAAAGTATTGCCAAGTTACCGTGGCAGCCCCCACGAGCCCCAAGGCACAATAAACGACGTCTTCTTTGCCCTAATGAGCAATTTTCTTTAAGCGACGGCGACCCTTGTTAACCTTTAGACCGGTTGTCTAGAGATGTGCGAGACAGTACAATGAATGCATCAGAGTTTAGCTACAAAACAATAAAAACAAAAAACCTACTGACAAAAAGCTACTCGATAGTTGACAAACGCCTGAACAAATACCTATGTTTGAATCATTTAATAACAGTTTTGAGTTTATAAATTAGGTATGGTTAATAAGAGCATTTTTTACCATTCATAAAATATCGGCACTATTCAGTACGGCTACCATCAGTTTGGCATTGACATAAATAAACGCTATCGTGAACGTAATTTACTTTCTATATATCTCTTTCACACTAATATGTCAGTACGAGCGAGATGCATAGAAAGTAAATTACGTTCACGATAGCGTTTATGTCAATGCCAAACTGATGGTAGCCGTACAGGAAACATCCAGCAGCAATAGACTATTTTACTTGCTCGGAAAACAAACATGAAGGTAAAATTAGTAGGTAAATATTTATGGCGTTATTCATAAACTGGCCTGAATTGGCTAATGAATCGTTTGTCTTTATCTGTCATTTTGACTAATGTATTTTAAAGAAAGGGATAAAAATATAATTTTCTCCAATATGCTCGGAAATGTTCACCTTACTGTAGCAAAAATACTACGAGAAGTTCTTTGTTAATGTCAAACTCAAATTAAAAAACATCAAACTATCGCTGTCCTGTTCTAGCGGACGGGAAGTAAAAAAACACTACAGTAATAACTTATTACTGTAGTGTTTTTTACTTTTTAATAATAAAAAACGCAAACGGCCAATTATTATTGCCGCGAGCCGCTTCTACACGACCCGATCAGCTATCATTTCACGTGTATGATCGTGCAAATACTGCTTAATAAAATCAAAGATTATTTTTATATTTTTTTTAAATCTCATCCGTGTTCATAAAGCTTATATAGTTTGTCAAAGGACTTTCTCATTTCAAACATAGAATAAGAGAATTATACTATCTTTGTCTTACACTAGTACTAGCACCCAAAAGAAAAGGATGGGTATAGTTTTCCTGGTTCTTACTGACTGAAAAGTTGGTTTGACCAACTATATTGCACAATTATATTGAATGAACGAATACTGAATGGCAGAATAAGTTTGTAACTTTAACTTTTAAAAATTAATTAAAGAGGGAAATTGTTTTTGACATTTTGGATGTGAAGGTTTGATTTGAGTGATGCTTGATGGTTAAATAATAATTATTTTAGCTTATTTCCTCGCATGTTTGGAGAAAAGCACTATATATGCCTCGGCAGGAATAGCAATTCGTGGATTCGTCTTCTTTGTCGGCCTCCGCTTCGCGTCGTCCGACAAAATCGAAACTCATCCACGAATTGCCCTTTCCCGGCCTCTGCAATAATGTACTATTAACTAAATCAGGCCCGTAAAGTTTTATGAATAAGGGGGTTAATGTAGATATAGTAGTACCAGTAGATACCATGTGAATCAACGAGATGCATATATTACTCGTTGATCTATATCTATTTTTACGAACTTTATTTATAAAAAAAAATCATTCGCCGGTATTGTTATTATAGCCGGAAATACGATTAATATCTACAGCTAATTTGTAAAATAAATCCACAACATCCATGATTGAGTAATCGCTCCAATAATGACTCATTTAGTGAAAAATCCGCCTTAATGACAACTCACAGACAACTTTCTAACTTCCAATCCTTGGATAAATGACACGAAAATATTTGAAAAACAATTCGTTGCCTCTTTTTCAGTCTCCAGAACGCTTTCAAATTGAGTTTTTACCCAGATTAATCAAGTTTGAAAACTGTATTGGCTTTATTTATTGAAAACCGAAGGTTATTAACTGGCCTTAAGCGTTCGTGAAGAATCTATGATGTATAAAAACAAAAAAGCTTTGTTTTGATATAAAATTAGACCAAGACGCCGGTGCCAATCTACAAAAGTAAGGCGCGAGAGATACATGTTTTCATTTGCAATGAAAATGTACAGTCGACGTCAAAAATATGTGTACTCTTTTGCACCTTATTCCTTGGTAATACGGCAAAAAGTGTAAACATATTTTTGACGACGACAGTGTACAGTGTACAGTGAAAAAAATTAATTTTAGTACCATTTCGTACCTTGTCAAAGTGACAAACAATATGAAAGTCGCCCCATAGTATTGTCACTGTGACAAGGTACAGTCGCCATCAGATACATCAGAGCGGTCAGGCGCTCACAAATATCTGAACACGCCTCTATAGTCAAAGCGTTAGGGTGCGTGTTCAGATTTTGTGAACACCTTGGCCGCTCCGATATATCTGATGGCGACTGTACGAAATGGCACTGAAATTAAATTCCTTGACCATCCCTCGACATTTTTTTGGAATCTAGTCCGTACCTATATAATACTAGAATCATTATATATCCAAACTAAAAACTTCAGGTGTTATAAATTATTTGTGCTCAAAAGGACAGTGCAATTAACAATTATTTTAATATATTCCCGTACCAATCACGTGACATAATATTTGTTGTGACTTTTTTATAATGCTTAAAATATTAAAGTACATAGATGATAACATAACGCCAGTTGGCCAAACGGTTGCAGGTTGGCAAATCAAGAGAACAAGTCCATCTGAAAAATAAAAGGCTTGGGTAACAAGCTTGGTACAGTCAACAACAGAGCTATGAATACAGGCAAAGTGCCAAAAATATGTATACACGACCTTAATGTACAGGCAATAAAGTACTGTATACATATTTTTGACACTTTGCCTGTATTCATAGCTCTGTTGTTGACTGTACGTAGGAGTATTATTGAACTCGTATTCTGCACGCATCGAAGGCAGAATTGCTCTATTGAATATATAGATCCTATTATTATACAACTAGCTTTTACCCGCGACTTCGTCTGCGTGGAATTCATTCAAACTGTTAGAGTAAGTATGGCGCCTGGATAAAATCTAATGGTAATAATTTGGATTATAATATGCTTAATTGCTTACACCAATTAACGGGCAATTCATTAATTTTTCTCATCCAATCGTGTGCACTTTAGTTTGACTCTTTATTTGGTTAATTTTTGTATAATTTACATAAAAAGATTTTGCAGGAATTAAGAGTACCTACACGAAAACGTAGCCAGTTAAGTCCACTCCTCATATTACCTTCTGCAGGCGTGGCTCACTCCGCAATTTCGTCGCTTTGCTACAGGTAGTTAAAAGTCCATCCGTTCGACCGCAATTTTGGGGTTTGCCATAAGCCGCTAACGGCCATATCTCTGCTGATCGTAACAGACGCGTTTTGTTAGAGAGTGAGTCTTCTGTACTACTAGTACTATTATTTATTCTGTGCTTTCTGTTACTTACTAAATAATTGTAAGTTAATGTTCATTAGTGTTTATATACATAATTTATACGGAGGCGTTAATTGACTTAAAAGGCAACCAATGTACAACGTCTCTTAAGTACTTTAATATAAGTGCTCATAATTCATATCAAACCCAAACAAACGGCCCATTAAATCTAGAAAAGCAACTAAAACTTGCCCATTTACTATGACAATAGTTACTATACAAACTGCTCTAGACAATATTATCAATTTAGCGAATATACCAAATTAGTTTTAGCTTCACTTTGCCGAGTCTGGCCAGACAAGCTATTCTAATAAACTGGCCTATTCTGATTTCAATCGGAATTATAACTGTATCTTCAGGTATTTAAATAAAAGTAAATAAACAATTTGTACATTTTCGGGTAGATATAACTTATAACATTTATTGGTTAATCAACCAAATACAAAACCGTCTGGATCTGACACTTAACGATTTTAACCTACATTATTTGATCGTGTAACGTTTTCATCTACCCTCAATTGGCTTAAAGAGCCATTTGAGGGTAGATTTTGTTTACTTTTATTTAAATACCTAAAGACACAGAGTATAGATCAGGATTAGTTATCGAATTCATAACCAGTTATTCAATTCAGAATACGCCTGAAACTTATATTATTAAGATCTCGGAGACCTTGTTTGCACCGGTCTAGAGCACTCAGTATAATCTCAGCCTTTAGTCGTATTAGGCAAATAGTCTAGCACTTTTTCTTAATTAATTAAAAATCAAGAGGCCAATTCTGAATCAACAACTTGTTAAGGCTTTGAACTGATTTTGATACGACTTTGACGATTGTCTTGGTAATTGGTGCGCATCTCACACACACACACACACACACACAAGTAAAAGTCTTACTTCATTTCACATGCGCCAATCAGAGTGAGCTGTCTTCAAGGTTGTATCAAAATAAGATCAAAAGTTGTTAATTATGAATAGGACTCCAGGGCAAGCTAAGCTCTAGAATACTCTAGATTAATGAGAGTTAAGCCTGAATTTTACTTTCTAGTGTTCTTGAGATTTTATCATAGTATAATGAAATTAATGAATCCAACTTGAGGTTAAGTAGGTTAAGAGAATGTCACAAAATCGAGAAATCTTTAAGGTTTAAATTCCTAAAGGTTATTTTTTCAACTGTTGTGAATTTTGAGACATAACATAATATTATGATTTAATACTAATTTTATTTCCCATTGTAGGTACAATTTTTAATACACTTCCCACAAGTTACCCCTTCACCAGGCTAAGGGATATATATTTCCCACATGCGGCACTTCAAACATGTGTTCTATTTTACAAGCTTTTATTTAGTTTCACCAGACCGTTGTCTGTCTGTAATCAAATCTTGCAAGTTAAATTTGATCCACTTTCCGGTTTCCGATTAAGCTGAAATTTTGCATGCATGTATAAATCGGATGACAATGCAATATTATGGTACCATCGAGGTGATCTGACGATGGAGACAGGAGGTGGCCATAGGAACTATGTGATGAAACAACGCAACCTAATTGTTTTAGGGGTTTTTAGAATTGTCTCGATGAGTATTAGTTGTCTGTCGTAAGAAAAGTACAGTCAGCGATAAAAGCTTGTACCAAAAATGAAATTTTTGCCAAAAACTTATTTTTAAGGCTGACATTCGATTGTCATTTTTGAACTGTCAGCGCCTGGTAAAAGGTTAATTAATCAATCCTTGATAAATAACAAAGCAATCAACACGTAATAGATGCCATTTCGCTAATAAAGTAATAACTCGTAACTAGATCAGTAGAGACAGAAGTAAATAAATGATCAGTAAGCCCAATTAAGCCTCTATTTATAGATACTTAATCCGTACGATACACGTGGTACAATAATTAATGGAAAACTCAGAAAGTTATAACGATTGACTTGTTATTTAGTAACTTTTGCTCACTTAGACCGAGGAGCAAAAGTAGTTATCTACCTAATTAGTGTTTTATGGCGTTTTTCATAAAAGCGCTACAAGTCTCAAATACCTAACTATTAATCGTTTGTCTTAAGGGCCTATTTCCATTTATTTGTGATACAGATACTTGTTCAGTGTACAGAGTCGTGGTTGTTTTCTATGTATTTAAGTATTTAAATATTAATAAAATTATATATATCGTTGTCTGAGTACCCACAACACAAGCCTGTCAAGCCTTCTTAGGCTTACCGTGGGGCTTAGTCAGTTTGTGTAAAAAATGTCCTATAATATTTATTTATTTATATTACATATACACTAATATTTTAGAATATAGTAACAAAAACAAATAAATTATACATTAAAGTGAAAAATACAAGCGTTATTCGACGCCTACCTACATAAATAGTTAAACCCGCTTTTCTTTTAAATAATTGTGCAGATAACTTTTGTCGTACTCGATTAAAGTACCTGAAACATTACATCACATTAACATAAAATACAGTAATAACACTAATAACCTAAACAAAAGAACTTAGATCAAAGCAGTGACATCTTCCTCTAGTTTCAATCCCTTAATTGTTTTTGTTACTCGTTCGCTGTAGCGAACTCGTAACTAAATATGGCAACTTTAAAATAGTCTGTAGACTATTTTAAAGTTGCCATATAACTTCTTTCTACAAGTTTTATAAAAACGTGGGCGAGGCGAGGCGAGACCTCGCACGTTTTCAATAAAGATCATCTCCTGTCGCCATTTTGCTCAGTTTTATTAGAAAGGATTTATGCGTCGTTGACAGAATTTAGCAATTTAATTAATATGGGACTGAGTGGTTTCTCTTGCTAGTTTTAGAACTATAATTAAATTGCTTAGTTATTTAACTTTACAAAGACTTTAATATTTAGAAATGTTAAGTTTATAAGACGGTCGTTATGTAGCTACCTAATATTTTTCAAATATATGGGTTTGATGACGCCTATTCGACATTCTTTAATCATCTTTATTTTTGATTTGGTACACAAAACAATCGATAATTGTTTTATTATGCCCATGCTTTTTACAGTAAATACATCGCACCATTACATTCTGATTTAAAGCAAGACCAAACATCATTTTACGCTAAACGAACGCAAACAAAGTATTGTTTGGAAAGACAGACTTTCACGGCGAACACCGGTTTTATCAGCAGCGGCAAAAATCAAGAACTTTTAATAAGATTACAACAAACGCGAAAAAATGAGAAAAATGCAAAGTTCTGTTTAATTATTCTTTTTTTTTTCTTGCCTAGCGGCAAATGACTATTAACGAAAAAATTCCTGAAAAGGTTCAAAGAAGCTTAAAGCGTTACGCCATCTTCACTTTTGATGCGGGTCTTTTCTAAGACTAACCCTTATTTGTAATGACATTTGAATTTCCGCTTTTGCTTTTAGAGTCGGACCAAAAAAAGTCAGCAGCGGATTTGATAGCCGCAGTGCAAGTGTAATTTATACGTCATAATTTCATAGAAGTTTGACGTTTAAAATTACACTTTTACTGCGTGGGCTATCAAATCCGCTGCAGACTATTCTTGGTCTGACTCTAGTAATGCGGCAGAAATATAACTTATATTAATGGTTTCAAATATTCCCAATTGCCTTACTCATCTCATCAGAATTGTAGAATATGTATATGAATGTATTTATTTGAAACTTTTTATCTGCTAGTAATTATGAAGAAATATAAATATTTTAAAGACATGTAATATATTAAACTGTTGTCTGTGGTGGCCTCAAAAATCGTGGATTTAAATCTCGGTTGTGCTGTATAGTATAGAACAAAAAATATCGCTCTCGATAAAAATGCAAAAAGATGACAAAGACGTTTCGGTCAGGATCCTTATTAGAGCGTTTCATTTGTTTTTTGCCATTTGATGTATTGTGATCCTGAGCAGAAGTAACACAAAAGTGGCAAAAAAGTCATTATATATAAATATGGCAAAAAATAAAAGAAACGCTCATTTATACACAGACAAGAGGTTACCCTCTATGTACAGTCGCCATCATATATATCGGAGCGGCCAAGGTGTACACAATATCTGAACAAGCACTCTAACGCCCTGACAATAGAGGCGTGCTCAGATATTTGTGAGCACCTTGGCCGCTCCGATATATCTGATGGCGACTGTACCTACTCCACAGCTTTCAGTTTGTTTTTACGATAAATAAACTAATATAAAACTTCGCCGCCTGAACCAAAGTTAACCCATGCAATCAACCGCTACTACTAAAGTTTACCTAATCTTCAAGACTTCGAATTACAATACTTGCTAAGTTGAATTGAATTGAATTGAAATAGCCTTTATTCCTGACATATACATTTTTACATTTTCTTTTACACTATACGAGTATTTATTTATGTTTTATTTATTTATGCTTCTACTCTTTTCTTTTATTTTTCTTTGTCAGGCTGTCCTTGACATAGGCCTCCTCCAGGCGACGCCACTCCTCGCGGTCTTTTGAGAGTCTTCTCCAGTCTGCAGGAAAGTCATCTTCCCATCTTTTGTACGGTTTACATTGTGGTCTTTTCTTTCCTCTTGGGTACCACTCTGTGACATCTTTTGTCCATTTGTCCTTTTGTGAGCGCATCATGTGCCCTGTCCACTTCCATTTGAGTGTTCGGATTCTCTGGGAAACGTCTTCTATTTTGGTCGTTTTCCTAATATCTGAGAGTCTGCATCGGTCTCTTAGTTTTATTCCCAGCATACTCCTCTCCATACTTTGTTGAGTGACTTTGACTTTGTGCTCATTTTCCTTGGTTAAGGCCCAGGTTTCACAACCATATGTTAATACTGGAAGTATACATGAGTTGTAGATTTTTCTTTTCCCAGAGATTGGCATTGAATTTGATTTCATAATTTCTTTTAGAGACCAGTATCTAGCCCAGCTGTTTGTAATTCTTCTTTGGATTTCTTGTGTTTGTTGTTTGTGTGGAGATATTAGTTGACCTAAATATATGTAGTCTTTTACATATTCTATTTCTTGATTTTTTATTAATATCTTTTCTTCATTTTTACTATTAGTCATAGCCTTCGTTTTAGAGACATTCATCGTTAGGCCAACTTTTTCACTTTCATCGGTAAGCTGGATGAGCATGTCTTGTAGAGACTTGGAATCGGTAGCAAATAGGACTAAATCGTCTGCAAACCTGAGGTGTGTTAATTTGGATCCATTTATCTTTATTCCGTAGCAGTCCCAGTTTAGGTTCCTAAATACATTTTCTAGTACTGCCGAGAAGAGTTTTGGTGAGAGCGGGTCTCCCTGTCGTACCCCTCTTTGGATTTTAAATTCTTCTCCTTGTGTCTCAAGGCGGATTTTTGAGGTGCTGTTTTCGTAGACGTTTCGTATTAAACGTATATATTTTAGATCAATTCCCTGTTTTATCAGTGATTCATATATAGACTTATGATATATGCTGTCGAACGCTTTGTTATAGTCAACAAATGCAATGTAATATATTAGTCTATGTTCTGTGTATTTTTCTATAACTTGTTTTAATACATGCATGTGATCGATAGTCGAGAAGTCACTGCGGAATCCAGCCTGTTCACGGGGTTGCTGCTCATCAAGTTGTTTGGTTATTCTTGTGAGTATCACTTTAGAGAATATTTTGTATATGTTGCTCATGAGGCTTATGGGCCTGTAGTTATTAATCTCGCTCTTATCACCTTTTTTGTGTATTAATATTATGCTGGATTTGGACCATTGTTGTGGTATTTCTTCTTCTGTGAGGATTTTATTGAAGATTCTGGTGAGAGGTTTTAAGATGTCATTAATGGTATATTTCAGTATTTCATTGGAGATCCCATCATCACCTGGAGCTTTATCACTTTTTTGTGTTTGGATTGCTGCCCTTACTTCGCTGAAAAGGATATCTGGTATGCTTTCTTCTCTCCCATCAAAACTGTAGGATTCTAGTGCTTCTCTTGAGTTATCTTTGTAAAGGTTTTGGTAGAATTCTGTTGCGATTTTCTGTATAATAGGTCTTTCAGATTTACTTTTCTCCTTTTTATCCTTAATGTTTGGTATCCAGGTTTTGTGATCATTGAAGAATTTTAAAGCTTTCTTAATACCTCCCGTCCTTTTTATTTCGTTTTCTATCAGTGTATTTCTTATTCTCTTCCTGTGGTCTCTGATGCTGGTGGAAATCTTTTTGCTTATTGCCTCTATTTCTTTTAGGTTCTTTTTTCTTTCTTTAAACATTTCCTGTCTCTTTTTAATCAAGAATTTAGCTTCATCTCCCAATTTGTCAGTTTCATGTTTTATTGATCTCAGAGTCTTGTCTAATTTCTTAAGTGAGTCTTCTATGTTATTATACTGTTCCTGTATATTTTCGTTTTCGTTGGTGTTACTGAGATTCTGTCTTAGTTCTGATATGTGATGGTCTGGTATAGGTATTGTGATTTGGTTAGTTTTGGTGCATATATTCTTCCTAGATTTTATTATGTATTTTCCCGTTTTTATAGCTCCTCTAACCATTCTGTGGTTAGTGTTGAAGTCTAGTTGGTTGATAATGGACACATCGTTGAATAATGATGGTGTGTTTGTTAGAATAAAGTCTATTTCATTTTTATAAGTGCCATCGGGTGATATCCAGGTCCATCTTCTGCCAATTTTCTTTTTGTAGAAGCTGTTCATGATTCTAAGGTTGTTTTCGAATGCATAGTTAAGTAGTCTCTGTCCATTATTGTTCCTCTTTCCATAACTGTGTTTACCGAGAGTGTTCTCTTCTCCTTCACATTGTTTTCCCACTTTGCTGTTGAAGTCACCTATTATAAACTTAGTTTTTTGAGTTTCTTTCATGGTTTCCTGTAGCTTTGTGTAGAAATTGTCCTTCTCTGCATCAGAACCTTGCTCAGTGGGCGCATAGACTTGAATGATAGAACATGGGTGTTTGTGCCCAGGCAGTATTATGTCTAAAACTGCAATTCTGTCAGAAACGCCTTTGAATCTTAAGATGTCTTTCTTGTGTTCCTTTTTTACTAGGAATCCTACACCATACATGCCCTGTTTTTCACCCTTGTAGTATAGAATATAGTTGTTATGTTCTCTTATTTCTTCTCCCATTCTTCGAACTTCACTCAGTCCGAGTATATTCCATTTTATGTTTGTCATTGCATTGTTTAATTCCAGTAATCTTTCGTCGGTTCTTAGGGTTCTAGTGTTTAGTGTTGCTATGTAGATCTCTTTTATACCTGGGGATTTATTCTTTATTTTCCTTGTTTTTGTTTGATTGTTGTTAAATACTTCCTTTAAGACTAGAGGGTTTTGGTAAATACCGGTATTTGCTGGAGGGTTTTGGTCAATTTCTCCCGCGGTGACCAACCGTGTTGGGAGATGGTTTGATTGTAGTTTTATATTTGCTTGTTGTCTTAATTCGGTGTCCGGTTCGTCCTGGTTTTTCTTTATATTTTGTTGATAAGTGTAGTTGTTGCTTTGTTGTCTTGTTTTTGAGGTGAGTTTTGTATGTTGTTTAGTCTCTCCATGTGTTTTTTTCTGATAATGAATAAGCCCGCTCCCGCATGACTTGAAATGCATCCACTTTTGTTATTTTAGGGTCTTTTCTAGTCGCTGTGCCTGATTTGTTTGGGCTTGGCGATTCAGAGTCTGGCCTTTTTCTTTTTTCTGTATCATTTGTTGATGTTTTAGTCTTCTCTTTTCGTTCTTGTAGTGACTTTTTGGAGATATCATGGGTTATGTATGTGTTTTGTTTCATTTTCTTCTTGTTTCTTAGTATTTCGATTTTTTTCTGGATGGTTGATGTCGAAAGAAGAATTGGTCTCGTTTTATTGTTATCTTCTTGTTTCCTTCCTAAGCGCTGTACACGGTTGATGTCTATTCGTTCTAGGCTCACATCTAAGTCGTGGATGGTATTCGTAACGGTGGTTATGAGTTGATCGAACTTTTCCTCCTGCGGCTCAGGAATACCGTGTAAAATCATATTGTTTCTTCGTGCATTATAGTCCAATGTTTCTATTTTTTTGTTCAGTTCTTGTACTTCTATGCGTAGTTTGTTGTTTTCTTCCACAATTGGTTTGATTTTCTCGTCAACTTTTTGTAATATTGTTGCAGTGACGTTTGCCGTTATTGTTTGCGTTTGGATATTGAGTTTTTCTGTCATTTTTTCCAATAGAAGTGACATCTCTGGTGACAGTTCGGCCATTGCAGTATCGAAACGCAATAAGGTTAGGATGACTTTTTAATGTTTCTGAACGTATCTTTGACGCTGTTATGTTGGTAGTGTTTTCGTTGCTCAGGGTTGTCTAAAACTTGATTTGACAGATAACCTCTGAGACTAAGCCGACTTTTATCACAGATTTCTTCACTTTGTGTTCGTTACGTGTTTATTTTAAGTTATTTTAGTTGAAACTATAACGTGATCACTATGAGGAGTAACACTTTGGTAGAAATTGTCAATGTTTAGCACTTTATTTCGTTATAAACGCGGGAGCGATATACACAACGACCGACTACGTTTGCACCGGAACCGGAATTGCTAAGTTGCTAGGTACTTAGTTTATCGTGGTAAGAGGGGTAAATGGCTAATAAGTTTTGAAGCTTTGAAGTTAGCTATTTAGTAACGGGGCGGGTTAATAATTTTAGTCCTAGGTAGAATTCTATTTATCAACGGCCTCCTAGGTAAAGATCCTGGTTACGAAGCAGGAGGTCCTGGGTTCGAATCTTGGTAAGGACATTTATTTCCGTGTTTAGGTAGCTGTATGTATGTCTTTCCTATAGGGGTGTTCCAATATGCAGCGAGTCTCGCCACTGGCTCTAGGGCGAACGCACACGCCGGTCCGATGAATGCGGTGACGTGGTCGTTGAAGTGTCCGCTACTATCCCAGGGGCTGGAGCAGGACAGGTAGCTATACGTCTTACCTGGTCCCCCATCCCTGTAATGATAGGGGTGTTCCAATACGCCGCGAGTCTCGCCACTGATTCTAGGGCGAACGCACACGCCGGTCCGATGAATGCGATGACGTGGTCGTTGACCATGTCCGCTGCTATCCCATGCGCCAGAGCAGGAAAGGTAGCTGTAAGTATGTCTAACCCGATCCCTCATCCCTGTAATGATAGAGATGTTCCAATACGCCGCGAGTCTCGCCACTGGCTCTAGAGCGAACGCACACGGCGTCCGATGAACGCGATGACGTGGTCGTTGAGCATGTCCGCTGCTATCCCTTGCGCCAGAGCAGGACAGGTAGCTGTATGTCTTACCTGGTCCCCCATCCCTGTAATGATAGGGGTGTTCCAATACGCCGCGAGTCTCGCCACTGGCTCTAGAGCGAAGGCACACGCCGGTCCGATGAACGCGATGACGTCGTCGTTGAAGTGCATGTCCGCTGCTGTCCCAGGGGCTAGAGCAGGACAGGTAGTTGTATGTCTTACCTGGTCCCTCATCCCTGTAATGATAGGGGTGTTCCAATACGCCGCGAGTCTCGCCACTGGCTCTAGAGCGAAGGCACACGCCGGTCCGATGAACGCGATGACGTCGTCGTTGAAGTGCATGTCCGCTGCTGTCCCAGGGGCTAGAGCAGGACAGGTAGTTGTATGTCTTACCTGGTCCCCCATCCCTGTAATGATAGGGGTGTTCCAATACGCCGCGAGTCTCGCCACTGACTCTAGGGCGAACGCACACGCCGGTCCGATGAATGCGATGACCTGGTCGTTGACCATGTCCGCTGCTATCCCATGCGCCAGAGCAGGACAGGTATCTGTATGTTTTACCTGGTCCCCCATCCCTGTAATGATAGGGGTGTTCCAATACGCCGCGAGTCTCGCCACTGACTCTAGGGCGAACGCACACGCCGGTCCGATGAATGCGATGACCTGGTCGTTGACCATGTCCGCTGCTATCCCATGCGCCAGAGCAGGACAGGTATCTGTATGTTTTACCTGGTCCCCCATCCCTGTAATGATAGGGGTGTTCCAATACGCCGCGAGTCTCGCCACTGGCTCTAGAGCGAACGCACACGCCGGTCCGATGAACGCGATGACGTGGTCGTTGAAGTGCATGTCCGCTGCTATCCCGGGGGCTAATGCGCCAGAGCAGGACGGGTAGCTGGAAGAAAAGGAAAGATTATAACTCAGACAAAAATAAGAGGTGATTTCTAATTAAAACCAAAATATTACTTTGCTAATCCGCGTAAAACGATAACGTGCTATAGTCAATCAGTGCTAACCCGTTATACTTACTTGCGTATTTTTTTCATGCAATTAATTTTCCCACCCCCCCCACCGCAAAAATAAATACGCAAATAAATATAACAAACCACCACCAAAAGAATAATACTCGACACGTGTTTCGCCTCTCTACGAGGCATCCTCAGGAGCTGTTGACGGTCTGACGTCCGGCAACGGAATGACGTGTCCAGAATGGTCGGCCATATTTATACCTTGACCACTCCCCCTACTGTGCAAGTGTGAGTGAGATGGAAAAATTCCCCCAACTCCTCCCAATTCCTTTCAATTCAATTCCTCAATTCCTTTTTCCCATTCTCGATCTTATCTTTGCCATTACAAAGCTTTGAGCGCAAAGTGTTATTTGTCTTAAAGGCCACAGGAATGTCGTTAGACTTTAAAATATTGTAAATTGCATCAGACAACTTGCCAACATAAGTTATGCTCGTTTTATATTTCTTAATCGGTTCAGAGGATCGTGCCGCATACAACATAGTGTTGACTATAGTATTCTGCTTCTTTCTGATGATACCATCCACAACAGACTTATCGTAACCATTCGAAACTGCTAAGTGATAAATATTATTTAATTCAATCTGATAGTGTTCATCAGAAAGAGGCACAGTCAACATTCTATGCACATAACAATGAAAAGCAGCCAACTTATGCTGCCACGGATGCGTGGAAGAAGCCGGGATAACTGTATCGGTATGTGTTGGCTTACGGTAAATTCGGAACTGATGCCTGTTGTTTACTTTAGTGATTGTCAAATCCAGAAAATTCAGTGAGTTGTCCTGCTCTAGTTCCTTTTTAAACTTAATTTTTGGATGCTTACTATTAATTTCAGCAATAAATGCATCCAGCAGGCCCATACTACCTGTCCAACAAATAATCAGATCATCCACGTATCTAAAATAGTATAATATGTTATTGTTGCCCACAATATGCTGGTTCTCAAAATGGTCCATAAAAATATCTGCCATTAAAGGACTTAGTGGTGAACCCATAGCCAAACCATCACTTTGCAAATAATACTGTCCCCCAAATCTAAAATAATTTTGTTTCATACAAATCTACCGATTCATCTATTTCCCCTGGATGTAAACGTTGCCTTTCAAAAAGACCCTTAAGAATCTCCAAAGTCTCTCCATATGGCACATTTGTAAACAAACTGTCTACATCCAATGAAAGAAGAACAGCATTCTTTGGTATGTTAATGTCCTTAATCTTTTCTATTAACTGCAAGCTATTTTTCAAGCAATATTTCGGCTGGAACTGGGACTTGTTTCTTATAATGCAATTCAACCTTTTTGCCAGATTATAAGTTGGCGCACCCATCAAGTATGAGACCACTGGACGAACTGGGATATTATCCTTATGAATTTTGGGAAGTCCATAAAGAATAGGAGCTCGTGGATTCATAGGCACAACCATACTCTTCTGATGTTCGGTTTCAAAAACAAACGAAGAATCCTTAACTGCTTGTCTAAGATCTTTCTGGAACCCTAGAGTTGGGTCTCTATGCAATCTCGAAAATCCGTCACCTTGAATAAGGTCTAGTACTTTCTGATTATACTGTCCCTTCTCCATAATCACAATGCAGTTACCTTTGTCTGCCTTTGAAACCACCAAATCACTGTCTTGCACTTTCCGTTGTATATATCTCAGCAGCAAACCATCAGAATCAATACTCCCACTCTGTGCTAGACCACACAATTTCTAAGATAAAGATGCCATCCATCTCGCAATATTCATAGGACGATTCTAATTTAGTAATTTGTTATGGTTTTGAACTACTTTTGATACGACCTCGACGATCGTCTTAGTGATTGGCCCGCATCCCAATCACGACTTTCACTTCATTTCGCATGCACCAATTAGCGTGAGCGATCTTCAGGGTATCATACTCGTAATAAGATCAAATCATAACATAACAAATTGATAAATCTGAATTGGGCTCAAGGTATTTTATCAAAAACGTGCACTAAATTCTAAACACGTAGAAATGATAAGACTTAAAAACTTATTAAAATTACTAACATCAAATTATATGTATCAGTCTTTTACTCAGACCATATTATTATGAAGTCTAGTAAATACAACTAAACAGAGGCATGGACGTAATTTCGTTCGTAAAGATTTTAAAATATTCTTATAAATATTAAATATAAAATACAGTTTTTTTTATATTTAATGTTGTTATGTAGTTTGATGCTACAATTTATAAAATAAACAGTCGAAAATTTAAATTCGAGTCAGTCAACATCACGTAGAAGCACAAACTTGTTGCTACGAGCTACGCTTTACGCGCTACGTTTTATAGCTACGCCGCTACGCTGCTACGACACCGCTACTGCTACGCACAGAAAAATCTTAACCGACCCATTTGCCCTATTTAAATGTGCCATTTTAGCAGGCACCCCAAAAAGGTAAACATTATGTATCTCTCTCTGGTAGTCCTGATTGTTAATATGTTGAAAAGAAACAGAATATTAATGGGTCGTTAAAGCCTTTTATTGTTCAAGTGCAGTTTCAGTTAACACATTCAGTGCCAGCCCGAGCTACGCGCTACGAGCGTAGCCGATAACACGGGAAAAACCGTATGTAGCGAAAAGCGCCTACGAACAGTGAACTCCCCTCGGGAGTCGCTGGCAGTTTATGTGTTAATGTTTGACCTAATTACACTATCGAGAATTTTATTTGCGTGTTAATCGGCAATTCGGCATCTACAACGCTTTTAGAAGTAAGATCATTTCTATTAATACATTAACTTTTTTCGATATCTTTCTGAATAGTCTGTAATATATATGCAACGGATGTTTTATAATTTTTTGGGAAGGTAATTAGATGCTTTATAAATGATTTTTGTTATATAATCGGTATAAAAAAAAAATTACAAATATATTTTCGTTTACGTTTACTAGTACCTATAGGTATACGAGTATTATTTCAGAAATTTTAATTTTATATCATAAGTTCAGCGAAATACTTTCATAACATTCTATGTAGTAGTACTAGTAATCATATTAATGGTGATGTACCAACCTGCCTTGCACCTTCTGCAGCTCAACCCCATGGTGCGCCAGGAACTTCTCATTGACCTTATCCAAAGCCAGGTCCACAGCCGGCCCGCAGCGCTCCAGGTCGAAAGGGGAATCCAGGCGGGACGCCATCAGCACCCCCACTTTATACACTGTCTTTGTCGTGGCAGACGAGCCAGGGAACAACAGCAACACAAATAACAACATTATTCGGAAGACGCGTCAAAAACAATAAACGTTGTAGTTTTACATTTAAGTTTCATTACACATTTATTAACACTGGCTTTTGCTGATGCGTCGAAAACCACTCTGATTTTTGTAGTACAATTTACCGAAAGTTCCTTTACGTGATGCGTCAAATAGTGTACTTATTTACGATTTATAAATACGTAAAGTTTCACAACGCGCAGTCATCACGGGGCGTCCGACTCCCGGGACCGATAGGCCTGTACTGGCCGGCAAAGGCTTACAGGGTGGGGGGAGCAACAAGTTGTTTCCCGCCATCCCCCATTAAGGTTTGATAGGACAGATTAGTCGCAAGCTGTAACTTCGTCTTGAGAAGTAAGTTTGTATGCGGGAAAGTCCAAGACTAAGGGTCATAACTAAGTACCTCAGCATTTATTTTGTTAGACATACTTAATTACTAGAGTTAGACCAAGAAGTCTGCTACGATTTTGATAGCACACGCAGTGCAAGTGTTATTTATAACGTCATAATTTCAAAGCAGTTTGACGTTTAAAATAACACTTGTGTGCTATCAAAATAGTTGCAGACTTTTCTTGGTCTAACTCTAACACTGAAAATAATATAAACTTACTGAAAGACTTACATTTTAAACAATATTAAATACTATTACTTTGAGTCGTAGTTATATCTGTATAGTTATCAGGGCCTTTCTGTTTAAGTGCTTTCAACCTTTAAGGGCAAAAACCCATTGATAAGTAAGATAATTCAACAAAGACCCGTGAAAGATACAACAATGCTTGTTGAATTCTATCAGGCTGTTGTTAGATCTTATCTATACATTTAACGAGTATTTACTCGGGAAGGTCATATGAAATAGGTGCACACATTGTTCACTACAGTAGTATACGGCATATTCAGAAACTGATAGGTATTCGTATGGAATTAGAGATATTCAAATTTTGAAAAGAACTGCTATTCAAGTCAGAACCAGAAGGCGTCTCGTTCCTACTAATTTGTGCTGCGAATCGTGTCAAAGATGTATAAGTATGGATCAGCTTCTTTATATCATATTAAGGTGTGACACCGCAGACAACTTAAGGAGAAACTTTAGGTAACGCTGTGCAACGGTAAGTAACCACGTAAGCTACCTTATAATTAGCGTTGCAGTGTTGCTAAACAAAAGGTGTGGATGCACCTTTATTTATACATGCGTCCTGCTTGTTCTGAATCTTTATTACCTATGCGCGATCGAGACGTACTGATTTTTTATAAAATTGCTATTATATTGTACATTTCCGAATGCAGCTTAAGAACCAAAAGGGCGTAAACTTAATTATGTACTGAAAACGGGATTCAGCAGCAATTTCGTCCTATTGTGTGGAAACGCAATCAACGTATAATCTTTAAAGGTCGGGTACCTGACCGAAAGAGCTTGCCAGATTAAGCTCCGATAATAGACATAGGGCTGTGCATCTTACTAACAACCAATAATAGGTATAGCATACGGCCTGGAATATATAGAGAATTTCCTCAGTTCCATAGAAAAAGTATTTTGAATATTCTGTAATACTAAATATTTATGCTGCTGACTGTAGTTAAATGTGAGAGTTTCGGCATACGTTTCTAATAAAAATATTTGCTGCAAAAACTTAATCAACGTAAGCAAACATGAAACCAGCCAAGGTTGTGTATAAACTACATCGTTTAGAAAAATAAACTGCTTGTGTAAACATAATAAATATTACAATTTACAAACTAGACGTGCTTGAAAATACATAGTTACTATTAGACTTCGATAATTTTAAATAATAAGACAAAGTTCAAAACATGACATTTATTCAACAAAATCTACACACTGTTTACAATTTTTGCATAAAATATATTAAACGTTACAAATTTGAAGAGATAAATATTGGTGTTATAAATTATTAGGTACATATGTAACAAAATATCCAATAAATAGTTTACATAGATAAAAATTTCGCCGAACACAACATTATTAGAACAAGAAATATAATATAATATCTATCAAATTTTGTAAGTACGCGAGACGTTTTGACTGACACTGCTCAAAGAACTTTCAATAACTATATTTTTAATATAAATAATAGTACACTTTGTAAACTATTCTTAGAAAGTACTTTGATGTACAGTTATATGAAGAATAATTATATTTTAAAGAGCTAAAGGGTTTAAAGAAATGTAAGCTTTTATCTCATAGCCTCTAGCCGCCCAGAGACCTATAAAAAGGTCTCCTGTTCCATTCTAATTTGAACTTTGTGTTGAGAAAATAAAATTTCATTTTGCTTGGCAAGGTTTGACGTATGGGCGGCTAGAGGATATAGTAAAATCTAACAACAATGTCAATCAATCGTTTCTTTCTATAACCATCTTCGAAAACATTCAAAACCACTACAGGGCAAATCACCTACGTAGTGACCTAATATAATGAACACTACACTATGGAATATCATTTAAACGTTATAAAACATGTTTAAGCGTTAATAAATACTATGATCTGACTACGGGCCGCCGGCCAACTAATGTGCGTTAAACTCCAAACAATATCTAAGAAACTAACATAGTTGCGATAGGGAATGGGACTACGACATAATATATTTTTATATATTACCAAAAAATACACTACGATGATGCACTATTCCAAAAATTCTATCTTTATTACTTTTTATCGTCGGTATTTTTTATGGGTATCTTATCCTCCTGAGACTAAATGTGACGTCCCACAGGTAAAGGTACCTTATGGCGGTTGGCGCTTACGCTATTATTAACGCCGCTCCAATATTATTGCGGCGCTATGAGACGTAAGCGCCAGCCGCCATAAGGTACATTTTGCCGTGGAACGTCACAAATATACATTACAATGTAAACATTCGTGCAATCTAATTTGAACCTTTCATGAACCAAAGAAATTTGCCTTTCTTTTGTTTCATTGCTTTTTAAATCAAACAAAATTCGTTTTAATTTTGTTATAGAATAAGGTTCACATTAAAAATTCGAAAACTTTATATGGTGAGTCTTACGAGGTTAATTATATTATCTACTCATTTAAGTCTTGTCTTTTTTTGTATTATGAAAAAAGCCCGGACGACGTTAAATATCAACTCTTCTATCGACATCCATACGAACAATTTTTGAATCAATGAATTTCTGATTCAAAAATTGTTCGTATGGATGTCGATAGAATAGTCGATATTTAACGTCGTCCGGGCTTTGTTCATAATACATTTTTGCTCCCGTCGTCCGGGCTTTGATTATGAACTTTTCTTTAATAAAGAATTTTATTATTGTTATCATATTTTGGATATAAAACTAAATTATAAAGAATATAAAACTTAAAAGTGTTAAGTCTGTTGTAAAAATGTATATATTTTCAAAATGTAGGCAATATTTTAATGGCTCCTCTACACTATGGGCCAACGCCGGCCACTCCATAAGACTCTTCAAAAATTATTTTGTAGCAAAATCTTGCAAAGTAGCGATCATACGACTGCTGTAGAAAATGTCATCTTTACAGCTTCTTCTGAAAAACTCGGTTAGGTTATGTTAGTACTATGTAAAATGTTATGTTAGTACTGTGTAAATAATCGAGGATATGGGTATACCCATATCCTCGATTATTAAGGATTTCTGTACGGTATCAAGTATTTTAATAAATTCGCGATATACCCGATATAAATATGTTTGAATAAGCATGAATAATTTAATTTGACAGTGGACATAACAGTTTAACTTGACGGTATCTGCCGTGCACACATAATATAATTTGAAAGAGTCTAAACACAAAAGCAAAGCTGCCAATCGGATTGTTATCAACTTATCATTACATATTCAATAGGATTCGACTCTGTTGGGTATTTGCATGATTTTAATAAATATTTAAATGAATACTGCTCACTGCTGATAAGCAAAATCTTGCAAAACGCTGGACTAAGTATTATTAAAAACATAAAGTCAGGTATTGTTTTGTCTGCAGTCAGCATAATGTTCATTGTTTCGCTAAAACTCGACGAAGTTTTAACATTAAAATATTTTCTATTAAGCAATGTTTATAATGCTAAGTGACCAGTAAGAAATTTAGTCCGTAATGTTGCGAAAATAAGAGCTGGACAAGGTTGACTGGAACAGATTCCTTATATGGATAAGGTCGCCTTTGTACATTGTTTATATTTTGTTTGTAATCTGTCTTATGTACAATAGTGTTTACATACATATATACATACAATATATCGAGCGAATAATTTCGACCCGATTTCTCGAATTTTCGGTTCGATTTCTATTTCGAACGCTACTGATAACCACATTACAGAATAGGGAAAAATAAAATAAAATAAACAAGACAGAAATACAGTTCCAATCTCGAAGAATTTCCATCTCAGCTCATACCAACTTCGACTTCTTTGAACACCGCATTTACATATTCCTATATTCGTAGTCCCATTCCCTCGCATTCGCATATTTTATAGTTGAAATTATTTGAAATGATCTACATCTTATGACAGATTGGTATTTGGGCGATTTTCTTTGTAAAAAATGTTTGGTATCCAAATAATGCATACCTACATTAAGTGACCAATTCGTACTTAATACATATTGATATCACTCGCCTGAGAATCTCACCTGTACCTATATTAACGCTTTACCAGGCTAAGGGATATATTTCCCACATACGGCACTTCAAACATGTTATATTTTCGATGAGTAAAACTGACATTCGTGCGCGCGCATTCATTCATGTGTGCGCGAGGTGCTATACAAGTCAAATTTTTTTTTGAGTTCGAATGTCGGATTATAACAAATAATTTCAACCATAACAAAACAATTTTGACGCGACTTGTGACCGTACACTGGAACTTATTGTCAACCTTAATCACTGGATATAAACAGGGACCGTAACCGGTATCGAAAAATTAACCGGTTAATACATTTTTTCTAGAAGCCAATATAAATAATATCATTTAAAACGATAACAGTGTATACCATTGTTTGTTTAGCGTTAAACTTTGTTCTTTTCTTATTAGAATGTGTAAGAACTCCGCAAAAGTAAGTAGAGTCAGACCAAGAAAAGTCTACAGAGATTTTGACAGCACACGCAGTGCAGATGTAATTTTAAACGTCAAACTTCTATGAATTATGGCGTATAAATAACACTTGCACCGCATGTGCTGTCAAAATCTCTGCAGAATTTTCTTGATCTCACTCTATAAACCCAGCACTATCTGCGGGTGTTTGAAGAAACTAATGAACACTTCTCGTGCTTACATCTGCGAGGTTCTTTCTAATTCTAAATAACGAACTCTAACCAGGACAATTAAAGATTTGTAAAAAATTATCACATTGAATAAAGATGATTTTGAAAAACATAAAAAAAGGCTATTTATTAGTAAAATAAACATCCCAGCAACTGTAACCGGTTATCGATATAAGTTTTTTCAATAATTCGAAATATAACCGGTACCGGAATACCGGTCCCTGGACGAACATACAATAATAACGGTGAAAACTAAATGCGAATATATTAGGATCTCTGTACACGATACATTAGTGAACTGCCACGATACATCGATACACAAAATAATGACTAGAATTAGAACCTATCGGTGACACGTTTCAGCTAATGCGCTACGAAACATCTCGCTGAGTTGGAGAGAAACACTTGCCTTTAAGACCCGATGTGCAATATAATGTACTAAATCTTTTAAGCAAATTCAAGGTTTGTTCAATGAATGTATTAAATGGTAATATTGCGACTAAACAAGCTGCCTCAAAATTGTTTGTTTGTATAAATACCTATATGGGCCCGTTAAGTAATGAGCAGCTATTTTGGTTTTGAAATGTTTGCAACTTAATCATTACTGATGGTCGAACCGAGCTATCTTTACACGGATTTTGCGGTGACAGAGTGAAAGTGCTGCCACAAAAGTTTTCTTTAAAAACTGAGTTGAATCAGATATATGATGATTTCTTCATTATCTGCATACGTCCACGTTAGTTTAATGCATATTAAGTTATCAATATTACACTATAAACAGCATTAATGAGCAAGAAACTTCGCCATTTTGAAGTTAACCATAAACTTCAAATTCCTATGAAATTATGACATTATTAGTGGTACAGACACATTTTCACTGCAAAGTTAGTGCGGAGTTAGCTTAGACGGACTCTAGATGTGATAATGCGCAAATTACAATAACAAGTCATATTTAAGCATTTCTCTACAACCCAGCGTCACTCGCCTAAGACGAAACTATAAAACGCCCTAATTTGTACTTTATTAGTACACGTTAAAATCTTTATTAGAATGACAAATGTTAACTGCAAGACCCTTTGGGGATAAGTAGGCATCACACGCCGTCGGCAAAGCTCAAGTTGCTTATGAATAATTTAAATAAACGCCGTTTAGGGTGGTGACGTAAACGCACACTTGAAATAAAAAACGGCACTAAAGTATGGCCACCGCGAAAGAAGGTCGAACGTTGACTTGTCAAATAAGTGTAACAATTACACTATTCGCGGAGTAATATATTGAATTTCATCAACAGGTTGTATCGCATGACTTCACTGCCCCCGACGCACATGTGTTTCACCGTCATACAAGTTTGTTCCTAGCCCCCCCTGGCAGTGAATGCGTTAATGGCATAGCACAATATTTAGTAAAATGACAATATATAGCTTGTTAAATGCGATAACTTTGTGAAAAACTAGTTTTAAGGCCGACTTCAAAACACACTAAGCCTAAAAAGGCAGCACTGAGAACAATATTCTATAGATCTGGCCAAAAAAACTAAAACACTGGCAATACTTTGGGTGCGTTTACGTCTTACAACGGCTGAAAATACCCTAGTTTGACACCGTCTTATTTAACTAGGATTATTGATTATACGATTTGTTCCTATTATTTGTATAAAGTCCTATTTTTTGTATAATTTTAGCGTTATGGTGCTGTCAATAGGACTAAAGTGATAAATGTTCTTAATCTTTTTGTCGAATGATCAAAACAAATAATTGATGCTTCCTTTAAATAAATATACGATAATATAGTTTGAAACATCCTGACACAAATAATAAAAACAAATAGTATTTAGTGTACATTTCGATAATTTCGCTGTCCATGACACAGCACTCAGAACATTTCCTTAATAATTAATTACTAAGTAAGTATATATCAATTTTAATATGATGCAAACCACAAATAAAGTTGTTTTTCTGTATAGCAAAAGCTGCCTGGAATTTATTACTGTGTAACTAATAAATATTACAAAATGTTCTGAATCCCGTACAAAGTAAGCGTTTTGGTACACAATAGGTACACATATTTAATTAGAATTACTGACTAACATTTGTGCGTTTCGACCTATTTATTACTTCACATCACGATACTAAGGTACTCGATACAAATACGTACACCAAACAAGATACTTATCGTATAATTATAATATCTTTATATCATATACTTATAAAGATAAAGATCTTTATCATATACTTATTGCTGTTTCTGTCACACAGATTACAATGAAGAGCTCGATTTATCTCACTTATATTACTTGCTGGCATTTATATTATTTATTTATCGGTTTCTTATGTTAAAATTCATATTTTGTTAAATTTTAGAGTCATGTCATGTGCTTAACTGTAAAAATAGCGTGGAATATTCTGACTGTTTTACAATTATTATCTTTTTGCACATACATATATCACCTTTAAAAACATATATATATATGAATAAACATATAAATGCCAGCGTCAGTTGTACTTTACGGTCATTGCCTCGTATCAGAACTAACATGAATCCCAAATTATGGCCTGTCTGTTAAAAACTACGTTTATTTTGGTATTCATTCCTACAAGGTCCTTATTCACGATATAAACCGACACATTTTAAATACTAAGCTATGTAAGCTATACATTAAAACTCCTAACTCCTCAACCACGAAACGCACGATCCCAGCGTGCTCGCTTGACGCTGACGCTAACCCCCACCACATACTGGCGTCTCCCTAGCTTCAGCGTCTAGCCAACTCTATGGCTGCTGCTCGACGCAACTGCGCAGCGACGTCATTTTCCATAGCGCTGGCTAGACGGCGACGCTCAAAAGGCGCTAGTGTGGAGTGACCCTTATAAGGCAGAGGGAATATATTTCCCACATCATTTTGAACTATGTTTCAAACTGATATGATTCAATTTTGCATAATTTCTACACCCTTATGCGTTATAAATAGTTAAATGTACGCTCGAAGCGTGCGTCCCGTGGCCCTCGGTGTAAATGAACAATGAACAACGCAAGATTTAAAAAGTCTAAATATATTTATTGCTTACTGGGTTCCTTTTGCGGAAGACTTTGCTTCGAAGCCGATAGTTTCAGGTCCACACCTTCTAGGTCTTGCTCTACGTTTAGCTTACTTCTTAAAACGGTCTGGCAAAAATTGGGGCCAATACAGCAATTTTGCCGTCTGTGTTAAACAATCCATTTAGGTAGTTATTCTTAGGCAATATATGTAGATTACATTGATTATTTAACGACTATTGCTATGAACTATAGTCTAGCAAACGAATTCTCATCCCTGAAAGATACAGTATGAATCTGTATGCCTATGCTGTGCTGACAAGATTCTTGCCAAACTTGTCAATAGTTTCATAAAAAAAAACTTCGAAAGCTAATCACTTTTTTTGCGTTCACGGTATACGTAAGTCGTGCAACTTAATTAAAAATTATAGCCCCAAAATTAATGTAAAAAAATTTAAGGATAATTTTCAATCTTTTTTTTAAGATGCTTGCCAAAATAAAATCACTATATGCCAGTAGAAGTAAGCTAAATATAGAGTAGACAAACAATACGTGGTACAGTGCATATGGACTATTCCGTTTGTACATGGAAGGACTATTACTAAACACCTAGTAAAATAATATCAACAACATCTAAATATCTCTCAATTCAACGACATATTGTTACCATTCGGAATCTAGTACTAACACTATCGACGCCTAATATTTATGGATAATAATTCCGAAAGCATAGCTTCCTTCCTACCCTTCTTTACTCATTTCGTTTTATAATACCTTAGATTTGATACGTAGCCATATTTTTTTCCTACCAAGATGCCAGTCGCATATATATCGATATGATTATACATTACAGAAAATATTTCACGATAATTTTTAAATATATAATCAATCGATCAATCTTATAGCGACCTACCCTCATTGCTAGCGAATTTTACCAAAGATATATCAATTGTAGAAAAGTCTATACATAAAATTCATGCTATGCATGTGACAGCTGATGTAGATAGCGCTGTACTGTACGGCACAATATGTTATTTTGATTTATCTAATTGTCAAAAGTTGACGTTTTACAATTCAGTTATAGCCGATCCGTTTTTCTAAGATTAAGTACGCCATAGTAAATGTATGGCGAACGTGATCATAGAAATCGGACAGGTTATACCACAATAATTATGGCGTCAGCTTCATCAGCTGTCAAACTCGGGGTACGATTTTTTCTTAGATTCTTCTACATTCAATAACTCTGTGATTATACTCAATAGCGACTTCTTAGACATCATTGAACCTTTCAGATTCCTTAAGCAATGCATTAAGCTCGACTCCCAAAGCGTATACTTAACCCTTTACCAGGCTAAGGGACATGTATTTCCCACATACGGCACTTCAAACATGTGGTCTATTTTGGGTCAGTAACACTGACATTTGACTGTCATTTTAGAACTGTCCGCCTGGTAAAGGGTTAACTCCAAACATCAACTTGATTTCCACATTCCAACCGACCTTACCATCTTTTCGTGTAACAATATGTGTTCTAACAACAAAACGCTAAAGGCAATGGTCTACAACTAAGTTTAAACATTACTTGGAACTTTCTAAGGCCTGGGGTCTTACTAGAGGCCTGTGCACACCGGATGCGTGTGCGTAGACGTAAGTTTGCGCGCTTTAATGTACAGATCCTTATGAAAGACGGCACATTGCTTGCGTAAAGTGTGCGTGCACGGTTCCAACATTTTAGCGCAAGTGCGCGTCTACGCACACGGAGCCGGTGTGCTCTGCCATAAATCACTCGTATTAACTTCAAATTCAAAATATCATAACGAAATCCGCTTTTATTTAATTAAATTGTTGGGATAAAATTTTTGAAGAGTTGTTTTCTTTAATAATAAGATATTTATGTTCAAGAGGGTTTCATATTAGGTACTTTATGTAGTACATATTGTCAAAATAATAGTTGACCAGTCGGAATTAACACTCTTAGCAGATTGGTCCTCAAAGAAAAATGTTATACCTAATTAACTTTAAATTAGTAAAAAATAAAAATATAACAATCATTAGCGTTACAAATATCTTAACAAATATAGGCCCTGCTTATTTTAGTTTAGTTTTAGGAATTATAGTAGTGATGTTAAAATCTTTAAGAGGTAGAAGGTTAATTCACAAAAAAAAGGTTTTGGCATAGAGGAGATGTAAAAAGGCCTCAGAAATGTGTTTAGAATACAAAGATACTTTAATTTTCTTGTATAAAAATTATAAATTGGAGTCAGATTCATTTAAAATTACGTTTTTTTTCTGTAGTAAAAATAATTTAAAGAACATTTATACTTGGACTAAAATATTATAAATGGCCACTGAAACGATCACTTTTTGACTGGTGGGGATGCCATATAATTAAATATACAGGTACATGATAAGTAGTAGTATTAATAACATTAACTCATTTTTCTAACATGGCTAATAAAACAGTGTAAGTTAGAAGGAAACAACAAAATGTCTCATTTTTAGATGATTTAGAAACTTTTTAGTTGTACAACCAATGATATTGTAAAAAAAAATTGCATATTTAAAAATAAATAAACATCAGTTTCAGATCTGCAACGACTGCAACTAAATAAATAAAATAAAAATTCAAAACAGTTTCACCATTGTAGGTGAATAACCAAGTTAGAAACTTAAGTATTCGATAATGAAGTGAAATGGATATAAATATCAAAATAATATCAGCTTTGGCTTGTTTTAACACAAATTTCTTAATACTTCATGCAACCACTCATACCCACTGTATAAAGGCGTCCGCTAGCTAGCGCGGTTGCACGGAGCGGGTTAACGAAAAGTAGTATGAGTGTTCTTAACAAAGGGCCTACCGCGAACCACGACGTGCTGCCTCTCTATCGCACTTATATTTACGTACGTAAGTGTGGCAGTGAGGCAACACGTCGAACGTGGTTCGCGGTAGGCCTTCTGGCGCGGACGCGTGCGACGTATTTTACCTACAACGGCACCCGCGTGCATCCACGCTAGCGGAAGCCCTAAAAGGTTCATTCAAATTTATTTCTAGAACACTACATAAAAGAATTATAAATCCATTACAATACCATTGGTTCGTACAGTCAAACGTCGCCTCGACGCGTCATTCGAATCTGAACCTAAAGTGGTTGTGTTAAGGCTTACGTTCAGTCGTGGCGCCGCCGGCGGCGGAACACGAGCGCGAAGATGCTGCGGAGGCGCCGCCAGCGCCGGCGCCCGCCGCCCGTCGAGATGCCGGTGCCCATTAGCGAGGACTGGGGACAAAATTGAATCTTATTCTCCATTGAATAAAGTCGAAATTAGAGCGGCATCCAATCCCGTCAAGATACTTGTACCCAACGCGGACTGAAAACCAATTTGAGTCTTATTTACTATAGAATAAAGTCGGAATTTGATCGGAATCAGGCTCTACTTCTAACAGTTATTATAAATTGAACCTAATATCATAGACAGTAAAGTTGCTAATTCAACAGACGAACAACCGTAATAAAAGCGCAGGTCCCAGTTACGTCTCGAAGACCGGGCAGCCGAGCTTCGTGTCAGAGTGAGACAAACAGTGTATACCTGTCTCTGTCGCTCCAACCGGCGTATCTCACGGACGAGCGCGTGAAAAGCGTCATCGACGAAATGTCGCAACGCAGCCGACGTCTCGAAGAACGGGCAACCGAGCTGCGTGGCCAAAGCCGAGCCTTCTTCAGTTGTCACCTGAGACAAAAAGTTATAATTAGCAATAATAATTGTATTTAAAAAAAGGAAAACAAAAAAATACAATGTTGTATTCTATCACCGCGTATAAAGATCGTAGATATTTTTTTACGCATTAAACAGTGAATAAAAACCAGAAAACCATTTACGACAAGTTTCACATTTTGACGGCCATATTATTAATTGTAAATTAATTATTAAACAATATCAAAACTAACTGAATAAGGGTCACTTTAGTTATTTTAATTTTTAATAGGTCCATGCGTTATAGATTCTACTGGCACCAACCTGCTTATTTAGGGCCAAGCCTGTGCCAAGTGTGCCTCATAAGAAGGCTCAAAGTCACTCAAAGGGCAATGGAGAGGGCTATGCTTGGAGTCTCTCTGCGTGATCGCATCAGAAATGAGGCCATCCGCAGTAGAACCAAAGTAACCGATGTAGCCCTCCGAATCGCTAAACTTAAGTGGCAGTGGGCGGGGCACATTGCCCGTAGAACCGATGGCCGTTGGGGCGGAAAGGTTCTCGAGTGGCGACCACGTAGCGGAAGGCGCAACGTGGGTAGACCCCCTACAAGGTGGACTGACGACCTGGTAAAGGTCGCGGGAGATAGACCGGTCAATGTGGCACCCTTTGGGGGAGGCCAATGTCCAGCAGTGGACGTCCTCTGGCTGATAAGATGATGATGATGATGATAGATGTCAAGTATTTTTAGTACAGAGGTCCTTATGTAGTCACCAACCTGCCGACACCTAGGAGCCAAGTCCAGCTTATTCCCAACGAGTACAAGAGGCAGGCGCTCCGTGGGCCGCGCCTGCGCGAGCAACCGGCGGTACTCGGCCGCGGCGCGGAAGGAGCGCCGGTCCGTTACGGAGTAGCAGAGCACGAAGCCCTCTCCGCACCGCATGTACTGCTCCCGCATTGCTGTGAACTCCACCTGGGGAGATGGTTGAAATGCTTTTTTTTAAGGGTTTTGTCACACAGTGACGATGTCACCCCCGTAATTAGATCTAGAGTCTGTGCGGAAAGAGAAGAGTTGTGGAATGTATTGAGCCCCATACATTCCACGACTCTTCTCTTTCCGCACAGACTCTAATAATAATAATGATGTAGCAGTGAAGTATTACCTACACCAGCCATTCTCAAAGTGTGTTCCGCGGAACCCTAGGGTTCCGCAAAAGCCTCTGTTGGGGTTCCGCGAAAATATACTTGTAATAATAAGAAAAAAACCAGCTCTTCTATAGGTATATCTGGTCCACAGTGATGAACGAAAATTTTTAATTTGGGGTTCCGTCAAATATTTCGCTTGCCGAAAGGGTTCCGTCACCAAAAAAGTTTGAGAACCGCTGACCTACACCACTACATCATATTTCAGTATAGTTTGCACATCAACCTGGCCTTGTCTGATAGTGGCGATGAAATGCTTTAAAGTTTATACCTTGTGTCAGAAAAGACTTAAGAGTCTTTTGGGTTGGAACTTTACGTCAGTTTCTTAGATTGTGGACATTAAAATCCAAAAGCCAAAAGGGGCCACGGACCAGATGAGCCAAAACTTATGGTCAGTTTTAGAAGTCTAACTAAATGTTTCAAGTCTAGATGTTGTAAACATTTGGCCAGAAAACCAAATCTTATAGTATGCTACTAATTCTCTTGAGGTTATTTTTAATAGTTGTTCTTACAAATTCAGACGAAGTTTAACTTACTTGTCCGGCTGTGTCCAAAATGTCCAACAAGGCTGGTTCTCCGTCAATGACAGCTTGCTGCTGATATGAGTCCTCTGTGAAATAAAAAAATATGCATAAAAATCAATACATTACACCAGCTATATCTGTGGTCCAGTCAGCAGCAGAAGTTGCTAAGCGGGCGAGGTGTTCAAAATTACCTTGACACACTCTTATTCTCTTAACAATAGCATCGCGTCAAGATCATTTTGAACGCTTTGCCCGCTTAGGAACTTCTGCTGCTGACTGTCCAGTAATATCACATTTGTAAACTCCTACATACAGTCAGTTCCTAACATAAGTATCCGATTTTCTATAAAATTTGGAAATGTGATACACAATAAACAATTAGTATGGCAACTTAAGTTGGGGCACCGATTGTACTATGATTATTTACAGAATTCAACCACTATATATGTATTTAGCGGCCCATTAGTGGCCCATTTAGCAATCCAGGCTAAATACATGGACTTTTGTTGGAAATAAATGATTTTTTGATTGATTGATTGATATATGTTATATATTGTTCGAATTACTTTAAGATCTGGCTTTGTGGCATCTTTGAAAAAATGGTTCAGTATATCTGCATTAGAGCCTTGAATACAGCGCAAACAAACATAATGTGCACTAAACAGTTGTGTGCAAATACAAATTGTTTGTTTATAAACAATTGGAATTCAGTAAACCATACTATCCTTCTAAGGCCCAGTCATAGAAATGAAAAATCCAGAATTTGCCACTGAAATTTGAACCTTTAGTGCAGGGAATAGAGTTGATTTTGGTTTTGTTTGAAATTTGAACGAAACAAAACAAATGCAACTCTGTTCCAATTGAATATGATTTAAATTTCATCGAACTGAATAAGTACTATATGTAGGACCTTGGGCTTTAGGAGGCTATCATGATACATGAAGATTTTGTTTAAAAAAAATTGAAAACAACTGTGGGAAAATCCATAGATAACAAGATAAATAAACATTGACGCATACCTATTGTAGGGTCATGGTAGTCCAGGAAACTGTGGCTCACGAACTGAAGAGTAACCGCGGACTTGCCTACCCCCCCGTCCCCCAGCACGACGATCTTGTACACCCGGAGCCCGCGCGACGTCCCCGCCGCCTCGCCGGCCATGCCTCCACATGCCTGGCCCTTCGGACCTTGGCCTCGCCCGCCTTCGCCTCCGTCACTCGCCGAACCCACACCGCGCCATCGCCCCACACCGCACAAACCCAAGATCACCACCGTGATTGCTTCTTAGCAGAACAGGGATTCGTTCATTTGTTAACGCGCATTGTGTTCATAATAAATTATTGCAATAAAAATCGACAGCTGATTATTGTACGCGATTGACATTTCGACAATGTTTTTTTTTTTATTTTTTCTTTGTATGGACTTGGGGGCGGTGTTGCCCGTAGCCAACGTCAAGTAAAAGGGTAGGAAATTAAACGCGGAAAGGAATAAAGGAACGGAATTTGGAAAAAGTGGTCAGGTCAGGTATAAGAATACAATGTGATAATGGAAAATATACTTAATACTATACTTTTATATTATTATGAGAGATGAACCATGCTAAGATGTTATATAAATCATGATTAATAAGCAAGGAAGGGATGTCTGTTGGAAAGGGAATATGTTTAGATTGTAAAGTTTCCATGAAAACAGTGCGATCGTACAAGGGACAAGAAAAGAATATATGGTTAATATCAGCCACCTCAGCACCACAGTCACATTTAGGATCATCAATAAATTTAAATCTAGCAAGATCAGAAGGAGTACTTGTATGGCCTAGTCTCATGCGTGTTAAACATGATATTTCGCGTCTATTGAAGTTTTTATTGTAAAACCACGGCTTTATAGGGATGTCGTTTTGGATCGTAAGATAATAACTTCCAGATTCTAAGCTGCTCCAAAACCAAAAGAACTCCTAGGCTAACCTGAGATATCTTTTGGGGAGCAACAGAAGATCATGGCAATAATTTTTATATGGAAATATATCACCAGAAGCAACAGCATCTACGGCCAGACGATCAGCTTTCTCATTTCCAGAAATACCACAATGACTTGGCACCCATACAAAATTTATAGTAAACCCTTTCTTTTCGCATTTTAACAAGATGTTTCGGATTTCATATAACAAAGGGTAACTGTTTGTCATTTTGAAAGGAGATTTTAATAGAATTTGGAGGCAACTTTTAGAATCGGAAAAAATTACACATTTATTTAAATTGAACATGCAAACATACTCAACAGCTTTATAAATACCGAATAGTTCTCCAGTAAATACCGAAGATTCTGGAGGGAGTTTAATTTTTTGTACAACATTATACTGGTGATGAAATACACCAACCCCTACACAAGTATTTGTAGAAGGTTTTGATGCATCTGTGTATATGTGATGCCAACCAGACCAATTTTCGCCCACTAAGTTGTTAAATACAGGTTGAGCACTTATTATATCCTTAGAAATATTGGAGTCTAGAAAAACTTGCGGAGAAATAATCAAAGAGTCAAAATCTTTCTCATATATAGGAAGGTTAATATGTCTGACAGTAGGAGAAGATAGAGACAAAAATTTAAGGTAGCTATTAATTATACAAGGAGGAGATCTATTACGCCAATATGGAGACGACTGCATATGATCATAAAGAGTCGATAATTTTGTGATAAGAGGATGTACCGAAAATTGCATAGTCCTAAAAATGAATCTGTCGGATAAAAATTGACGTCTCAAATGCGCAGGTGGATCAACACACTCCACTTGCATGGCATTAGCCGGACTGGTTCGCATAGCACCAAGGATTGTCCTCAGTGACTTATTCTGTATGACATTGAATACTTTAAAGGCATCTTCTGTACCCGGTGTTAAAAGAAAAGAACCGTAATCAACTACGCTTCTTATAACTGCATTATAAATAAGCTTCAAATAGAAAGGATGGCTGCCCCACCATACACCAGCCAAGCATCTCAATATGTTTAATGAGCGTTCGCATCTACCTTTAACATAATTACAATGACCCTTGGCTGACAAATTGTAGTCTAAAACCATTCCTAAGTACTTAACTTCGTCACGAAAGGAGATTGTAGATCCATCATAGGATAATTTTTCATTAACAGTTTTTTTCCTTGGAGAGAATAAAATTGCAGAGGTTTTCGGAACTGAAAGGTCTAACCCATTATTATTTAAATATATATTTAGCTCCTTCAAACTAGAATTTATAATTTCGCAGGCCTTTTGAACGGATCTATTTCTAGAGTAAAGCACTATGTCATCGGCATATTGTAAAATGGATATATAATCTGGCAAATTAGAACTAAGGTCGTATGTATATACATTAAAAAGTAAAGGGCTTAGAACAGAACCCTGTGGTAGTCCTTTCCAAACAGTCCTATGTAATACTTTATCATCTAAATCTAACCTAATCGATCGTTCATAAAACATAGCAGCAATAATATTACACAAGCGTACAGGAACTCCCAAGAGAAACAATTTATTTACAAGAATTGATATATTTACATTATCATAGGCAGAATTGATATCTATAAAACAAGCTACTACATATTCCCGTTTCGAGAAGGCTAAAAGGATATCCGAAACTAACAAACTAACACAGTCTAAAGTGCTTCGGCTTTTGCGAAAACCATATTGAATATCCGGTAATAGTTTCTTACTTTCAATAAACCACTCCAACCTATTTTTAACTAAATGTTCCAAAATCTTAATTAAAACAGATGATAACGCAATTGGACGATAAGAATTTGGATCATTACGGGGTTTATTCGGTTTGAGAAAGGGTAACACCAACTGTATTTTCCAGTTTGGTGGAATGTCACCTGTCATAAAAATCCCGTTAATAATATTGAGAAAGTAACCTATAACCTTGTCACTAGAATGTTTCAAAAATGAATATGGAATACCGTCGCAACCTGGTGCGGAATCAATGACATACGATAAGACATTCTTTAGCTCCAATAACGAGAATGGATCATTAAAACGCTGCATGTTATCATTATCAATATTGGTTGGGGAAGCCAGTTCAATACACACGGGGGATGGGACGAATGGAGGAGCTAATTTATCTAAAAACTTCTCAGCTACTTTAGGATCAAGATTAAGGGTGTTATTTTCTACAAAAGCTCCTCTAAACATTCTAACCTTTCTCCAAACTTCTGACGGGTGAGTACTGGGGCTCAAAGATGCACAAAAGGCTCTCCAACTGTCGACTTTCTTCTTTTTCAAAAACTGTTTTGTTTCTTTTAATGTAACTAATAAGGAATTAAAGTTCTCTTCGCTCATATTATTATTATACTTTAACTCACTCTGTTTTCTCTTTTTAACAGCTTCTGAACATTCAGAATCCCACCATGGAGGGCTGGGAATATTGAATTTAGAGGACTTCTTACGCGGAAATACTTCATCAGCTATATTAATTATAAACTTAGCAAAAGCATCAGAAGTTTTAAACAAATGTTCCCGAGATACATCAGGTAATTCACTCAACCTCTCATCCATATGTTTGCGAAACTTATCCCAATCTGCATTTTGAAGTTTATATGCTAACAGTGGAGATCTTTTAAGTACTGGTTTATTTTTAATAGGAAAAGAAATAAGAATTGGAAAATGATCACTGCCATAGGAAAGTGGAAGTACCTCCCACAATAAGGAATGTGAAATGGAAGAACTACAAATTGATAAATCTAATGCACTAGGATTTTCATTGGGAGCAGACCGACGCGTGGGAACACCAGAATTTAATATACATAAATTATAATAATCAACTATGTCTATTATTTCCTCTCCTAAACTACTTGAATTTAAACACCCCCAAGCAGGGTGATGGCAATTAAAATCTCCTAATATTAAACATGGAGTAGGAAGAGATGATATGATTTTTCTTACTTCACTAAGTATGGAAAGTGAGGGATGAGGTATATACACTGAAACTATACAAATGTTATCTACAAGTGCTGAGATGATGGAAAATTCATTATTATGAGGTGCTAATGGAACATGAGAGAAATGATATGATTTTTTTACAAGGATGGCTACACCACCATGCCCGTCCGACCTATCTTCGCGGAGGCATGCATAGCCTGGAACTTTGAAACATGACTCAGACCTGAGCCATGTTTCAGATAAGGTAATAACAAAAGGGTCATACTTCTTAATTAAATGGATTAAATCGCTTTTTTTATTATTGATGCTGCGACAATTCCATTGAAGAATTTTGGAATTGTTGGCCATTATTGAAGGAAACATGAGAGTATGGACTGGTAATGTGAGCAACGTTGGACGGTTCTGAGTGATTATTATGTAAATTAAAACTTAACAATTGTATGAGTTCTAAGATGAGTTCATTGGTAGTTTTTTTGTTAAACTGTTGTGCAATGGCACTACCATTTCCAGAAGGAGACGGCATGTTATAATCTTTTGATAGATTAAAATGTGTGACAGTGTCGAAACCTTTCTGAGGTTTTGGCGGACTGCGAGGCTTAAGAAATACTGTTTTTTTATATGAATGTGAATGCTGTGTATTAATACCTAAATTATTGTTTTTAGTTGTCTGGGTCTGGGGAGATGACGGAGTGGCCATAACCACATCTGCATAGGGTTTGGTCACAGGAGGGTGCAATTTTGATGCCTCAGAATAGGAAATAGCACTTTGGGCCATAGATAACTTAATATTTTTTTGTCTCTCATACTCAGGACAACGAGCCTTATTGGTAGCAAAGTGAAGACCAGAGCACAGGCAACAAGATGCACTATCTTCTTCAACAGTGCAAGAGGAGCCCGTGTGACCCTGTCCACACTTGTAGCAGCGGGGTTTTGACCTGCATTGCACCTGTGTATGACCAAACCGGCAGCAATTAAAGCACTGGATTGTTGGATAAACATATAGGTCGACCGGCAAAGCGTTATAACACATAAAAATGCGTTTTGGTAGAACCTGTCCATCAAAAGTTACAACGACAGTTTGTGATGGCTTCCACACTGGAACGCCATCCACAACAACTTTATAATTGATTCTTCTCAATTTTAGAACTTCTCCACAACCTACTGGTACACTTATACTCTCTTTAACCTCATCTAAGGACATTTCAGATGGAACACCTTTAACTACACCCATTCTGATAACATTAAATGATGGGATGAATGCTGTATATCTATTCTCCTTCAGTCGGCTGTCTAGAAGAAAATGGTTGGCATCCTCATACTTTGAAAATGACAGTGAAACTCTATTGCGACCAATACGTTTAACGCTGCCATTAACAATGTTCTTAAAGTTGTTACGTTTTAAAAAGTTGCCAAAAGCAACTGAATGAATTGAAGTGCCATCATTTTGAGATTCTTGTTGCTTCTGTACATGTACAATATAAGGTGAACAATCTGAATGAATATATTGTTTCCTAACTGTGACTGTGGGCTGAGAGGAGATAATATCAGCAGGATTCACGGCTGGGGCCGGGGCAGTGGCTGAGGCCAGGGCCGGGGCCGGGGCCGGAGTAGGAGCAGAGGCTGTAAGCGGAGCATGAGAATGCGTACGATCATTATTGTTTGTGGAAACCTGACAATCGCAATTGTCCTTAATAGATTCCCTATCCCTATTTTTATCTTTGTTATGTCGCTTTTTTTTATTACAGTGACGACATATCTTCCTGGATGCTGTCCTTTTTTTCCTAACTTCAGTGGTAGATAATACTGAGCTATCTGTATCCATACTGTGGTATTCTTTCATTTCTCTCTCAGAGCTATTGTTATCTATAGTAATTGTATGTGAAACCGGAGGCCCACCTCCCCCTGGGTCGTGAGGTTCGCCGTCACCGCCCATGGCGGTGAATATACACTAAAAACTTACCTAGATGATGAATTTATATACACAAAATATAATAAACTAACTACTAAAGATATTTACAAACTATTTACACTGAGTTGACCACTATTAACACAAAAAATATTTAAAATTTGTTAAATGTAAAAAAAGACGCGCGCACAGGTCGAAGTTTCCCGCCCTTTTTTTTCTTCGACAATGTTGTTTTGTGTATGTTGGTATTATTGGTGCATTAAACGAAGCATTCATAATTTCATTTAAAGAGGTAAATGTAACGAAAATGAAAAAGGGAAATAAGAGTCTCACGTCCTGCAACTTGACTCTTAGTTATGCTAACTGCAGCGGAATTATTAATATTTGTAGTACCTAGTAGTAGTAGTAGTAATAAAAAGTCTGTGAGATACACCATCTTTTTATTAAATTTGGAATGCGCTTTAAACATGACTGTGGTGGCCATAGACCTACAATATATAGAGACGGGGTCTCAGCGAGCTGTCACTGTTGCCACTTTTGTTTAGTGTACGATTAACAATTTAACACCACCTTGCTGTAGCCATGTCGATAAAGTCATATCGATAAACTATCGACATTTCTTACAATTTTAATTTTACTTCAAAGGTTTGACGATATCTAAAATGAACAAAAACGCTTTTATTCTTTATTGTGGTTATTAGATCACAATTTTATCGTCACGCCCCAACGTCAGGAACCAAGGGAAAGTTCAGATATTTAATTAAAATACATAAACACCTACTAAGATATGTGTTCCGCAATAATTGAAATATTTTATTATATTCTAATATATTTATTATTCATAAGCATTTCAATTATGTATATGTTTAACAAAGATATTGAAGCTTCAATTAATTGCTATTTCGTTCCACTGTGTAGCATTTATCGATATATAACATGATTAAAATCGACTTTTCACATCCCTAAAAGAGCACACATACACGTTTTTACGCACACATACACAACCTGGATGCATCAAAAAAGGCAACACTTGATTTGAAGTTCACCTTGTCAACAGTATGGTTGTCCTTTTTTGACAAATGGCATTTTAAAAGAGCGAGGAGAGAGAAATGATACTAGTTGCTGCGCCGTCAAAGAGAACAGAAAAGGTAGGGGCCTTGGTGGTGGCTAACGTTCAAAAACTATACATTGCTTTAAGTTTTATTTTGGGGTTATAGGGGTCATTGTGCTGGTTTTCGTCCGGTGTCAGTTTCCGTCCACTTGACGAAATTTGAGTATAATACTTCATTGCTGCACAAATTTGGACTTATTGCACCCTTAATATCTAAACAATTTAACTATCCACATAAAAATTATATTTCGCAAGTAGCAAATTATAAATCAAATGTGTTATTTACCAATCCGTCAAGTGGACGGAAACTGACACCGGACGGAAAACTGACGCACTTACCCTTTTCTTTTCTTTTATCAAAATGTCTTTTTTTAGAGGTATAGTTTTGTCATTAAGTTTATTTATACAGTGATATAATGAAGGATTAATCATTTATTATTTTTATTTTTTCTATAAAATGTTTAAACAATGGAATTAATTATATTTTTTTCTAAGTTTAAGTCAGATAATAATAAAAATGGCATTTATATGAACGCACCCGTCGAAAGCAAAATGTCTGTTTGCTGTCACTTTCCAATTTTTGTAAACAAATTTATTTTATTATCAAAATAAATTACTTGAAATGGCTCACATACAATTCGTTGACGAACTCGTAAGAGAATATTTACTATACAGGGGATTTACATCCACTGTAAAAGCCTTCGACAGTGACTTGAAAACTGATAAAGACAAAGGTTTTAGGGTGGACAAGATTGTGGATCAAATTTTGCATTTTATAAACGTTTCTGATCTCAACGGCTTGAAGGAGTACTGGTCCCACCTCGACAGTTTGGTTTTCTCTAAATTAGAGATACATGTTCAACCAGGTAATTTATTTTTTATCTTTAAATCTCAGGATAAGCAACATTAAAATTTGACAGTCACTTTATAAGCTCACCCCACTTGTTTCAGCTGTGAGGAAATTAGAATACAGTCTCTACAAGCTGTATTTAGTGACGGCCGCACAAGGTACCGGTGGTGTGAAGAATGAACGAGTCACAGAATTTTTTGCTAAGATGCTGCCAGAGTTGCAGGGCCAGAATGAGTGGAGGGATTGGTTCAGTAAGTATAATTTATTATTTATTTATTTATTTAAACTTTATTGCACAAAACATGAAAATAATGTACAAATGGCGAACTTAATGCCTAATGGCATTCATAATATAATTAGAAAATAAATAGTTTGTAATTTTTTTTAGGCCAATCCAGAAAATTTTTAGCCTTCTGTCTAACTAAAACAATGAAAAGTCATTTATTTCAATAGGGTGGTCCACACAGAGCAACTATACGCTCAAGGCAATCTCACACACAAAACGGTCAGTGCAGACGTGCCTCGGCCGAGGCACAAATCTCTGTGCTTAGGCAAGGCTTAGAAAAAAGACATGATAATTGGTTAAATAAAGTGTCATTCTATGGAACTTGCTAACTATGTAAACAAACCGCCATATTGAAATTGTCTCTGAATGATGAATTTACTAGCGACTTTTGTTTACATAGTTAGCAAGTTCCATAGAATGACACTTTAGTATTCTTTTTTTTTTTGCTTGTTACCTGTTTCAATATCATCATGACAAATACAAGCTGGGCCATAGGCGTACCCACGGTGGGGCAATGTGGGGCACTTGCCCCACCCTGGTCTCTGACCATAAGCTAAGAATTTCTGTTTCAATCGTACCCTGTTACAACATACCCAGCCTCTCCTACTTCTGCCCCACCCCTTAAAAAATGCTGCGTACGCCCATGAGCTGGGCAAAATCTTGTTTGCTCCTTAATAAAACATTATTCAATTCCTTCTGCTACTTCTAAGAGCCCATTCCCACTTATCAGATGTCAGACCCGGATTGTAATTGGATGTCCCAGTGGCAGAATATTTTATATGAACAAAAGAAAATGAAGCTGTTCACACTTGCCTGACACCGACTTTCTTTGCCAATGGGATTTTCTTCCAATTCAGATCCGGGCTGGGATTGTGAGAACAGGCTGTAAAGCTAAAATTAAACTTTCCAGTGCTCCCGTACATACAAAAACCCGAAGAGAACCCAACATTCAGCCTCTTCTTCACCCGAGCATGGCAAGACAGCGTGCTAGTGTCATTACACAATCTGCTAGCCACCGTGTTTCAGTGCATGCCGCAGCCTACGCTCACGAGTTATGAGAGTGATGTTGCTATGGTGAAGAGGCTACAAGATGAGCTGGCTGCACTTAAAGGAAAGGTAATACAAACATAAATGCATAAACATTAAACAAGGCATGTTTAGTGAACGGCTCATATACTATAAGGGCTGATTTAGAGGGTGCGCGAACTCGCATGCGATTTTAGTTACATTGCGGACTGTTGGTTACGTCCAATTCAACCGAACGATCAAAACCCGCAATGGTATGAAACTCGCAAGCGAGTTCTCGCATCCTCTAAATCAGCCCTAAAGGTGCTACTATATTCTGATAACTCTTGAAATAACTGAAAAAATATCTAATAGTGGCTTCTACACAATAAAATTTACAGTAAAACCAGCTTAAGGAGATTTTGAAGAAGCCATGCCAAAATAGTGTTTTACTATCCAAGAATATGAAAACAAACTGAAGGGACCACCGTAAACTACCATTTTAAGTGGGTTCCACTGTAAACTAAGTAAATTAGCTGATGTGGCCACACTAGGTAGACTACCCAAAATCTGTTTATCATAAAGACGTCAGCTGAAGATTTTGTTTACATGCCTAGTTAACAGATTAGTTCAGTTCAGATTAGGTGGAGGTGAGTGTTCCATAAGTTTCACAACCAAATATTTGAACTGTTCGAGCGGTTCTCAAACTTTTTTGGTGACGGAAGCCTTTTGGCAAGCGAACCACATATACCTATACTTCGTTTTTTTAGCATTAGAAATTAGGTAAACAATCTTGATGTGTCTTTTAATTGACAAACACATTTTAAAAATATCTTACGGCAAATATGTAACAATTATGAATCTAATACGATCATTTATATTCTTCGGCTTTCATAAGTAATAGTTTTTGATTTTTAAAAAGCGTTTTTCAATTAAAAGACATGTCAAGATCGCTTACCTTCTTGCAAGTTCTTTCTAATGCTAAAAAAAACGAACTATATAGAAGAGCTGGTTTTTTTCTTACAAGTATTTTCGCGGAGCCCCAACAGAGGCTCTGCGGAACCCTAGGGTTCCGCGGAACACACTTTGAGAATGGCTGGTTTAGACAACAACGGTTTCACTCACTTGAATTTTTAGTCACTATTGGCGAAATGTTTCGGGCCCTTCGGGAGTCCTTCCTCAGGCTCGAGTGCTCGCGGCGACTGTGCTTCGTGCGTCTAAATAGTTTAAAATATGTCTCACGAAAGTTTAATTTCGGTATCGTCTTGGGTCGTCCCATTCGTTTTTCCTCAAGTTCTTAAAGTCCTATTCTACTTTCGTCACCCATTCTATATTCGTCACAATCGTTGGTGGCTTTCAATGTAGAATGCGTGACGAAAGCAGAATAGGACTTTAAGAACTTGACGACAAACGAATGGGACGACCCAAGACGATACCTTAATTTCAAATATTTGAATTTTATTCCAGACCCATCAGCCAATAGACAAGATCTCTCCAAGCGGACACCAATCGCGACTAGCGCAGTACTCGCGTCTCAGCGGCCCCATGCCATTGGTGGACGACTTCTGCGCGGTGCCGTCAGAGCAGCTCGACAGCGGCGCGCGAGAGGCGAAGGGGCTGCGGGGGCTGATCCGGCAGATGGGCGGCAGCCCCGGCGCGCCCCGGAGCGCGGCCCGGAGTCAGAGCCAGAACTAAAACTACTCTGATTGAATGTTGAATAAATCAATCGCGGTAAAAAAACTTCTATTTATGAACCACTTACAGATTCATAGGATAGTTTAGACTTGTTTTTATTTTAATAGATTTAAGAAAATAATTGTTATTACTTGTAAATATATTAGTACATTCCGTCTATAAACTCTTATTATTTGTTTATTTTATAACGAGTATCACCTCTGTTGCTTCTACTGCTTACTAGTAAAACAGCTGTCTGACCGCCAGCAATTAACAAGTACTTAACGTTAAGACGGTTGGTCAGCTGTACGTACGTACAGTCGCCATCAGATATATCGGAGCGGCCAAGGTGCTCACAAATATCTGAACAGGCCTCTATTGTCAAGGAGTTAGAGCGCGTGCTCAGATATTGTGAACACCTTGGCCGCTCCGATATATCTGATGGCGACTGTACGTACGTACTCTCCAGCAGAGTAAACAGTCAGATATTCAAAAAACAATCCATCTTTAAGTGAGTATTAGGTATATTCTTTGATCTTTAGCTCCTAGTGAGTATTATATTCTTTGATCTTTAGAGTCTGGCTACTGAAATTTTACCTAAGTTATTGGCGGGAAATTCAAAAAATCTCGGGCTGGTCACACTTTGTGTAGTAGGAATTATAGGTTTGATACTAGACAATATTTTTGACAAGTAAGGTACCTAAGGAAATAAGTTTAATAAACGTTTACGTGGTCTCAAAGTCAGCTCACATAATTTCTACCACTATTTAAAGTACAGTCAATGACAAACACATATGTTTACGTTCCAATATTTAGATTTTATAGATATATTTCAGAACTTTTAGTTTATCCGTTTCTTTATACACTTGTCCTGTTTCTGAGATTCAGGCATTAATAAATTCACGTACTTAATCAAAGTAATAGGCAAATGTTAGAACTAGTATTTAAAGTATCAAAATATTTATAGAGCACCAACCTCATAATTTGTTTACATTTGGTTAGGAGTTGTAAACATTGCAGTTTTTCGTTATACAACGCTACACATCGAGTTCGCACATTGTCGTAATTATTTACGTGTTTAAATAATAGTTTGCGAACCTCACTCAGTATAGAAATTATTAATATTATTTAAAATAAACCCCTTAAATCCAGCAAACAATTTGAATGAATGACATAAATTGACAACTGACTTGTACCTTTTTTTTTAAATCATAGACAATTGGTGATACAACAACGAAATATCTGTCAACAATTTTTGGCTAGCCAGACTCTAGTCGTTAGTGGGTTTCTGGCATCGGCCTTAAACTTTTTGCGTTTAGACTTTTTTCTGACAACGTTTCCAAAAAATATAGGTAGGTATTTATGGCATTTGGGTTAGCTGTCATAACAAAATTCTTGTCATTTTATAGCAGTTAAATTTAAAAAAAATATTTTTATAAATTAAATAAACTAAATTGATACGTGTTTTATATATAACTAAAATAGATCAGGAACCTAACACCTAAACTTAAAAAATTCAACGGATTGTACTAGAACTTTCAACCACCGTTCACTGTAAGATTTTATTTAAAAGCTCGTAACTTAACTTCCACTGTTTCCTGATATATATCAACAAAATCGTGGAAACCTGCCCAATTTACCTACCTTCTTAAAACTGACTCCTATAACCCAGTCAGTGACAAAGGCCAACGTCTAAAATAAAGGTTCAAGATGTCGTTCGAGTTTTATCTGGATGCCGAAGTCCGCTCGAAACGCCGCATTCGCAACTGGTACTACAACAACTTGCAGAGAGTGTTGGAACAGGCCAAGGAGAACCAGGCTCGGGATATAGACACTTCTATTGCTATGGCCAAGGAACTCAAAGCGGTAAGTTTGTTCTCAACCTTCTTATACAATTAGACCGGTAAAGACGTCAAGCCCAGCTACAGCCCAACATCAGCCTTCGTGCGTTCCTATAAGCTTCACGACGACGCGCCGCACACGGACCTCGCGTTCAAAAGGAATCATATCGTTCTGTTTGGAAGCAGAATGCCTCACCACTATCACAGAATAAATAATAGTACTAGGTACAGAAGACTCGTGCACTCTAACAAAACGCGTCTGTTACGATCAGCACAGATATGGCCGCTAGGTGGCGATAGCGCCACGCGCGGCTTATGGCTTTCCCCAAAATTGGGGTAGGAACGGATGTTCTTTTAGCTACCTGTAGCAAAGCGACGAAATCTCGGAGTGAGCCACACCTGCCACTATGCTATAGACCGACCGCTTAAATGAGTCCTCGCCTGCGCGGTACGGGGGCGCCAGGGTAGGACGACTTAGGGTCGGTTGCACCAACCACATTTGACAGACTGATCAACGTCAGCCGGCGCGCCCCGGCCCTTTACTATGAAACCTTTCATACATAAAAATTTAGCGAACTCTTTAACGATACGAACAGTTTGGTGCAACCGACCCTAAGGGCGGCAGGGAAGGTGCGGGCGTCGGTCTATAAATGCTTATTTTATAAACTCAATACTTCCTCAAATCTAGATCTTGGATGAACCCCGTGACAAACCTCGTGAAGTGCCCCCTCACGACGTGATCCCACAGGAGAAGGCCGAAATGATGAAGCCTGTTGAGCCAGAAGTGCTGGACATCCTGTACGGTAGCTCGGAGAAGTATGCGGACCGGCGGTACCTCAAGGCCAGGAACAGGAAGGCACCAGAAGACAAGTTAGTGTAAAACAAATGCTAATAATACGTAATAAATCCTTTTTCTATACCGTTAAAGCCATAATCAGTCAACTTTGTCTTGGCTAAAACGTTGGTCGAATGGCTCCTCTACACGATGGGCCAACGGCGCCAATCCAAGGGACGCATTTATGCGTTAGAAGGAGCAAGTGATATTGCTATCTCATTCTACCGCATGGCTACGTCCCTTGGAGTGGTCGGCGCTGGCCCATCGTGTAGAAGAGCCAGAAAGTTTTAAGTGGACGAGGTCAAACAACGAATTTGTTTATCTTGGCTAGAGTCGGGCCGCGCCGGAGCGCATTTTCTATGTGCCTATACATAATGTATGGCAGAAGCGATGGAGTCCGCGCAGAGCTGTTCGCATCCGCGAGGAGCCGACCGGCTTGCGGTCATACAAATGTGAAATGCGCTCCGACTCCGCCCGTTCGGTGGGAATCCTACTTCAGTATGATAAAGATGATGATGATTTTTTAACTTAGTTGAATATATAGGTACCAAGGAACAATAATTGGCAAAGTTATTCGGTTCGTACCGTGTATTTTTTAGGTGTGTATATTAGAAATACTTCCTATGTACCTCCATACAATGCGCAACAATTGCTTACATTGTATGGAGATTGGAGATATTAGATAGATAAATATTAAATTAAAAAATACTTCATCGCATTGTACTGCGGTGCAGTGCAGCCCTCCACAAAGTGTTGGTGTCCAGGCTTCTCAGCAAACATACAAAGTTACGGATATATAAAACCGTTATACGGCCTATCCTAATGTATGGCTGTGAGGCCTGGTCCCTAACACTAAAAGAAGAAGGTCAGCTCCTGGTAGCAGAGAGAAAAGTTTTTCGTAAGATCCTGGGACCTATTCAGAGAGATGACGGCACCTGGAGGATCCGGAAAAATGCCGAGATCGAGGAGTTAGTGGCCGAACCCAATATCATCGGCGAAACGAAAGCGCACAGACTTCGCTGGTTCGGTCACCTACTCAGAATGGGAGAGGATCGGGCTGTCAAGAAGGCGTTCTTGGGACGACCGACTGGTAGCCGTCCAGTGGGTCGGCCCAGGTATCGCTGGGAAGACAGTGTGGCGGCGGATCTGCTTCAGCTTCGCGTCAGTAACTGGCAGGAAGTTGCGCAGGATCGGGACAGGTGGCACGCTCTCGTTTCGGAGGCCAAGATTCTCTTTGGATCGCTGAGCCAAAATAGTTAGTTAGTTTAGTTCATCGCATTGTAGATAAATCGCCCAAAAAAAATTGAGATTACCAAATCAATTAAATCATAATGTTTACACAGATATTACTTCCGCGTGGTATCGAGCTGGGACTACGGCTGGCAGCAGAAGTCGAGCCGCTTGCCCGTGAAGGATGTCCACCACGGCCGCTGTGCGCTCTTGAGAGAAACGTTTTACAGGAAGAATAACCTCAAGCCCGACCCGCCGACATACGCACAGCCGGTCGGCGGGGAGTTCTCAGTGTGCACGCAATACTCGTGCTACGCTAACTAGACGTAGGTATAAACGTTCCACATGACGAACACGGCTTAGTAGGTATGGAAAACTTACCATTAACGGCCGGTTAGCAATCTTCACAAAACTGACGGTCAATGTTAAATTCCGTACATTTTGTCAGAAATACGATACGATTTAAATTGCGCTACCCTTTATAAGGCATAAGGGTGTCAGGAATTATGCAAAATTGAACTCTATCACTTTGAAATGAAGTTCAAAATCAGGTGGAAAATATATTCCCTCTGCCTTATAAAGGCTTAGCCCTTTACCAGGCTGACATTTCAAAAGTGACAATCGAATGTCTGTCTTACTCATCGAAAATAGAACACATGTTTGAAGTGCTGTATGTGGGAATAGTAGATTGTTAACCAAGGGTGGAAAGGCACCCATTTCTGTCGAGGTTGTTTGGCGCTCGAACGCAGTGAGAGCGCCAATAGTCCGAGACAGAAATGTGCCTTTCACCCGAGTTAAACACTCTATTTTTCATATCGAATGCGAGGAAACCAAACAAGACAAGGCAATTTCGCAAAATCAGTAATGGAAGTACCTAATAGATCTACGGCCATGATTTATTTTCCTTAGGACTTACATGCAATCGGAGACTTTACAGGTGTGATTAATAACCCCTAGCGAAAATCATTTAGATTACAATATTTACGAAAACACACGTTTTTTAACAAACTGCAGTAATTTTTAAATAATTTGTTCATTATAGTATGAAAATCAGCAGGATTGCCTCTTACTTTTTAATTTTATACTTTTTCGTTCTAAAAGCCGCAACAGACTACCGGACCGCACTGCGAACTTGGTGCGCCGCACCACGTAATAACATAATAAAAGTATTTTAAATATTAAATAACAATTTAATTAATAATATAAGTAATTTTTTTCTTGTATTTTATTTAATATTCATGAATATAGTGCTAAATATCTTTAAAAATCAAAATAATATCGTACAAACGTTTAACTGTGGCTGTACAAGATTCTGCCTTTGCCCATTTACGCAAGTGTAAGGTTTAAAAAAAAATTTTTGTTGTATTCCTTTTGGTTCCCGCCTTATGAAATCGAGTAAATAGAATTCAACGAAATAAATCAAGAATAATTTGTTTTTAACAATTCACTTATATCATTTTTTATAAAAAAAGGATCAACGTGGGATTAATAAAATTAAAAAATTACCAATTGTTCCAGGCGAGGAAATAAAGACACTATTTTTCCATTTTGTTTCCACCCAGTTGTTCGTGGGACGGAGACGCAGAGGAGTACACCACTTTTCTGCACTAGAGCATAAACGTATCACTTTCTGCGCACCTTTTAGAACAACAACGACCCACTTTCAGAGCATGAGATATGAAAAAATATATCTCTTAGCCTGGTAAAGGGTACGTACAATTTCATTTTAACGTAAAGTACAAGTTAAAATGAAATTGCCCTTAGTGTCTATGTGCACCATATCCGTGTACCTATCAATGCATATCAATCAGCCGCCGCAGAATGAGGTAATTCCATTCGAGGCGGGTGTGCATGGCCATTACCTACTATAGTTCCTACATTCGTAACTGAGCCAGGCGGCTAATCCTATTGTCTATTGTTAAGTAAAACCGCACGTGCTACTTACCTGCAAAAAAGGGTCATCCTTATTCTATTTGGCACCTGAGCGCAGGCTAGTCCAACGCTCAAAAAACCAGTGTAGTTGCGCTCTCCGATAACGCGCCTTTGTTACGCATCTCGATAACACATTTTAGACTGGTTCTGTAGCGTTCGACTTGCCGGCACTCAGTAACCGAAGTACGCAGGTTTTTATGCAGGTGGTAGTGGCACGTGGCACGAGCGGTTTTACTTAACAATAGACAATAGGATTAGCTCGGGCTCAGTTACGAACCTACGAACTATACCACCTACGTACGCTGGATAGTTCTATCACTTGGAATGTTAATAAATAAAATGTACTTGCTTTACGTCTAGTCTAGTCTAACTGGTCAGCAAAAAATAATCTATCAAAAGGTCGAAAAATAATAGACATATTTATAGCAAAAAACATATAATTTTATATTTTTATTATTTACAATATTTCAACTTTTATTTACATATTAACAACAGCAAATGTACCCAGTTTAAGGCCACATCTCACTGTCAGAAAGGGAATTATTACAAAATAAAAATGTGTACAGTTAATATTATTAGAGTCGTTTACAATTAATTTACAATAATCTAGTCGTTGCCCCGCTGTAGAAGCGCTAATATGATGCATGAGGTCAATGGTAAACGCGTTTCCATGGATACATTTGGTGGTCTTGCCGTCTAGCATAATAGCATAAGTTGCGTTCTCGCGCGCGTGTCCATACTTGAAGTCGCGCTTGATGTATGGAGTCGCGCGCGAGAACGCAACTCATGCTAAACCGCCTGATGTTGCCTCCACGAGTTACAATTTATTATGTTCAAAGAGTTGACACTGTAATGATCGCGGACAACAAGCAAAAGCGAAATACAACCCAGTGTAAAGCGACCGTCCGAAGCGTAAGTCCAACCGCAGCGAAATAATTCCATAAATTTAATATTATTATGTTGCGTTACTGCTTTTGGCTTCACACACAACAATGCCGCTATAATTGCACTACGAGTAGTTACTTGTATTTTTTAAACCCTTGTTTAACCTTTTCAGCCACACGCCACATCTATAGACGTCATTACACAAGCTAATCATCTATGTAGCTACGTTTTTAACTAAAGATCCTGAAGATGGCGTGTGAGAGATATCGGTGAAAGTTTATGTTAAGACTTGAAGAAACAAATGTATCCATTGAAACACAAACTAAATAATGCTAAGATGTTACAATTAAAAATAATCAACCATCGTAATGTCAACAACATTCACTCACTCTAACAAATTATCATCTACGAAAAAATAAAATATTAATAAATATGAGACGATTTGTTCATTCTCAAGTTCAATATTTGACACATTATGTACAATAATTATCAGTCCTTATAATTTCGCGGTACAACACACTGGCTTATAATAAATTTACAGGGTTGTGTTCGCAAACGTATTCAAGAAACGTGTTGGCAAAGGGCATTTTGATTAATGTTTTATTTTACAAGAATGTTGATAAATATTTTCTGATAAAAAGCTGGTAAAACCCTTTTCCAGGAGCATTTACCCACGATTTATTAATTACATACATGTTTTTATATATTCAACTTTTGCATTCAAATTTAAGGTTCAAACTTAACTTAAAAGTTTGACATTAATCACTAAGACGTAAATATTTTATTAATATATTCTTTTGTAAAATCGTGTCTGTTCTGCTTGATAAGGGTTAACCTATTGAGTGTATACGTCCAATGACGTCGACGTGATATCACGTCCACGATCATAAAATGGATATGTTACGGTTTAAAATGTGGCAGTATCGTATTACTCATCTCTTACACCTAAATAAAAAGAGATGGATAATACGTTAGTTCCACGGATCAATGCCCTTCGCTAACGCGTTAGAAACTTGTGTACAAACTATTACTTGTGAGGAATAAGACATTATTATGCTCTCTCTCCTTTGGCGCGATGTCTTACTTCGCTATACGCTTTAGCCACGGCTATGCAACACAAAAACACGGTTAAAAGTGAAAAGATATTTTGAACCCTATTCCTTTCAAATAGAGTTCAATAATCTTTACTCTACTTATCTAAGTGGAGCTTATGTCTTTGCAATAAGGTTGACAAATTGTCAATTTACCCTTCGATCGCCAAGGGCGTCATCTGACGCGCGCGGCTATACAGCCTGGCAAAAAAGAGTAGAAATTAAAAAGTGGCAACACTGAAGTGTCATCCCTTTCAAATCAATTTGTATAAAAGAACGGGACACTACAATGTTGCCACTTTTTAATTTCTTTTTTGCGAGGCTGTACAGCCCATTATCAACCTTAGTGCATTCTGGCAAGGTTCACTATAATCACGATGACGCGCCGCACACGATAAGCCTGTGACGTTCAAAGGGTTAACCGTGTATACGGTGGAACGTTCGTGAGTACGTTTTAAGCGCCAATACCTAGGCATAAAGCATTATTAGACCTATCCTTTTTCAGGACACTTTGTGCTAAGAGGAACAGAGAAAGGTATGTGTTTATCTGTACCTCAAAGCAGCAAGAAAGGCGTGTGTAAAATATTATTTTTTGCGTTACAAAGTGGTAGGTAGCACAAAGTACGCGGTCGTTTTCACATACAATACAAATGGGTTGGTGAATGTTAAGTAATATTATCATGGAATTTAAAACATAACGATGAAATCGTATTTTCTAGATTTTAAGTCGTATATATTATATTCGTCATTTCTATTTTTAGTCCGGCCGAACACAGAAGCAGCTAAACTTATTTACAAACCACAAATATTTACTGCGACTACTCAGTTGCACAAGTAAATAAATTGACCATTTCACCTGCAAGCCTATTTATGGATCGCTTTATCCACATTTATCCACGTGATAAAACAACTGTCACTTTTTAACTCTGCGGGATAGAAAGAGACGGACACCGTTTTATCACGCTGTCACGTAGATAAATATCATATCCGTACTGGAGAAATCTCTCGTCTCCCGAGTTCCAGAAGCAATTGTTTTTGAATTTGAATTATATTATGTACTTACAATATTTTGTACACGAAACCTCACGAGGCTAAACGCTTACACCATTCCACTAACCCGGTTAAAGGCCTGTGCACACCGGCTTGCGTGTGCGTGACGTGCACGTGCGCGTGCGCTAAAATGTTGGAGCCGCACACGCACACGTCACGCAAGCGGTGTGCCGTCTCATAAGGATATCTATACTACAACGCCGCACGCGCACGTGCACGTCACGCACACGCAGCCCGAGTGCACAGGTCTTAAACCTGGAGTTACCATGGTTACCAGTATATTTTGACACTGGGTTAATGGTTTAACCGCTTAACACCGAGTTAGAGAGATGGTGCAAGAGGCCCTAACAAGTTTACATTTAACCCTTTGATCGTTAAAGAAGTCAACTGGCGCGAGCGAAGGGTTAATAGATTTAGCTACCGATTTCGGCCGTACTTCCAATGGTTTGTGATGACGTATGAGATCTGACACCGACAACTCACATGGCTATTGAAATTGCACAAATATCTGCATCTCTATCAGTTGCCATAATAGGACGCATCATGAGTTGCGGCCTTACAGGAGATGACAGTTCATAAGTATCAGCCCAAACTCCAATCTTAGTTAAAGTGCATTTGATACATTATAAATATTAAATTCAGACAATAATCATAACAAAATTATAAATAAGGATACAATTTTAATTAATATTCGAATTTTGTTCTATTAACAAGTCCACAAGAGATTATTAACCCTTTTTCAGGCAGCGTCGATCTAGACTTAGGGTAGGATCGTGAGCCTTATGAGGATATCAAGAAGATAATTTTGCGAAAGTTCGATCTAATTCGAACTTTAAATCGGATTGTTAACCCTTTTCCAGGCCGCATCAATATACAAGGTTTTCCCAAAAAATCCAAATATATTCCAATTAATCCAGCTTTGATGATTCATTTGAAGACAAGTCAAATTTCCCTAAAGTGCAATCTAATTTGAATCTTAAATCGGAATGCTAAAGTTGAAATTCTAGTGGCGCGTATGTGGTCGATAAATCGTACTATGCCTGGAAAAGGGTTAAAGATGAAGTTGTAGAGACATGTATTGTGGTCAATAAATCGTACTAAGCCTGCAAAAGGGCTAATAGTCTAATATTCTAAACTTGAATACATTTAAGCTTTTGAACGCCACAGACAGCGCATCCATTTGGCGTGCCACTGACGCCATGGGGGTAAAATTTAGTTTTATATAATAAATAATGCCAACCTAAAAGTGGGGTGTTTTTCAGTAGATTTTCATCTAAAAACGATCGACGTCAAATGCAGTCTTTGGCGTCGTTGTCACGATTTTGCGTTGACGTCAATTGCCGTCTGTGGCGTTCAAAAGGTTAAAAACAAGCAATTAATAACATTGGGGTTTTCTTTATGATCTCTACTTTGACTTAATAAGCCATAAGAAAAAACATTTTGTATACGTTTTGAAACTGGTATTTTTTGTTAAGTGGTAATAATACAACTATCATTCGTGAAATTTTGAAAAATTACGCTTTAGATTAGACATATATTGTCCTACCTATAGTTATTTAAGTATCCAGAATATTACAGCGTAGCAATATACGCACCCTCGAATGATATGAAGTTATTGTCAGAATTATAACTTCTCTTTCACACACCTTAATATTTTCTAAACATGAATGTCAAGTGCAGTGTAGAAGCACTTAACCTGGATTTTTTTAGTTACTTCAGTGAAAATACAATATTACGGCTGGCCGCGACTGCGCGACCGGCGGCGGCGGTGGCGGCAAACGTACGTGGGAAAGAAAGTTCCGATCGCTGTCTCGCTCCAACCTATGGTTACCGCCGCCAGTCACGGAATGCCGCGGCCAAGCTGTTATAGTGCCATCAGGCTTGATAATTGTGGCGGAAGGCCATAGGAAGACTGTAATAAAATAAGGCAATCTCATCGAGTTTGGGCTCGTTAAAAACGTCTTAATAAGAAATAGATGATTGTATAAAGAAAATAACGATAGGAAATAAAGTCAAAAATTCAAAAACTTATTTGCGTTAGAGTTGCAAAAATCATAAGTATCCAATAACTGGTAATTGATAAAAAAATAGTTATGTCATCTCACGTATCATCACGAAAACGTCAACGCCTTGAAAACGGAGAACTATAAGAATAAACCCTCAGCGAAAATTATGTCTTTCTTTCATTATGTGTGTTTTTCACAATTTATAACCCTTAATCCAATAATAAATTAGACCTACTTTGCATCTGCGCTCATTTATAATTTTATTCACTATTCATGCCATATTCATTCACACATCTCATAAAATAGTCAACTATAGTGAGTAACCCTTTTTCATAGTCTAGACAACATAACCCCTTTGGCTGCTAAAGACGTCATTGAAAACTTGTGCATTGCCCAAAGATTAACCTTTTCGCCGCCATTGACTTGATATAAAGTCAGTACATTTCGTGCCTCACACGCCACGACTTCATATCAAGTCGTGGTTTTGGTCAGGTTGGTTACATGCAATTTTTGACATGGCGTTGATGACACTGTATTACTTCATTGACGTGGCGGCGAAAAGGTTAACAATGACGCGCCCCTCACACGATAAGCCTGGCGTTCAAAGGGTTAAGACTGAAATGTGAAAGATTTCCCACTATTTGTACACCATTTTTTCACATCAGATCACACATAGGTATGCAATTAATATAATTTAAGGCGTTTTTGTCGGTTCCTAATTAAAAATAACTTAATAGAAATAAACGTGCATTTTTAATTAATTTAATAATCAATTTTAATTATAGCCGAAGTAAATCTAGTGCTCGTCAACGCGACTTTGAAACTGTGAACGCCAAGAATTCATAAATCCGTACGCTGTAAAAGTGACCTTCATGCTTTCAAATAGAGTCTATATTTGCTAGCTAGTGCCAATGATGTCAGCGTGTGTCATATTTTTTATAAATGAAAACCACTGCAATATGTATTTGTTGAGAAGAAACTGCAAGTTACACGGTGTAACTGAAACCTTGTAGCAATGTTAGGAATAAATGTGAAATTATAAATCTTTCGTTCAGTATAATTATGGAGATAACTTTTTCGTAAGTATCTTCGTTTTGTATTTTAAGTAAGACGGCAGTGAGTTTAAGTAGAATGAAGAAAAAACGAGTACCCATTAAGTGTACCCATCTTATATTGTAAGTTCGGCATTGAAAATCCAATGTACAGTCGCCAGATATATCGGAGCGGCCAAGGTGCTCACAAATATCTGAACACGCCTCTATTGTCAAGACGCTAGAGTCTGTGTTCACATATTGTTGAGCACCTCTTCCGCTCCGATATATCTAATGGCGACTGTACCATCGCCTTGGAGTTTTGTTGTTTTGTTTTGGAAGAGCACATTGTTTATGTGTTTGTACAGTCGACGTCAAGAATATGTTTACATTTTTCGCCTTATTACAAAGGAGTAAGGTGCAAAAGTGTAAACATATCTTTGACCTCGACTGTACAGTCGCCATCAGATATATCGGAGCGGCCAAGGTGTTCACAACATCTAAACGCGCACTATAATGCCTTGACAATAGAGGCGTGTTCAGATATTTGTGAACACCTTGGCCCCTCCGACACCTTGACACCTGATAGCCGAGCCGAACATAATAGGTGAGACCAAAGCGCATCGTCTCCGCTGACTTGGCCATCTCGAAAGGATGGGTGAAGATCGGGCAGCCAAAAGGGCCTACCTGGGGCCAACGGGGCGCCGTCCTGTTGGTCGTCCTAAATACCGTTGGGCAGATAGAGTGGAGGCAGATCTCCGTGAGCTCGGCGTCGGCGAAAGCTGGCGGGATACGGCTCTGGACCGACCAAAGTGGCGTGCTCTTGTGTCGGAGGCCAAGACTCATTTTGGGTCACCGCGCCAACAAAGTAAGTAGTAGTAGTAAGTTGGCCCCTCCGATATATCTGATGGCGACTGTACCTATAGTTGGTTTTTTTTAGCATTAGAAAGAACTTGCAAGAAGGTAAGCGATCTTGACATGACTTTTAATTGAAAAACGCTTTTAAAAATCAAAAACTATTACTTATGAAAGCAGAAGAATATAAATGATCGTATTAGATTCATAATTGTTACATATTTCCCGTAACTTATTTATAAAATGTGTTTTTCAATTAAAAGACACATCAAGATTGTTTACCTAATTTCTAATGCAAAAAAAACGAAGTATACCGTTTGTAAACTTCAGTTTACCATCGTTTTTAAGGTTTTTTATATTACATTTTTTATACAGAATGTACTAAGAAGCTTTACTTGCGTCGCGTATTTAAATAAATGTGCGATAAATTATTCTAATACTATGTACATAAGGCCAGTGGCTTTGAACAGGGCGGTATTCCACCTGTCCAATGTCATTGCGTCTCACTCTCTCATTAAACAAAATGCGAGACGCAATACACATTCGGCAAAGAAATTGTATAGTTGGAATACGCCCCATAGACACTTTCATTGACAAATTGATTTTAATTTTTACTTGATGAATGAAAGTGTCAGATTCGAATTCAGTGGAGCACGCAACCCGTTAATATCAACCACACCACCTGTCTTTCTTACATTGGATTAAATAGAAAGAGATGAATAATCGCCATATGACAAAAATATCGTAATTACTATTAGTAAGTGGCATTACTCGCGACCATACGTTTGTGGTAACTGTATTGTCATCGGATAATGTATAGATTGTATAGTACCGTAGACCGCCATATACTTTAGGGGTTGTGCACAAATCACGCGAGGTATTTTTGGCTACTTTTTGACCCCCCCTCCCCCTTGGTGATATTTGGTGAGGTTTTTGGCTATTCCCCCTCCCCCCATGCAACCTCACGTGTATTTTTTTTCAGTCGACCTAATTTTAAGATAAATAGTGTTGTATTTAGAAAATATTGTTTATTTTCTATTTTCGTTAAATACATTCGCTATTTTGAAGTGCAGAGTGAAGATTTATGTTTAACGAAACCGAGAAAAGGTATTTACTCATGTAGTTGGTTTTTTTTCTTAGTTATGTTTACTGTAGAAAAATACACGTGACGTTTCCTTATACCCCCCCTCTCCCAACGTGATCTATCGTGAGTTTTTCGTGACCCCCCCTCCCCCCATCGAACCTCGCGTGATTTGTGCACGACCCCTTAGCTGTCAAATATGAAGTTAACCCTTTGACGTCAAAGACGTCAACTGATGCGGTCAAGGTTTATGAAGACGCGTTGAGTACGATAGGTGTAGCGTTCAAAGGGTTAAGCAGATACTCTGAGTTTGTTTGTCCTTCTTAAACTATTTATCTCTTTCTATTTGATATCGACACATTCTCATCACTGCACGGCATATATGTATTTATCCTCCTAAGGCCCAGCCATACAAATGAAAAATGCAAAATTTTCCACAGAAATTTGAACCTACAATGTAGGAGATAGAGTTCATTTTGCGCTGTTCGAAAACTGAACGAAACAAAGCAAAAGCAACTCTGTTCCAATCGAATATGATTAAAATTTCATTGAACTGAATAAGTACTATAGATAGGACCTTAGGCCTTAGGAGGATATCTTTTATAAACAGGCAATAACAAAATACAAGCTTCGGGACTTACACAGAATTGCAACCAAAATTTACTATAGTTCGTTTTTTTAGCATTAGTCATAGACTACGCGATCTTCACGTGTCTTTTAATTGAAAAACGCTTTTTTTTTAATCAGTAACTATTATTTATGAAAGCAAAATAATGTAAATAATCGTACCTATATGATTCATAATTGTTACATATTTGCCGTAACTCATTTTTCAAAAGTGTTTTTGAATAAAAAGACACGTCAAGATTGTATACCTTTTTTCCAATGCTAAATAAAAAACGAACTATAATTACAAAATAAACAGAAATCAACCTTATGTTGTTGCTGATACGGTTCATTATGGTTCTGAGTTATAGTTAGTGATTTCTGGTTGTCACCAGAACTAGGTACTCGAGGGCTCTAAAGCATAGCGAATATGTCTATACCGGCTTGGAGTTTTTGAAGGTAATCTCGAGCGCAGCTAGAGTTTCTCGAGAGCTCTCGTTTGTTGCGAGTCTTATACCAGCCGGCATTGTTTTCTTTAAATACTTTAACCACCAAAGATGTCACACGCGCGCGGCTGCAACCCAATATCAACCTTCGTGTCATTCCGACAAGGTTCACAATGACGTGGTGTGGCGTTCTAAGGCTTAACGCATATTCCCTATAAGCAGTAAAGAGGCGTCCACAGAAGTCGAATCCTTAGTACTTGAGATAGTTCAGCGTTCAGCACCTTACCTAAATAAAACCAGGTTGTGGTCCGGCTTACCAGACGGGTATGCAGCCCGACACTTTACCTGTTGACAACAATAACAGGGTTATTCATAGGACAATCTATTAACACATTCAGTGCCGAGAACCCGACTATCGGGTATTTTGTGATTTCGTTCCCAGGCCGGACGACCCGATAGTCGAGATCGTGGTACTACTGCTTTATATGACGAAATTGTTGTGGCCTGGCGCGGACGTCTTGTTTAGTTTAGCTGGGTGGCAATGAATATGTTAAAATAAACTTTAGTGGCCTATAGATTGTGTATCGTGTCATTAACGAAGACGCGTGCCTTGACTCAAATAGGCTGTCAGGGGCGAAAAATCGATCTAGCTTATCTCTGGGAAAACGCGCATTGTTGAGTTTTTATATGTTTTCCGAGCAAACATACAAAGTTGACGAAGAAGAATGTTTCTCAAGAAATTACTGCCTGGAAGTGGTCCTTCAGCAGCGACTGCGAGAAGTTGCAGTGCATCTGGTACTAGTCCCTTACCCGACTACGTGGGGTTGGAGTGCTGGGGCGGCGGGGGGAGGGCGGGCGGCGGGCCCTGCGTCCAGTGCACGAGCGCGTGCTGCGGCAGCTGCGTGGCCTGGAAGTGGTCCTTCAGCAGCGACTGCGAGAAGTTGCAGTGCATCGTGTACGCCTCGTTCTCACGCTCCGTGTCGCCGGCGATCCGGTACAGATCTGGAACGATAGGATTATATTTAGATTCGGATCAATCTCCTGCACTGACGAGTGGAAGTGTCACCATAATCGTAAAATTATAGCTTGCCCTGTCAATCCTTAGAATTGTGTCAAATTTTTGTGTTTTTAATGGAAGTTTATGCCCAAGATGCCAACTCTTTAAGCCAAATCTCATAGAAAACCGGACAAGTGCGAGTCGGACTCGCGCACCGAGGATTCCATATTTTTAGTATTTGCTGTTATAGCGACAACAGAAATACATCACCTGTAAAAATTTCAACTGTCTAGCTATCACGGTTCATGAAATACAACCTGGTGACAGAAATCTGTGGGGTCGGGACGGTGGAGTCTTAGTAATAGGGTCCCGTTTTTACCCTTTAGGTAAGGAACCCTAAAAAGGGGCAAGCTATGATGGCGTCATCTATGCAAACCTTTGACAGTTGCCAACCCCGTTAAGTGATTTCGAATGTCAATTTACGCAGTTATGTTGCCGAACGGGGCCCATGATATTTATTGAGCCGTAGCAAAAAACTAGGAATCCTACCGAGTTTAGAGCAATTATTTCATGCAACCGATGATGCCAAAAATGCGGGGGTGCGCGGGACGAGGTGAGCGAAGTCCCGTGCCGTGATCGGTCCGTTCAAAGACACGGACGTCACACAAAAACACTTTCGACTCGAACATGGAGTAAAATTACCGTATGCGTGGCAGAGGGGGTACCGGGACTATGCTCAGTCTGGAGGATATTTAATTACACAAACGAGTCTACAGCGATATAATTCCATTGTTTTTACCTTTAATTCCGACTCAGACTAAAATTCTTTAATTCAGTCTGGAGGATATTTTTCTGTGCAAAAAGCCAAGACAACAGTAGTAAGATAATGTGATACCCTTGAGTATGGCGGAGGCCCAGAGCTGCACGTGCACGTCGGGGATCTTGCTGGCGAGCTGCATGGCCGGCGTGACCATGTTCATGGACTCGCGCGAGTTGTTGATGGAGAGGAAGATGTGCCCGAGCAGCACGAGCGAGCACGACGTCAGCCGATTCAGGTCCTCCGCATTCGCCATCTTGAGGGTCTCCCGGAGGTAACGTCTGTAAAACAAATAGGTTAATTCTACCGGAACAAATACCAAACCTAACTCAAATTTAACTAAATAGATAGAGTTAGACCAAGAAAAGTCTGCAACGATTTTGATAGTGTTATTTATACGCCATTTCATAGAAGTGTGACCTTTAAAATAACACTTGCACTGCTTGGGCTATCAAAATCGCAGCAGACTTTTCTTGGTCTAACTCTAGTTCAATTACTGGCTTTTAATGCAATACCATCGCCCACACTCTTTTAACTATCCATCGGTGGACCTTATGCCTTTTGTAATAAGGTCCATTGATGGTCAGTTAAGTGTTTTTTTTAAACCAATACCTTAGATCCAAATTATAGGTCTGTTCAAGAGATTGATTGTATTACTGTAGCGTAGGAACACTGGTACATAGTTAAATCTAGTAGTACAGTCTCCTGCAATAATATGTTACACAACGAAGGTCACAAAAATATGTGACACGCTCTTATGGCTCCACAAATAAGATTTTTGCGGCCTTCGTTGTGTAACATACTATTTCTCAAAAATGGACGGCAAAGTCGAATTTGCCGTCTAAAAAATAGGTCGCGAAGCGCGTAGTTTATGGTCAGTCAAAAATTAAAAAGTTAAAAACATTGCAGTCTCGATTTTGGGACTGCAATGTTGCATACAAATTCCATTATTTGTCGAGTTCCAAACTTTTTAAAAGTTGAAATGACCATATCAAATGAAGGCACAGGCCCATTAAACAGCCAAACAGATGATTAGTACGGCGACTATTTAGCTGTCTCAAATAGTTTGGCGTATTTACGGCAGAAAAATACACTTCTATTTTTTTATTCAAAAAATAAAAAGGCAACAAGGGCTTTTTTCTGTGAAAATATATACGTAAGAACGTTGGTTTTGTAAAATATTTCTATGATATTTATATTTCTTGCACCATTTTTGAGAAAAGCACTATACAGGGTGATCAATCCAAATGGGTCAGTACTTATGGAGAAGTCAGAAACTATGAGAGATAGCGAAATCTGTTCTTAGGAACCATGGCTTCGATTTTAGATTTAATAATAATGGCATTCAATTTTTTTTTTAATCTATCATACATAACCGGGATTCGAACATGGTCAATATTCTTGTTGTTTGTTTGTATGGCAACTTTTAAACGATGCGTGATAGGTGGGGGGTGCTCGACCAAATATCATAGAGGGCTCCGAGGCAAAACAAACTACATTAAAAAAAATCAAAATGGCCGACTTTTTTTTAATTTTTTCAAGTTGGTCCGAGCGCGCTGAGATTTGGCATGCGGCGAGCCTAGGGGCCCAAAATTACAATGTCAAATTTTTTTTTTGAAAAAATCCAAAATGGCGGCGGACACGGGCAAAGTCAAAGTTCCAAGTAGGTTAAGCGAGCGAGCCCGAAGGGCGAGCTTCAGGCCGGGAGACCGAAGGCCGACCCCGGCGGAAGGCTGAAGGCCCGGAGCCTCCACCCCGACTCCCAAAACGTGAGGCCGAAGGCCGAGCTGCGTGAATGCGGTACTTCCAAGTGTTCTACCAAGTCAACCGTCTTGATGAGCGAAGCCGGCGGGCCGAATGTCCGACGGCGAAGCGTCGGGCCTTGCGAAGGCCGAAGGCCGAGCTCCGCGTAGGGCCGAAGGCCCGAAGCGTCACACGAGAGGGGGAAGTTGGAGCTTAAACACGACCCAACACTTTTCCTATTGGGAGTCGGGGTGGAGGCTCCGGACCTTCGGCCCTCCATCGGGGTTGGCTTTCGGCCTCCCGGCTGGCCTGAAGCTCGCCCTTTGGGTTCGCTTAACCTACTTGGAAATTTGACTTTGCCGGTATCCGCCGCCATTTTGGATTTTTCCAAAATTTTTTTTGACATGGTAATTTGGGGCCCCCAGGCTCGTCGCATGCCAAATCTCAAAGTGCTCGGACCAACTTGAAAAAATAAAAAAAAGTCGGCCATTTTGAATTTTTTTTTATGTACATATATTCAATTACACAAACGGGTCTACCGCGATATAATTTCATGCATTTCATTAAAGGTAAAAACAATGAAATTATATCGCGGTAGACCCGTTTGTGTAATTGAATATGTGTACAAAACGCGAGAGTTTAAAGTGTTTTTTTAATGTAGTTTGTTTTGTCTCGGGGCCCTCTATGATATTTGCTCGAGCACCCTCCACCTATCACGCATAGTTTAAAAGTTGCCATACAAACAAACAGCAAGAATAATTGACCAGGTTCGAATCCCGGTTATGTATGATAGATTTAAAAAAAAATTGAATGCCATTATTATTAAATCTAAAATCGAAGCCATGGTTCCTAAGAACAGATTTCGCTATCTCTCATAGTTTCTGACTTCTCCATACTGACCCATTTGGATTGATCACCCTGTATATGACTCGGCTGGAAGGCTACTTGCTGGCTTCGGATTCAATTAAACGGACTCCCAAGGTCGTCCGTTTAAAACGAATCCTCAGCCTGCAAGTAGCTACTTCTGAGCCTCGACAATAATGTACTATTGCAGGTGACTGTACATAATTAAATTTAGTAGTACAGTCACTTGAAATAATATGTGACATGTTCTTATGTCTCTACAAATAAGATCGTGTCAGATATTAAGGCCTTCGTTGTGTAACATATTATTGCTGGTAACTGTACGTAAATACTCACTTGGCCTCGTTGTACCGCGCCTGGAAGAAGGCCTGCAACCCTAGTACGTAGTAGGAGGCGGCCCGAAGCCCGTGCGCGTAGGCAGGCAACGCCTCTGGTCGGACCTATATATTAACACCTCGTATGAATTCAAAATTATATGAGATTAAAACATTGCGCGGGCGGAGGCGATGACAACCATAGATTAAATAAGTTCAAACTAACAATCATCATCTCAGACATAAGACGTCCACTGCCACGCCACGCTTCGCAGGCGGGTTGGCGATCGCAGTCGAGCACACCGAATTTGAGGGACGCTGCTGCCCATCCACCGGTGGTCTTGGACGTGGTTTAAGGACATATCCGGGTCCTGGACGTAGTTTAAGGACATACCCGGGTCCTAAAACTATATATAACTAAAACTAACAATATGTTGAGCTAATGTTGTCTGTAATAAATAAATTCAAATTCAAATAGTTTGGAGCGATACAGAACGATCGGATCTTTCGTTCTCACGTATTATGGTAGCCACCGCCGCCGGGCCGTAAGGGCGGTTTCAGACTAGCGTTTAATCGTTACGTTAAAACAAAGTTCCAAATCAGGTGAGAAATGTATTCCCTCTCCCTTATAAGGGCTTACACACAGAATGTACCAGTTGAAACCTTATAATAAGTTTTTGGCAAAAATTTCATTTTTGGTACAAGCTTTTATCGCCCACTGTACTTTTTTTTTCACAGGCAACTAATACTCATCGAGACAATTCTAAAAACCCCAAACACAATTAGGTTTCGTTGTTTTATCACAGAGTTCCTATGGCCACCTCCGGTCTCCATCATCAGATCAGCTCGATGTCACCGTAATATTGCATTGTCACCCGACTTACGTATGTGTGCAAAATTTCAGCTTAATCGAAAACCGGGAAGTGGATCAAATTTAACTTGCAAGATTTGATTACACACAGACAGACAACGGTCAGGTGAAACTAAATAAAAGCTTGTAAAAAGATGACGATACCTGTTCCATTAGCTGCGCTAAGTCGTTGTCCCGCCGCCCCCGTAAGTATACAATGGCCAGGTTAAGTTTCGCGAACATCCATAAGTCTCTCTCTTGCGACATCTGAAAGTTAACACCAATATTAGGACTTTGAAAATCACAAGCTGAAGTCGACTTTGTGCTCATAGAAATAAGGTTTAAATTAAATTGCCAACAGATGAGTACATTGAAATACAATGTTTCAATGTACTCTATTTCGTACCGTGAAATGTAACCAAAAAGCTTAATTGAGTTGATTTCACGGGTTGTCTGAAATATATTATGTTTTAGTTAAAGTATATATATAATGTAGAAATTACAATGACAGTTTACAAAACCACAATTAAACTTTTGTGCTTCAGTTAGACAAAAGGTTGAAATGTACAATTTGTAAACCTTGTAATAGGCAGAGCGCCGGAGTGGGAGGGTTGATTCACCAGACACGGTATACAGGTTAATAGATGTAATATCTCCCAGCTTGTACATACTAATCCCTCACAATACTTGCTATTCTAACCTTATATATGTCACAGTCAAAAGTGTGAACTGGTCAAAAGAACTTTTAACCGACAAAAACAGGCAAAACTGCTTTTGACTGAGCATGTTGGTCAAAAGTAGTTTTACCTGAAAATCATTGGTTAATAGTAATTGTGACTGTTACTATCAGTCAAAAGTACTCGCAGAGATAGGTAGGTTAGGGTTATTTTTTTTTTCTACGCCCTAAAAACGAAACTGCTGCCAGAAATAGGTATGATTTTCAGGTAAAACTACTTTTGACCAACATGCTCAGTCAAAAGCAGTTTTGCCTGTTTTTGTCGGTTAAAAGTTCTTTTGACCAGTTCACACTTTTGACTGCAACATACAGTAGCGACCAAAAGTATTTTGACAATGATAATAACTTTGGTATTGTATGAAACATATTAGTTTTTTCAAATGAATTTTTGATAATTTAATCATTGGCTTAAAATCTTCTTGAAACACGTAAAAAGCTTAGTTTCATTGAATGAAAATATAAACTTGGCAACAAAAAATGACAATTTACGGGTTCAAAAGTATTTTGACACGGTGCTTTTTTAAAATTTTTTTGAGAACAGAGCCGCAGAATTGAAATATTTTGGAAGTAATTACATCTGAATACTTCTCTTAATATGCCAAACATAAAGCATATTCGAACGATTTCAAGCAAGCTGGTGCGGCTGCACTTTAGAAAGATAAGTAGCAAGCTGAGGTTTCGCGGACTTTTGGTGTATCACTGCATCTGATTTCTGTCTGGAATAAGCAGTTCAAGGCTCGAAACTGCATCACAAATAAGCATAGAAGCGGTTGTCCTCGAAAAATGACTTCTACAACTGATCGTGTAATAAAAAAGATTTCAGTAGAACACCCATGGAAGCGTACAGTAACAATTAAAAATTAACTAAAAAATAACTATAATGTAAAGGTTGTTGTTTTTACTATTAAACTACTCTTAATAGAGCATGGATTACATGGTCGACGCCCATTAAAAAAAATATACATATTTCAGCAAAGAATAAGGTATCCCAATTAGCATTCGCGATTCGTGACAAGTTGTGGACAAGTTCCAATTGCTCAAAAACTTTATGGAGTGACGAAAGCAAGTTTAATTTAATGTCGTCGGATGGTATCAAGTATGTGCGTCGTCCAAATAACAAAAGACACGTTGTGCGATACCAGGTACCCACCCAGTCTAGCCTGGTGGCATTGGCCCTAACGTAATGGCTTGGCGATATTTTTCTCGCCATGGAGTCGGGCCTCCCGTACGAAATGATGGGATAATGGATCGATATGTATATGAAAATTTACTCTACACACAAATGATACCATATACAAAAGAATAATGCCACTTCGCTGGGTTTTTCAGCATGATAACGACCTCAAACACAAATCCGATCATGTAAAGGCTTCTTTAATGCAAAAAAAATCTAGGTTTTTGAGTGGCCTAGTCAAGGTACTGATCTTAATGCTATAGAGCTTTTATAGAAAGCGTTGGATCGTCCAGTGTGAGGTGCAGAAATAATTCAAACAATGGGGTTTTTTCCAAGGTCTTCAGTCAGAATGGGCGAACATACTATATGATCATATACGGAAGTTAGGGGACTCTATGCCGTCTCGACTTACGGCTGTGAGGAAAGCCAGAGGATATGCCATTAAATATTAATGAAATGTTTTTTTTTAACCGTCTTGCCGGTATTGAGTTCACTCAATATGAACAGACGTGCCAATATGAGTGTCTGCCTATCGCACCTTATTGAGACATAAGGGCCACAGTACTCACGTGTATCGCGGTGAGGAACTGCGCCTCGGCCGCCTCCATACAATTCATGGACATCGCGTAAAGTCCGAGCAGGCAGTGCAGCTGGGGCGTGTGGGCTGCTGCGCTGGCCGCTGTATAAGAAAAATAGGATATTAGATATAGTTTGTCAAAGGATTCCGATGCAAAAGGGCGTATCGTACAAAAAGTTGGGAGTTACGCCAAAATGTCTTACATTTATTTGAATTGGCAGATACGGCAAAATGGGTTGGAAAATTGTGTTCAAGCCTTGATTATTCATAGGCCTTAACGGACATTTTTTTCAAGTTATCGAGACGTTACATATATCATTCGATAGAGAAAAAAAAACTGAGTATAACTAACTGCATTCATAACTCATTTACGCGATTTTGTCCCTTACGCCCTTTGAGCCTACGGTAGTCGATATAGTTTGTCAAAGGACTGTCTCATTTCAATCATAAACAGAGAGAATCATACGGGCTCCACCATTTTTTTAGTGATGACTTCTTGGTTTTCATGCTCCCTTTCCGAGGTCCAGAGAACTCCAGAGGTTCTCGGGCTGTAGTTTGGAGGCTACTGCTCTATCCTTAGGAGTGGGGGGAGGGTATCTTACTGGTTGGTTCCACGGTGAGTAGGTGCCGGTAGCGCTCGCAGGAGTTTGGAGGCTCCCACTCTACATAATAGGTGTGAGGGTATGTTACCGGTGGGCGCTATGGTGTTCCACCACACTGGTGGAGCTGTAGGGGGAGTGTCTCACCGGTGGGCGCTACGGTGAGCAGGTGGGCGGCGCGCGCGATCTCGTGCAGCGCGTGCGCCTTGCCGCCGCACACCAGCCGGCACAGCGCCGCGTGCTCCACCAGCGCCATGCGCAGCCGCCACGCCAGCGCCGCGCCGCTGCGGGCACCCACCAGCGTCACCGACTCCGAGAAACCGCTCGCTGTAACGACACACAATAAACATTGTGGATATAGCTCCTATACAAACAAACAACGGGTTGCACTCCGGGAGTGCCGGCAGAAGTGAAAACTCAATGACATTCTAACAGTTTTTTGGTCAGGTCACGTGTCCGTCTTACGAATTTTCAATCTGTCAAATCTGTCGGTCACGTGACCTGTCGCGAGTTTAACATTTTTTCCCCATCACAAAAAGTGCACAGCGCCGCTAAAGAAGTTTCCGCTTCAAAAACTAAAGCGTGACGTACTTTTATTGCGTGAACGAATAAAAATACGTCGCGCGCACGTCACACCGGCGCTCCGCTTTCCCCCGTCCTCCTCTACTCTCTCACTCTCACTCTCTCGCCGCCGTGCGCTCTCGCCCCGCTCTCATCACGCTCCGCTGCAATGGGACGAAGCCTTCAACGAGACAAGCAGATCCATACAAAACAAGTAACGTGAAGAAATAACTGAGAGAAGCAAATCAATAGTAGTAGACAGTTGTCACCCAAGAAATGCCTCACATAAGTAGTGTGTGCATTTATCTTGGCGATTGCAATCTCTTCATGAAACAGCTCGTTCCGTGTGAAAGCATATTTGTGTCGCTTAACTTCAAACTCGGATAAATCCCTTCGACCCGATCAACAAATATCTACCCTATTACCTTTCCTTCATACCAAAATCGCATAATCTGACAGAACTCGTTTAGTCGAAAACCGGCTTAGCACGTTCTGTCCGTGCCCCCATATGGGTCACCGAAAGCCTCTATTACAGTCGCCATCAGATATATCGGAGCGGCCAAGGTGTTCACAATGTCTGAACGCGCACTCTAATGCCTTGACAATAGAGGCGTGTTCAGATATTTGTGATCACCTTGGCTACTCCGATATATCTGATGGCGACTGTACAAAGCCTCAAGGTTGACAGTTCAGTTTGGGACAGTAAACGTGTTAAAAAAAGACATACCAGTCAGCTTGTCGATCTGTGCCAGCGCCTTCTCCGTGTACTTGTGTGCCTTGTCCATATAGCCGGCCTGCGCCGAGTGCATGACTGTCACTAAGTACACTAGCACGTAGAGCTGCTGCCGCGACAGCCATACGAATGACTCGCCTGGCGCGGTGCCGCATACCGCTATAACAAAATTACACACGTAAGTAACACGTCCTGGCTGAATATACATATTATAGGAGTTGAGTAACCGGCCGAAACGTAAAATACCTCCCTATAATTACCGTAAAAACCGGCCAAGTGCGAGTCGGACTCGCGCACGAAGGCGTACGGAAGCCTTCGTGCGCATTACGCAAAAAACGGCTTAAAAACCACGTTCGTTGTATGGGAGCCCCACTTAAATATTTATTTTATTTTTAGTATTTGTTGTTATAGCGGCAACAGAAATATATCTTCTGTGAAAATTTCAACTGTCTAGCTATCACGGTTCACGAGAGACAGACGGACGGACAGATGGACAGCGGAGTCTTAGTAATATAGTCCTGTTCTTACCCTTTAAAAAAATCACAATATTGGCAACTTATGTACTCACTGTCATCATCAGGCCACGCAGGGGCCATGATGGTCTGAATGCTTTGCTGCAGCTGTTTCAAGCAAGGCTTCACGCTCTTTACCTGCCCAGCCATTAGATAGTGGCATACCTAGAAAGTGTATAAAAAAGTTAATGCACAAATTAAAAGACAGGGCATAGTCTAATAAAACATGGTCTTCTCTTCCCAGAGTGACACAAGCCTACGTCACAATAACATTGCCACTTTGTATAGCGCTATTGCATACTATTATATTATATAGCGCTGTCGCATGATGACGTAGCTTGTGTCAGTCACGTGGTCGGAAGAGAGTACCAGGCGGAGTATATTATTATACCACGAGACAGGCAGAGTCATCTCTACCCATAGACTAGGAATCCTCTAGACGGAGTTTAGAGCAATTATTTCATCAAACCAAGGCTGCCAAAAATACGGGGGTACGGGGGACGAGGTGAGCGAGGTCCCGTGCCGTGATTGGTCCGTTCAAAGACACGGACGTCACACAAAGATTTCGATTCGAAAATGGAGTAAAACTACCGTATTTGTGGCAGAGGGGATAGAGCTACTATGCTCAGTCTGGAGAAGGTCTCCGTCTCCGTTCTCGACGGTATGTTTCCTGGTGCATAGTAGGTTCTGCCATCTTGTGGGCTACATCGGAAGCATAAACGACACATTTACGCCTCGCGACAAAAATCTGACGGCTCCTTTGCTGCCCCCTATAGTTCATGCACGGGGCCTATATCTCTCTCTGCATGGCATTTGCAATCACAAAATGTTGACTGTTCAATCAACGTCCAATCTCATTAAATTCAGTGTCAGTTTTATGTCGTTCTTGCTGGTATTTGCAAGAACTATTTCAAAAATAAATAATATTAGAACTCGTTAGAGATTGGAGAGAAGAGTAGAGAACGAATTAGTGAGGCATAACGAATATCATTTATGTATTCCACGAAAACACAACGATAGCGCCATCTTAAGTGCGTGCAGAGCCATCTAGCGACAAAAGTTGTTACTAAAATTGTTAGTAAGTACATTCATACAAGCCGTGTTGTTGTAGTTTCACATTTTTAGTTTGGTAGTAATAAAGGAGTTTTTAGAGGTATACAAATTTGAAATGAAATGAAACCCGTATAAATTTCATTGTGATGGTATTGGTTTTGTATAAAAGACATTCCTATGCCATGAGTGCTTAAAACAATTTCGGGATACGGCATGCGGCATATATTGTGACATTAACAAGATATGGATTTAAAAAAGTATGTACCTATATACCTAACCCCCCCCCCCCCCCCCCAGACTTTGCTGTAAATGCGATAAAAATAATGTAGACATTGTTATGCTTACTTGTAATACCAAGAAGAAAACTTTGAGGTACTCCTTCTGGTGTGGACTTCCCATCCAGGAGTCTACTAGGTGGCCTGCCTGGTTCAGCAGCGGTAACACTTCTTGGATTTTCTTATCTATTAACAGCAGCTGAAAAAAACAAATGTGAGAATGACTTTGGAAAACTGGCATCAAAAAAGTTTAATACAAGATATTATTAACATTGATATTTGGGCAACATCACATCAAACCACTTAATTTTCATACAAAAACTTAAATGGTAAACTTGTGTTCTCGTTTTGTGTGACCTCCTTTTTTTTAAGTCCTTTATTTCAAAAGTTAAGTAAAATTTTTTTTTTTTTTTAATCTTGTTTTTATAACAAGGGGTTTTGTCACGCGGTGACGATGTCACCCCAAGTAAATTATTTCAAAAGTTATTTTGTAAACCTGGGTGTAAGATTAAGGGTTAGAAGACATGCTGAACACTAATCCAGACAATAGGATGCGTTAGTTTTTAAGTTTTTTTTTTTTCTAAGTGTTATGTGTTGTTTCAATGCATTAAATTCTAATTTCGAAATGAATAACCAGGTGGACTTACCATTACCCTACTGAGCAGGAAGAGTACCCTTGTGTACGCTGCATTGGAGATCTGGGCGTAGTCCACTCCCACGCCCAGGAGACTACTGGCCACTTCATACTCTCTTTCCGTTGCGTGGATTTGCTACAATAACAGGTTATTTTTAAGTAAATTGCTACAGACAATTTCTGTTTTCTTTTCTCTTCTTATACGCATAGTTTTAACAATCAAGTTTTAAATAAATAAAAATAACACTTTCAATATACGCAGAGTAGTAGCAACCCCAGACGACACTTCCTGTCTAACCGCATAGTAAAAGTGTGGAACAGTTTACTTGAGTCAGTGATCAGTGCACCTTCGATAAACTCTTTTGAAAACAAGCTCGATGAACACTTTCGTAGACTACAAAACACAAGTGGACATTGATGATCAGCTTTAAGCTGCCTGTGCATTCACAATTTCACATATAATAATAATAATAATGTTTAATACGGTTTAATAATACGGTTTAATAGCGAAGAGTCTCGACCAACATCTCGAGAGACTCTCGGTAGGTGGTTGGATTAAGGGACTGATGCAGAAGGCGGTGATCTTGGACACGGCGCGGATAGTACGTCGGTTCCTCTCTCTGCAGCCCTGACCACCGGTAGCTTGGGCCTTGCCCCGCTGCTGGCGGCACCCTAGGTTAGGTTTTTTATAATGTGTTTATATGTATTTTTATTGTTTTGTAAGTGTTTTTATATTTTACTTTTATTTTCATATTATAAAAATACCTAACCTAAGACGAAAAATAAATAAAGTGAATAATAATGTGTCTGATTAGGTATACCAACATTAGGTGTTTCGTGTATTAGGTATATTAGCTTTAGGTATTTTGTGTGGGTGTGTAATGGTTAATATAATTATAAAAAAACTATCATACATTTGTTATAACGCCACTTGATATATTATTGTATGTTATAATTTAATTTTTATTATACGTTTCCTTTATTATATTATGATTTCATCTAAACTGTCATTGATATAATGTCTAGTGTAATATAATTTTCAAATAGTATATAGACATATTTTATAAGTACATTTGTTATATTATATTTTTGTATAACGTAATACTTCATACAATTTTGTCAAGTATAAATATATACAGGGTGTGGCCTGTAATAAGAGCAAAAAATTAAAGTACATACCCTTTAACTAATCAGGAATCAAGTCCAAATAGTTTCAATTAATTAAAATGAAAAATTATTTTTTTATTATTTTCTAACAAAGTTAATCGACCCAGCAATGTACTGCAGACATTATGTGTCCAGTCGGATTACTTGACATTGACATTTACGATCGTTCTCAATAATATTGAAAAACCTATTAAATACATCAATATTGCTTTTTAAACATGCAGTTCTAATGAAATAGTCACATTTTTCAACATTACTTAACAGTTTTCTTATCAAATAGACCTGATGGGCAAAAGGACGAAATGAGTAAAATGCTAATAAAGTAACTTGAGTTATTTATTAAGCAGTTCCAACTAAAATAGTGCACTTTAATAAAATCACTGATAATAATTATGTCAATCTTACTGGATAACCACTTCACAATTCACGAGAAAACTTACACTTTTATAATTTTGTAAGAATGTTTCCTTTTCACGACAACGACTACGAACGACAGTTCAACCTGTTCTCCGTTTGACTCCGCTCCGCTCCGACACGACATCGACATATGCACTACTAGGTGTAGGGCCTTCTCAAAAGTCTCAAAACGAACGAAGAATTTCACAGCTAATTCATCTGGCTGTACAACAGCGTACGGGCACAATCAGAATCACATTTGGTGCACCCAAATTCGTAGCTCTGAGTTAACAATAAAGCTCGGTTAACATTTACTCTTGTTTCGTTATCACTATGTTACATAATTTCACGTGCATAATTGATTAACTTTATAATTTTATTATTTCTATTTTGCTTTATTTTGATTTAGCAACTTGACGTACATTGTCATGTATGTACCCACTAGTAATAGAGTAAACAAACTGAAAAATTTGCAATGCGTGGTTTATGTCTTGTTACTGTGAAGGTTTAATACAATTATTATGAACTTTTTGAAAGGCGACGCAAACGCAAAAGGGGTTTTTGACAAAACAGTGGTAGTTCCACGACTCTTCTCTTTGCGCACAGACAAAAGTCTAACCAAACTTTTATTAACGTATGCTGTCTTTATTATTTCTATGAACTGGCAATAATAGAGACAAGTGTATCTCTGATTCTGTTGTCGCTATCTCTATCATCATCGTGAAGGTTTGAGACAGTTTGAGATAATAATTATAAACTTTACTTATAATAAAAAGCAACGTACTTGATGTTTTTGCATGCAGTCTTTGTAAAAGTACTAAATATGTACAGGGTGCTTAGCCAAGATGCCAATCGTTTGCGCCGTAGTGAACGATACGCTAATGTCTCTCTCTCTCTCACTGTCGCACTAATATCGACGAGTGATATTAGTGCGAGTGAGATAGAGAGAGATAACCGTTTTGTTTGCTACGGCGCAAACTCAGCCCTCTGTTCTTTTCAGTGATAAAGTACCTTCGATAACACTAAAAAACACCCAACCAATTTGGCTGGTTGGCCGCTTCAGAGCCATGTAGAGTACAGATGAGGAAGTTGCGGAAAGTCAAAGTTTCTAAGAAGTTTTTGGAATGGAAAGTTTTATTTCTCATACAAAAATCACTTTGACCACGTCGTAGCTACGTCTATCTCTCTCTCTTCCTAGCTATTTATCCCAAATAATGAACAAAAACTTATACTTACTGCGTTTATTAATCTTAAGCAACTACATAACATTAGTACTTACATTAACACAACCAACAAACAAGAATAACACTTTTCAGTTTCCATTCAATCTTACCCGATAGATTGCTTTTTTGCTTTTTCTATTTTCGATGTGATGTGTCATTAGGTACCCATATTTTATCAAATTACTGATAAAATATGGGTATGTATGTATGTATTTTTTCTCCTCTAGACGACTTCTGGGTTAGATCAATAGAATACACATAGTTCTGATATTTTGATACTGGTGGTTGTAGAAAATTGCGGAGTATTCTCTGGTATACCGCCAACAACAGACTCGAATATCACCGCCTGATGCACGCTGGCCGATAGGATGCACCGCCGTCCTGAGCCCCGGGAAGGCTCGTTGTCCCGCAAACGTGGCACTACGTTCAACGTTGACGATGACACTGTCAGTCTGCCTCCGATCGGGAAATCGTTTGCTGTGCAACAGCTTGGTTTGAACTTCTTCTAGCTGCACCGTTCAATCATGTAATTCAGTCATCTTGTTTAGATTGAATTACATAATTAATTGTTATGCATACGCTTGACAGTTGTCAATATTGACAAAGTTCAAAGCATTTTTCAAATAGGTAGATAATGAAGTAAGTGTTTTATGGAGGTTTTTATTACGAGAATAAATTATTTAAAAAAATGTTTCCATTACATAGCAAAAAAAGTTTTTTGAGTTTGTCAACAAAACATAACGTGGCATTGCATATTGATAGAGTTCTGATTTCCTAATAATAAGAGCTACTTTTCTCTGTATTAATTTTTAAAATAAATTGTACTAAAAGGCGCGTACCAAGACGTCCCGGTACCATGACATCTTACGACAGATAAGCGACCGTAACGCAATGTGAAAATCCATTGCTTGCTAAACTTGACTTTAAATTAAAATTTCTCCTAAATTAAGAATTTTGAACCATCGGGACCACTTGGTGGTAACTTTGGGTACTCCAAGGAATCTCCAGTTTGATTTTTTGCTCTTATTAAGGGCCACACCCTGTATATTGTATAACATTTTTTTGACATATTTCTTTTACTGATAACGTAGTTTTACTTACTTTTTAGTCAGACCTACTGCTTTTGCTAGCTATTTTATTTTAGGGAGGTCGCAGTTCTAACCTAACCGAACCAATTTTTTCACGGTTTTCGTTCTGCGGGGACCGCAGTTCAAACCTAACCTAAACCACTTTTTTTGCTCGAGTATTTTATTCTACGGAGGGTCAAAGTTCTAACCTAACCTAACCCTCCTTTTGTTAGGTAGTTATTCGTTTGTGCGGAGTCGCAGTTCCAACCTAACCTAACCCATTTATGCCAAGCAACTATTATGCCATATAAATAATTATGTGATGTCACTTGTTATAACAAATAATGTGCTTTAGAGTATGTAATAATTATGGCAATGTATATTAGACGAAGTGTTAATATACCTTATGACCATTATACCAATAATAACATTATGTATACCGTTAATTAGGTATTACGGTAGTATGCCATTTATTACGTTATTCAAAATAACGATATATCAAACTATAATATATGAAAAGTAATTATAACAAATGTAATGCACCCATTTTGTGTATTAGGTAAATCGGTTTTAGGTATTTCGATCATTAGGTGTTTAAACTTTAGGTAAATCAACTATAGTATTCTTAGCTTAGGTAAACCAACTGTAGGTGAAATGTACATAAGGTAATTCGTTGATTAGGTGTTATGAGCTTAGGTTAATTGATCATTAGGTATTTTTTTAAATAGGTGAAATGAGCATAGGTGATTCAACATTAGGTAAATCGATTTTCGGTATTCTGATATGTAACCATAGGCACAAGAAAAAATACATCATTTTTGATAACTTAGTTTAAATCTAAAAGATCCAGGAAGAAGGTTGATTCACAATACTTATCTTTCTGATACTTACTTATGTAACTCAGTTTTAAATCAATTTAAAAAACAGTAGTTTTCACATAAGTAAAACTGCTAGAAAAATATTGTAAACATGTAGAAATTCTACTATTATAATGTACCCAACCAATATAATAATATGTAACATATCAAATCAGACACTAACAATTATATTTAATTTAAGTAGTTTAAACAAAATTTTCAACATAGGTGCAGTGCGCAACAACAAAGTCAGGGTGATTAATATTGTGATACAAGACCATAAATTAATTTGTTATCAAGTAGAATACTATATTTACTTGTTTATAATACTTACTGCCAGTTGGAATATTAGCCTGCAGTGCCAGTAAACACTGTGTTGTGATAACTCAATAGCCTTGCGAAGGATAGGTTTGGAGTGAGTGGGCTGGCCCTGCTGCTCAAACAGTTCCGCCAGCACACTGGCCGCCTCAAACTTGACGTCATCGAACCCATTGATAGTCTGGGAGAGGCACCACTGCAACCAAAACACATTAATGACCCACTTATGCACCATTGTTTACATCCTATGAGAAACTTGTCACATAAAAAAATGTGACGAAATAACATTAAGGTTATACACCATAACGGTACATGATGTATTTCACTATTTACACGATTTATCACTCGAATTGTCCCTAAATATACTTACACTCTGCTCTAAATGCGTCCTCGCCAAGTCGATGTTTTTAGTGTGTGTCAAAAGGATATTTCCAAGTTGTAAATGAGTTCGGGCCTCGACCCTTTGGGGCGGTTTAAAATTAAATACAGCTTGTAGGCACTGAATACAACTTTTTATGTCAGGAGGATTTGATGTTCGGAAATGTTCTGCTAAACCAAGTAAAGATATATACCAAGCGTCCTGCGTTGACGCCATTTTGACATTTCTGCTTGGAGGGAACTGTGTTGCTAGGCTTCATCAAAAATAATTTGGAGTAATCTAATGGCTGCGTTCAGCATTTTTTATTAAAGCTGTAACAGACTACCGCACCGCATCGTGACTTTGGTGCGGTCTAAATATCTCTTGAATCTCCCTCTAACTTATAGCTGCATTCTTAATGCTTGTACGATGCAAAGACGCGGGGACAAAACATACGCAATGTGATACTATGATTGGTCGAATTTATTTGTTGCCCACCATAATCCATACTATAGTCAGGGGTGCGAATCTCCTGACTTCGGCCAAACTCGGCTCCGCTCGGCTCAGCATTGCTCCGATGCATCAGGCAGCATGCAGCAAGCTTCCTTTCTGTACGGTAGCACAGAATAAATAATAGTACTACCGTACAGAAAGGAAGCTTCCTACAAAACCGAAGTTTGACAGCGGTTCAGGGTCGAATCATGCTATCCCTTTTTAATACATGACACTATCCCATTCGGCTATTTAGGGTTGTCAAAATTCAAGTGATTATCTTATCTGTGGTCGTGCACGCAAAAGGAAGCCAAGTGGTGCCAACCCTAAAAATTGCTCGGAGCAATGCTGAGCCGAGCGGAGCCGAGTTTGGCCGAAGTCAGGAGCTTCGCACCCCATACTCGAGTTAGCAATATTGTTACGCCCCGAGTTACACACAATGTTTTTCATCACACTTAAGATACAAAAATTAAGTATAAAGACTGTTACTTATGGCACTAATTAACTGTTAATTATGGCATTAGAAACTTCATAACTCCCTGTTTTGTATCGCAAGTGTGATGAAAAACATTGTAACTCAGGGCGTAGTAATATTGCAAACTCGAGTCTATAAATCGCTCCGGCAAGCCGTCGCGATTTAACTTACTCTCGTTTGCAATATTTAACTTAAGGTGACAGTCCATTTCCAACGACAATACTGTTAATTTTACTATGGAAATTGACAATAACAGCGACGCGTTCAGTACCAGTCGTGCAGCTGCGGTCAGAAATGGAATGTTACCATAACGCCCCATGTTGCACAATGTACGTATGTATGTATGTTTATTGGGTAAATATTCGGGCAGTTCGAACCGAACTATTCGGCCGAATACGAACATTGAGAAATATGCCGAATACCGAAATATTCGGCCCATCTCTAATATGTATCATTCCCTCTGTCCCTGTTCATGTATGGCGGTAGTCATGTGAGGCGGGGACAAAATGGGAATACACCTTTTGGGATTTTAACCTTTTGAACGCCAAACGGTGCATCCATATGTCATCCATTTGCCGTGCCACTGACGTCACGGGGGTAAAATTTAGTTTTGTGAATAAATAATGCCAACCTAAAAGGGGTGTTTTTCAGTAGTTTTTCATCAAAAAACGATCGACGTCAATTGCCGTCTAAGGCGTTCAAAAGGTTTAAAAATAAAATAAAACAACATATAAATTAGATCGTTCATCTATTCGTCAATGGTGAGCGCGCCCGTGTTGATGTCGGTGATGAGGTCGTGCGGCGCGCGGCCCTCCACCGTGCAGCCGACGGACTGCGCGGTGCCGAGGATCTCCTTCACCGAGCCGGACAGCTCGCGGGCCATGGAGCGGGGACGCATGGTCTTGGCGATGCTGACCACGTCCTCGAGGGAGATGTTGCCGCTGTGCTTGACTGGAATGGAGAAAGTGGTATTAGTAAGATGGTTGGAGTGCTTTAAGATAGGGTTACTCTAGCTATACTCTGTATCTTCCGGTATTTAAATAAAAGTAAACAAACAATTTGTACATTTTCGAGTAGTTATAACATTTATTGGTTAACCAACCAAATACAAAACCGCCTGGATCAATCACTGAACGACCTGACTTTACCCTACATTATTTGATCGTGTTTGTGTTCATCTTCCCCTAAACTGGCTTAAGTAGCCATTTGAAGGTAGATTTTGTTTACTTCTATTTAAATACCTAAAGATACAGCGTATAGAGTTAGACCTAGAAAAGTCTGTAACGATTTTGATAGCACGCGCAGCACAAGTGAAATTTATACGTCATTCATAATCCATAGAAGTGTGACGTTTAAAATAACACTTGCACTGAGTGTGCTATCAAAATCGTTGCAGACTTTTCTTGGTCTAACTCTATCAAATGTCCCGCGACAGGTGTCGGCATCATGTCATGCAGTCTTTTTTTTTTTTGCTTACTCCCTGCAATTTTTCACAGGGTGAATTCCGTGTCCGTGTTGACTTTGAAGCGGAGTCTTTAAAATTCACGAAACTTCGCCTGACATATCACACGACTTATGATTATGACAGAAGTACACTGGCAACACGTGTCGCACATTGCCAGTGTACCCATTTTTTTGTAATAGGATTTTATTTTATTTTTGTAGTGTATTGAAATATGAGGGTACTTCAGCAAAACCAGTCTGGATATGTCAGGTACGCAAGCACATGTGCTCTCCCGAATTTCGGCTATAATATCGCGATATAATAGTGGCGACGAGACAAATCGGTAGTAAAAGCGTGTATTAGGCTGTGTTAGTGAGTTTTTTGTGAAGTTGTGAGTGCAAAGTGCGAAAAATGGGTATTAAATTTGGTGAATTTGATATGGGTCATGGGTGCTGGGAAAACTACATCACAAGGTTTGAATTCTGTTTATAGTTCGTTTTTTTTAGCATTAGAAAGAACTTCAAAGAAGGTAAGCGATCTTGGCATGTCTTTTAATTGAAAAACGCTTTTTAAAAATCAATAACTATTACTTATGAAAGCAGAAGAATATAAATGATCGTATTAGATTCATAATTGTTACATATTTGCCGTAACTTATTTTTAAAATGTGTTTTTCAATTAAAAGACACATCAAGATTGTTTACCTAATTTCTAATGCTAAAAAAAACGAAGTATAAGTGCAAATGATATTGTGGATGCAGATAAGAAAAAGGCGAATTTGTTGGCGGTATGTGGCTCTCAACTATTTGATTTAATAGTTTCTTTGTCATCTCCAACTAGTATAGAGAACATAACCTATAAACAAATTTTGGAATTTTTAAAGGCTCATTTCCACCCCACACCTAATGAGATTGTAGAATCTTTTAAATTTCACTCAAGAAATCAAGAAGAGGGGGAGAAGATCAGAGATTATGTGGCAAATTTAAGGAAAATGAGTATTCATTGCAATTTTACTGACTTGGACCGAACTTTACGTGATCGGCTGGTCTGTGGTATTAGGAGCAAAGAGGTTCAAAGGAAACTGTTACAGTGTGAGAAGCTGACATTTACTCAAGCAACTGAGATAGCATTTTCACATGAGAGTGCCACATTTGATTCCAGTATTATTGTAGTGCCAGGACCATCTAAACCAAATGTGGAGGTCGATGAACCCATGGAAGTAAACAAGATCACTAACAAAAAGATTGATAAACAGAATAAACCATGCTACAGGTGTGGTAGGCAGCATAGAGGGGAGTGCAGATTCCGTTGGAGTAAATGTAATGCATGTGGCAGAACGGGGCACATTGAGGCAGTGTGTCTTAGCAAGAATAAACAGGATGGTGGACATAAATCAAATTGTAATGGGTTGTATGCAAATGTGAACAACGTGAGAGAAAATAAAGTTGACCCTTATATGGTAAAGGTGTCAATTGATGATTCTATTATTGACATGGAAGTTGACACGGGATGTGCATTTACTCTAATTTCTGAAGTGACAGCCAGACTCATTTGGAAGGGAAAAGTACCTGTGTTACAGAAAGATGATATTGCATTAATTACATGGACAGAAAACCAATTGAAGATATTAGGAAAAACTAAAGTGCGAGCTTCGTTTAAGGGGTTACAAAATGACCTTATGATCTATATAGCCAGAGGTAATGGACCCAGCCTCTTAGGGCGAAATTGGTTTCAACCATTCGGAATACGGGTTCAAGGAGTAATGCATCTCAAAATAAACAGCGAGGAAATTTAAAGGGCTCCTACAGAAATATAGTGATGTTTTCCAGGAAGGTTTGGGAAAGTATAAAGGCCCATTAGTCAAGATTACACCGAGAGAAGGAGCAGTGCCTAAGTTTTTGAAAAGTAGACCCATTCCATTTGCTTTGAGAGAAAGAGTAATAAAGGAAATAGATAGACTGGTAGAGGAAGGAGTTTTGGAGCCAATTGCACACTCTGAGTGGGCTACCCCGATAGTACCAGTTCTGAAACCGAATGGTAATGTAAGGCTCTGTGGTGACTATAGGTCTACAGTAAATATGGTAACCGACACGGATACATACCCTCTGCCAACTCTAGATGAGGCTTTCACAGCCATACAAGGTGGCACAATTTTCAGTAAAATTGATTTAGAAAGGGCATATACTCAAGTTAGTGTAGACGAGGCAACAGCACAGCTATTAACAATAAATACACCAAAAGGCCTTTATAAAATGAAACGTTTAGCTTTTGGGGTCAAAGCGTGCCCAGGCATCTTCCAAAGACTAATATCTTCCTTGCTTACAGGAATAAGAGGGATAGCTGTATTACTGGATGATATCGTTGTAAGTGGCACAAATGTTGCTGAGCATAACTCCAGGTTAGAAATGGTCTTAAAGAAATTACAAGAAGCTGGGCTAAGGGTAAACAAGGAAAAGTGTAATTTTGCAGTAAGAAGTGTGAAATTTTTAGGATTCCTCATTGATGAATGTGGTATACATCCTTGTGAAGATAAAATACATGCAATTGAGAGTACACCGGCCCCAAGTAATGTAAAAGAGCTCCAGGCATTCTTAGGATTGCTTAATTTTTATGATCGGTTTTTACCACACAAAGCTAATATTGCTGAACCGTTGTATAAGTTGTTAAATAAAGATGTGAAATGGCAGTGGAATATGCAGCATCAGAAGGCATTTGAAAAGTTGGGCAAGATGTTGTCGAGTACTGACACTCTAGTCCATTACGATGTGAATAAAGAGATAATTATGTCATGTGATGCGTCACAATTTGGCTTGGGCGCTGTTCTGGAACATGTGATGGAAGATGGATCTATCAGACCGGTAATGTTTGCTTCAAGGACCATGAACGTTCATGAGAGGAATTATGGTCAGATAGACAAAGAGGCAGCAGCTATAGTATTTGGTCTTAAGAAATTCCACCAGTTTATTAGTGGCCGGAAGATTACGATCAGAACCGATCATAAACCGTTGCTGGGATTGTTTGAACCGAAAAAGCCCATCCCTAATGTTATATCTCCAAGAATGCTCCGCTGGGCTTTACTATTGAACTCCTATGATTACTCCATACAATATGTGGAAGGTAAAAAGCTAGGAAACGCTGATGCTTTAAGCAGATGGCCGTCCCGTGATCAATCGTCTGAAGAAGAATACTTAGGAGTCCTCCTCATAGAAGAAACTCCATCAGACCTGGAACTGTCAGCCAGTGAAGTGGCGAAACTTACAACTAAAGACAAGACACTAAGCAAGGTATTATACTGGATTCGAAACGGGTGGCCTAGCAAAGTGGATGCGGAATATAAGGTGTACTGGCAGAAACGTAACGAAATTTCAGAATATAAAAATTGCATTCTGTGGGGTAATCGGGTGATTATACCGGACAAAATGCGGCCATATATCCTACAGGAGTTACACTCAAATCATGACGGGATAGTGATAACAAAAGCCATAGCACGAAGTTATTTTTGGTGGCCAGCTATAGACAAACAAATTGAAAGTTTGGTAAATAAATGCGAAACTTGTGCTGAAAACAGAAATATGCCGGCACAAGTGAGCCATAAGTGGATAAGGCCGGAGAAGGCGTGGTCAAGATTGCATATTGATTATGCAGGGCCATTTCAAGGGAAAACGTTTCTCATCCTGATTGATGCTTATTCAAAATGGCCTGAAGTAAAGATCGTTCCAGATATGAGCTCAGGAACGCTAATAAATGTTTTAAGGGACATATTTGCAGAACAAGGTTTACCAGACACCTTGGTCAGTGATAATGGCAGAAGCTTTATTTCAGATCAGTTTAAAGAATTCTTATGTACAAATGGAATAATACAAGTCTTGACACCACCGTACCATCCAGCGTCGAATGGACAGGCCGAGAGAACGGTTCAGACGGTTAAGAATAAATTAAAGAAACAGTCCACACTTCCATGGAACATAAAATTACCTACAATATTGTATGGGTTGCGTACTACACCCAATAGTACTAATGACAAGTCACCGGCGGAACTTTTAAATTGTAGGCGTTTCAGGACAAAGTTTGACCACCTTAATCCCCTCATATTCAAGAACCAAGAGGAAACGCAAGTATGTGACGAGAATGAAAACACTGAAGTTCGTTCATTTCAAATGGGACAGACGGTGTATTTCCGGAATTACAGTTCAGGACCACGCTGGTTGAAAGGAGTCATAGAGAAGAGACAAGGCATTTGTAGGTATATAATAAGATGGAACGGGAAGCTGATGAAAAGACATATTAATCAGATACAAGGTCATGGGGGAGAGGCGAGAGATATCCGCCAGAATACATCAGAAAATACTGGTCCTGAAATTATACATGACACGGAGGCGAGTAAAACATGTGAAGATAGTGATGACGATGAGGATATTAATGTAAAACTAAATGCTACTCCACCGGCCTCACAGTGGGCTGATATCATAGGGATTTCTGGGCCTCAGGATTATACGTTTAATCAGAGCCAAGAACGCGTACCGCCAACCAACAAACGAGTAAGATCACCTTCATCACCACAAAACATGGAAGCCAAGAGATTAGCCATAGATTCCTATGAGAGTCTGTCAGAGTCTGATTATGAACAGACTGAAGATTCAAACTAAGACTTGTAGACGATAATACCCAGTTAGATTTAGTATAAATATATATGATAGAGTGTAAGGACCTTGTAACAGACAATTGAATAGTGTTAGTGAACTACCAATAAACAGTGAAACTTAGTGATAGTGAACTATCAGTGATTAGTGAAACATAGTTTTAGTGAACTATCCCGAGGGAAAGGCATGTAGTGTATTGAAATATGAGGGTACTTCAGCAAAACCAGTCTGGATATGTCAGGTACGCAAGCACATGTGCTCTCCCGAATTTCGGCTATAATATCGCGATATAATAATTTTAAACAAGATTCCATGTTTTATTACTTCTTTTATTAACATGGTCGACCAACATCTACACTAAGGGCTCATTTAGGGCTGATTTAGACGGCGCGCGAACTCGCATGCGATTTCAGTTACATTGCGGACTGTTAGTTACGTCCAATTTATCCGACCAATCAAAACCCGCAATGGTATTAAACTCGCATGCGACTACTCGCATCGTCTAAATCAGCCCTTAGACGATGCGAGAACTCGCATGCGAGTTTCATTCATTACATTGCGGCTTTTGATTGAAATTTTATTTGAATTGAATTGGATGTAAGCAACAGTCCACAATGTAACTAAAATCTCATGCGAGTTCGCGCGCCCACTTATTCAGCCCTAAAATAAAATAGTGGGTGCTTTTGGCCCAAATGTTGACCTCAAAAGATTGCATTGAGTAAGAATTGATTTCCGAGCTGTAATACCTTTTCTCAGATTTTAGAAAAACTTATTCTGTACTCACTGTTCTTTTGCTTCTTGCGGTCACGGGGCGGCTCTTTCAGAGCTCTGATGATGAGGGCAGCAGCAGACGGCACCACGGAGATCTGGGCCTGTCTGTTCTGCACTGTCAGCTGGACGGTGATCTTCAGGCCCTTCCAGTCGCTGGTGGCCTTGGCGATATCGTCACCGACCTTTTTGGGGGACTGTGGCAAGAGAATAGGTTAACAAGCCGTCTTGGTGGTAATGATCTTGGAAATTTGAGTTACTTCGGTGGTTACATTATTACTACTTTTTGGAATACATTCATTGTACAGAAGCCACATTCCTAGACAAAAAATACATCCAATTAATTTAGACTTGCAGTTTTATAGGTAGAAATTAAATACCAACAGAATAGATTGTGTACCTTTTAGTGATACACCATTTCTAATGTTTTTATTATGAAATATGAGTAACTCACCAATCCTCATGCAAAAAATAGGAGTTAGGAATCCATAGTTTTAGTGGATCCTTCCCCGGGTTACACATGTAAGCAGCCGTTTGGTCGGCTGCTAAAATAATACCATAAAGCGTGAAATGATGATTATATTTTAACCTTTTGGCTGCCAACAACTACTATATGATAATAGTGAAAAATTCACTTTCATTCATTCTGATCAGAGTTAACCACCAAGAACCAAATTTCATTATGCATCTCTTTTGTTTGAATAATAAGAGTGTGATAAAGGGGCATAACCAAATTTAGATGTTTGCATCAAGCCCTAAAGAGCTTACTTGTGCAAGTTAAAATAGTTGTGGCGGTTAAGAGGTTAATGTTCCCTAGCCAGAGTTTTTAAGGCACGTCTAAAGAGAATATTTTTGGTAGATTATTCCATTAGTAATAGACATATTTTTAAGTAGGCAAGCTGAAAATCAGCGCTGCAGCCTCCTTATTGTGGCACAATGCTTAATCCACCTTATTGACCAAATGTTTGCATAAATAAAATCTTTCTTTCTTTGTCCTAAAAACTTTGGTAAGGGAACTGGCGTCACTTACATACTCTTCCCTCAGTACAAGGCGTGGCAGTCATGCCTGGTCCGCGACTCCTTATTGGCCATTCGGAGTAGCCGCGACAGGGAACAGATCCTGAGTCACGGGTTCCTTCCATCCGCCAACCGGAAGGACGCGCCTGGTAGGGAGGCACCCCCCAGGATCATTCAATCATCTTGCAGAGGCAATTAGACTTTTAAAGTATGTTTTATACATCAAAAATGCATAGTTCCTAATGAAAACTCACTAAAGAGAGGCAATTAAACTTTTAAAGTATGTTTTATACATCAAAAATGCATAGTTCCTAATTGTCTCTGTAAACGAAAACTCACTAAAGAGTCTCGTTAGCAACAGTTCCTTAGAAATATCCAAGAACTGTAGCAAATATGTTTAGACTGCCACGCCGAAGTTTAGAGGTTATGTGGGATGAGGTACATGAAAAGGAAGTTTTTATACTCACCAGACCGAGGGGACCGATCTTAGGAGCCAAAGACGATGTGGCACCGACTTCTCCTCCAACACATCTCAAGTTAACTGCAAAAATCAGACACCAAACTTGTAGAAAACACTTCACTATGTACATGATAACTTTTTGTATTGGATGGCTGCTTACCGATTTTAACTTCATTAGGATCGAACTTAGGCGGCATGTTGCTAGGATATTATGGTAATATCTTAGGAAATAAACTAAATTCCAAGCTGATTAAGCTGGATTTTAAATAGCGAGCGCCACGGACGTTCAGGGAGTTCGCCGAAAAAGAACACTTTTCTGAATGACAGCTGACAGCCGCAATTTGTTGCCAGCGGCAATGTAGAAAATATTCATATTTATAATAGCAACACTTGTTACAAGGATGCCATTCATTATCAAACATGTGCAACAAAAATTGGTACTATCATTTTGCTTGCGCGTAGCAGGAATGTTGAAGTAGTTCAATCTACACAATGGGATAACTCAAGTCTTGGGCTAATTAATGCAAATAACTTGCTACTTGCTTGTTAAAGCCCCCTCCAGACTATGTGCGTGAATCGCGCCGCGACGTCGCGGAGCGAACATATCGCGAAGTTGACGTATGACTCCACACCATGGACATTAAACATAACTGGATGGCGGACATTGGCCAAAAAGTGTGTCCACATGAGATAGTCAAGGTGGGCCGTTGTATCTCTTTCTAATTAGGGTGACCATACGTCTTATGTATGTGGGATATTAGGATAACATTGAAATATATATTTTGACCAGGATCTTTTCTTAATCGTGCATAGTTATATTAGTAATAGAAATCATACTGTCTTTTCGCCTAAAAAGGGATGGATATAGTTTTTTTTCTTCTGTAAAACGCCTCACACAACCTTAGGTACTTAATTTAGTTGTTCTAAATGGTGTGTTCACATTACGGCACCTATGCAATTAAAACTGCACGAGGCCATGCGCTTGGCGAGGAAGAGAACCCTATGGAGGAACCTGGTCTTCAACAGAAGGATATGATGTCACGATCCTCAGTATTGAGGGACCAAGTGAAGAAGAAAAGCTGTTACTAGTAGGCGTAGGTACTGGACCACGAACATGGTCGATCGTCAGGAAGGTGGTCCGCCGTAACGTCTGTCAAGAACACAGGTATGAGTGAGAGATAGAGAGACAAATATGCTGACAGAACCAGAGGGTCTACTGTGAACCATGTTCGACGTGTTGCCTCTCTGTCACACTTACGTACGAATTTACAAGTGCGACAAAGACGCAACGGGGTCGGCTCTCAGGACAGTGGAGGAATTACATACAGTATTTGCCGCCTTAGGCCCCAAGCCCAACATAGCAAGCTCTAGACGGCCCCCCTTTCTCAGCTCCCATCATATAGACTGCCGCCCAAAATATCTGGCCGCCCTAGGCCCGGGCCTACTCGGTCTTAGGGCAAATTCGTAACTGCCTGAGGGTCGCGTGGGTCCGCTACACCCGCTTGCTATCGTTTTTAACTAGGACGCTTGTCACTGGACCATAGACATCGAAGTTTGCAAATTGCGAGCATCTTTCTCTGTTACTGTAATTACTCCTTTATAGGAGTAAAAGAGAAAGATGCCCGTAATTTGCGAACTTCTGTGTTCACGGTGCTAGGCCACCTGTGCGAAAAGAGAAGTGTCGTGAAATGTAAAGAAATTAGTGATGTGCCGTTCTTAGTAAATTTTCCAAAGAGGGTAAATTCCCAGTAACGTTTCTGGTATCATCCCAAAAGTCAGTAAATTACGATAAAGTTCTATTTTTCTTTTATTATCAATGTGTTTATTTTTATTATAACAATGCATAAATGTGTCTGTAATGTTTAAGGACTTTGGATTTCAATTTTGGCAATTATTTATTCTGTATTGGCTCTCATTTCACCAATTTAAACATGCCGAAATAAATACATACCTATTTATATAAACTTACTTAAGTACCTAATAAAAATTGTGTAACACTGATTCTCATCGTGCCGACATCATAGTCACCCTAATGAGTTTGACAATGTTGTCTTGTATTTTTATCGCAAAATGTAATAATTGTGGCTTCCTGGTGAAACAATATTCCACAATTAGAAATTCTTTCACTCCCACAACCTTTAACGCAACATTTATTCACCATTTTTAGGAAATTTTGCATTCACGTGTTTTGATAACATGTCATGACGATAGGGATACCAATTAACATTTAAAGTTTCTACAATGTCTACCACACCAAAATAAAAGGTTTTTTTTTGTTGTCCACATGCTTGGTTAAATCAGGTAATAATATTGACATCATACTTATTTACAAATTTCTTAAAAGATATCAGAACCTTACTCTGAATATAGCATTTAAATAATATAAGAAGTTATTTAATTTGAGTAGTATATTGATATAAATACTACCACAATGGTATATTTTTAATATTGGCAACACGTGCGAGTGAGACACGGCGACCCACCTTTGCTATCTCAAGTGGACCGTTTTCTCTAGTCTGGTACGAACGTCTTTCTAGCTCGGTGATAAAGTTCAATTTAGTATGGCAAAAAAAGTGACAATGCAGTCCATCTTATAAGTCCATGCTCCACACTCGCACACTTCACGGCGATTTCGCAGTTTGGTTTGCGGCAAGATGGCGGAAAAGCATCAGCTGATCCAGTTTAACTGTTAGTTATCTATGGCATCATACGTGATTTAGCTGTTTTTCCATTTTGTTTTATTGTAAAACCGTAAAATATATACTTGGTCAAGCAGATCTTGTCAGTAGAAAAAGGCGGCAAATTTGAAAAATGTAGGCGCGAAGGGATAGCGTCTCATAGAAAATTTGAATTTCGCGCCTTTTTCTACTGACAAGATTTGCTTGACCATCTATAGCTGCTTAATATAATATAATCATATATAATTCTTATTTATCTTGCCACAGAGGAGCCAAAATATTGTGTAATGTGGAGTCTTGCAAGTTCGCGCTTCGCGTCTCCTTTGACGCGGGCCGAAATACCGACAAAAAACGGAGAACAAGGCGCGAAGGCGTGAACATTCTGCGAAATCGACGCCACACTTGCGTTCGCGGCTTCGCCCGCGATTCACGCGCATAGTCTGGAGGGGGCTTTACAGTTAGCGAACTGGCAAGTGAGTAGATTATGTACATTATGGATTGACATGAAGTGAGTTTATGCCCTTATGTCAAAATCTTCCACTGCAGTTTGTTTTGTCTGGTAACCCCACAAACGAATTCGATCATTCGATGACAAATTTGAGTCCGGTTAATACACGACCAAATAATGTACAGCCCAATAATAGGCGTCCACTTTTTTGGATGCGTATTATTGGGTTGTACACTACTGCCCTGTTCAAAGAGTGGCTTCGTATTATTGGCACGGACCGAGCTTGTACACCCTGATAACGCTCAACCCAATAATACACGACCCAATAATACGAATCCATTTAGTGGACGCCGAATATTGGTCGCATATTATTGGCCCGTACCGATAATGTTCGACCCGGGATTGCTCAACCCAAGAATGTACAGCCCAATAATTGGCGTCCACTTTTCGCTCCACACCACAGACTATAAATATTTGACACATAGAGTGATATTCTAGGGATGGGGCGACGATTTTTAAGTTAACGATTCAGTAATGTTGCCATGCGCAAAAAATAAGCAGATAATGGTAAGGTTAAGTAGCTAAAGTAGCTAACACACTATCGCACCGCACCAAGGTCATTGAGGGAAGCACCCATAAGTAAGAGGAAGAAAGCGATATCTCTTTCTCCCTCTTACTTATGGGTACGTCCCTCAATGACCTTGGTGCGGTGCGATAGTGTGTTAGCTACTTAACATATTATCGCACCGCACCGCGATCTTGGTGCGTCGCGCCCATAAGTAAGAGCGAGAAAGAGATATATTTTTCTTCAGCCCGCTCCAGACTATGCGCGTGAATCGCGGGCGAAGCCGCGAACGCGAGTGTGGAGTCGATTTCGCTGTCTGCGAACATCGACGCCACACTTGCGTTCGCGGCTTCGCGCCGCAATTCGCGCACGAGTGTGGAGGGGGCTTTCCAGACGGAAACAATTGTTCGATCCATGAAATGTATACTTGGTCAAGCAGATCTGGTCAGTAGAAAAAGGCGGCAAATTTGAAAAATTTAGGCGCGTAGGGATCTCTTCCCATAGAAAATTTGAATTTCGCGCCTTTTTTTATTGATAAGATTTGCAAACCAGCTATAATTAGAATAGAATGACAGAGAAAGGTGCCTGCAATTTGCACGCACCGCGACCCTTCGCACCGGTAAGTGAGGGCGAGAAAAAGATATCTGTTTCTCGCTCTCATTCATGAGTGCGACGCACCAGGGTCGCGGTGCGGTGCGATAGTGTGTTAGCTACTTTAAATGAGTATAGTTTTCCTGGTTCTTAGGCCCCGTTCGCACGACAGCTTTTTCAACGCGCGTTAAAAAAAGCGTTTGAATGACACAAATGGATAACCATTTATGTATTCACACGACAACGGTGACGCTTTTATTCAGTGTTGTTGGATTTTAGACTTTAAGCTTTGGTCGTTAAGTCGAATTTAGAGTGCGACCAGATTCAAGCGCTTTTTTAACGCGCGTTGAAAAAGCTGTCGTGCGAATGGGGGCTTACTGACTGTCAAATTGGTTTGACCAGAAGCCCGCTCCACAATCGTGCGCGAATCGCGGCGCGAAGCCGCGAACGCGAGTCTGGAGTCGATTTCGCATATCAGCGAACTAGACTCCACACTCGCGTTCACGGCTTCGCCCGCGATTCACGCGCATAGTCTGGAGGGGGCTAGAGATACATATGTTTGACGAACTATAATTAAGTCTTCGTCACACAGGCGCGTTTTACGGGTGGCGCGCGAGCGGGGCGTGAGCGTTTTATATGTAAAGTAGCTATAGGTAGTCAAGCAAATCTTGTCAGTAAAAAAAGGCGTGAAATTAAAATTTTCTATGGGACGATATCCCTTCACGCCTACATTTTTCCAATTTGCCGCCTTTTTCTACTAACAAAGAAAAGAGATATACGTTTCTCGCTCTCACTTATGGGTGCGACACTCCAAGGTCACGGTGCGGTGCGATAGTCTGTTAAGCCCCCCATTCACACTCTACCTTGTAGTTCGCCTCGTAATCCGCCTCGTTGGGTAGGATCGTGTATGGGGGTTGCGGACTACGAGCCGTCCTACAAACTCAAGTAGGATGCCATAGTACTGGTGATGGACGGCAGAACAGAGGGCCTACCGCGAACCACGTTCGACGTGTTGCCCCTCCGTCGCGCGTGTAAATTCGTACGTAAGTGTGACAGGGCAGGGGTGCTGCCTAGCACGTCCAACGTGGTTCGCGGTAGGCCCTTAGTACCGTGTGTAAGCTATTTCTTGCTCCGTAGTCCTGTGAGGCGGACTACAAAGTAGGATGGTGTGTGAGCTACATCTTACACCGTAGTCCTGCGAGGCGGACGACAAGGTAGGAGTGTGAATGAGGGGCTTTAGTTACGCGGCGCGCCCCGCTCACGCGCCGCCCGGAAAACGCGCCTGTGTGACGAAGCCTTTACAGAGAATTCTTATTAATAGTTTTTAACAGAAGTAGACCGTTGGATCTGACCTAAGTTTCTGAGTTACACACTCTCTTTTTGTATTATTTAACGAAGACTTCCTTATTCCTTCGGGACTGATCGAATCGGTCGATTTGATCAATAATGAAATTGGCGTCAATCTCCAATTTTAGATTTATGGTGATATTAGAGCCCTCTTAATTGAATAAACGGGTATGTCCTTAAACCACGTCCAAGACCACCGGTGGACAGGCAGCAGCGTCCCTCAAATTCGGTGTACTCGACTGCGATCGCCAACCCGCCTGCCAAGCGTGGCGATTATGGCATTCACCCCCCAAAAAAGGGGGAGGCCTATGTTCAGCAGTGGACGTCTTATGGCTGAGATGACGATGATGATGATGAAATTGAATAAATGCCCCAGAACGAAAATACTAACCTCACAAATTGGTATTCTTGCGTCCGCACCTCATTTTATCGGTAATATCGGTCATTATCGGTCATTATCGGTGGTTGAATTCGGTGAGCCAAATTGGTATTTGCGTCCGCACCTCCTGATTCGATCGGGCAATTGAATCAGATTGGCGAAAAATTGACTAATCTGGATATGCCTTTAATTGACAAGAGTTTAAAGGATATCATACAAATACGACGGAATTAAAATAAAAGGTAACTTGCTTATACTGTTGTGTATTGCTATTGAATATAGTTGTTTTTTTTAGCATTAGAAAGAACTCCACAGAAGCAAGCGTGCAGTCTTTATCGGGCTCTTTAATTGTTAATAATTATTGAATTATCTAATGTAGCATGGTCAATACATATAATTTACTTCAAATTATTACCGCTGAAAGTGCCGGATTTGGAACCAGAAGCTTACTTCTGCGAAGTTCTTTCTAATGCTAAAAAAAACGGACTATAGCTTGGATTGCTCATGATAAAATTAATCTTGATTGAATTTCTTTCAGATCAAAAATCAAGCCTCAACATCGCAATCCCTCAACTCAAAAAAAAGATTCCGATTGTTGACGCCAGAGATATAATTATTTCCAAAAAGCGTGCACAAATAACAGATGCACGTGAAATATTAGCTGAACTAGCTCACAGATTAATAATATGTGTCTACAGATTAGTATAGCCGCCCGTCATACTTTTTTTTTCTATTTATTTTTAGAGCTTGTCACTGAGGTGAACATGTCGCTCCATAAAAAACTACAAATTTATACATTCTTACAACTAACTTATTCTATATACTAATAAAGCCTTTCGTACAAGCTGCAATAGCATCCGACGAAGGAGCAGCCAGGACACTATTGCAGCCATAGATATAAACGAAGTAATATATATGTCCATGATTGCAGCCCCCAACATAGCATTATGGCTTACGCCCGTCATACTGGGTCATACTGAACAACTTTTTCTATCGGACCAACCCCGAAATCCCAAAAAAAATATTGGCCTTCCCATAGAAAACGTCGACATCCACTCGATCAAAATGTATGAAACGGCCAAAAAAGCTTAAGTGATTACGAAGTTGGTCCCATTATAAATGTCATAACTGAAAAATTTGAATTTGATTAGCCTAGTAGCCAATCAGGTAGCGGTGATTGCTAAAGGGGCTTATACATAGAACACGGACCTAATGTAAAGCGCCCTCCAGACTATGCGCGTGAATCGCGGGCGAAGCCGCGAACGCGAGTGTGGAGTCTAGTTCGCTGATATGCGAAATCGACTCCAGACTCGGCTTCGCGCCGCGATTCGCGCACGAGTGTGGAGCGGGCTTAACGATGCATTTTTACAAATCGGTCGTTACAGCCGGTCGCAGCGACGGACTCTAACGCTACGTCTTACGTAGGCGAACAACGCGCGAACGCGGCGCGGCGCCTGACATTCGCGTGCAAATCGCGCCGCACCGCGTTCGCAACGAGATCGCTTACGTAGGACACTTCTATGGGCATCAAAGGATTGATTTCGCCGCGCCGCGCCGCGCCGCGTTCGCGCGTTGTTCGCCTACGTAAAGCCCCCTCCAGATTATGCGCGTGAATCGCGGTCGAAGCCGTGAACGCGAGTGTGGAGTCGATTTCGCAGGTCTGCGTTCTGGACTCCACACTCGCGTTCGCGGCTTCGCCCGCGATTCACGCGCATAGTCTGGAGGGGGCTTAAGACGTAGCGTAAGCCCCCATTCGCACGAGAGCTTTTTCAACGCGCGTTAAAAAGCGCTTGAATCTGTCCGCACTTTAAATTCGATTTAATGACCAAGGCTTAGGTAAGTCGAAAATCTAACAACGCGTGATAAAAGACCGTAGTTCTGTAGAAAGCGACCAACTTTTTATATTTGTCAAAGTGACTTACACCCTAACTCAGTAGCTTTGGTCTCTTTCTGCATTGATAAAAAAATTGAGTTGGTCGTTTTCTGCATAACTACGGTCATTATTTAGCGCCACCGCTGTCGTGTGAATAAATACACATGTATCTATTGGTGTCATTCAAACGCTTTTTTAACGCGCGTTGTAAAAGCACCCGTGGGAATGGGGGCTAAAGGCGTATCCTGACCAGATCCTGACTAGTAAATTTTTCGCCAATCTGATTAAATTGCCCAATCGAATCAGGAGGTGCGGATGCAAACACCAACTTGGTTCGCCGAATTCAACCGCCGATATTGACCGATATTACCGATAAAATGAGGTGCGGACGGTTGAATACCAATTTGTGAGGACTGACGCCACACTGTGGGCTGAAATTAGGCTGTCATTGACACAGAAACCGAAGTTATTTTTATGTTTTCTTGATTGAAATCGGTTTTGCTAGGCATTGTTATAGTAACCTATGAATTTTAGACGATTAGGTATGAAAGTTGTGGAATGAGAGTTACGAATTAAAAAAAAAATCGGGGTGCACTCCTGGGGGCCGATTTTTTAAATTCGACTACTCGATTTCGTGTATTAAATTTCGTTCAATAATATCTCTACTACTAGGCATTTAAATTCTACTAATAGAATTGAAAACGAGTGGTCAATACCACTCGATTCCCAATTTCTATCGCTAGTATTTCAAAAATTAGCATTTCGCCGTTTTCCACCGATTTCCGAACGATCGAACGATCGAATTTCAAAAATCGGCCCCCTGGAGTGCCGACAGAAGTGAAAACTCAATGACTAGTCCAAAATGTCTGCAGCACTACCTATGTATAATTGACCCATCCTCCTTACTATTGAAAAACTTTAGTTCCGAAATTGCTGGCTAGTGAGCTTAAATTTGTAGCGTTAATTGTTTAAAATTCGAATAGAAATTGTAAAGTTACCTTGCAGACCTCGCATCTAAATATATTTGGTCATGCATGATATTCTGAGTTTTCACTTTTATTAGCGATTTTATCAAGATGCAGCTTTATTGAATTATATTTGAATAAAGTTAGAATGTAACTGAGATTCTCGTATTTCAGCCCGTACAAGATTAGAACATTGAGCTTTATTGCTTAAATAATATAAAAGTTCCAGTTTTAAATAATTCACCTGATTATGATACGTTATGACCTGGTTATGACTAAAGTTCTTTGGTGAATAAATAACATTGTGCGTGACACATGACGTCAGCCGTCGTCGTCGTCGTTACGCGTTATGTGTTACGCTACGTCTTACGTAGGCGAACAACGCGCGAACGCGGCGCGGCGCGGCGCGGCGAAAGCGGCCGCCGCCGCGCCGCGCCGCGCCGCGCCGCCTGACATTCGCGTGCAAATCGCGCCGCACCGCGTTCGCAACGAGATCGCTTACGTAGGACACTTCTATGGGCATCAAAGGATTGATTCCGCCGCGCCGCGCCGCGCCGCGTTCGCGCCGCGCCGCGTTCGCGCGTTGTTCGCCTACGTAAGACGTAGCGTTACGCTGTATCGAGTTTATCATTTTTTCCCCACCTCAAAAAGTGCTCAGCGCCGCTAAAGAAGTTTTCACTTCAAAAAAATGTATGGAGCAGGAACAAAAAATCATTATTACTTAGTCAAGAAACAAAACAAACCGTAATATCTTCGCAGGTGGTTAAATACTACGAATTATTTGTGATTTTTTGGCATACTACATATTATTATATCCGTCACGGGTGCGGCTTTTTTTAAAATCATTAATTGTTTCTATGGGAAAAGCACAAAAACCAAAGTCAACATAATATATATTAAGATTTTTTTGACTGAAATGGGTCTTGCCCAGTATGTTTATGCTAAGTTATAAGTTTCAGACGATTTGAGTCGAAAATACTAGTTATGATTTTTTTTCAAACAAAATGTATTTAGCCGGTACAAAAAATCAAAATATCTCACAACAGTTGACTTTGGTTTTCGTGCTTTTTCCATAGAAACAATTGATGTTTTTTTTTTAAAAGCTGCACCCGTGACGGATATATGTAATATGCCAAAAAATCACAAATAATTCGTAGTATAACCATCTGCGAGAATATTACGGTTTGTTTTGCGGTTCTTGAGTAGGTACTTAATAATGATTTCTTGTTTCTGCACCATACATTTTTTTGAAAAAAATTCGTAACTCGACAATTTTCATTCCAAAGCGTGTAAAATTCATAGAGTCGGACCAAAAAAAGTCTGCAGCGGATTTGATAGCCCACGCAGTGCAAGTGTCATTTAAACGTCATAATTTCATAGAAGTTTGACGTTTAAAATAACACTTTCACTGCGTGGGCTATCAAATCCGCTGCAGACTTGTATAGTACGATAGCTGCCTTTTAGGACAGTAAAAAAAAAAGTGGTCGGCCAAATCCTGTGTTGGCAGGTTAATGTGTCCGACCAATTTTGTGGTACCACGTAAGAGCTACAATTTACCTCATCGAAAAATAGAATGAAACAAACGGATTATAATAGCTAAAATAAGCCTGTTGACTTATGGCTTAGTCGGCCTCACCTTAGCCGGGCAGTTTTTGCAGTCCGACCACATTTATAAAGAATAATAATTTCTTTATTGAAAATATGGTTTCTTCGCAGCTTGAACTTAACTTAATAATGCTAACTGAAAAAAGTCATAAGTAAATGAGTCCATGGAGGTCTTAGAGGGCTTTAAAAAAAAAGAAAACATTCAGTTCAAATTTTATTCATAAATCTATCTACTTAATATCTAAATAACGTTTTCTAACTACCGACGTGGTTTCAGAGTAACACTTACGTTGAGATGATGTCTCACAGATGTCAAAAATAAAAAGGTTTTCATCGATTTTTGACAAGTTTTGAATCGTATATCCTACTTTTCCACTACAGATAGAATGAGGAGGCATAACTGACATTTTATCACGCCAGGTGGCGCCTCCATAGTGGAGTTGCTGTCACTGTCAAATCACATACATTGTTTCCAATAAATTGTAAACATTCTCCTTTTTTAACCGACTTCCAAATCCCAAAGGAAGAGGTTATCAATGCGGTTGTATGTTTTTTTTCTCTCCACAATACTGCAATAGTGTGCGACAAATTGTGGAAATATACCTATAGGATCTCCCTTTTTTCCCAAGGACCCGATATGCATAAATCGGTGAGAAAAAGCTTTGAGTACCAAAAACTAAGGCAAATGACAAAGACCGTTTGTGTAGGCTGCAATTTAAGGAAGATAAATATTTTGGAAAGAGTAAATACACAGGTAAGCTAAGTTTTAACGAAGTAGTACATAATTTAGGGCATAATGGCTTGGCTACACATGCTGTATTCCATACGCATCATGACTTTGTGTACCTATCTGATGGGCGGGCGTATATGAAACGCCTTCTTGTACATGCAGGTGATCTAGGTATACACCAAAGCTTAGTTTTCAATCGAACACTTGTAATATAACAGGAAAAACTGCACGTGAGCCTTCCAAAATTTTAATAAATGGTAAAATACACAAGATAACCTCACATATATTAAGTGATTATCTTTGTATCAAATCAGCCTTTTTTCCATCAACTGTAGCATTTCTCCTTCGAAGCTCGGTTAGTAGAAAAAAAATTCCCACCTTTTACCAGTGGTAACTACTGGGAATAAAAATTCCCAGTAGGTACCACCAAACCGAGTTGGTGGTAACTACTAGGATTTTTTTTCTCAGTAGTTACCAGTGGTAAAAGGTGGGAACTAGTGGAAATAACCCTTTTATTGTTAATAATTACTGTTAATCATAATCATCTTGTTATTTCTTCGACTCGCAAAGGCGTTATGTGCCCTTCAAACCATTTTATCTTATACATTTCATCTTTTAATGTCCAGTCACAATGTGTGGCATCAAATTTGATGCAAGTGGATTCTGCCGCACACCGCCACATTGAATTTGTGAAAGCCATCCGTAACAAGCCATACGTCAACAGGTTTATTTTAGCTATTATAATCCGTTTGTTTCATTCTATTTTTCGATGAGGTAAATTGTAGCTCTCACGTGGTACCACAAAATTGGTCGGACACAGGAACCTGCCAACACAGGATTTGGCCGACCACTTTTTTTTTACTGTCCTCAAAGGCAGCTATAGTACCATACAAGTTTCATACGATTTTTCGATAAAAAATTTTTGATGTTTTTTTTATAATTTTGGTCGGACTGCAAAAACTGCCAGGTTAAGGTGAGGCCGACCAAGACATACGTTAACAGGCTTATTTTAGCTATTATAATCCGTTTATTTCATTCTATTTTTCGATGAGGTAAATTGTAGCTCTCACGTGGTACCACAAAATTGGTCGGACACAGGAACCTGCCAACACAGGATTTGGCCGACCACTTTTTTTTTACTGTCCTTTTGAGGCAGCTATCGTACCATACAAGTTTCATACGATTTTTCGATAAAAAATTTTGATGATTTTTTAATAAATTTGGTCGGACTGCAAAAACTGCCAGGTTAAGGTGAGGCCGACCAAGACATACGTTAACAGGCTTATTTTAGCTATTATAATCCGTTTGTTTCATTCTATTTTTCGATGAGGTAAATTGTAGCTCTCACGTGGTACCACAAAATTGGTCGGACACAGGAACCTGCCAACACAGGATTTGGCCGACCACTTTTTTTTTACTGTCCTCAAAGGCAGCTATCGTACCATACAAGTTTCATACGATTTTTCGATAAAAAATTTTTGATGATTTTTTAATAAATTTGGTCGGACTGCAAAAACTGCCAGGTTAAGGTGAGGCCGACCAAGACATACGTCAACAGGCTTATTTTAGCTATTATAATCCGTTTGTTTCATTCTATTTTTCGATGAGGTAAATTGTAGCTCTCACGTGACCCAATAAATCTGGTCGGACTGCAAAAACTGCCAGGCTAAGGTGAGGCCGACCACTTTTTTTTTACTGTCCTCAAGGTCAGGTATCCTACCATACAAGTTTCATTCTATTTTTCGATGAGGTTTTTTTTGATGAATTTTTGTCCAACGTTTTTGCCATTTGTACAAAATCTGCCAGGTTAAGCCTAGGCCGACCAAGTGCGTTGGAAGCTACTAAATGTCAGGTACCTCTACAGGGTAGGTATATTCTATTTTTTGATGAGGTTTGTTTCATGCAGCCGGCCACCGGACTATTATTAAACGTCAAAACTTCTATGAAATTATGACGTATAAATAACATTTGCACTAGTTGCACTGCACTGCTTATAATGCTATCAAAATCATTGCAGAATTTTCTTGGTCTAACTCTATTCATTCACCAGTCAAGCTAACATGTAGATCAAGGCCTGTTCACTTCCTAAGAAAGTTATGTCCCCAAACAATTGCGCATGTGTGCACCTGAAGCTTCTATGTGTGCGTTGGCCTCCGAGAAAAAGTTGCGAGTAATAAAAATAAAAACAATTTTTCTACAGCAACATTGCTCCCAACTCTGATTTAAATTATCACTAATTTTATACATTATTAATCATAAAACGGGACTTAAAACGCTTAAAACTTAATTATACGCGATTCAGTTTTAAAATTGAATATTTGCTTCCAACTGTCTTTATCAATGTCCATAAAATATAATATGGAGGGTAGGTACGTCTACCCACCATAATAAAAAATATATTTGTCAATGACTCTGTCCAACTGCTGTGGTTAAAGTTCATAACGAAAATTTTATTTATTATATCTTTAAATAATAAATACAACGTAGCGGTACTACCACTTAAGACTGTAAGTCTGTACCTACATGGATTACAGCAATGCACGTAGAAAATGTGCTAAATGCGGAGCAACGGCTGTTGAAGCAGCCAGAGTGAAATTCACAGTTTTAGTGGGTTCAGAAGGACCTGAGTCATAATGCATCCGGAAAGCGTATTAATTAACCGTGAAGACATGTATGAATACAAGTTGGAAATCTGTGTAAAATGCCGGGCGTAAAGTGTAGTGTATACTTATGTGTGTAAAGTGTAATAGGTAGGCATGCCTAATGATATTTGTATTACACTGGAAACTTTGTGAATGCGCTTTATTACTGTCAATTTTTTTAATTAAGTTGTCAGGGTTTAATTTTCAGTGTATATTACTATATGTAAAACATATTTTTAATAAATAAAATTATACAATGTTATAAACATAAATATGCCTTTTATTTAAATCAATTGATAATACCACAAACAAGGGGTAATATTTGCATCTTTCATATATTTCGTGATATGAAGATAACAAATATGTTTATCAACAGAATTACTACCTACCAATACCCGCCAGGCTAAACCGGTTGTCAACTTTAGTTCTTGGTACACAGCGCGGCGCTACTAGTATAAACGTATAAACGTTTGGGGACATTTTTTTGTATGGAGTTATCGTTCTTCTCCTAGTGAGTATTATATTCTTTGATGTAGATACAGGGTCAACCAAAACAGCCAAAAACGCGAGCGCAGCGAGCCCCAAATTTTTTGTTGACAATATCGCAAGGCTGGGTATCGATCTTCACCTGGGCCTAAAAGTCTGAAGTGCCCCCGTGAGGGGAACTTTCATGTGGAGTCAAAGCCGTGCTTCAGGCTTCAGGATAAGTAGTTGAGCACAGACTCCAACCTTCGGTCGGACACTAGTTTTGTGTGAGGAGAGAGATTAAACAACGATGCTGGCGGAACCGACGCTTCTATGACGTTACAAATACAAACCCGTAACGGTTCTTGCGGCCCTCAATTTACCGGATTTTTCTTTGATTTACCGGTATTATTGATTGACATTTCGGGCTTTTACCGATCAGCATCGGTAAAACTTGGGGTTTTCCGGTAAATCCTAGGTTTTACCGTACTTCGGGCTTATGTACAATTAAACGACGCATTAACACGGCAGGTGCACTTCGCCCCCCTCATCTTGGCAATGGCCGCGTAAAGCATCATCATCAGGCCTTTTATATATTTACAGATGATTAAAATAATTAAGCAGCATCTGTGATCTAGCGACAGGACCGCTCGTGGCTATATATATATATGACACAATTTTTGAACGGCATAATCGTCCACATTTCTGTCAAGTAATACGAGGGTCCGCACCAGGGATGTTGCGAATATTCGCATCCGCATCCGCGGAACATCCGCATTATTTTCAACATCCGCATTCGCATAAAATCGATGCGGAGCATCCGCATGATGCGGATGTCGACCAAGTAGGTAACAGGAACGTATTAGAGACGGCACCGCTGGCGTAAGTGTAAAGGCTCCAGTACACAGTGGTCAAGGATGGTCCATGCCAAGCCATGCTTTGCAATGCGCAACAGTAGGCCTATATCACGTAGGTGTTCACACAATGGTGCATCAAAAAAAAAAAAATTGCAGGCTCTGATTCATATAAATCTATAATAAACTGATAATTAAGTCTCTTCATTGCTCCACAATGATGACATTTTGTGCTATTAACATTGAATCAAGCGGTCAAAAATTCAAGAAACTAAACAAACAATGGCGACTGTGTGAACACCACAGGCCACGGTACGCCACGATTCCTTTGAAGTGTGCCAAAAAACCGACAACTCCCCGATTGCTCACCACGGCTGATACAACTGACGGCAGTCGTCCGCCATTGCATACCATAGCATAGCCCCCTGTACACAATGGCCAGGGTGTGGCATGGCCCATCCTTCACTGTGTACTGGGGCCTTTAGGTAATTTCGTCATTATATATAACGAAATCGTCTAGATCCCGAAAAACCGGCCAAGTTATTGTTTATTAAATAAAACACACCTATGTGACGTCCCACAGGTAAAGGTACCTTATGGCGGTTGGCGCTTACGCTATTATTAACGCCGCTCCAATATTATTGCGGCGCCATGCGACGTAAGCGCCAGCCGCCATAAGGTACCTTTTGCCGTGGAACGTCACCTATATTCTTGTTCAAATACTAAACGGTTCGTTTTTTTGTAAATAAAAAATACTAAATATGTAATATTTGACGTTTTTTGAGTACCAAATCTTGACATCCGCATCCGCATCCGCGGATGTGAGGCTTTAAATATCCGCATCCGCGGATGTCATAAAAAATCTGCATCCGCAACATAGGTACCTGGTTCGCATTAAGGCGACCCTCATCGCACATATATGTCTTATTGCTCGTTTTCGGGCCAAGTCTTGAAACCAGGACCTAACATTGGTTACGCGACCTCTTAAAAGGTGTTCTTCCACTCAACGCGGTGTGTTGCTAGGTCTTTCCATGAGTTGCAGTGCTTTATTGTTAAACGCAATCATATTACGCTTTACGCAGTCTTTAAAGCGGAGTAATGACGTCTTACGTTGCACTTGCCTAATAGCACTGTCCATTCGTTAAACATGCCCTAGCCGCCGCAAACGTCTCTGTTTGAGTAGCGCGGTCTCAGATTATAAGCGCGGTGATACTAGGAAGCTTAGCAAACTCCAGCGCACTTTCGTTGGTAACCAGTAACCCTGTCTTTCCATGTTATGTTTACTATACCATACCTACCTACTCCGAAGGCAGCGCACGTGGAAGGTGTTAATTAAGATAGATAGATAGAGATAGAGATCTTTATTTTGCATCCAATGTACATATTTATATTACATACGAGTAGACTACATAGTAACATACAGGCACATGGACCCTGGTAGGGTATCGCAAAAATATTTGTAACAAATCAAGTTATAAATTTTATGTGACAAGCATAACATGACTTAAAGTAAATTAAGAGTAGGTAACAATAATTAGGAGTAATCAATTAAATATTTTTTTAACTAAAATGTGTTTTCTTACTTACATATACTTATAATTATAACAAGGTATCTTCCATAAACTCAGATATACTGTAGTAGCACTTTTCGACCAGTTTACTTTTTAGATTTGTTGCAAATTGGTTGTATGATGTTTTTAAATAAGCGGGAATTTTATTGTAAATTATAATAGCCCTGTAATAGGGGCCGTTTTTGTAGATCTCTAGTTTCGGCTCCGGAAGTTCTAAATACTGTTTTCGTCTGGCATTTTGGCAAAATTTAAAAAGATGTATATTTTTGTGGACGAATATGGCTACTTCTAAAATGTAAAGAGAGGGGAGGATTAAAAGTTTCAGATTTTTAAAATAAGGTCTACAGCTAATTGGTTGGTGGATATTTGCTAGGATTCTGACGCATTTTTTCTGCATTACAAACAGTTGCTGAATATCGGTGCTATGGCCCCATAATAGGATACCATAACGCAGCCATGCAACTGCCTGTGAATGGTACACTGCTAACGCGCATTCGAAGCTGGTACTGCTTTTTAATATGCTCAAGGCATAGGTAAACCGCGACAGTTTGTTTTTTAATTTTTCTATCTGAGCTTTCCAATTTAAATGATTATCCAATGTGATGCCCAATAGACTGCAATCAGTAACCTCTTCGATGTTAAGATTTGTTGACACAGAATGTAGGTTTAGGGGTTGTTTCTGTCTAGGTCGGAATTGAATTATTTTGGATTTGTCGTTGTTAGTTAGTAGGTTGTGGTCCTGGAGCCAATGCGTTACTGAATTAAATGTTTGTTCTATATAAGAGTTGCAGTTATTGTCTGGACATTGAAATAATAGAGATATGTCATCGGCAAATATTATTATCTTGTGAGTTGTGATTTTTGGAAGGTCGTTTATGTAGATCAGAAACAACACGCATCCTAGCACACTTCCCTGAGGTATTGAGTTGTCCACATTTAGTATATTGGATTTTACACGTTCTAGTTTTCCAGATTTGTTATTTATATGTTCTGTTTCGACATATTGCTGTCTTGTTGTTAGATAAGATTTCATCCATTTATGTGCCCTACCGCGTATGCCGATTGCATTTAATTTATTTAGTAAGATTGTATGTGAAACTCTGTCATATGCCTTCGACATATCTAACAGTAGTCCCACTGCATGTTTTTTATCTCTCAAGTATTCTACGACTGTTTGGATATAATTGTAGGCTGCAAGAACAGTGGAATATTTTTTTCTAAAAGCGTATTGGTTCTGATCTAGCAGATGGTATTTTTCTAAAAAACTATATATGCGATTTGACATACATTTTTCAAAAATCTTTGATATGACGGGGAGAAGTGCTATAGGTCTAAATTGTGTAGGGTTTTCACCTTTTCCGTTCTTTTTTAAAATGGGTTTTATTTTAGCTATTTTCAATTTGTCCGGGAAGCTGCTTTCGTCGAAGGATTGGTTGATTAATTTGGTAATAGGGGGTGTGAGTTCATTTATACAAGCTTTTATCAGTATTGAGGGGATTTCATCTATGCCGCAACTTATTTTGTTTGGTAAGTGTTGTATAATTGTGTATACTTCTTTGTCAGTTACCGGCTCTAAATACATAGAATTTACAGAAGTCTTCGTTCCTGATTAGCTTACGACGTCCAGGTTTCGGCCCCCTACAAGAGTATTCTCTAAAGACACAAGTTTGGTAGACAGTTATTATGGTCTTTGTCGTAAGGTGTTTGTTATTCCATACGAGTACTCTTGCATATAGCCCTTCGGTTTGCATTATAAGAATTCAGCTGTGACCCAGTTACACCTATACAAACTCTTTAGATAGAAATAGGTTTTTTTACCTTTTATTTTAGCATAGGTTTTTTTTAACGTAGTAGTTCCCTACGGTAAGTACCCTAAAAAGGGCAGCAAAATTAAGCCTACCAAAAATAAACGAAGTATTAAACACATTGGCTGCCCACCATCCTTCACCTAAAGTGTATCTCCCACGCCCCTTACAAATTTAGTGATCCCAGCATCTGACTATACATTTATTACTGAGGTCAATAAAGAGGTAACGAGCTTTCGATTCCACTGGTGATGCTCATGGGCACACAGAGAAGATTACGTGATCCCAACGGTGATGTTCAATGTTCATGGCAGCCAACGTGTTAAAAGATTAGCCTGCCAGGCTTTCCAGTTATATTAGGCTATATTGGTGTGCATATAAGTGAAACAACGACATATGTGCAACGTCTTGTAATATATTGATAATGATAGTAAATATATTTATGGAAGCATAGATTAAGTACATTTAATGTAGGCAATGACTAATGACATTCATTTATACAAATTAATAATAAAAATATCATTTAAAGTATATAATTATGGTCCTATTTTCCCGCACTAGTGCGTAAAATAGCACTTTTCGTGCGTATGTCAAAAGCTTAAAGGGCCATGTACTGTAAAACGTTGTACGATACACGTGCGAATAGGTAATTTGTAAATCGTGTGGATTTAAAACACTCCCTTCGGTCGTGTTTTAATTTATCGCCACTCGTTCGAATTTCCTCTTTTCCGCACTTGTATCGTAAATAACTATTCGCCGCCCTAGGCCCCAGGCCCTGTATAGCCGCCTCTTTCAATAGCACTTGAAAGAGGGTTCTATGAGGTTCATGTTGTTCTAACTAAACAGTGATAGTGATACGTTTCAGCATTAGAACATTATATTTTTCACCACACCTACTCGGAAAGGCTTTCTTAGCACTTCAAAAACTGATAGCAAAGTTGCATTTTATTCACATGTGAGGCAAAGTAATCAAATGCAAATTTTGAGTTGTTTTCTTATGTTTGCTGGTAGAACTGACTTTTATGATGATTTTGGATGATAAATATTTAATAGGTAACATTAATTTGGATTTGATTTTGTTTGATATTTTACATTTAATATTTGCTTCGGGTCGGTGTGGTGAAACATTTTGTGTTTCACTCGGGAGCAAATTTTGTTTAACCCTCGCGCTTTGAAACCCTCGCAACGCTCAAGATTCCATTTTTTTAACCACTCGCTACGCTATCGGTTCAATTTTGGAATCTTTCGCTTGCTCGGGTATCAATATTAGCACGAGCGATTGAACAACAACTTTGCCCCCGAGTCAAACAGATAACTGTTACTGCGGGGCGGGGGCGGGGGCGGGCGCGGGCGCGGGGGGCGGCTGCTCGCGCGGCGGGCGGGGGCCTGATAGGGCTGTAGACATGAATCGCGAATATATAACATGTTATATGTTTACCATACCATAATATTAGAATGCTGCAAGTGTATATTTGCAAGTGTAAATATGCTTAACAAATTATTTAAAAATATTAATCAATAATTATCATGATAGTATTAAGGTTCAATGTAACGGCTCATAATACGAGTTAACATGTTTTGGTAATGTATTTAGGACGATCGACCACCTCGATGTAGACGAGTTGAATCTTAATACTATCACGATACGGGATACGGATTTAAAGGACATTGTTGCTTTAGCACGTGGCTAGGTATAATAGAGGTAGGTACGGGAGCTAAACCGCCCGTAGGTATAAAAGAAATAATGGTTTTTGTTAAAAGCTTAGGGTCTTAGGCGTAAAAATAAGGCATAGGTATATACTATAATAGTAGATGCAAATAATCCAATTAGCTCCAGGATGGTAGTGTAATATGTGGTTCGTATACTTCGTATGCGTGCATGTGCCTCCATCAATTGGTTGAACGAGACAGATTCGAACTGTCGACCTCCGTCTGTGGTGATGTGAAGAGCATCAAGCATGCCAAACCGAGAAAGCTACCAAAACCACACCAATCTACTAAAAGTTTGCAAAGCTCACCGTTTCTACTACTGTTTTAACATTGTTCTATTGATAAATTACTTGGCTATCGGCTACCATAGTATTTGCGGATTCCTGAATTCGACGCCACTTTTATTCTACACGTCGTGAAAAATATTGCGGCGTCGATTTTGGCGTCCTTTGTGTGACGTAACACAAAAAAAAACACATACATTTTCTTCATTTTGTGTTACATTCTTTCATATTTTTGTGAATATTCCATTGTGTTACCTACACTTTTTTGCAATTCACTCGTTTACGGGTTTTACTAGTGCTGCACTCTGGCAACAGAACATTGTATTCTCTATCGCCATAATTTGTGACGTTTTCAACCAAAAGGTTAACATTGTCGGTTGTCGACGAGGCTGATTTCAAATTGAAGCTTTATGGAAATAGCGCCTTATTGACAACAGATAATAAGAACCCATTTGGTTGAAAATGATACATTTGTCCCTATTAACATAATTTAGCCATAATTTCATGAAAGCATTTTTCAGCTTTAGATGTGCATATGCAGTCATGCACATCTAAAGCTGTAAAATACAGACTTATAATTCGAAATGTAATAAGTGACTTAGAAACATATTCCGATTGATCAAACTTTAATTATTCTATGTGCGGCAATTAGCACTGTACGTAAATACATACCTATTTCGAAAATTTAACCGGCCATATGTAAGTACTTACTGCAACTACAAAACGTTGTGCGAATAGTTAAGGTGGTTCGCTTTCCATACAAAAAACAATTGCGTTATATTAAGTAATTACACACTATTAGGTACTTATGTAATTGTTTTTTTTGTATGGAAAGCGAACCACCTTAATTGCCAACGAGAGGCGATAAATTGAAACACGATCTATAGGTCAGGAAATGAATGCTCAAAAAACGTTGTAGAGGGAAATGCTAGGAACACAGTTTTTGACTCCGTAACTTTGTTTGGACTATAACTAGTCTACCCCCCAGCACCGGGGCTACAGCCGGGGACTTTTGATATGTTCACCTCCTAACTAGTCCAAACAAAGTTACGTAGTCAAAAATTGTGTTCCTAGCATTTCCCTCTATAACTTCTTATTGCTTGGCCTACTAAGGGAGTTCTACTTTTCGAACATGTATGTTTGGGACTGCTTCTAACTCGACCTAGCAGAGATACTATTTTCTTGCGCATGATTGCCAGAAAACTTCTAGCTTCGCAAAACATGCCAGATGCACTACATCTACGAGGTAAGCCCAACAGCATTCTGAATGCATTGTTATACTGCACTTTTAATGCATCGTAGGCTCGCTTCGTATAGTTAACCCACAGGCCACTCGAGTAAAAGGAATGGCAATATGCTCTAAAGAGCGTTGTACCTTGACATTACTGATATTTATTAACATAAAAGGTTTACATTTGCTCCATGTGAAGCTGTTGGAGGAAAGAAAATAATAAAACTCATGAACTTTCCTTTTCAATATTTTACTGACAGGTGAATAGGTTCTAAAAATGTAGTGCAATTTCCTTTACCTTCGTATTTTCACGGATACGTCCGAACGTCTCATATATGCTACTTGTATTTCAGTCAATACAAACAGTACTGAGGCGAGGTTGACTAAAGTAGCTTTTATACCTAACTATTCGTATCTTCCCCTGCAATTGGCGACTCACACGAAGACGTCAGTCGCCCGAGGCGCGCGACGCACGTCCGGCGCCGGCGACTCAGCAGAGACTCATTCTGGCTGCTTGTATCAGCTCCTGAAATTTGAGAATAATTATATTTAGAATATTTGTTTAAAATGATTTTATCAGTGCAACATGAACTTTAATTCACTTTCATAACTTTCCTGGCTTATTTTATATAGGCCCTACATACATAGATGTCGCTAGAAATAGGTACGTAACTTTTCTGAAAACCTAAATGTTAAATGTTTTAAAATTATGCCTGCTTATATGACCTTGTATTATCGTAGTTTATATAAACTGATATGTCGTTTTTACAAACACTCCCTCAGTGGACTTGTTGTACAAAGTAGCAACAAAGGTCTTTCAAATTCTGAAAGTGTCATTACGGGATTGTCCATATGAGTATGACACCAACGAAACGGCCAAGCCGTACTGTTTGACCAAGATGTTGGCTTTATACTGTTAGAGCTTATAAAGTTAGGAATGACAGAGTAAAAGTCTTGGTACCTACTACGGGATCTGATAACTTTTTTAGTGTAAAAGCTTTATGCAACTAGTCTTGGCAACACTTTACATTAAATGTTTTCGTGGGTTGTTCTAACCTCAAAAGTAGTAAGGTTGTCTGGAAGAGATCGCTTTCTAGCGATAAGACCGCCTGTTGTTTAATCTCTTCTTCCTGTATTATTTGTATTGTTTTCTGTAATGAGGTGTGCAATAAAGAGTATTTGAATTGTATTGTAGTATACTGTAATTGAGGTAATCTGAAAAAAAAACCGGCCAAGTGCGAGTCGGGCTCGCGTTCCAAGGGTTCCGTATATTACACAATTTTTAACAATCAGTGCCGGATTAAGATATTTTGATGCTTTAAGCATTTCTAGACCATGGTGCCCCCTCTCCCTAGGGTCATCAAGATTACATTGATTTTTTTTGGTAAATTGAGAGAAGTTCAATGCCGCATTACAGCTGAGAATGGAAATCAGTCACATCATTTTATCACGAAAATTTACAGTGCCGTTGCAGTAATGTTGCAACAGAGTACCTAATACTGCTGCAGTCGCCACCCGAATGTCACCTTTATCATATCTAAGAAAGTGATTGAAACGCGAGCGAAGCGAGCGCGAAAATTTTTCGATATAAAAACGCAATATGATAGACAGTTGTACATTTTTACTTTTAGTATGGAAATCAGTCACATCATTTTATCACGGAAGTTTTAATCATTTTTTATCATTTTATTTGCGATAAAAAAGGTTATATACAAGTTGTTTCTGTAAAATTATACATTTTTAAGTCCCATCTTTCTTAACTGACTATGCAGCATGCAAATTTTAGTGTAATATATACCTAACTTAACCTACTTAAACTAGTTTAATACAAATTAATTATCAACAACAATAGAAATAAAAATACACTGTCAATTATGAAATAATAATATATCATGTATCTATCTCAAACAAAACCACTTCAATTAACATAATTTAAAAACTAGATTGTTGATTTACAAGGTATTCATTAATAGAATAAAATGTCGAAGACAGCAGCCATTGAAAAAGTGCTCTTTTAAATTTACTATTGGGCAATTCTCTTATGTTGTTGGGTAACTTATTAAATATATTGACACACATAGCATAACAATTTTTCTTAAAAGTGGCAGTTCTTTGCATTTTATTTATGACCAGCCTGTTAGTGTTCCTAGTATTTCTTAGGAATACTTCGTTGGCTGTTTTAAACATAGGCCAAGAAATAAGAAGTTATAGAGGGAAATGCTAGGAACACAATTTTTGACTCCGTAACTTTGTTTGGACTAGTTAGGAGGTGAACATATCAAAAGTCCCCGGCCGTAGCCCCGGTGCTGGGGGGGAGAGGGGGGAAAGAAGGTCTCATTTTTCGGTTTTTCTCTAATATCTTGGAAAATTTGCGTCTTAGCGACATGACTACTGAGACAAACCAAAAGCTGATAAAATTTGTTACAAGTTTTATTCAGTCAAGTTTTTCGATATCTTGAATAGTTTTTGAGATATCCGCTCTTGAAAGTTTATTTAGGGCTTTCAATTTTATCTTGATATCTACATTAGTGAAGCTGCTAGGCCGTGTTTGGTATCATTTTCGTATAAATCGGGGGTGTTGACTTCATTTTTGGTATCACATTGACACCATTCCTTAGAAAAAACATATAAACTTTAAACAAATACCTTTTTTTTTAATTCCTCTTCACGCTTAAACCGCTCAACCGATTTAATTGTAATTTGGTATACAGATATTTCGAGTCCCAAGACAGGACATAAGATACTTTTTATCTCAATAATCATCCTTTAAAGTTGTGAAATGGAGTATGGGGGGAATTCAACTTCGTCAACGAAACTGAATTCCTGAGGTAAATACTGCTTAAGATAAAGTTTGAAGTCATGTTAGGTATCATTTTCATCTAAATCACAGATGTATACCATCCTAAATTTCACCTAAACCGGTTCAGCGGTTATTGACTCCTCATACAAACTTCCACCCCACTTTTCACATCCTCAAAAGATGCTTTTGGTTATAAAAACCATCCTATGTCCTGTGTCGAGACTGAAACTATTTCTATACCAAATTTTAACGAAATTGGTTCAGCGGTTTAAGCGTGAAGAGGGATTCTTAATTTTTTTTTTTAATTTTGGTTTTACTTCGGAATAGTGCCAATGTGATAACATAAATGAATTCAGCGCCCCCGATTTATACGAAAATGATATCAAACATGGCCTAACAGCATCACTGATGTAGATATCAAGATAAAATTAAAATCCCTAAATAAACTTTCAAGAGCGGGTATCTCAAAAACTATTCAAGATATCGAAAAACTTAACTAGATAAAACTTGTAACTAATTTTATGAGCTTTCGGTTTGTCTTAGTAGTCATGTCGCTAAGATGCAAAGTTTCCAAGATATCAATGAAAAACCGAAAAATTCGACCTTCTTATCCCCCTCTACCCCGCAGCACCGGGGCTACAGCCGGGGACTTTTGATATGTTTACCTCCTAACTAGTCTAAACAAAGTTACGGAGTCAAAAATTGTGTTCCTAGCATTTCCCTCTACAACGTTTTTTGAGCATTCATTTCCTGACCTAACAGGTCTATATTTAACTTAACTAAGTTGACAGTACTTTGCAACAGAGTAATGTTGCTGCAGTCGTCACCCGAATGTCACCTTTGTCATACCTTAGAAAGTTATTGAAAAGGCGAGCGAAGCGAGCGCGAAAATGTTTCGATATAAAAAACGCAATTTTACTTTTAGGCCGAACCAGGCCCGAATCCTGGCATTTTGGTGCTCCCCCCTGAACGTGGTGCCCTAAGCACGTGCTTGTTTTGCTTATTGGTTAATCCGGCACTGTTAACAATGTATTTTTTATGTGAAACGTGAGTGAAATCTAACACTTTAAACTCTCGCGTTTTGTACATATATTTAATTACACAAACGGGTCTACCGCGTTTGGACGCGCGTTTGGTTGGCGTTTGTGGGTTTGTTGGGACGTCAGTCTTTCCGTGACCACAGCTAGTGCAACTCAGCTGAAACGTCGGAATTAAAGGTAAAAACAATGAAATTATATCGCGGTAGACCCGTTTGTGTAATTAAATATGTGATTGAAATCTCTTTAAAAAATCCGTAGGGGTCGGATCTAAAACTGTAATTAAGTCCGACTCACGCTTGACTGTACATTTATAATAGGTTTTCCTGTCATCTATAGGTATAGACCTATTTTATGTATTTTTTTCAAAATTTTAGACTTAGTAGTTTCGGAGATAAAGGGGGGGGGGGGGCGGAATGGTCATTTTTTGCCTATTTTCTTGAATAACTTCTAAACTGTTTATTCGAAAATTATAAAAAAAATATATTTGAGATCCTTACAATAAGCTCTTTAATTTGATATGTAACATGATATAATTTGAAATTTTTTTTTTTATAATTTTTTCATTTACCCCCCAAAAGTGGCCCCCATGTTTAAAATTAATTTGTTTACGTTACATGTCCATATTTGGGTCACAAACTTACATATGTGTACCAAATTTCAACTTGATTGGTCCAGTAGTTCCGGAGAAAATCGGCTGTGACAGACGGACAGACAGACAGACAGACAGACTGACAGACAGACGCACGAGTGATCCTATAAGGGTTCCGTTTTTTCCTTTTGAGGTACGGAACCCTAAAAAGGACTATAATTATTAAAATCATTTAAATTAATTAAGGTAAATGTGTGGAAGACTGTCAGGTAAGACGACAAGCTCTTTCAATCCTTCAACTCTTGCACTTGTGCATTCTCTACTTACAGAAGTTTTGTAGAGCAGAATAAGCGAATCCATGTAGATGTAGTGTAGGGACGCTCGGCAGGAAGCAGGTGGGCTGTCGATCACGTGTTGCGTTCATTCAGCCCAATTCCCTAGAGTTGGAGCTGCAGCTAGGTTACTGTCCCGGCGGCATTAAGTGCCACACCATTCTCCTCGAATCTTCTTGTTTTCCTGCAGAACAGAAGAACATCTTTAAGTTCGTTTTCTTTCAGTGTGTCTTTACCGAATGTATTATATCGCGGTGCCGCATACATGAATTACATGATAAGTTCGCCTTTGTACTAATGATGTGTGTTCTTTCATGTTTTATGTTTCTTTTTGTACAAGGACTATACCAAACAAATTTAAGAATATCCACAGATGGCTCAAAAACAAATGAAGGGACCGGATGTGGTGTCTTCTCGGAGGACCTGAACATATACATCTCAAAACCCCTGGGTTACACTGGGAACACAATACGGGATTCCAAGCTGAATGTGTAGGAATAATGGAAGCTTGCAAAGCGATAAAAAGACGAGAAGTAAAACAAGAAAATATACTAATACTGTCAGACAGTAAATCAGTACTGCAAGCACTAGGTAGCTACAAACTTACATCGGAACTCATACTTGAATGACATCGAGGCCTCACTGAAGTGAGCAAAGAAGGCAACAAAGTAACAGTATAATGGATAAAGGGGCATAGTGGATCAAGAGGAAACGATGCAGCGGATGAACTGGCCAGGAAAGGTTCAGAAACCAGCTTCACAATAAGTTGTTGTTGTTGTTGTTGTCCTAAGGCACCCCAGAGGTGCAAAGGGCCTTCACAAGCTCGCGCCACGCCTTCCTATCTTCAGCGACCACTCTGGCCTCGCTCCAGCTCAACCCGACCGCTCGTAGTTCATTTGTGACGGACTGCTGCCAAGAGTGTCACAATAAGTACTGGACTAAAATGAACACCTGTAGGCAGACCAAAGAACAAAACTACAAGCTTACACCAAAATATTACTAAAAACACCCAGACACGTTTTACGATTACAGTGAGTTTTTTAATATTCCATTAGTAATTTAATAATTAATACAGGCGTGACATTTGTATAGTACCGATATAAATTACATTCTCATTGTTAATAATAATTTCGATATATTGCAAATTTTAACGATTAATTTTATTTATATAATTTGGATTATGTTTACAGGTATATGCACATAGAATACTAGACCAATACTAGTACTTATATGGAAAAAAAGACATGTAACAAATTGTTATCAATAAATTTTTCATTTCATTTCATTTCATTCATTTCATTTCATTTCACACCAACTACGCAAAATAGTAGGATTAATCACAGGTCATAACAGACTAATCCAGCGGTCGGCAACCTTTTAGCAGCCAAGGACCAAATAGTAGTTACCGAAGTTGATGCGGGCCGCACTTTGTTAATATTTATGACTTTATCAGACATTGTTGTTTGTCAATATTACATACAAAATAGCCTAGGAGGCACGCGGGGTGCAAGTGAGAGGTTCGCGGGCCGCTTGTTGCCGACCGCTGCACTAATCAAACACCTACATAATATGGGTAAAACAGACAGCCCCATGTGCAGAGTGTGCATGGAAGAAGAAGAAACAGTAAAGCATATTCTCCTACACTGTAGGTAGAAGGTAGAAGTATACAGGAACCAATACCTAGGGACTCCGTGCACATTGAAGGAGGCAGTTAGCGACCTGAAGACACTGCTAGGTGTCATGGAGGAGCTGGGGCCACCCCATAAACACAATTGTTTTTGCTCTTAAGTAGTAGTTTTTGATGGTGTTTGACCCATTGATCAGTGACCCAGTCTCAGTTTTTCTGATAAACAGCTGTCTTAATGGACTCACCAATATGTTTTGCAGAAACCTCCACCTTGTAGCATACACCTTGTTTTCTCAGTCAATCTCAATATAAATAAATATATTGGGACATTTTTACACAAATTGACCAAGTCCCACGGTAAGCTCAAGAAGGCTTGTGTTGTGGGCACCCAGACAACAATATAATTATTCAATATACAAATATCTGTCTCATCAAACAAATAAATTCCCTAACCAGGATTTGAACCCAGAACCATCAGCTTCACCGGCAGGGTCACTAGGCTAGGCACCCACTAGGCCAGACTGGTTGTCAAATATAACCAAGATATTCTTTTGAACAAACTGCCATGTCACTGCTGGTTTCAATCTGTGCCCTTCATAATCTACATACTTACTGCTGTCTGTCTCTCATGCAGTCTAAAAAAATTAAGTGTGGGGTACAAACTTTGTGTCGGTCGAAAGTCGAAACCCTCTTGCCTTATCTCCTGATCCACCTTTCAATACTGGTCATCACTCAAGTAATTTTCCAAATTTCTGGGAATACTTCTAGCTCGAGACAGAGGTTAAATATGTGCCATAGCGGCTCCGCCAGCACCATGCTGTACAGTCCATACGCACGAGGGAATACCATGCGGACACGAAGATTTTTTTAGCTTAAGTTGTTGAATTGCGGCACTTACCTCCAACTTCGGCTTCTCCATTAATTAATATTTTTTCAGTACCTCGTACCTCTACTGAGTCTACTGTTTCTTTTATTAGAATTCATTTTATTGTATTTGTAAACCAACAAGTGTCAATACAATACTGTCAATGTCACTGAAAGATGGCACTAGAAAAAACCGATTATTTTTAAATTGTCAAGAGCTAATGTCAGAACGTCCCTACTAATTTTGACAGCTCCCTTAAAAAAAAGAATCTCTCTGGTTTTTGGCTTCCTATTAGAGTCTGTGCGGAAAGAGAAGAGTCGTGGGATTTGAGGGCGCGCCAGTGCTATTTTATGGTTTTTGCTATGCTGACAACACTGGTCACGTGATTATAGTACGACACTAAAGTTCATGATACTTGAATCCCTTTTTTTCTGGTTTTTTACCACGGCTTACTAAACGGAGCCTGGTGGTGGTGTCGGCTCGTTAACTCAATCCTCTGATTTAGCGCAGGCACTAGTTTTCTTTTTAAAACACTTGTTTTTATATCTCAGATACTAAAAAGTGACTCCGATTGACAAAACTGCTAAAACTATTTAAGAATCTGCCCAATACAACTGTAATTTTAGTACCAAACAAGATACGAGTCTCATTTATGTACTGCCTAATCTGTGCAGTCCAACAGTTATTAAAACCGGGTAGATCGGGTAGAAATTGGGCAATAGAACTGTAATTTTATCTGGGATATATTTCACCCATTGTAAACTTGGCTGATATATTTCAGCCATTGTAATGTATGTGTACATTATTAATAATAAATATGAATATGAATAAAAATAGTGCATAAGTAGGTAGGCCTTATTGGGATATGTCCGGTTCTCTCATCTCACGATATTTTACTTCGCCGAAAAGTCACTGCTAAATATGAAATATAATTTCGTAACTAACAGAACCTACAAATAAAGAAATATTTTATTAGAAAAAGTTTTATTCTTTGTAATCGAAGTCGGAATTAAAATATTCAATGTCACTTATGTTTGAGCTAGCTTCAAAACAACCAGGGACACTCATAGAACTATTTTCATCTGAACTGGATGTGCTTGAATCCGGCACGTAGATTACGAATTCTTGCATATCACCTACTTAGCGGTCTTTTATTCGAGATACCGTAGGTACTTTTACACAATCCTGAAAAAGAAATTACATATAAATATGCATAAAATGGCAAGTATCAAGACTATTTGTCAGTTATTTTAAAGATCATGAAAAACCTGCATATTTATGAAAATTAATATATTTTGAATGAATATACTTACCGATTATGTACCGGAGACAAGTTACTTAGGGGGCTTATTAAATAGGTAATTATTTAATATTAAATACAACATCAATACCCGCGAATAGCGGAAACACGTTCCGCGACTTTTTGTAAGTCGATAGTCGGCTTTTAGCCGTTTTCTTCCCGCTGACAAAACCGAACAATGTTAAATATAATTTTCCTTGTGGTTTTATGTACGGCTTTATCGTGTTTTGAAAATTTTTTATACATAAAACTTGCGGTTTTTGTTAATAAAAATATACATTGACAGAAGTTTGTTTACTTTTTACAAGACAGGGGTCAAAGGTTTGATTGCCATATAAAATTTAAAATGTTAGTTCCCGTTTCTGCCACGACTCTTCTCTTTCCGCACAGACTCTATTGGGTCGTACATTATTGGGTCGGGCTTTCTCGACCTGTACCAATAATGCGCAGCCCAATAATTGAAAGCCAAGGGACTCAAATTATTGGACGCGAATTATGGGGTCGTACATTATTGCCCTGTGAAAAGAGTGGCTTCGTATTATCGCCCCGGACCAATATTGCGCGGCCCGAGAATGCTCAACCCAGGAATGTACAGCCCAATAATACGCGTCCACCATGGACGCCTATTATTGGGCTGTACATTCTTGGGTTGAGCATTATTTGGTCGTACATTAGTGGCTCCCACAAATTTCATCACAAATCTTTATTGACTGATGTGTTTTGTGAAGTGATTGCATTTATCTAGCATAATTGCATTGTAATAGAAGTAATTCACAGTGCAGTTAAACGATAAAGCAGAATCATGGCTAACGACGAAGCTATTTTGAAACAATACCTATCCAAGTACCAGCATCGCGATTACACAGCTCGTGAGGTAATTAATTTGATACAAGCACACAGAAGTCTCACTTATCGTTTGGAGGCCTTTGTTTTCAACAATGGAACGAGGAAAGATCTGCTCAACTTAGAAGGGACTGTTCCAGTACACTACAAAGGTGCCTATTACAACATACCAGTATGTATTTGGCTAATGGACACCCATCCAACTAATGTACCTCTGTGTTTCGTTAAACCGACGCCCGACATGTCTATTAAGGTCTCCAAATACGTGGACAGCAACGGGAAGGTCTATTTGCCATTTTTACATGAATGGAACCCACAGAAATCAACTTTATTGAACCTAGTTCAAGCCATGATAGCTGCGTTTGGGGAGTTGCCTCCAGTGTACTCTAAACCGCGCAGTGAGGCAGCTAGGCCTCCATATCCGGTCAATTCGTTCATGCCTCAGCCCTATCCAGGTGCTGGCTATCCTCAAGTCACACCACAGACAGGCTATCCACAGCCAACACCATATCCAACTACATCCAATGTGCCTTATCCAGGATATGGTGCTCCATACCCTGGTGCCGGCCCAGCTGCTACTAATGGAGTGCCATACCCTCCAATGCCAGGGAGCACCCCCTACCCACCACAACAGGCTACTTATCAGACTGGACCAGACACCAACAGTGGAACAATAACAGAAGAACACATAAAAGCATCCTTATTATCTGCTGTTGAAGATAAACTGAGGAGAAGACTCAAGGAGCAGTCCCAGCAGTCACAAGCAGAGCTGGAGACACTGAGGCGGACTCAACAGGAGCTTCAAGAAGGGAAATCAAGGCTGGAGGATATTTTAAGTAGACTGCAGAGGGAACGCTCGGAACTGGACAAGAATGTAGTTATTTTACAAGAGAAAGAAAAAGAACTACAGGCAGCTGTTGAGAGATTAGCAGAACAAGAAGGAATAGATGTGGATGAGGCAGTGGTGACCACCGCTCCTTTATATAATCAGCTATTAAATGCTTTTGCCGAGGAAGCTACATTAGAAGATGCTATGTACTACATGGGAGAAGCATTACGTAAGGAGGTCATTGACTTGGACACTTATTTAAAGCAGGTGCGGGCTCTGGCAAGGCGTCAGTTCACTCTGAGAGCTCTAATGCACAAGTGCAGACAAAAAGCCCAACTGGCTTGTTAAGAAATTGGCTTGGAAATGTTGTGAATCCTTCATAACGTTCAATATTCTGGTCAAAATGCAATAATGCTCTAAAACTGAGGTCAAAATTTATATGCAATTTATTTGAGAAAACTGTTATTTTCTATAATAGTGCATGGACTGTATAAAAGTTTCTTATGATTGTTTAAAGAGACTGCTTTTTCTATTAGCAATCATAGTTTCTATAATCAGTTTCACTGTCATCTGTGAAAAACACACAATGATCTTAGTTTGTAAATTTGAATGAAAAGAATATGTATCCATTTAATGTTTTGCTATTACTAAGACCTTATCTCAGTGGGAATGAAATCTAGACTGTGTGAGTAAATGGCACATTTAAATATGTGCCATTATCAACAAAAAGGGTACTTATTGTCAGTTGTAAATAATGTGCTATTTACATTCGACAGTTTCAATTCGAAATCAACCTTATCGACAACTGACAATGTGGTACCTTTTGGTTGAAACTTCACATATGCTATTATAAGAAAATATCTTATTCAACTGATATGGACTATCAACGTTAATTTACTGAGACTAAAATGATTTTTGATTTTATGTACCATACACTTACACACACACTTACACATATACGTACACTTGGGAATAGCATAGGCACTGTTGTGTTAACAAAAAGTATAACAAATAACATTTTAGCTTCATTTATTTTTGCCACTGAGATAAGAGTGTTATATCTAGATTATTACCTAGCTTTTTTATATAGTAGTTAAAATTATATAACCAATATGTTTTTATTGTCTGTAGACTTTTGAACAATACCTTATTTGTATGTAGTATAAGGTTATAGCAGACCAAGATATTTAAGCAGTGCAAGCATGTATCATTTCCTCAATATACTCAGGACACTCTGGACTTAAATTGATGAGTCAATATTCTTACGAGGTGGCTCCCTCTATATGATCTATGAAGGAAACTTGAAACCAAGGAATTTTCAACCATATAACATTTAAAATTCATACTATTTTCCTATTTATTTTTGAAATAAATGAGTCTGTACTGTACTGACAATCTCTCTATTAAAATCTCTTATGTAATCATATTTATTTGTATTGTGATATGCTTTAGTCAAGTAGGATTCTGACAAATCCAACTGTTATGGGCCTTCCCATATTTGTTACTAGCAGCACCAGTCTGTATCTTTAGGTATTTAAAAAAAAGAGTAAACAAAATCTACCCTCAAATGGCTTCTTAAAGTCAGGTCGTTCAGTGACAGATCCAGGTAGTTTTGTTTTTGGTTGGTTAGTCAATAAATGTTATAACTACCCGAAAATGTACAAATTATTTGTTTACTTTTATTTAAGTACCTAAAGATACAGAGTATAACTACAATAATTGTGTGGTCTTTCCTGAGTTAGCTATTGTCTAGTAATGAGGAAGGTAATGTTATAAGTTTCGCAATAAATGACTTGTAATATAAGTACAATCTACTCGTGTGAAAATCCTACAGTTCACATGTCCACTTGAGCTGCCATTTTTCTTCTGTGTTCAATTCAATCTATCCTTCTAAGGCCCAAAGTCCTACCTATAGTACTTATTCTGTTCAATTAAATTTAAGTTACATGCAATTGGAACAAGCAAACAAATGCTTTGTTTCGTTAAAATTTCAAACAATACATAAAATCAACTCTATTCGCTGCGTTATAGGTTCAAATTTCAGTAGCATATTTTGGAAATTTCATTTGTATGGCTGGGCCTTACAAGGCTATGGGTCCCTTATTTAAATGGTAAGGTCAATACGTATTGACCTTTCCATTTAAAAAAAAACTATTAGGTTTAGCATAATGTAGATAACAACTGTTAATACCACAAAACGTTTTCTTGTACGGTCGAAAGTATATTTATGACCCATTTCGTACAGTCGCCATCAGATATATCCGAGCGGCCAAGGTGCTCACAAATATCTGAGCACGCCTCTATTGTCCAGGCGTTAGAGTGCTTGTTCAGATATTGTGTACACCTTGGCCGCTCCGATATATCTGATGGCGACTGTACCTTGTCACAGTGACCATCAATATGAAAGTCGCTAGTGACTGACAAGGTACAAAATGGGTCATAAATTTAAATCTTCGACTGTACTACCATCTTCCATTTACCAGTAATCCTAGCACAGGAGATAGACTAGCCGTCCCTCTCTAATTAATACAGTTAGAAAATATCGGGCGAGATTCTGTCGCGTCGGTCCTGTGGTTAAGCCTACTGAGCGACTTCTACATTTTAACGTAGATTCTCTACTGGCACTTAAAATTTTTAGGTGATAAAAATTTAGTTTAATATATTGAGTGCCATTTGAGAGTTAACCTATCATAATATGATTACAAGGAGGATTTTGTTAGGTAAACTAGTAGTGGATTACGTTTTCCTTTGTTTTGTTTCCGATCTGCCAGCAGACAAGAAAACAGTATCACTTTGTTAGATGCAAACACATACACACACACACACACACACACACACATGTACATTACACTAAGTAAGCGATGTACCATCAACCAAGAAAGTGCATGGCGATACCATCAACCGAGAAAGTGCATGGCGACTTTATCAATGAATGAATGAATTCGTTCATATTTTTTCCATGCAATTTCGAGGCTCACATTACCACAAAATTAGGTAAATGTTCGGCAAATATAAATGCTTCAAAACCACGATTGTAAAAAGTTAATTAATATCATGCTTTTGTTGACGTATCATAAAATTTATACATAATCATATTTATTGAGTAATTTCCTTAAGTAGTATAGTTGTTATGCTAATTTAAATGAGCTAAGGTGTATTCGGGTAATTTTGAAAGTTGACTCTAAAATAATGGAACTAGGAGTGAATTTCGTAATTACCCAACGTTTTTTTACTTTTCGAAGATACGCCTTGTGTATGAAATCAATTAAATTTGGACATAATCCATTTGGCCAGAGCCTTTTCATTAGACCATAGTCTACTAACTTTGAAAGTTGGGTGGCTAAATGTGCCCCATGTTTGACTATGCTATCAAACACGGTGCAGAGTTAGTTTAGACTGTTAGGGGTAACACTTGAATATTTTCGTTGTAAAAATGTAACATTTTCACAAGATTTTGTTTGAATCAATTGTTTATCTCATGCGATTTTTACTTTGGGCCTGGACAAACAAAAACGATCATGTCCCTAGTCTGACAGCTGAAATAAATGGCGCTGTGCGCCAAATTTTGTGGTCGTTAGTCAAACGGCAGCGTTCGACAACCAGTGTTACCGCATAATCTACAGAACCGTACAGCGCCATCTACATCAGCATAATTCGAAGCACGAATTTGTCAAAGACTTGACTCGTCTCATACAATCGAGTGCGTAGACAAGATGCCACGCTCCGTAGCGTAACGTAGTTATCTCTCTCTGTCACTCTTCCATATACTAATATGGACACTACCACACTATGGGCACTAGCCACAGAGACAGTTGCGTTTCGTTCGCTAACGATTGGCATCTTGTCTGTAGAGTACCTGTAATAGTTAATATGTTACGCAACGAAGGCCGCAAAAATATCTGACACGATCTTATTTGTAGTCATAAGAGCGTGTCACATATTTTTGCGGCCTTCGAAGTGTAACATATTATTGCAGGTGACTGTACGCACGCAAGTGACTTGGGCCCAAAAAAAGTTAGTTCAAAGTGAGCTCTAAATTTCCACACTGCATGTTATTCGTTGCTTCACTAAAGCAAACATATTTTTGAGTTATTTTTTAGTTTAATGAGGATTTAATTGTTCCTTTGTACAGTTATACATATTATATTATACATAACTAGCCATGGTAAGGTCTCAGAGGTTACTGTTAATGATTTTTGTATGTCGATTAATGTAAGTTTTGCATTGCCTAGGATGTTTAGCCGATGGGCTGTATTGTCACAATAAATATTGAAATTATATTCAAATGGTGTTTAATTCATATTAAAATAGTTTAGTAATCTAATAATCCGAAGGAAGAATCATGTCCCAAAAAAAGGATAACACAGGACCACAGAATAAATAATAGTACTAGGTATAGAAGGTTCACTCTCTAATGAAACGCGTCTATTACGACAGATATGACCGCAAGGTGGCGCAAGCGCGAGCAGGCGTTCGTTCCGTAGATGATGCACTAGTATTCGACATTGACACTTTATGTCAAAGTAATATAGGTAAAATTTGAATGGCGAAGATTTTTCTGTTTTTGACATAAAGTGCCCATGACGAAAACTAGTGCAGAGTCGAGCACTAAGTACTTATTTATACCTTACTGTTAGACTTGACACCAAAAGTGGTGTGGGACGCACGCGAAATCGCGGTGAGCCACGCCTGAGAGGACACGTATTATGACGTATTACCATGCACAGGGTAATATTGTGCGAATAAAAGGGCGTCTCAGTCCGCATCAAATAGATAGTGTCAGCCAAATATATCGTAACGCACCTTAGTTAGGTTGTAGGTGTTTTTAAGTAAGTAAACAAATTAATTCATTTCAATAATTTAATAATATTAAAAAATATTTAAATGCTTCGCATAAAAATAAAGAAATGCATTAAGCCTTGTCAATATCTTCAATTTCGCGATGTCAATATCTTCGAAGTGAAACTACTTCTTCTTCCCCTCCTTCTTCTTGGCGGCTGCTGCGGCTTCAAGGTCGATGGGCGCGGGCTTCACGAACGGGATCAGGTCTTGGTACTGCTCCGGCATCCAGGGTTTTAGGGCTTCGGGTACCTGTTGACAAAAGTGCACAAATTAGATTGAGTTGATACTTATAGGGACCGTGCGCGTTGGAGGGTCTGCCATCTTGTGGCCTGTATACAACATATGCGCACAAGTACATTGCCAAAGCAAGTGCTATCATCTTGTCTCGTCGGTGCGTTTCTTTGTGCGTAGTAGGTTCTGCCATCTTATGGGCTACATCGGAAGCATAAACGACACATTTACGCCTCGCGCCAAAAATCTGACGGCTCCTGCTGCCCCCTATAGTTCATGCACGGGGTCTATAGTCATTATTCACACACACCTTAGACTTTTGCGGTATGCAGGCTTCCGCGATTACTATACACACTAAAAATTCACTGATAGGTACACTGGACATCGTCGCCCATGGACATAAGCCACATTAGCCTTTTGAACGCCAAGGACACCTAAAGGCGTTGTAACTAGTCGTGCCCACAGCGCCATGGACGTCAGCGCGATGGCGTACGGCGTACGCTTTCAAAGTAACCTTCACACTTTCTAGGTTATATTAGCTCGCTTGCTGCTTGCTATTATAAGTGACGTTTTTGTTTATGACATTAAGCATCCAAAGGGTTAACCATTTGGACGCCAATGACCGATATATCCGCGCCGCAGGTTCAATGCCAAAGACACAGACCACAGAGCAACATAGACCTACGTGCATATGCATAAAGTTCAATTTCAGTTTTGACACTTGGGTGACGTGGCGTCCGCGTGACAGCTTTTGTGTTTGACACGGCGTAAAAGAGCCACTTAGGCGTTACAGACGTTTGATACAGATTTTTTGCCAGTTAATAACCCCATGCAATTATTTTATTACGACAATTACCTTGATGCCCTCCTCAGTCTGATTGACTTCTAGCACTGCGCAGATAACCCTGGTGGTGGCGCACATGGTCGCGTTGAGCATGTGCACGTACTCTGTGGCTGCGTTCATCTTCTTTGTCTGCCCGTATCTGTCAAAAAGTTATTAAGTTAGGTAGTCAACTTTAAGCGGAAAGAGATGTGGTGGATTTCTGACGAGGTGGAAATGGTGGAACGGATCAAGGAGACGAAATATTTGTGATTTGCTGTCATACTCACTTAAATCCTCTTGCATTGTTTTTTTTTGCTTCTGTTTAAATCAGTGTGTTGTTTGGTCAGATTTTAATGGTCTGATAGAAGGTTCTATTAAATTCAGATATCCTAAAACGCAAGGGATCGCTGTCTCTGAATCCTTTTCAAATATAATTTTTCTCTTCTTTCAAGTTTTCTGGCAGCAGACGCAAAATGAACTTGTCTGGGTCTTGATCCCCAGACTCCTGGTCTGATACTCCTTAGATTGCTCCTAAACCTTCGACAAAATTCCATTCCGCCTTCTATGAACTTCTAATATCCTCACCTGACGAGCAGCCTCCGGGCCTGGTACTCCAGACAGTTGCTGCACGACACCAGCTCCCTATAAGCCCCAGACCCTGGGAACCACGCCTCCAGGTCCAGCTTCTTGGCCGCGGCATGGTTGAGAGCCCCCGACACTATGTTGACCACGCGGTACGGGATGCCGAGGACCTTGCAGAATGCCTCCGCGTTGCTGATCATCTCATCCATCATGAGCCAGGAGGCGTTGTCGTGGGGGGAGGTTAGGACGAATTGTTCTACCTGGATATTTAAAACTGTTTTAGGGTAACTTCGGAAATCATGTGACAAGAGAAAAGACGTAAAAACTACATAACAGATAATAAATAAAAATAAATATAATAATAAATATTTTAGGACATTCTTACACAGATTGACTAAGTCCCACAGTAAGCTCAAGAAGGCTTGTGTTGTGGGTACTCAGACAACGATATATATAATGTATAAATACTTAAATACATAATAGAAAACACCCATGACTCAGGAACAAATATCTGTGTCATCACACAAATAAATGCCCTTACTGGGATTCGAACCCAGGACCATCGGCTTCACAGGCAGGGTCACTACCCACTAGGCCAGACCGGTCGTCAAAAGATGATTTTGTACATTGTAGACAACCGCCATGTATTTTTATCTGTCATGGAGGATAAAATACGCCTACCTAAAAATTTTGTGCTAGTTCAATAAAAACTCAATTTATTAGAACCAGGCTGAAACCAAAATTTTTGGCGAATGGATCCCCCTCGTGGATCTTTGGAGTGAGCACTTTTTTTTTTTTTTTTTCTGGCTTACTCCCTGCAATTTTGCACAGGGTGAATTTGCCAATGTCGGTGTGAGCACTTAAGCCTTCAATTAACCTATAGTGTTTGACAATGCCAATAGCATAGAGAAATATAGTTTTTTTTTCTCTATGACGTTACTATTAGGAGAAGCAGAAATAAGACAAAAGAATACTTTTGGCAATAAATATTAAATAAATAAAAGGATTTTAGATTAATATTATAGGTTTCTTGCAAAGTTAACATTCACCTTTTCAAACTGGTGCACCCTGAATATACCGCGCGTGTCGCGTCCATGAGAGCCGACTTCTTGCCGGAAACACGTCGACAGACCGGCATATCTGGAAATTCATACTAACGTTATCATATTCAGCTGAAACATGGCCACTGGACAAAGGCAGTCTCAAAAGTCCGTCAACTGCTGCTCTCGCGAAGTCACAGAAAAAATAATAGTACTAAGTACAGAAGATTCACTCTCTAACAAAATTTATTACGACTTACGACTATTATGAGAGATATGAGCGCAAGCGCGAGCAGGCGACCGTTCTGTCGCGGAAAGCCCCATCACCATATTGCGCGGCAAACCATCGAACATTGGCTCGCGCGGCAGCCGCGCGCAATGGATACCGGGCTGGCTCGTGAGCCAACTCGATCATTGGCTCGCTCGAACGCGCTGCACGACGAACCATTCAGTGTCGGTTTTTCGACGCGCGGCAAAGGAATGTTCGCGCGCAGTTGGGACGGGTGTGTATATATTTCAGTTGGCTCGCGCGGCAGCATACATGGATAATGAAAAGTCTCGTACTTTAATTCAATTATACGGCACTAAACAGTTTCTATGGAACAGTAAATGTAGTGATTATCGCAACAGATCATTTTTCTATTTGGCTATACTTCGTTCCGAATAATTTTTAAGGTGGTGGAACTAATAACAACGTTATAATGAAATAAACACGATCGACCTACTTTATAGATATTATAGACACTGACACAGCGAAACTTGGTTACTAAGTGTAAGATAATTCAATACCTACATATTTATGTCTCTATGTTCATGATTTTAATTTATTTATTGTTTATTGTTCTTTAAATTAGAATATTATCTCTTTGCCTGAGATACAGGATTATGTTCCTAGTTCAGGCGCACGTAACAATGTACGTAAAATGTAAAAGTTCACGCATAATGTAACATTAGCAATAAGGTTACTCAATAAATTATTCTTATTCTTATTAATTATTTTTTTTGATATAATGTGGTCGATCGTCGGATCGCCTTCCGCGCGCGGCCGCCACGCATAAGTTCAAGATGGTGTCGAAATTGGCTCGCGAGCCAAAATACAGGTTTGCCGCGGTCGAACATTGCTTGCGCGGCCGCCGCGCGATATCGAGACGGGCCTTTAGATGGTTTGCTGCGCGATATGGAGACGAGGCTTTAGATATTTGTCTTCCATGATTACATATTCCTTATCCTCAGTACACACCTGATAGGCAGGGAAGCTTCAGGCAGCCACTCGTCCCTATGGTAAGCTGCTATGGGCTGCTCGGAGGTAGCAATGAGGTATTTCTCTTCGACTGCGGAGTCTCCCTTATTTTCTGAGCCTTTTCCAATCACTTTGTACAGTTCCTCATCAAACTGCGCTAGTTGGGCCACTTCTTGCATCACCTGAAAATATAGATTCATTTTAGTAACCATTGATTGAACCATTGAACTCACAAAGCCACTAATAATTATTTATATTGAATGTTGTTCTGTGGCCCACGACAGACACCAATGGAAAGAGCTGGAGGAGGCCTTTGCCAAGCGGCACACTCACAGGCGTGTCACTCCGCGATTTCGTCGCTTTGCTGCAGGTAGCTAAAGGTATATCCATTCCACACCAATTTTGGTGGCTAGCCATAAGCCGCACGTGGTGCTGTCGCCACCTAGTGGCCATATCTGTCCTGATCGTAACAGACGCGTTTTGTTAGAGTGAGTCTTCTGTACCTAGTACTATTATTTATTCTGCGACACTGAGCTTAGAGGCATTCTCTAACTCAGAATATAGATAGATTGAATTTTGTACCTCTTTTCTCATGAAGAAAGGAGTGTAGAGCGGGGTGTAGCCCTTAGCCAGCAGCATACGTAGAGAGAGTTGTACTAGAGCCTGCTCTAGAAACACGGCGGGGCCCTTAAGGTAGTACCCGCGCCCGCCGGCAACCGCTGTGCCACGGTCGCCATCCATACCTGACAAACATTAATCATTAAACTTTTTTGCCACTTATTGCAATGTCTTAATAAGATGCAAATTTGAGAAACATGCTTTTTATGAAAGTAGATGCCGATTCAGTAAGTGAGTAGGATATATTTCTCAAGGCTGGGTACCGGTTTTTATTCATACAAAAAAATACCGGGATTATTATGTTGTACGTTCTATGGTTTATTATTTCATTTTTAATGGGGCAATCTCGTTACCTGATTACATGATTTAGTACTATGTAAAGAGCATAAAATGTTTTGGGTTTTTTTAAAGAAACCTGAAGCTTACTAGGTAAAAAATGTAATGTAACACAAATTACAAATAATAACTGTCTAAATCGGTTCATAAATGACAGAGTTCTGAGATAACATATATACCAAAAAAAAAATTCATCTTTTAATAGTACATTATTGTCGAGGCTCGGAAGTAGCTACTTGCAGGCTGAGGATTCGTTTTAAACGGACGACCTTGGGAGTCCGTTTAATTGAATCCGAAGCCAGCAAGTAGCCTTCCAGCCGAGTCATATATAGTGCTTTTCTCAAAAATGGTGCAAGAAATATAAATATCATAGAAATATTTTACAAAAGCAACATTCTTACATATATATTTTGACAGAAAAAAGCCTTTGCAGCCTTTTTATTTTTTTTATACAAAAACAGAAGTGTGTTTTTCTGCCAAAAATACGCCAACCTATTTGAGACATCCAAATAGTCGCGGTACTAATCATGTTTGGCTGTTTAATGGGCCTGTGCCTTCATTTGATATGGTCATTTCAACTTTTAAAAAGTTTGGAACTCGACAAATAATGGAATTTGTATGCAACATTGCAGTCCCAAAATCGAGACTGCAATGTTTTTAACTTTTTAATTTTTTACTGACCATAAACTACGCGCTTCGCGACCTATTTTTTAGACGGCAAAGTCGACTTTGCCGTCCATTTTTGAGAAAAAGTTATTTAATAACTTACCATCAATCATGCAGATAAGATCCACATGTGAGTACTTGGTCCGCACAGTGCAGTCTCCATGGGTACGCTCCACCTTATTGTGGTCCTCGTCATCGTCCACCGGCACTGACTCATGCAGGTGATTGCCGACTTCCCGTAACGCTGCTGAGCGAGTTTTCTCTGCCGTTAAGAGGTTCTGCTCATTCTTTGTGATTGCTTCATCTATAAGTACTCTGACCTGTATTCAATTGATGAATAATTAGTTGTTGTTAACAAACAAAGCTTTACTGATTGATATTTTATTTCTTTATTTCAAGTATTAATTTAAACAAACCAAAATTAATTTTACTGATGCAGAGAACACATTTTTTAGCAAATAGAGTAAATCTTATTCTTCTTATTTGTTTATTTACAAAAATACAGATTAATGTTAAAAGTATAACGAAAAGTTTTATAATAAACTTTTGTTTCAAATGAATATTTTAGTTCTTAGTAGTGACATTGTTAACTTAGTTTAAATTTAGTTTAGTTTCAAGTTAATTTTAATGTATTTTATTAATTTAATGATTGAGTATGTCAAGGTATGAGTTTAAATTTCTAATAGGATTAGTTGTATAGATGGTTTATGTAATATTTGGATTATTGAATAAATTCAGTTACATTATTTAAATGAAACTTCAATATGCAGTAAAAGGTAGTGTACAAAATGAGTTATAAGGTACTGTTATATTATTCCTATAATATTTATTTATTTATTGTCATTTTTTGTTCTTAATGTTATTTAAATAAATAACATGAAGTGTTATATTATAAAGCTTTCACAGAAAATTTCAATCACTTCTAAAAACTGAACTGAAACAGCTGACAAAATATTCTGACCATATTGTAGAGTTACAAACAATACATTTTATTTACACATGAATGATGCAACTGTATTTCTTTATGTAGAAACATATGTTTGAGGAAATGTGAGTCATACTTCCTCATACTTCATAAAATATCTATAGTTAAGTATAAAAATAGTATTTAAACATGAAAATCAATAATAAAAAAGCAAAATGATGCAATGCGGTACCTTTTTGATTTGATTTACAGTTAGCGGTTTGAGCTGATCACCAACAAGATTTGTGAGGTTATCGGCGATTTCCGCCGGGACTTCCTGATCTTCCGGCCCCGCGGCCTCCTTGGCCTTCATCTTCAGCCCGATCTCTTTACTGCAGACATTCTTCAGCTTATTTAAGTTGTCAGCATCATGGCGCAATCGTCTCCAAAGTGTGTCTTGTTCAACAACAGTATCCACCAAAGCGACATCTTTGAATCGCTTGCGTTGGTTCTCACGGATCTTGTCTGGGTCGCCGTCTTTGTCAGCACGGAATAAGTCTAGATCGAGAACCATTATGCAGCTATTACGTGGCACGCAAGTTAACTAAAACTTTAACAACGGCTCCACGCGACTGCTGAGACTGCAGACGAAAACGTCGAAAAAACGAAAACTGCGAAAAGTGAAAGGCACGTTCAGAAGACAAAGAGCTGACATATTTTAAAATATGTTACATTGCATTTTAATTTACTTTTTTTACAAAATCTTAGAAAACAAAATACATGATGAGAGTAAAAAAAAATATTTAAAATATCGTGTGCTGTATTTACTTCTGATTGATATAAATGTATTCTTTTGTTAATAATAAAACTTTAATAGCATATGATTTTTAAACGATCTTTAACATTGACATTTCCCAGATAATAGTGTTACTACTTTTAAAAATATGCTGACAGCTTACCTTTCGTATGTTTATTTTGGTCCAAAATTGTAATTTTTAGTATTTTCCTGTACATTTCTAAAATAATAACACTAAGTTGATTATTTTATTGTAGTAAGAATTAAAAATAAGCTTTCTCATGTACTTAACTTTTTCGTCACTTTGGCAATTATCAACGTTGGCAATTCCAACTCTGAACTGTCAAGTTCAGCGATTTGTCGGCCCATAAGCTAGACCTCCTTATTGTTGAATTTATAACAAATTTTGTATACTATGTGGTTCCTATCTGATATTAGCTAAAACGATTGTAGCTCGACTGTCCGCCTCTTATTTGTGAGTATTATATGAAAGCCAAAACCATTTCCAGCCCGGCAAAAATATGTTTCACGAGTCGTTGTTTACACGTCTTCATCGAACATTATTGTTTCATATATTTACAAAGGGGAGGATTCGACCTGAAGTTATTTTCAGGAAGTGCGTCTAATGTCGAAACTAATGTTTAGGAAGTGAACGAAACTGTGTGAACAGAAAATACATTGAGAGCATTAATTTAATAATTATCTGCTTTGTCATAATACTCATAATGTTAGCGATCCCATAACAAGATTTGTTTATCGTACTTCCTTGAACCAGGTCACTGTCGATATAAATGATCCATTGTTGCAGGCAATGCTAAAATGATTCCACTAAAAGACAACCAGGATGTGGCGTCATTTCTCGTCACCAAGCACTCATGGAAGGGGAAGTACAAACGGGTGTTCTCAGTGGGGACCCACGGGATCACCACGTACAACCCGGACCGGCTGGAGGTGACCAACAAGTGGCTGTACGCGGATGTTGTCACCGTGGCCTCGGCCAAGCACTCCAACTCCACAGCCAACCAGGACTTCATGCTGGTGATGAAGAAGGAAAAGAAGGTGGACACTATGAAGTTCTCATCGGAACATAAGTGTCTCATTCTCACTGAAGCTTTTAAATACAGGCATTTGTTTGCCGAGAAGAAAGATGTTCTTGTAAGTATTTTTTACTTCATTTTTTGAGGGAAAGGACTTAAAAAAGTCAACCAAAACCAATTAAAATCACATAGAAACAATAAAATTAACATACATATTACCACCTTAGTTCTAAATAAAATGTTAATAAAATACTGAAATACTAACATCTATTCTGTTATCATGTGTTACAAGGAAAAGTTATATCACTTGACTAATCATTAATTAATATATTTAATAAGTTCAAGTCTAATATTAATCAACAACACCCTCAGTTCATTATCAAACTATATTTCTGACTTCTACCATATTTAGATGATCTTCAATATTATTGTTGTTTCTTACAGAGATTTCAAGCCTACAAGCACCACTGGAGTGGGACTCGGTTACCAATAGTCCTTGAGGTTGGCCCCTGTGCTTTGGAGCAACTAGACCCTTCTACACACACACTCTTAGCCAGCTACCCTTACTCTGATATCCAAGGTAATAAAACTTTGTTTAGTGGGATGTTTGATAAATAAACAATTTACCCCTTTAACCATTTGACATTCCTTTTGAGTCATTCGATTTCGAACCGTAATTCTTATTCATATTCATTATAGTAGAGATGCGTTTTTGTTTTAAGTATCATGGCGAGTATGTTGCCGCTACGGACTAAAGGGTTAATGATAACAAATGGATGACTAATCACTCTATCAGGGCTTTTGATATCCCATAGCAGTGGGAGACAGTCCTCCTTTCAGTGGCCTATTTTATAAAGCTACAAGTCACAATTTACACAGGCATTGTCGGCTCCATGCGGCTCAGCATTGCTCCGAGCAATTATTAGGGTTGGCACCACTTGACATCTTTATGTGTGCACAACTACACCTACAGTATCTGTCGAAGCATCAAGACATTCATTATGATGCTTCTCTACTAACAATTGGGATGTTTCCTCTACTTAAAGTAAATTATTCACACCGTGCACGAAATAAAGCACCAGATAATTGTTAGGAAAACTTAGATAGCAGTTATTTTTAAACCCAATTTCTATTTAATAAATCGGATTGAAATATAAAAAGTACGTGAATTGACTGAATAAATTCCGTATTGGCAAATAGTTTTGACAGTTCTACAAAAGTTGATTTGACTAGTAGGAAAGTAGCCATTTACTTAACCTCAGCAGTTACTAGCAACATTGCAGTAAAAATATTATAGTACAAAACCAATACATGATTTACTTCTTTATTTAAGGTATTCTCCCAGTAAGAGATGTCTCCGGAGGCTTCGTCCTGGCCGTCGGGGGCTACAGTCGCCTCCACCTCTTCTCCAACGCCATGGACCATCAAACCATCATCAACAAGATGCTGGAGATGGCCAATCTAACACTGAGCATTAGTATAAAAGTGCTCAACACAATGATCACTTTGGAGGACTATCACAATCAAAGATTTGGAAAGTACAGGTATGACTCATTTGATTATTTTGAGTTTTAGGGTTCCATACTGCAAAAGGAAAAAAAACGGAACCCTTATAGGATCACTCGTGCGTCTGTCTGTCTGTCCGACCATTCTCCCCCCTTTATCTTCGAAACTATTGGGTCTAAAATTTTGAAAAAAATACACAAAATAGTTCCATTTATAGATGTTAGAAATGTGCAGTCAAGCGTGAGTCGGACTTAATCACTTAGTTTTTGATTTGACCCCTATGGGCTTTTTAAATACATTTCATTCACATTCCACATAAAAAAATACATTGTTAAAAATTCAGTAATGTACGGAACCCTTGGAACGCGAGTCCGACTCGCACTTGACCGGGTTTTTGATAAGTATGATTCAAAATGATAAAATATATTAAAGTGGGTTATCTCTGATATCTGATGTGGAGCATTAGCGCTCAAAATTTAAGTTTTAGGTACTATTTATTGTCAGATTGTCATTTTGTTAACCCTGGTTAAGGCATAAGGGTGTCAGAAATTATGCAAAATTGAACCCTATCACTTCGAGATAAAGTTCAAAATCAAATATATTCCCTCTGCCTTATAAAAGATAATAAATTAACCCCTTAAACGCTACGCTTAGCGTGCGCGACCCGTCATGAAACCTTATCGGAATGCACGGCTGATATTGGGCTGAAACATTCGCGCGTCAGGTGACGCCGTTGCCGGTCAAAAGGTTATGGCTCCTCTACATAATGGGCCAGCGCCGGCCACTCCAAGGGACGCAGCCATGCGGTACAATGAGATAGCAATATCACTTGCTCCCTCTAACGCATAAATGCGTCCCTTGGAGTGGCCGGCGCTGGCCCATCGTGTAGAGGAGCCATTAAGGTTCTAATAATAAGGCTCTGTTTGAAATAAAAGTGTAGTACAACTTCAAACAAAATTGCCCTAATGGATTCCAATTGGAATGAAACTAGAATTCCTGGTACATATTTCCATTTCCTGTTTGATTATGGTTTCATTAACTCTTATCATTTGTTTATACTTTATAGGAAGGAATAGGTCTGCTTTGTTCAAAGTTTTTGCTTGACAAGTTTTTCTTATCAAATCAATGGCCTATTAACCTCGTGAAACTAAATGTACATTAGAATGTACATATTCGTTATAATCTAATTTGAACCTTTCATGAACCAAATAAAGTAGCATTTCTTTTGTTTCATTGATGTTTAAAACAAACGAAATTCGTTCCAATTTACTTATAGAACTTGTTCTATAGAATTTATTTTTAATTTAGGGTGGCCAGTTACTGGCGAATTACCCTAATTATGTCTATTTATTTATTTATCATTGTAGCTCAAACGATTTTATTTATTTAATTTTTATTTATTTTTTTAATTTTAAAGTTAAGGTTTACTCGGGTAATTCCGAATGTCGAAAACTGTCGGATAATTCCAAAAAGAGACTTTTATTATGATGGAATTAAGGGTGATTTTCATCTGAATTTCGGAATTATCCGACATTCGGTATTACCCGAATACACCTTAAGGTTTACTAAAAGTGGCCAGTTACTGGCGAATTACCCTATTACCCTTTCTTCTTTCGTCAGTAAAAACAAAGTTATTTTAAATAATAAGTTAATGATGTCAACGAACTCCCGATTCGGAGCAAACCGAACCGTTAGCATGTTTACGGTTGAGTCATTTATCTTTTGACCTTGCTAGTTGTGTCGTCGAACTGATATATTTTAAACCTTATTCTAAAGGAAATAGGGTGGTCAAATGGTCGGAGAGTATTGCTGTTTATATGAAACAGGAATTATCAATGTCGTATACAATTACATACGCTGTTTCACAGGAAAGTGTAACTTTTTAATTACGTACCTACATCCGTTAGGACAAATTGATTTTCCTGTCTCAATAATTCGGCTATTTACATATTTTAAAACTGCAGAACCTAAACGAACTTTTTAAAATCTGTTATTGGTGTATACCAATAACAGATTTTAAAAGTTCGTATGTTTCGTTGTATGTATATATGAATAAATATGTATATATTACTCTCAGCGCATCTCCCTCACATTAATATTTACTTACTTACTCCGTTGGCTCAGCGACTTTAAATGAAATACATATATCAAATGAAAGCCAATGATAGAGGACCTTAAAAGCTACCGATTTGACCGAGATGACGTATGAGAAATCTTTACTTAAGGCATTTTACTCCATAGTACAATAAACGTGATAGATTTATATCGATTTTGATTTTCAAAATGGAGGAGCTATAGTGGTTCGCGAGGTCTACACCTTGCAGAGCCACTATAGTCGCACCAATAAAAGTCTGCAGCGGATTTGATAGCCCACGCAGTGTAAGTGTTATTTATACGTCATAATTTCATAGAAGTTTGACGTTTAAAATTACACTTGCACTGCGTGGGCTCTCAAAATCGCTGCAGACTTTTTACGGTCTAATACTATTAGATTATGTATTTTTAAATGTATTGCACGAAAGCATAAAAGGCTTAACAATGAATGCCAAATGAAAGTGATTCATACATTTCATACTTTTTGCAGACTTGATAATTGCATAATTAGTGATGTTTGTTTTAATCATGAGAGCCGCATAATGAAGCTGTCTTTGTCTAATCTAACATCATTGTGGTTGTCTAAATACAATGTTACGCGATGAGTTATTGTTGCGTCAGATTGTGGGTCAAATCGAATTATTCGAGTTATACTTTTTATACTGTCTGTAACCTAGTAGAATACTTTGTAATTGTATGTATAATGCAACTGCTATTGCAATTGCTAGTGTCGAAATCAGAATAATACTCTAATTTTCATTTGGCAAACAATTCAACTATTAACATGCGGTTTTAATTGAGACAGTTGATTAATCAATCAATTTAATTATTTCAACTAGGTTTTCCAGATTTTCCATACATTTTTACCGAAAAATTGCTGTCTGTACTTATTCTAGCGGCGACCAACATCAGACCTCGCTGAGCGAGTTCATAGTCCACAAAGTGAACCCAGCGCGGCACATGGAGCCGATGCGGCGCACGCTCTGCCTGTCCGACACTTGCATCTTGGAGCGAGACCCGCAGACGTACTCGGTGTGTACAGATACAGACTAGTTCATAGTTCACAAAGTGAACCCAGCGCGGCACATGGAGCCGATGCGGCGCACGCTCTGTCTGTCCGACACTTGCATCTTGGAGCGAGACCCGCAGACGTACTCGGTGTGTACAGATACAGACTTGTTCATAGTTCACAAAGTGAACCCAGCGCGGCACATGGAGCCGATGCGGCGCACGCTCTGTCTGTCCGACACTTGCATCTTGGAGCGAGACCCGCAGACGTACTCGGTGTGTACAGATACAGACTAGTTCATAGTTCACAAAGTGAACCCAGCGCGGCACATGGAGCCGATGCGGCGCACGCTCTGTCTGTCCGACACTTGCATCTTGGAGCGAGACCCGCAGACGTACTCGGTGTGTACAGATACAGACTTGTTCATAGTTCACAAAGTGAACCCAGCGCGGCACATTGAGCCGATGCGGCGCACGCTCTGCCTGTCCGACACCTGCATCTTGGAGCGAGACCCGCAGACCTACTCGGTGTGTACAGATACAGACTTGTTCATAGTTCACAAAATAAACCCAGCGCGGCACATTGAGCCGATGCGGCGCACGCTCTGCCTGTCCGACACCTGCATCTTGGAGCGAGACCCGCAGACCTACTCGGTGTGTACAGATACAGACTTGTTCATAGTTCACAAAATAAACCCAGCGCGGCACATTGAGCCGATGCGGCGCACGCTCTGTCTGTCCGACACCTGCATCTTGGAGCGAGATCCGCAGACCTACTCGGTGTGTACAGATACAGACTTGTTCATAGTTCACAAAACTATTTTAGACATATATAGCTTATAGATCTCCCAGATGATACCATTGCAACCTACAGGATATAGTAATCTCTTGTATTTAGTGTATAGTCAGCAGCAGAAGTTGCTAAGCTGGCGTGGCGTTCAATATTACCTTGACACGCTCTTATTCTCTTAACAATAAAGTCGCGTCAAGATCATTTTGAACACCTGGCCCGCTTAGCAACTTCTGCTGCTGACTGTACAGATTACATTTAACAATTGCAACCTGTAGCTAAACTACGCATAAGGTTTTGGCATGGCATCTTCTTGATGTCTATTGTCGAGTGTACAGTCGCCATCAGATATATCGGAGCGGCCACGGTGCTCACAAACATCTGAACACGCTTCTATTGTCAGGGAGTTAGAGCGCGTGCTCAGATATTGTGAACACCTTGGCCGCTCCGATATATCTGATGGCGACTGTAGGTACTTGACCAGTAGACATAAAAATTATTGAAAATGTTTTTATCAAACAAAAACTTTTCTTTCAGGTCGTGTGCCTTCGTCCTCTGAGCGACGTGTTCGCTTTAGTGAGAGACCGGGATCATCCACAGAAGTTCTCCATTGAGTATATGAATGGACAGACGCGTACTTACATGGCTGGTGAAAGGTAAGAAATTCGTATTCGAATAACCTGAACTTTAATAATGAAATGAAAATATTTATTTTCAGACAACTCTTGGCCCATAGATAAATACCTTAAAACTAGCATACATATTGTTATAAAATACATCTTAAAACTAAAAACACACAATTATGGCTGCGATGCAGTTCGCAACCCCGCAATGTCAGGGAGCCGGCCGCGGAACCGCCGGAACTTGACACTCTTCGGCCAAAACTCCTCCTTGGTCGCTAGATATTCAGTTGGAACGCTCATAATGGTGTTGACTCTTGTGACCCGATTGTGTCTTTAAGATTCTTTATCCTTTTAACCGCCGTAGACTGATATACATATAAGACAAACAAAATGAGGCTCATTGCGCCGCGCTCTGATAAATAAGACGAAACTTCGTGTAACTTCGTACCGTCGGCGACACGAGCACGCTGGATGAAAAATTCTATGGCGGTTAAAAGGTCAAGGTGCTCAACCGTTTCAAATTAGGCGGGCTCGATTCCTGTGAAGTTGGAAACTTAATTGTACTCGCCGCTACTGATATACGTATACAGTCTTAAAGTCAAGTTCTGTCACGCAAGCAAACACATTATTTGTTTATTTAGCTAATAATATCTGGGAGAACGAGCTTTGTGCGGAAAACATGTAAAGACTCAAAAATGCGCGTTGTCCCAGAAATAAAACCTAGCTACATCGATTTTTCGCCCCCGAAAACCCTATATAGCAAATTGCATCGAAATATTTAGAGCAGTTTCCGAGATTCCCGAAATATATATATAAATAAATGTAAAAGAATTGCTTGTTTAAAGGTATAAGATTTTTTCCTATAAATCTTTGATCTCGTTTTGTCGTCGTTCATATAAAATTATTGTAAATTTAAAAGTGGAAAAATTACTGTCCTGGGTGAGACTTGAACTCACGGCCTCTGGATAGTTCAAGTCTCACCCAGGACAGTAATTTTTCCGCTTTTAAATTTATTCTAAGCTTAATAGCATCGTTCGCAGACGTTTCTGCTTGTTAAAAATTAAAAAAATATTGTATCTATTTTATTACAGAGACGCGTTATTAGCGTCACTTTTGGACGGCGTCCGTTCCGCCGGACAGCGCGACGTGCACGTACGCTCCGGCGCCACCCCCCGCGGCTACAGGCTCGGCCCGCTGCACCAGCCTGTCGACGAGGAGACCGAGTCCAACCATCTCAGGTATCCATTACATAGACGCGTTATTAGCGTCACTTTTGGACGGCATCCGTTCCGCCGGACAGCGCGACGTGCACGTACGCTCCGGCGCCAACCCCCGCGGCTACAGGCTCGGCCCGCTGCACCAGCCTGTCGACGAGGAGACCGAGTCCAACCACCTCAGGTATCCATTACAGAGGCGCGTTATTAGCGTCACTGTTGGACGGCGTCCGTTCCGCCGGACAGCGCGACGTGCACGTGCGCTCCGGCGCCACCCCCCGCGGCTACAGGCTCGTCCCGCTGCACCAGCCTATCGATGAGGAGACCGAGTCCAACCATCTCAGGTATCCATTACAGAGACGCGTTATTAGCGTCACTTTTGGACGGCGTCCGTTCCGCCGGACAGCGCGACGTGCACGTGCGCTCCGGCGCCACCCCCCGCGGCTACAGGCTCGTCCCGCTGCACCAGCCTGTCGACGAGGAGACCGAGTCCAACCATCTCAGGTATCCATTACAGAGACGCGTTATTAGCGTCACTTTTGGACAGCGTCCGTTCAGCCGGACAGCGCGACGTGCACGTACGCTCCGGCGCCACCCCCCGCGGCTACGGGCTCGGCCCCCTGCACCAGCCTGTCGACGAGGAGACCGAGTCCGACCATCTCAGGTAACATGTTTCAAGGTGCCACAGACTAAGCAAGTACCGTATGAGACGTTTGTAAAGAACGCAGGTTAACAGTACCACAGAGTATAAAGACACCCCGGCTCGGCCCGTCTCACCAGCCTGTAGATGAGGAGACAGAGTCCAACCATCTCAGGTATCCATTTCAGAGTTAAAGTATGCCACGGACTTGCATCTCGCTCAAATAGGGAACATTACGCAAAACTCTGCGTAGGTGGTGCCACTAGCACTGTCCATCACAATCGGGGTGTCTACCGCGAAGAAAATCGAAATTTCGTTATCTAATCTCTCTACCACTCTTGCATATTCGAGGGATAAAGATGCAGATAACCAAATTTCGATTTTCGCGTTTCGTCAAAAACAGTTTAAGGCACAGTATGTATAAGTTACTCTATGGTTTACTAGCTAGCTTAGTGCTACACTCTGGCGGCAGAACATTGGAGTAATACCCCCTATTGGGAACAGTTCATTAAAGAAGACAGCTCTCAGTCAATTTATTTCTTAAGAACAATAAAATATAATGAAATTGTCATTCGTCTATAGCCCGTAGCCCTTTCAAATTTCACGGAAATTTGCAATAATCTACAGCATTTTTGCGGTTTAAGTTACGTTGGGATGTTTACACAATTTACGATATGTAATCGTTACCCACACACCATACACGGAACACCATAGATGGCGCTAGCCGGGGTGCACGCAGACCAAAAAGGAGATGGCGGGACGACTTGGACGTATTTAATCCGGATTGGCGGGAACGTACAAACGATAGGGTTGAGTGGAGGAAAGGAGGGGAGGCCTTTGCCCAGCAGTGGGGTGCTAAACTAGGCTAACGAAAAAAACACATCTCGTGATTGTACTTTATTACCAAAGCATAGAGTCCTAAGTGCAACACATTTGTCCACAGATTATTCCAGAACCCGGTGGGCATGACGCGAGCGGAGGTGATCGAGCGCTTTAACGCTAATGTCGGTTACAGCGGACTCAACTATTCCGTCAGTGCTGATGTAAGTACATACTATTATTTACTCGATTGCAAAAATGCCAGCCAGAAAACGACCTTAAAGCTTTAAATTTATGATTGAATTTTGATTCTCTTCGACAACTTGATATTACGTCAGTGAGAAGAGAAGGGAATAGCAATGAGCATTGGTAAAGCCTGCAAAATTTTCACGAACATTAAAACGCGCAAAAATATATGATAGGTACGCTTAAAAAACAACAAATAAAAAAAATCGTGTAAGATATAATTTCAGGTGACTGCATTTTGTACAGAAACGAATGTTTATTTCTTTAATTACCTTCATCATAAAGTCAAGTACAGTCGGCATCAGATAGATAGTGACGGCCAAAGTGGTTAAATATATCGGAATATATCAATATTTCTATCTATTCGTACTTGATGCTACTTCAGACCGTCTGTCGAGGACTAATTCGAGGTTTTATATGTTATTTACTTTTTATATATTTTGTCTATGTTTTACGGTATTTTGTTTTACCTTTTGTTTTTTACACTAGCTGTCATTAAATGCTGTTTGAAAAGCCCAGCTTTTTCGTTTGCTCCCAAAATTTTAGCTATCGAAGTGGAAATTGTCCTGGATTCCGGGACACCGTCACTATCTATTTGAAGCTGACTGTACGCCACCATTCAGTGTATAGTGTCAGTGTCACGGATAATGGCTTTTACTAATATCGTAATATCTTGAATCGCAAATCAGGATATTAAATATATCAAAACGGGTCACGTCGTCGAAAATCGCTCGACATGTTTCACTCTGTGCCGAGGAGTATCACCGGGAGCTCGCGTTGGTGGACCGGCGCAGACATCGATTTGAGTGACCCGTTTTAATGTATTTAATATGTCTGTGTCTCACCGAAGTTTTGCTACTCTAAATCAGGACTTGAGAAGCTTTTACTAACATGATTTTTCTAGTGCATGATGATGATGAATGAATAGTATAACACGTAGCATTGTTAGAGTAGTTTTAGTTAAATATGATTTTTTTTTTGTCTTAACTTTGCTTGTTATTTATATTTTTAGTGAACGTAAATTCATCAAAAACCAGTCTTATAAGTTAGGCACTTGTCCCACCAAGAGCGAGTAAGCGATTAACTATCGGCGATTTTCTCGCCCAAGAAACGAACAAAAGATAAGGATTTTGTGTTAGTAAAAGAGACACATATATTAATAGTTCATCGCTGGCTGTTCACACTGCCGGCGAGAACACTCGCTCTACTAGTTTGTCGCCGCGATAAGATAAAACCAGCTCAGCGGTATGTACTCGCTCGGCGATGCTCGCTTCGTAGTTAGAACTCAAGCTGCGAGACCAATCAGTCTGCGTGTTCGGCTACGCTGCTCCGCCCGAGCGAGTGACGCGAGTAATAGCCCGTCGCACTCGAACACTCGCCTATAGCCGAGCTACAAAACTATTGGAGCTAACATTCGCTTCTCGCCGCTCGCCCACTCGTTTCTAGTTTATCGTTCTACTCGCTTATCGCTCATCGTCGGCGGTGGGACAAGTGCCTTATAATGCATATCTCAGTGAAATGTAGTTTTTAATTCACATAATGGTTTTTATACATTTGATTTTCTATCTTACCATACTAATTAAGTCTATATTATTTCTAAACAAAATTTGTATTAATTATCAAACAAAGAAAATTTAAAATAGAGGACTATTGTCAAAGTAAATTATATCCTCCTAAGTCCCAAGGTCCTACCTATAGTACTTATTCAGTTCAATGAAATTTAAATCATATTCGATTGGAACAAAATTGCTTTTGCTTTGTTTCGTTAAATTTTTGAACAACGCAAAATCAACTCTATTTCTTACATTGTAGGTTCAAATTTCTATGGCAAATTTGGCATTTTGCATTTGTATGACTGGGCCTTAGGAGGATAAAGTCAGTACATTTACTGCTATCTTTCGACACAAATGATTAAAACTTTTAGAACGCCATTTGCCTTTGATCCTTATTCCTTCACTGATATGTGTTAAATTTGTTAAAAATGGCGTTCTAAATGTTTTATACATTTGTGTCGAAAGATGGCAGTAAATGTACTGACTACATAATTTACTTTGGCAATAGTCCTCTATTTTAAATTCTCTTTGGTTGGTCCTTTAAATTTTCGACATAGGCACGTATTGTGCTAATTACCGCACTAGGGCGATAAAGTAGCATTATATGTACTGTAAACTATATTATTTACCTGTAAACATGTATCTACTTGCATGCTCCACCCGCTGCCCATAATGCATCGTATATTTTCGTTTGCATCGTGTTTTGTTTGCCATTTTGATTTGTTTGTGCCTTGTAGGCCCCTTCCCTGTTGTGGCGGATACTTACATGGGATATAGTAAGTCCCCTATATATATTTTTGGGTATTTGACACTTCAATTTAAACCTTGCAGTTTGCGCACAAGGCTCACAATAGCTTGCTATGTAGGTACACTAAACACAGGGATATAAAACACATTTTTTTGCATTTTGGTCAAAGGGGTATCATATTCATCAAGAAAAACATTGACATACTTTTTTCAGTAAAATGCTTTAGGACATTGTTTTTTTATATCTCATAACTTTTGGTGGCAAGCTCAATATGTGCTTAAATAAAATATTGTTCAGAATTTACAAATCATACTACCTTCCGCCAAAAGTTATAAGTAAGAAACCATGAAAATCAGATATTAATTTTACTTATAATATGCATATCATATAGTTACTCATAGGAATGTTCTTGTCCATGTTTCACCAAAAATGACTTAATAAATAGGTAGCATGTAAAAACAAGAACGTGAGTCTTAATGTTTTCTATTTTCAGCGCTTATTCGCTGAGAATAAGGAGAAGCTGATAACGGGAGCGCTGAGCGCTCTCGTGAACAGCACCGCTACAAGCGCTACGTTGCCTCCGAGAGAGCTAGAGGCGCTGTTTCATGCGCTGAGGCGGCTGTGTGCGAGCAAAGTGGGTTTCGCTGCTTTTACTGCGTTGCCGGGGTATGTATTGCTTTATGAAAACAAAATAGACTGCTAAGTGTGTGTACAGGGCGCTAAATGCGCTCGGGAGCAGTCACGCTGCAAGTGCCTCCGAGAAAGCTAGAGGCGCTGTTTCATGCGCTGAGGTGGCTGTGTGATGAATTGATGATTTGTAGGTATTATGTCAGTAATAGCAAAGAGTTTATTAATAGTACAGTCAAGGAATTTAAATTCCGACCCATTTTGTACTTTGTCACAGTGACAACCGTATGAGGTCTCTAGCGGCTTTCATATTGATTGTCACTGTGACAAAGTATGAAATGGGTCGGAATTTAAATTCCTTGACTGTACAAGAGGTATAAAATCGATAAAAGAGTCATGCCAGTTTTAAACTACCTTTTACCTTTTAGTAAGAACTAAAAACCAGCAAGTAACTACTTGACCGACCACAAGAGTTAAATAACTGGTAGATTTATAAAAATGCCAGTTTTGAGCTAGAGGTGAGGAGAGCACGTCGAGGGACCCCCAGACAGGCCAAGAACGAGTGTGTACATGCTGCTCCCTTCTCATCTCGCTGTTCCTTGTCTCGTCTCACGCTTCTCCGATTGGATCGGAGCGGTGCCGAGACTCTCGGCGAGAGGTACACATACCTACAGCTAACATGAGGCTTTTATTTGCGTTAGCGTCGCCGTGTTCACCGTGTGTGTAATATTACCTGCGTATTTGTGCAGATGATTTTTTAAACTATGCATGTTTGTTACTTATCCCATTTTCCAGATTCCGCGAATGGATCGGCTCGGCCGTGGTGGGCGCGCTGCGTCGCGGCTCGGCGGCGTGCTCGCACGCGGCTCTGGATGCGGCTTGCGCCCTCATGCAGCCGATGCACCACGAGCCAGATCTGAGGCAGGAACAGCTGAATAAGGCCTCCATGTTGGCTACTCAGCCTTTCTTGGAGGGATTACTGTCCATGTGGGCGGAACATGTTGTGAGTATTATACAAAAGATACCAACAAGTTACAGCGACGGCAGCTTGTTCGCACGCGGCTCTAGATGCGGCTTGCGCCCTCATGCAGCCGATGCACCACGAGCCGGATCTGAGGCAGGAACAGCTGAATAAGGCCTCCATGTTGGCTACACATTACACAACCCTTTCTAGAGGGTTTACTCTCTATGTGGGCGGAACATGTTGTGAGTATTATACAAAAGATACCAACAAGTTACAGCGACGGCAGCTTGTTCGCACGCGGCTCTGGATGCGGCTTGCGCCCTCATGCAGCCGATGCACCACGAGCCGGATCTGAGGCAGGAACAGCTGAATAAAGCCTCCATGTTGGCTACTCAGCCTTTCTTGGAGGGATTACTGTCTATGTGGGCGGAACATGTTGTGAGTATTATACAAAAGATACCAACAAGTTACAGCGACGGCAGCTTGTTCGCACGCGGCTCTGGATGCGGCTTGCGCCCTCATGCAGCCGATGCACCACGAGCCGGATCTGAGGCAGGAACAGCTGAATAAAGCCTCCATGTTGGCTACACAACCTTTTCTAGAGAGTTTACTGTCCATGTGGGCGGAACATGTTGTGAGTATTATACAAAAGTTACCAACAAGTTACAGCGACGGCAGCTTGTTCGCACGCGGCTCTGGATGCGGCTTGCGCCCTCATGCAGCCGATGCACCACGAGCCAGATCTGAGGCAGGAACAGCTGAATAAAGCCTCCATGTTGGCTACTCAGCCTTTCTTGGAGGGATTACCGTCCATGTGGGCGGAACCTGTTGTGAGTATTATACAAAAGATACCAACAAGTTACAGCGACGGCAGCTTGTTCGCAAGCGGCTCTGGATGCGGCTTGCGCCCTCATGCAGCCGATGCACCACGAGCCAGATATGAGGCAGGAACAGCTGAATAAGGCCTCCATGTTGGCTACTCAGCCTTTCTTGGAGGGATTACTGTCCATGTGGGCGGAGCATGTTGTGAGTATTATACAAAAGATACCAACAAGTTACAGCGACGGCAGCTTGTTCGCACGCGGCTCTGGATGCGGCTTGCGCCCTCATGCAGCCGATGCACCACGAGCCAGAACTACGGCAGCGACAGCTGAATAATGCTTCCATGTTGGCAACTCAGCCTTTCTTGGAGGGATTGTTATCCATGTGGGCGGAGCATGTTGTAAGTACAACATGATAATGATTCAAAGTAGTTTTTAGTGACACGCAAGCCTTAGAAGCAGCGCAAAGACTGAACGACCTTGAGTTAAGTACTCAAAGTCGGTACTTGGCTAAGTACTCTTTAAGCCTAAGAATTAACTCAGTGCTCTAAGCTTCTATCCTGGAGTTAGTTTGCGGAAAATGCCCAATCTAAGTAACTAGGCTCTCATCGCTTAATAGTTTGATATGGTCAAAGTATGTCAGTAACAAAGCCATGACAGCTTTATTGACTATGTATTTTTTTACAGACTGCCGGAAGCGGCGCGCTGGTCGTGGCGGCCATGCTGGATTTCCTCACGTTCGCGCTATGCGTGCCGTACAGTGAAACTACGGATGGCAAGCAGTTCGACCAGCTACTCGAAATGGTCGCCAACAGAGGACGAGTGCTCTTTAAACTCTTTGAGGTACTTGTATATCTTTGTACAAAGAATATGAGACGACTTAAAGATTTAGTCAGACCCAACCGGCAGTGAAAGCGATTAGCGATCGACTATTTTCGAGCGCAAGAAATGTATTTGTACTTGTTAATCCCATATGATAAAACCGGACAAGTGCGAGTCGGACTCGCCCACCGAGGGTTCCGTACTTTTTAGTATTTGTTGTTATAGCATCAACAGAAATACATCATCTGTGAAAATTTCAACTGTCTAGCTATCACGGTTCGTGAGATACAGCCTGGTGACAGACGGACGGACGGACGGACAGCGAAGTCTTAGTAATAGGGTCCCGTTTTACCCTTTGGGTACGGAACCCTAAAAAGATGATGATGTTCAGATTGTACAGTATTTCCATTTGTGCATCACACAATACAATTTACTAATTTTTGTTCGCTGACCGTTCATACTGCTTTTTTTTAGATAAAACGCTAGGGAAAAAAAGCGTCTTGCAATTCAAATCCTCAACAACAGCTCTGATCAGGGTCATCAATCATCATTGATGATTCTTGTAGGGTCATCACCCTACAAGAATAGATGTCAATGACTGTACTTTCAATGCCTGTCAATGGGTAGTTTATCCTACTTAAATATTTTAAATATGCAATTTCTAATTCAATAACTTTTTACAGCACCCATCAATGGCTATAGTGAAAGGCGCAGGTCTAGTGCTTCGCGCTTTGGTCGAGGAAGGCGGTTCGGGCGTTGGCTCTAGAATGCAAGCGCTAGCGTTGGCCGAAGCGGCATTACCAAGACATCTGCTCACAGCATTGTAAGTAACATTTATTCAATTGTGGATTTTCTAGTTCGTTATCACGTTGATTGCCACATCACGCGGCGTCGCGTGATGCAGTCCATTACCCTGTGGCCGATGACGCGATGTCGCGTGATAAAGCCATACAGTTTTGTTCGCGCCGCAAAATGGTGGCCGTAGCGTACTGGCTTATGGCATTAGTTTTGGCCACTAGAGAAGGGATTTACCTATTCGACATTCGTTGGCCATCTCGGTATGTTCGCCATTTTTGGCTTGGCAATCAACGTGTTAACCTAGGTTGGTGTCTAAGAAATTTTTGATCCTGTATATAAATGGAGTCGATTACCATAAAAAGATATTTTGAAATTGTCGATTTTGTTATTTTACTGAAATTTTATTCCAAAATCTGCAAATGTCAGTATTTTAAATTAAAAAGTTAGGCAAGGTCTCCTAAGACCCTTTTCAGCAGCAAGGGACGATTTACTTTTCCATCCTGTACATACTGTCGCCATCAGATGTATCGGAGCGGCCAAGGTGTTCACAATATCTGAGCACGCACTCTAACTCCCTGACAACAGAGGCGTGTTCAGATATTTGTGAGCACCTTGGCCGCTCCGATATATCTGATGGCGACTGTACACAGGTCTGGGCCATGGGTTAATAATATTGTAATAATGAACGCGTTCCAATCATTGTTGTGTCGCAGGTATGCTGGGGCCAGGTTGCACCACAGGCATCTAGCCAGGCATTTGGTGGCGCTTTGGTTAGTCGACCATGCACCAGCTCATAATTTACTTAAACGAATCATGGTGAGTATCTTTTTCTATATTAATCTTCAAGTTTAGTCGCCATTCTGTTATATCTGAGCGCCCAAAGTTTGCACTTTGGCACATATTTGCATATGTGAACAGTTTCAGAGTTTCAAGTTTTAGTAAGATAGCCAGAGACATACGTGTGTGATATATGTTTCCTCGTTAGGTGCCTTATCCATCATATAATCTTGGTTTGTTGAAATGAGATTAGCTTTAATGTAACCCTCTAAAATAAAATTTACCCAGTCCAGTCGCCTTTTCAAACAAAGTAGGAAACGTGCATAATAAGTTTTTGGCAAAAATTTCATTTTTGGTACAAGTTTTTATCGTTGACTGTACTTTTCTTTCCACGGACAACTAATGCTCATCGAGACAATTCTAAAAACCCCAAACACAGTTAGGTTTCGTTGTTTTATCACATAGTTCCTATGGCCACCTCCGGTCTCCATCATCAGATCAGCTCGATGACACCATAATATTGCATTGTCACCCGACTTACGTATTGTATGCAAAATTTCAGCTCAATCGGAAACCGGGAAGTGGATCAAATTTAACTTGCAAGATTTGATTACACACAGACAGACAACGGTCAGGTGAAACTAAATGCTTGTAAAAAGCAAAAAAGATCTCTTAACCTCTTGTTTAATTTGATAAAAAAATATATTTAATTTTAGCCCTCCGGACTTCTGGCTTTCCTCGAATCGACAGAGGCGCCACCTGCGGCGGCGTTAGAAGCAGACCGCATAAACGAGAGAGACAACTTGGAGCTAGCACAAGCTTCGGTGAAGCCGCGCGCGGCGCACTGGGAGGCGTTGGAGCGGCAGGTCAAATACGTCGAGAAACATCTAGAGGTGTGTATATATTTTGGCTATGTGTGTAACAGTGGCGGTACCAGCTGCGGCGTTAGAAGCAGACCGGATAAACGAGAGAGACAACTTGGAGCTAGCACAAGCTTCGGTGAAGCCGCGCGCGGCGCACTGGGAGGCGCTGGAGCGGCAGGTCAAATACGTCGAGAAACATCTAGAGGTGTGTGTACATATTGGCTATGTGTGTAACAGTGGCGGTACCTGCTGCGGCGTTAGAAGCAGACCGGATAAACGAGAGAGACCACTTGGAGCTAGCACAAGCTTCGGTGAAGCCGCGCGCGGCGCACTGGGAGGCGCTGGAGAGGCAGGTCAAATACGTCGAGAAACATCTAGAGGTGTGTATATATATTGGCTATGTGTGTAACAGTGGCGGTACCAGCTGCGGCGTTAGAAGCAGACCGGATAAACGAGAGAGACAACTTGGAGCTAGCACAAGCTTCGGTGAAGCCGCGCGCGGCGCACTGGGAGGCGCTGGAGCGGCAGGTCAAATACGTCGAGAAACATCTAGAGGTGTGTATATGTCGGCGGCCGATCGTAAGATCAGGCAGATCATAATGTTCCTGTGTAATGTTTTGACGATAGTCACATTAAACCAATATATAGGTAAGGTAGATTCGTTAGGTTGCTTCAGATGCCCGATAAAAATATTACAGGAAGAAGAAAAAAAAGATCCGCTGAAAATACACGTTATTACATAGGTTACGAGAATAGTAAAGAACCTGAAACCATGCGACTACTTTTTATAAAATAATATATTTTTGTTTTTAGCCACCCATTCATGTAAGACTGCATGGTTTGGGGGTTTATCTAATTTCACACACTTTTTGGGTGTTTGGAAGTGTTATATGTTATAGATTAGATACATATCCATGAGTGGATCGTGTGGGCAAACTTTTCAGAAACAGAGCCTTACAGCCTTATTCGAACTTTAAGATACGTCTATAAAATTAATAGATAAAAGATAAGATAAAAAGATAAAAAATAGTTTATTCAAGTAGGCATATTACAATGCGCTTATGAACGTCAAATAAACCTTTACCGGCTCCAACCGTACACCTCTGCCCCGAGAAGATTTAAATCCCCCCTCAATTGGAGGAGGGTATCCCAATATGGGACCGGCAACAAACTCGGCGGGACACATCTTTTCAAAACATTATTACATCTTATAATTAACATGCATTACGAGTAATTAAGATATAATAGATCTCGAAACGATATGGATTAGATGTGTCAGTGACAAAAGTGATGTTTTTGTTTGAAGAAACGTCACATTTGACACTGACATATCTAATCCATATATTTCCTAGATCTATTAACTGACGTATCTTAAAGTTGGAATCGGGACGAAACTCAATAGAAATAATTAAACCACTTTTAGAAATCTTAGAGCCAGAAAGGTTGATTTGAGTGTTTTTGAAGAACGTTTAAGTGTATTATTGTATGATTCGTGTGAGATACATAAATGGATTTACATTTAAAAGTTGTATGTAATTATGTATCATAATTCTGAACGTTTTTTTAGTTACCATCCATTCAGCTTTGATGTGTCGGCGGCCGATCGTAAGATCAGGCAGATCGTAATGTTCCTGTGTATTGTTTTGAGGATAGTCACATTAAACCAATATATAGGTAGGATAGACTCGTTAGGTTGCTTCAGATGCCCGAAGGGCAAACTGCCCAGAAATAGGAGCCCCACGTAGTGGGGCTTCGTCGACTCTGGGAACGAGTCAAAGATTTTCACGTTTCAAGGGCTCGCGGTCGGGTCCGGGTTTCGGGTACCCGTTGCCGGGGCCCCGTTCTCGTGTTACACGGCACCGGATTTGTGGCCCGTTCGGAACGGATAATTAGGATCCGTGCAATTAAGATCCGTGTACCCGTGTTACCCGTGTGTCCGGATCCACGGATATTAATTACACACGGGTCCGGCCCGTTCTCGACGTATAGTGACGATGGCGATCGATCGCGTTCTTTATAAAACCAAAGAATCTTATACCTTTAAACGAGCAATTCCATTATATTCAAATACTAAATGTACTATTTAACTAAACAGACCTGTAACCATTACTATTGTTACCAATAAACTTTCATTTTCATTTTTTCATTTTCATTTTTTCATTTTCATTTTTTCAATTTCTATTTTTCGAGCATCTCGGAAATGGCTTTAACGGTTTCGATTAAATTTGCTGGGCGGGGGGAACAAAACGAAAAAAAAAAACAGAACGGCAACAACTAGGTATGACTAAATGAAAACAGCGGAACTAAGATTAGAAACTTTGACCGACTGAGTTGCAAACTAAAATCTTAAAAAATCCATAACTGAAAAAAATCCAATTCTTGTTTGTAAAACAGCACGGCTACTTCTTTAACTTTCCAAACAAGAGGTATGCCGGGTAAAATACCTGTGTCAAAATTACCACGGCTATTTTATTGCATGTGCCGCCCGCAAACCATTATTATCTTAATCTACACGTGTACATTTCTATGAACTTCGCACGAAATAAAAATTATCTAAGTAATAAGTGGGAATGTGAGAAAAAACTAGAGTCGGACAAAAAAAAGTCTTCAGCGGATTTGATAGCTCACGCAGTGCAAGTGTCATTTATACGTCATAATTTCATAGAAATTGCGATTGAAAAAAAATGTAGATTTAACCAAATCAATACGTTCATTTCATAAATTAACGTATTGATTTGGTTAAATCTACATTGTAAGCCTATGATTACAGTTCTTATTTAGGTATTTATTATGTGTTCCGTACTCCACATCGGATATCTTCATTGAGAGAGTAACGCGATCGTTGACCAATGATGCCGCTAGCGTCTATGTAGTCGCTCCGCCCCACGCCGTGACGTAGTTCCGCTTCCACTTCCTGCGAACCGTTGCTCGCTTCCCGCTACTCGCCACCGCCATGTCATTGTTTCGTCGACCGTCTTGACCGATGGTCCGCAAATATTTTTTGCGTATATTTTTGCAGCATGGTGCTTTAACATTTCCGATCCAAAGCTCGGTCGATTAAAATAGTGAGATATGGCAGAGATCGCCACTATTAGTCTTTTGGCGGTCTCGCGATCGAAGCCATCGAACGGTGCTTTTCGATTCTACCCACTTTTTTCTTGCTAAATTAATTTTCGCATTCCATGCTGCTAAAATCGTTACCGTTAACTCGCATTTTCGAGATCGAAGTAGGAAGTGCGTCAGTGGTTTTTGTTAACAAGTGGTAACAAGTCGCTCCGCATCGGAGAGGGAACGTGCGGTCATCGTGCCTGCGGCGGCGGGGGCGGCGCGACGGCGGACGGCCTGCGCGCGCCGCTGCCGGGTGCCGCGCTTCGCTGATAAGGAGGTTTGGATTGTCTCGAACCATCCGGTGAGCCAGTTTAAGATATTCTAGAAGTTACTTCGTCACTAAAGGAGGGTTCTCAGGCAGTAGCCTGGGAGTACCTCGTGTTGTTAGTTGCGGCGCGACCGGGGCGCCCCGTCCCCCGGCGCGGGGGCGCGGGCCCGGCGCCCGCCCCCGCCCGCGCGCGCCGCGTCTTCTGCTGTCGTCCAAGGTGACTCCGAGACACCGCGACGCTGCGGGCCACGGTGGACGCCTCCAGTCCGCAGGACTCGGCGAGACGTCACACGCCCGCTCCTGTTACTGCAGTCGCGGTGCGGACGCCTCCAGTCCGCGGGACTCCGAGAGACGTCACACGCCCGCTCCTGTTGCTGCAGTCGCGGTGCGGACGCCTCCAGTCCGCGGGACTCCGAGAGACGTCACACGCCCGCTCCTGTTGCTGCAGTCGCGGTGCGGACGCCTCCAGTCCGCGGGACTCCGAGAGACGTCACACGCCCGCTCCTGTTGCTGCAGTCGCGGTACGGACGCCTCCAGTCCGCGGGACTCCGAGAGACGTCACACGCCCGCTCCTGTTGCTGCAGTCGCGGTGCGGACGCCTCCAGTCCGCGGGACTCCGAGAGACGTCACACGCCCGCTCCTGTTGCTGCAGTCGCGGTACGGACGCCTCCAGTCCGCGGGACTCCGAGAGGCGTCACACGCCCGCTCCTGTTGCTGCAGTCGCGGTGCGGACGCCTCCAGTCCGCGGGACTCCGAGAGACGTCACACGCCCGCTCCTGTTGCTGCAGTCACGGTGCGGACGCCTCCAGTCCGCGGGACTCCGCGAGACGTTACACGCCCGCTCCTATTGCTGCAGTTGCGGTGCGGACGCTTCCAGTCCAGCGGGACTCCGAGAGATCCGCGTGGCTCTGCGAGACGTCACACGCCCGCTCCTGCAGCTGCGGGCGCATCGCGGGTGGATCGCGCCAAGGTGAAGGCGGACCGCTTCTGCGTCCCGACTGCTCTAGCGGAAGGAAGGTAAGTTACGTGTAAGCAGTGGAAATGCTACGAGTACAGCGACGATCGCCGCGTTGGTTGCCGCCCGTCATGACGCCGCTGGTGACCTACGCGCCGGTGGTGGCCACCACGATGGCACCGCCGAGGGCAACAGCGTCGCCGTGATGATGTGTGCAGCTACGAGCCTAGCCATCGGCGCCTCCCGTGCCGGTAACGTCCGTCACGCGCACCGGCGCCTGTCGAGCTGGCCGCCACGACGGCGCCTCTCGCACCTGAGCCTGGCGACGGTGGCCGCCATGATGGCGCCGCCCGCTCGATGACGCCGCCTGCCCCCCGAGCTGGCCGCCACGATGGCGCCTCTCGCATTACGCATCGACGCGGCGGCGGCGGCTGCCACAATGGCACTGCCCGCCACGATGATGCCGCCCGCCACGATGGCACCACCACCTGCGCACTGGCGCCTCTCGAGCTGGCCGCCACGATGGCGCCTCTCGCCTCACAGCAGTGCCTCCCAGACCAGCCAGCCAGACGGCGACCGCCTCATGCACCGGTGCCTCCCGAGCTGGCCGCCACGATGGCGCCTCTCGCATCACGCACCGGCGCCTCCCGAGCCGGTGGCGGCGGCCGCCACGATGGAGCCGCCCGCCTCACGCGACAACGCCTCTAGAGCGGGCCGCCACTATGGGTCCTCGCCTCACGCACCAGCGCTTCCCGAACCAGTGGCGGCCGCCATGAGCCGCCCGGCCTCAGGCACCGGTGCCCCACCCCCCCCCCCCCGAGCCGGCCGCCACGATGGCGCCCCTAGCTCCACGCACCGGCGCCTCCCGAGCGGCGGCGGTTGCCACAATCACGCCGATGCTGTCCACCGATGCTGCAACTACGACGATGTCGTCCCTTGCTCGCTGGGCGCCACAGTATCAGTTTTGTCCTGTCCACATGGTTCCATTGAGGTACGCAGGCGCCTATAGCTATGGTGCAGGTATAGGTATGGTATGGTACAGCACGAACAGACCGCTAAGCTCTTGGTTTCGGGTAAAGAATCCTCCGGCGACGGCAGACAAGGTCGTAAAGAGCCCCGTCCTAGTGCGGCTCGACTGCCCGGAGTTGAAAGCGGTAAGATATGTCGATACTCAGAGGAAAATACGTCGTGTTCCCGGGCTTCATAAAGGTGCTGATCGACTTCGCTGTGTCGCTTCGAAGTTCCTACGACTTCTCGAGGCCATGGAGTGGTCCAACCGGAGAACAGCTAGCGACAAGGCCCTGTGCGACCGCTCGAAACCGAGGTGAAAGGCATCGAAAAGGTCTGCAGACTTCACATAATTATCTCTGCTTGCTCGCGCTCTCCAGCTTAACTTCCGTCTTACAAAGACGAACTCGTGCGAAAAGCCATAATAAACAAAATGGGACAAATAAACCCGCTGCGCCTGAACAAGCTTGAGTTTCCGGTGCTAAGAGAAAGGGGCCAGGAGGACTCCAGCAGTTTCCATCTGTCTATATTCGACTTTATCGAAACACTTTTGTTACGCAAAGCGCCAAAATCGATTTTAGACTTGATTTCATCAGTTCGATTTCCTTAAAAGCATGCTACTAACTCGATGCCCTATACTAACTCGATATAGGGTGTCTCTTCGGATAAAGCGAATTAGACCATCACGCTCCTAGACATCACGTGGGACACGCGGCACAACACACCGATTGAAAGTTTTCTTTTTCACGACATACAGGCCTGCCTTGCTGCAGAGTTTCTCGCAGAAATGAGACCCAATGCCTTCTGTTCAGTCTCAAATTCGCAAACTTTAGTTCATGGAGGAAGGTGAAGCCTTCGCAGTCCCCAGCAACACGGAGCTGCCGAAAGCCTCGCACCACTTTCTTCCTCATCTTATGCAAGCAGTCCGTTACAATCTCCAATATTGGTAGACAATGTACGAGGTAAGGCCCTTTCAGCGAAGAGTAACCGTTAACGGGCCGCATCTGCAGCGCTGACGACAGAAGTGTAAACATACAACCGCACCGGTACAGTATACATAAAACGACGGCGACACTACATCCCTTCCGTTACTACGGCTGTCGCAAAAACTGCTGATGCCAGCAGATCGTCTACAGGTCGCGCTGGTTGCTTGCTACTTGCCAGGTCGGTACAACCCCCGAGGGCGACGGTTTATCAAGAAGTCACTGCGCGCCCGAGTGGCAGCTGCGCCCAGCAGCCGCCGAGACTGGCTTCACCTGACAGGCGCCTTGTTGGCCGGCCTCCGCTTTCGAGAGCCCTCGCACTGTGCCACGGTATTTCTTAACAGACTCATTGAACTGCTACCACGACCTTTGACAGCTGCCTGTGAGACTTGGCATGGATGTCTCCACCTCCCAGCCTAGTCTGTGTACTGCGACGGCGTGATAAGGAGTCTTAAAGCAGCTGTGGTAAGCTTGCAATTTACTGGCGGTCCTAGTAAACACAACGTCAGACCGCCCTCCCTTACGAGTCAACGACCTTAAGAATGAGGCGTAGCTCCTGTCAGATAGGACGCTCCAACACCGAGCTGGCGGGATCAGGAGTGACATCCGCTACTGGCGTGACTGGCGCATGCATATAACATGCCAAGGTCTAACGCTACGTAGCGAACGAAACGCAACTGTCACTGTCTCACTAATATGGAAGAACTGGATATTCCCGATTCCGGTACTGTGTTTGTATAGAAAACAGTAACGGGAGCCCCTAGATCGTCCCCTTGTCTAGGCTGCATGTACGGCCACAATGTAGAAACGGTCTTTATGGTGCATCAAAAATAAGATCAACTGCCAGGTACCTCTATCCAGTGAAGTAGCGAGCTATCTCAGACGTCTATTTCTATTATTCATGTTAGCTTTCAGAACGATACTCGTTCATAAGCCTCTCACAAGTGCTGTGTATGAACCACTATCGGACACTATGCCTTCTTCCAACGCCATTAATAGCGAGACCAGCGCCTCCCAAAGCACGAGCTTGGGACGCGAGACATCTACTTGCCCTAATTTAAATAGCCCTACAACGTTAGGTACGTTAGAAGAAGTACGATAGAATAGCTGCCGCACTTTTGCTGTTAGCATCAGGCCGCAGGGTCAATGACCTTACTCTACTACACTGTAGCCCGGGCAATTACATAGATAACTTTAACGCTATTATTTTGTGTCCGAAATTCGGCTCTAAACCAGATAACGTGTCTTACCGACTGGACTCTTAGAAGCTCCGGAATAAAGTATAGACCCAGTATAAGTAGGTAGTCTGGGTACGTCACCTTGCGAGAATTACACAAAATGTTAGGGGACACTTCGCTTATTTCTTTCAGCCACAGTCTCATCCAAGCCGGCCTCGCCTACGATTGCTTTTGATCCACGATGTACTTAATAACTAAATTGGCTGGAAAGCTATTCACTTAGCGATATTTTCGCTTATGTTAATTGGGAACATGACTCGCCGAGATTCTGCGGACCGGATGCGATTTCGAATGAGAATTCTCTTAAACCAGTTTAACGTCAGATTCGAACCTGAGATTACAATTTCAATTCTCAATTTCCTGTAATTCACATTATAACGAGTCACTGTGATTTCATGGGTTGCAATATGGTGTATACATATTTATTCTTTCTCTGAGTTCTATATATGACAGTAGGTGTAGCCCTATCGCTTGCGCGCCCGCTAACTCGCCACCAGGAGATAATAAACAGGTCTCAATGAAGATATCCGATGTGGAGTACGGAACACATAATATAAAAATTTTACCTTCCAATAAAATTATTATTATGTTTCCTATCCACATCGGATATCTGAGTAATGCCTTCCTGGCAGGCTACTAGGCTACTTTTATGCCGACGGTACTTCTCCTCAACAATGACATGGCGGTGGCGAGTAGCGGGAAGCGAGCAACGGTTCGCAGGAAGTGGAAGCGGAACTACGTCACGGCGTGGGGCGGAGCGACTACATAGACGCTAGCGGCATCATTGGTCAACGATCGCGTTACTCTCTCAATGAAGATATCCGATGTGGATAGGAAACATAATAATAATTTTATTGGAAGGTAAAATTTTTATATTATTTTAAGTGTTAGTTGAGTTTAAGATTATGTTTAGTTCAATTACGTACATATTAGTAACGTGCAACGTTACAAAGTATGACGTTTAAAATAACTCTTCCACTGCGTGGGCTATCAAATCCACTGCAGACTATTCTTGGTCTGACTCTAGTATCTTAATATTTATTATAAACCTACATGCTCATTATTTAATCATTTTTACAAGCAGTAACATTTAATATACAATTAATATAATTTAATATAATTCGACTAAATTACATTTCAGCAACACCTCCATATTTTTTTTTCACAAAATAAATCAAGACATTATCCACCAGTAGAATACCACCTCTTAAATATTGTTTAAACTCGAACCGGCCGGAGGAGTCGGTCCGCCGGCGCCGTGTATTGAATACCCGAACGAAGCCGAAGTCCGCGGCTCCGGAGCCGAGCGTAGATCCGGAGCCGAACGCACTACACGGGAACGGATCTTGACGGGTTCGTGTAATTCGGAGGCTTAGCACCGCCGGGGCTAAGAACACGGATACACGGGTTGGCGTGTAGCACGGATATCGGGAGCCCTATTCACGATATGCCTAGGAATTTCACGATATGCCTGATCTTACGATCGGTCGCCGAGAGATGCATCAAAATTTAGTTGAACATCATTTTTATCAGTAAATTGATCATACGTAACAGACGAGCGTGTGTGTCGTGTTTGTACTTTTTATTCTTAGGTTATTAATTAATATTCTCTGGCTAACCAATGCATCAGTAGAAAAACCGGACAAGTGCGAGTCGGACTAGCCCACCGAGGGTTCCGTATTTTTTTAGTATTTGCTTGTAACAGGCTATTTTGGTGTTTTGGTTTTTAAGAGCTATGGACTATCAGTGGTACTCAGGGTTCGTGGGTCTGACGCTCTATTGTCACACTACACGTCTGTGATATTCCTAAAGATCTATTTAATAACTAAAATTAATTTTAGACAGGGAGAATGAGAAGTAATGGGCGCCAGCACGCTGTAAAGCGTACAGAAAGGTAAAAATAAGATGAGAAAAAGAAAACTATTGTTTAAGCTCGAGACAATTAAATATAATATCAATGCTTTACACAAGGAAAACAGTAGTACAGTAAGGCAATACAGAAAATAACCTTACTATGCTATCGGACTGGCCACGCAGTCTCAGTTAAAGTTTATTATGTCTATGCACTAATTATGCACTGAGCACTTGAAGTTTATTAAGAGGCCACTATTGCGTGAAGCTAATTAAAGTCTATTGATACTAGCACACCTAAATCACGTGTCACGCCAGAGGCGCATAGGTGGCAGCCAAAAGCCGCGGTGACACGTGCCGAAACCGTCAGCCACGTGTCCAAGTGACCGCCTATCTACCACGCCCGCGTCGCGATGCGCAACAAGAATCACGAGCCCGAAAGAGCCAATAACAAATTAGATCTGACCACACCTGAGTCACGTGTCCGTAGCAGAAGCCGGTGAAGCCGTGGCTACGCACTACTCCAGAGGCGCGCAGGGGAACAGCCAAGAGTCGCTGTGACACGCGGTGATACCGTCAGCCACGTGTCCAGGTGGCTGCCTGCCCGCTTCGCCAACGTCGCGCTGAGCAGCACGAAGCTCCAGCCCAAGGTCCACAGCAACGCCCGGCGTCGACACGTGCCCGAAGAAAAAGCCCAGGGTAGGGACCGGCATTAAAGCTAAGGGAAAAAAACCACATATTGAAACCCAATATCAAAAAAGATTGATTCTCCACTGAAATTAACTGGACAATTACTAATCTGACACACCGATCTGGCATTTACAGGAAAACCTACAAATTGGCCATGCGGTCATCCGACACACATGGACGAAAAAAAAAGGTTACATTTCCTACAATAAAATCGCAAATGCTTACCCGGATTTCAAGTGAAGCGATTGATGCTACACTGCTGACATTTATAAAAAAATATTTCTTTAAGAATTCCCTACAGGAATTTAATGTAGGACGCCATATTGTTCTGTTTGCTGTAACAAAGAAATGTAAAATCAGTAAAGACGAACGTTATAAAAACCGGGCTATATTTCTATAAAGATTTGCGCTGTGGCTCACCTTGCTACAAAAAGTGGAGATGTATTTCCATATTTTACTGGGATGGCTCCCGTACAAAGCGACCAGAGAAGATCTGCACCAGCTTCCTCACATGGCTGCGGAAATCTCAGTGACTTGATCGCGCTCGACAATCAATTTCCTCTCTTGTTACTTTTTCAAACAAAAACCCACGCTCAGAGCCCAGGAATTTTGCCAGGCATTGCAAACGATGTCCCAAACAATATTTGAAAATTATCATATTAAAAGACCAACGATACCGAGTACTAATATTTTTGAAGAATTAAACCTAAATATTTCAACCACTAAAGAAAATATTTAATACTAAATAAGAACCATAATGTTTTCTAGAGCAACAGCTCGCCACTAAGTGTTGAAGTGCCCTCTTGTGCGAATAGATGGCGCTGAAGACAATCCCGTACGGCCTGTTTTATTACAATGCCACTGTGAGTATCGAACTAAAAAAAAAGAAATTGCCTCAGTTACGTTTGAAACGTAACATGCTGTTAAAGTGGCAACAGAAATACATCATCTGTGAAAATTTCAAATGTCTGTATCACGGTTCGTGAGATACAGCCTGGTGAGAGACCGACGGACGGACAGCGGAGTCTTAGTAATAGGGTCCCGTTTTACCCTTTGGGTACGGAACCCTAAAAAGGTGCGCAATCCAAAATGTGTACTGAAGTTTAACATTTATCGCGTACAATTTCTAGTTTTGTCGCCATTTTCTACTGACAATGGCTCGCCTAACGAAACATAATGAACACCGAGCTTAAATCATGCTTCCCTTCCAGCACTACGCTACGCTAGCGCTGCAGCACTGGGCGGCGCGCGCGGGCGGCCCCGCTCGGGCGGCGCGCGACGCGGCGCGCGAGCGCCCCGTGGTGCTGCGGCGCCGCCGCGAGCGCCTCAAGTCCTCCGCCAACTGGCCGCTCTTCTACTACCAGTTCCACAGAGACCACGCGCTGCCCAACCTCATATGGAACCACACGGTACGAGTACAGTGTACACTACGCTACGCTAGCGCTGCAGCACTGGGCGGCGCGCGACGCGGCGCGCGAGCGCCCCGTGGTGCTGCGGCGCCGCCGCGAGCGCCTCAAGTCCTCCGCCAACTGGCCGCTCTTCTACTACCAGTTCCACAGAGACCACGCGCTGCCCAACCTCATATGGAACCACACGGTACGAGTACAGTGTACACTACGCTACGCTAGCGCTGCAGCACTGGGCGGCGCGCGACGCGGCGCGCGAGCGCCCCGTGGTGCTGCGGCGCCGCCGCGAGCGCCTCAAGTCCTCCGCCAACTGGCCGCTCTTCTACTACCAGTTCCACAGAGACCACGCGCTGCCCAACCTCATATGGAACCACACGGTACGAGTACAGTGTACACTACGCTACGCTAGCGCTGCAGCACTGGGCGGCGCGCGACGCGGCGCGCGAGCGCCCCGTGGTGCTGCGGCGCCGCCGCGAGCGCCTCAAGTCCTCCGCCAACTGGCCGCTCTTCTACTACCAGTTCCACAGAGACCACGCGCTGCCCAACCTCATATGGAACCACACGGTACGAGTACAGTGTACACTACGCTACGCTAGCGCTGCAGCACTGGGCGGCGCGCGACGCGGCGCGCGAGCGCCCCGTGGTGCTGCGGCGCCGCCGCGAGCGCCTCAAGTCCTCCGCCAACTGGCCGCTCTTCTACTACCAGTTCCACAGAGACCACGCGCTGCCCAACCTCATATGGAACCACACGGTACGAGTACAGTGTACACTACGCTACGCTAGCGCTGCAGCACTGGGCGGCGCGCGACGCGGCGCGCGAGCGCCCCGTGGTGCTGCGGCGCCGCCGCGAGCGCCTCAAGTCCTCCGCCAACTGGCCGCTCTTCTACTACCAGTTCCACAGAGACCACGCGCTGCCCAACCTCATATGGAACCACACGGTACGAGTACAGTGTACACTACGCTACGCTAGCGCTGCAGCACTGGGCGGCGCGCGACGCGGCGCGCGAGCGCCCCGTGGTGCTGCGGCGCCGCCGCGAGCGCCTCAAGTCCTCCGCCAACTGGCCGCTCTTCTACTACCAGTTCCACAGAGACCACGCGCTGCCCAACCTCATATGGAACCACACGGTACGAGTACAGTGTACACTACGCTACGCTAGCGCTGCAGCACTGGGCGGCGCGCGACGCGGCGCGCGAGCGCCCCGTGGTGCTGCGGCGCCGCCGCGAGCGCCTCAAGTCCTCCGCCAACTGGCCGCTCTTCTACTACCAGTTCCACAGAGACCACGCGCTGCCCAACCTCATATGGAACCACACGGTACGAGTACAGTGTACACTACGCGCAGCTAGCGCTGCAGCACTGGGCGGCGCGCGACGCGGCGCGCGAGCGCCCCGTGGTGCTGCGGCGCCGCCGCGAGCGCCTCAAGTCCTCCGCCAACTGGCCGCTCTTCTACTACCAGTTCCACAGAGACCACGCGCTGCCCAACCTCATATGGAACCACACGGTACGAGTACAGTGTACACTACGCTACGCTAGCGCTGCAGCACTGGGCGGCGCGCGACGCGGCGCGCGAGCGCCCCGTGGTGCTGCGGCGCCGCCGCGAGCGCCTCAAGTCCTCCGCCAACTGGCCGCTCTTCTACTACCAGTTCCACAGAGACCACGCGCTGCCCAACCTCATATGGAACCACACGGTACGAGTACAGTGTACACTACGCTACGCTAGCGCTGCAGCACTGGGCGGCGCGCGACGCGGCGCGCGAGCGCCCCGTGGTGCTGCGGCGCCGCCGCGAGCGCCTCAAGTCCTCCGCCAACTGGCCGCTCTTCTACTACCAGTTCCACAGAGACCACGCGCTGCCCAACCTCATATGGAACCACACGGTACGAGTACAGTGTACACTACGCTACGCTAGCGCTGCAGCACTGGGCGGCGCGCGACGCGGCGCGCGAGCGCCCCGTGGTGCTGCGGCGCCGCCGCGAGCGCCTCAAGTCCTCCGCCAACTGGCCGCTCTTCTACTACCAGTTCCACAGAGACCACGCGCTGCCCAACCTCATATGGAACCACACGGTACGAGTACAGTGTACACTACGCTACGCTAGCGCTGCAGCACTGGGCGGCGCGCGACGCGGCGCGCGAGCGCCCCGTGGTGCTGCGGCGCCGCCGCGAGCGCCTCAAGTCCTCCGCCAACTGGCCGCTCTTCTACTACCAGTTCCACAGAGACCACGCGCTGCCCAACCTCATATGGAACCACACGGTACGAGTACAGTGTACACTACGCTACGCTAGCGCTGCAGCACTGGGCGGCGCGCGACGCGGCGCGCGAGCGCCCCGTGGTGCTGCGGCGCCGCCGCGAGCGCCTCAAGTCCTCCGCCAACTGGCCGCTCTTCTACTACCAGTTCCACAGAGACCACGCGCTGCCCAACCTCATATGGAACCACACGGTACGAGTACAGTGTACACTACGCTACGCTAGCGCTGCAGCACTGGGCGGCGCGCGACGCGGCGCGCGAGCGCCCCGTGGTGCTGCGGCGCCGCCGCGAGCGCCTCAAGTCCTCCGCCAACTGGCCGCTCTTCTACTACCAGTTCCACAGAGACCACGCGCTGCCCAACCTCATATGGAACCACACGGTACGAGTACAGTGTACACTACGCTACGCTAGCGCTGCAGCACTGGGCGGCGCGCGACGCGGCGCGCGAGCGCCCCGTGGTGCTGCGGCGCCGCCGCGAGCGCCTCAAGTCCTCCGCCAACTGGCCGCTCTTCTACTACCAGTTCCACAGAGACCACGCGCTGCCCAACCTCATATGGAACCACACGGTACGAGTACAGTGTACACTACGCTACGCTAGCGCTGCAGCACTGGGCGGCGCGCGACGCGGCGCGCGAGCGCCCCGTGGTGCTGCGGCGCCGCCGCGAGCGCCTCAAGTCCTCCGCCAACTGGCCGCTCTTCTACTACCAGTTCCACAGAGACCACGCGCTGCCCAACCTCATATGGAACCACACGGTACGAGTACAGTGTACACTACACCGAGACCACCCCGTAGTTCTAAGGAAACGACGGGAGCGCCTCGCTATACTATAGACCGACCGCTCGCCTGCGCGGTACGGGGGCGCACGGGGTAGGACTCATTTAAGCGGTCGGTCTATAGCCTCGTGCCGCCCAATGTACATTAGGATGTACACTCAGTTTCGATGGAATGTCAACCTTAATTAAGAAGAAAGTAGGTAGCATTTCATTTGTCTCCTAAAATTTTCGAACAAATGAAACTGAACCCAATTGAAAATACAACAAGATTCTAATTTCCTTGGCTATAATTTTGTATGGTGGGCGGCACGAGGATAGAGACACTAGATCAGTAGCCTCCTGAGACGAGAGCGCACCACCGCCAACGGCCAGAACAATAAATGTTAAGCTAGTTAAAGATACGTTTGCATTTTCATGTACAATTCGTCCTCCAACTGACAATTACTGATTAACGGAAAAAGTTCACTAGTGATTAACGGAAAAAGTTCAGTAGACTATTTCAAACGAAATAATGATTGAAAGTACAACTTTTCGTCTCTTTAATAAATACTATCCATATTTGTCATGCCTTATCATATAAATTCCTAACTGCTAGGTCATTTTAATATAAATCCAAAGACAGGAACAACACTTAAACTTTATTTCTTTATCATAGAATCACGACAAACTCCAAAACAACACGCAAAGTGTTATTAACCAGAATAGCTTTATGTAATAGATTCTGTTATTTACTACCTACAAGGTATCAATTTTATCATATAAGTTCCTGACTGCCAGATCGTTTTAATATAAATCCAAAAACAGGAACGACCCTTAAATTTCATTTTTGTATCACAGACTCGCGAGGAACTCCGAAATGCGCTAGAAAACGAGCTCCGAGCGTTCACATCAGACCGGGAAGTGTGTGGCGACACCCTAACCTCATGGAATCACGCCGAACTAGAAGTGCACTATCAGTGTTTACAGAATGAAGTCAAAATTGGCGACTACTACCTGAGGATATTACTGGAACAGAGAGACAATGATGACAGTCCCATACGGAAGTCGTAAGTGATTTAAGTCATATTACTCTTTCCCATAGAACCTTAGTTTACTAAAGAACGAGCTTCAAGTTTTTTCTTTAGCTAAAGCAGTGCTAACTCCACCAATGTCTACAGAATGAAGTCAGGATCGGCGACTACTGGACTAAAGTCAGCAACTGATTTTAAAGACCAAGTTCCTTCCGCGCGATGAGTCGTGAAGTGGTTAAGAGTAAACCATTAGGGTAACATTCCATTTCTAACCGCAGCTGCATTACTGTCAATTATACTATGGAAATTGACAATGACAGCGACGCGTTCAGTACCGGTAGTGCAGCTGCGGTTAGAAATGGAATGTTACCATTAGCCTTATGAATGTTAGCTGCCGCTCCGTTGGTTGCCTAAGTTACCAGTCAAACTCGTAGAAAGAAATATTTTCAGTAATTTTATTTTGACATATTTGTTCAGGAGTTAAATATCAGTACTCTTATGATATTTTGCTGGGAATATAGCCGTAATCTTTCAATGATTCCCATCTACATAGTTACAGATGTAGTGCATAATTGTTTTCCATCGTATTTTCTCGGAAACGTTCGTATTTGTCATGCTAGTTTATTCAAACTCAGTACCTTTTGTACCGAGACTGACTGATATAGCAATAAGACGTTCGTACGTTTCCGTGAAAATACGATGGAAAGTAATTATGCACTACATTTGTAACTCATGTTAGCTAATTATCTTTTCAGCTACGAGTTCTTCAACGACCTATACCACCGGTTCCTATCAACGCCGAAGGTCGAGATGAAATGCATGTGCCTACAAGCTATGAGCATAGTCTACGGCCGGTATTTTGAAGACATCGGGCCATTCGCTGACACCAAATATATAGTACAGATGTTGGATAGAGTGAGCAAAATTTATGAATATTTTCTACCTTATTGTTTGGTAATAAAGTTGTAACTAGTTCTTAGTCAGCTTCAGCGGAATTTAGGATATTATAATTTCGTGGTTTTAATCGAAAAGGGTACGCATTGTGGGTCATTAAAAGGATACTAACATGGCTCTAATTAAACCTGGCTGAAGTTAAGATTAACCATATTTTGATAATAGTAGTCACTCGGTAAATCATATATAATAATATAGTATATAAGAAAGTAGCTCAATTTAAGCAGCAGCGTCTGGAAGACCTAGATGCTAAGCGTCATATCTGCAAGACGCGACCTAAGCCCTCCTACACATACACCCGCAACTCGACTGGACAACTCCATTGCGCATCGTGTGACCGCATCTTCAAGACAAAGTTTGGTTTTGCGAGCCACATAAGGGCATTTCATAATCCGGATAAGAATTGTTGACGGAGGATGAAGAGAGAGAGAGAGAATAGTAGTACAGTCGACGTCAAAGATATGTTTACACTTTTTGCCTTATTACAAAGGAGTAAGGTGCAAAAGTGTAAACATATTTTTGACGTCGACTGTACCTATTGTACCCGTCATAACCCCTTCTTTCATTTATTATTTTATGAGTTATGTACTTTGTTACAGACATGTGATAGAATGGAAAGAGACAGACTGGTTCAATTTTTATCGAAACTGATATTACATAGAAGAAATGTTAGTGAGATTTTAGAATGGAATGGTATAAGGTAAGATTTTCTTAACATTCTAATACAGACGATGTTCATACAGAATAAGTAACCAATTGTCACTTACCACCTAAGTCACTATTGTACCTACTTATTCTTTGCAAATAAATACTTATACTTATACAAGTAAAAATTACTTAGCGCCAGAGATATTAAGAGCCGATTGTTTATTGGTCTGAATAACGGAAAAATGTTAAATAGAAGTGAATTTCAAATTTGTGTGTGACTGTGTGATGACGTGAAGACTGATAACTGACTGCATTTCAGACGTGTATGTGAAGATCCTAATACCTTTTATCTACTGGAACTACGAAATACACCTGGTTACACTTAAATAGACATATTTAAATATTTATTTTATTCTGTTTTTAGTATTTGTTGTTATAGCGGCAACAGAAATACATCATCTGTGAAAATTTGAACTGTCTAGCTATCACGGTTCAAGATTTACAGCCTGGTGACAGACAGACGGACAGCGGAGGCTTAGTAATAGGGTCCCGTTTTTACCCTTTGGGAACCATAAAAAGAAGCCATCCATATTTACAAGATTTTGTTATCTGGATTTTTTTTCAGAATATTAGTAGACCTAATGACATTAGCGCATTTACACACAACTCGTGCGACAGTACCAGCGCAGAGCAACGTCATTGAGGGGCCGGCGCGGGCCGAAGGCGGGGACCGAGAGTGGTACTACAACATAGAGCAGGGCGGCAAGGTTGAGAGGAAGGGACCCATCAGTTTCCAGCAGGTAACCTTACCGTAATGTTGCTGTCAAATTTAATATGATTTATTCTGATACTGTGATCTGGTGTGGCGAGCGGATCGACAGATTTAACAATGTACGCAAGTAAATTAATTATTAATAAAACACTCTCGCTAAACTGCACTGAGGCCCCGTTAGCTATAGATTAGGAGCATTCCACAGGCTGTTCCGTACAAACGCATTCTATTTCCTGTGTTGCGACTTTTTTTCGGCATTTAAAGCAGGCGATTATTTTTCTGTGCACATTTTTGGCCATTTGTCATAGAAAAGGAAACTCTTATAATTATACCTGCAAATCCTCAGAAAATTTGCGTTTGTACGGGACAAACGGTAGACAATTTCATGGAAAGCTCCATTATGGAGTCAGTATGCTCCATTATGAATATTTGCTGTAAAAATTACTTTTCATTTATTAAACTTGAATCTTTGTATTATTTAGTGGAAAAATGATGATATTTCCATCGGGGGTTGATTAAGCTTATCAGATGCCACGAGCGAACGGCTCTACCCAAATATGCCGTGAACACGGTCATTTATAACAACGTTGTGATTTTTTAGACCTTATCTTGTTAGCTATAAGATTTACAATCGTTTAAATATTACTTAACTTCTCTTGTTATTAACATTATGTCTTGTTCGCAGCTCAAAGACCTATACAAGAGCGGTGAAATCAACAACAAGACGAAGTGCTGGGCCCACAGCATGGAGGGCTGGCGCTGTATCGGTGCCGTTCCTCAACTCAAATGGACGCTAGCGGCTAGAGGAACCGCTGTCATGGACGAGAGCGCTTTAGCGTCTACTGTGCTTGATCTGTTGATAGCTGCGGCCCAGTACTACCCAAGTAGGTAAGTTATCTAAAGCCTAGTTAAAAGCAATGACATGAAAATACCAAAGGAATTTTTAGCGCGCTAATCTTACGGTAGATGTCGCTAGGCGCCTTCATGATGCGATAAAGGATAGTTTGGAACAATTATTCGTGATCGCATAACATTTTTTAAAGGTAGGTCAGTACAGATGAAGTCAAAGATATGTTTACATTTTTCGCCTTATTACAATGGAGTAAGGTGCAAAAGTGTAAACATGTCTTTGACGTCGTCTGTACATCCAACAGATGAAGCAGCAATGAAACAGTTTTCATAATGATTGTATATTTTGCAGAGACGAGGAGGACGCTGTAATACGACCTTTGCCAAAGGTGAAGAGAATGTTGTCGGAACCGGCGTGCCTGGCGCACGTCGTTCAGCTGCTGCTCACCTTCGACCCCGTGCTCGTCGAGAAGGTAAGAATACCATCACGCTCCGCGATAAGAGAATGTTGTCGGAACCGGCGTGTCTGGCGCACGTCGTTCAGCTGCTGCTCACCTTCGACCCCGTGCTCGTCGAGAAGGTAAGAATACCATCACGCTCCGCGATAAGAGAATGTTGTCGGTACCGGCGTATCTGGCGCATGTCGTTCAGCTGCTGCTCACCTTCGACCCCGTACTCGTCGAGAAGGTATACATATTACATACACGCTCTGCGATTACGCCATTTAAGGCCCATTTGCACCATTCTACTAACCCGGGGTTAACCGGTTAAACAGTTAACTCAGTGTCGAATCGTACTGGTAACCACGGTAACTCCAGGTTTAAGCGGTTAACCTTGGGTTAGTGGGATGGTGCAAGTGGCGCTTAGGGTCCTAGCTAAATTGGTTGTTCAATACTTACGCCATGAAATGTCCCATTTAGCTAGAGCCCTAAATGGCGTAACAATCACGGAGCGTGATTGGAATTGGATTGTGAAGGGAACCGCCCTGCCGCACGTTGTTCTACTGCTGCTCACCTTCAACCGTCAAAATGTAGCCGTCAAATAAATAAAGGAAAATTCTTTTTTAATTTAAAATTTTTGTTTGTTTAATTTATTTTTTTCCAAGTGTCCTCTGTAGTTGTGTGATCTTTGGCGTTGTTGATCTTTCTAGAGCGTCTGGTTTATTTTGATGTAGCCTTGTATATTCCTCAAAATCTTCTTTTCAACACATTTTTATTCACAAATTCGCTGTAACTATTTACACTAAAGATTTCAACTTTTTTTAGGTGGCAACCCTGCTTTACGAAGTGATGCAGGACAACCCTGAGATCTCCAAACTGTACCTGACCGGCGTGTTCTACTTCATGCTGCTGTACACGGGTTCGAACCTGCTACCTATCGCGAGGTTCCTGCGACTCACGCATATGAAGCAGGCGTTCAGAGCCGACCAGGTAAGATATAGTTCGTAGGTTCGTAGGCTAACAGAGCCCGAGCTAATCCTATTGTCTATTGTTCAGTAAAACCGCTCGTGCCACGTGCCACATCCACCTGCATAAAAAGTACAGTACTTCGGTTACTGAGTGCCGGCGAGTCGAACGCTACAGAACCAGTCTAAAATGTGTCATACGAGATGCGTAACAAAGGCGCGTTATCGGAGAGCGCATCTACACTGGTTTTTTGAGCGTTGGGCTAGCCCGCGCTCAGGTGCCAAATAGAATAATGAAGACCCTTTTTTGTAGGTAAGTTGCATGTGCGGTTTTGCTTAACAATAGACAATAGGATTAGCCGCCGGGCTCTGTTACAAAGCTACGAACTATATACCTTTTGTAACAAGCTTTAAACGTAGCACTCAACCCGTAACCCGTTTTTTTTTTTTTTTTTTTTTTTTTTTTTTTTTTTTTTTTTTTTTTTTTTTTTTTTTTTTTTTTTTTTTTTTTTTTTTTTTTTTTTTTTTTTTTTTTTTTTTTTTTTTTTACGAGGGGAAATGCGTTACGCATACTCCTGCCTCTCGGGACTCTCCTCCCTTGGCGCTTACCTCGGCCCTGCCATGTGCGTGTCGCCCTTGCGGGCTCGCCTATTGCGGCTTTTGCCACTGTCCCTCCTAGGTGTGCACTTTTTGCGCCTTATCCGCCTCGGGACACTCTCGTCAGGTCCCAGTTAGGGCGGCAAGCGGCGGTCATACGCGGCCCGCCTCCGCCCGGTCCTTTTTCGGCGGATAGGGAGCGAGAGGGGATCGTCCTCTCGCTCTCTCTCCGCCGCCTCCTTTAGGGACATGACAGCGTCGCAGAACGCGACGACCGCCTCCCAGGTGCCTCTGTTACGGACCATCGCACTGGCTATTGCCGGCAGCGATAGGTCTGCTCCAAGAACCGCCGCCATCTCCGGTTCGCGGGAACCGACCTTGTTGGAGACATGCGTGGAAAAGGGCCCTCACTCTCTCCTCCAGCTCACCAAGCGCGAGCACCACGACACGTCCGGGCACACCGTCAAGTCCGGGGGCGCTGTTTTTCAGCCGGAGCCTTAACACCGCTGCCCCGAGTTCCCCCTCTGTGACAGGAGGTATGTCCTCCTCTACCGCAGTGCTGGTAACGTTCCCACCCATCGCTGGCGGATGCCATACACCTCTTCCAGGGAACAGACCAGTAAGGATTCGTCCTAAGAGGTCCGGCTCAAGGCTGCTGGTTAGCGGAGGGGCCCAAGGCCGGAGTTTTGCCCTTACAGTTTTGTAAGGGCGTCCCCATGGGTCCCGGTCCAGCGTCTCCAGCCACTCCTTCCACGCCGCTTCCCTAGCCTGTGCGATGCCTGCCTGCAGGGCGTGGCATTTGGCTCGGTAGGCGGCGTAGAGCTCATCCTCCCTGGCCGGATCGCGTATCCTTCTCCGTCTGCTCCTGGTGTATTGGCGGCGCGCAGCTGTGCATCCGCTTCGTGCCTCACGAAGCTCCTCGCGCCACCAGTAAAGCCGGCGCCGCGGCGGAGTCGCCTTTACTCGGGGCATTGCTGCATCGCATATGCGCTGGAGAGCAGCAACCTGCCGCTCCGCCTCGGCGTCGACTTCACCGATGGGCCTAGGCCCGGCCTGCCACCCCTCGACAATCGCTGCCTCTTTGGCCATTTCTCGGTCGAGTTTGCGCAGTTTCCAGCGCGGCCCTTCCCCCGCAGTGGGTCGACCGACACCCCTTGGAGTGGCAGGGAACGTGGAGACATCGAATCGAATGTAGCGATGATCCGACAGCGTCTCCACGTCTACCCTCACTCCCCACCCCATTACGCGCCGTGCGAGAGCAGGGCTGGCCATTGTTAGATCCACAATTGACCCGCCCCGCTGTCGCACGCACGTGTGTGTCGACCCCCTGTTGAGGATCTGCAACCCCACTTCGACCGCCCATTCTTCCATGGCCTGCCCTCTCGCGTCCGTCGCTGGGGATCCCCATGTCGTGGACTTGGCGTTAAAATCTCCCGCGACGAGCACCAGCCCCGGGCGACTGCTGCCGATCAGAGAGCCCACCTCATCCAGGAATGACTCGAACTCGGCCAATCTCCTGTTTGGCGAGAAATACGCCCCGACCACCATCGTGTCTCCTAATAGTGTGGCGACAAAGCCGTGGCCTCTGGTGACGTTTTGGTGACGCGGCGCATTAGCTTGGGCCTGCGTGACAACCGCTACTAGGCCATCCCTGTCACCAGCCCAGTTGTCCCTCGGGGGCACAGAGTAGGGCTCTGCCACCACCGCGACATGTATCAACCACTCCGCCATGCTTTGGAGCAGGAGGTCTTGAGCTCTGGCGGAATGGTTGATATTCGCCTGCAGATACCGGACGGCCATTCCTAGCCATTGGCTGTCCGATCCTCCTCGACCCCAGGCTCAGGCCTTCGTGGGGGACTTGGCTGCGTAGAGGCTCCGGGGCCATCTGCAGCAGTTTTCTTCCGTTTGGGTGGGTTTGTGGGATGCCCGCAGCGGCGCACAATGAGCAATGCGCGGTGGCATTGCAGTCACGCGCGATATGGCCCGTCCCACTGCAACGGTAACATATAAGGCTCCGATCCACCTCCGACTTGCACTTCGCACGCACGTGTCCCACTTCCAAGCATCGGAAGCATCGCGTGGGCCGACTGTCGAGCAGTCTGACCTGCGCCGACACCCACCCCACGCGGACCCGTCCGCCCTGCGCCACCTTTTTGGCAGCTGCGATAGGACACCGCAGCCACACCGTACCCAACCCCGAAGGGCCGAGCGTGACCTCCCCGGACTTGATGTCCTCCTCTGCGCAGCCACCTTCCTTTGCTACCGCCGCCACCACTTCCGAGGAAAGTACGGAGTCGTCCAGGCCCGAGATGCGCATCTCCGCGCATTTGGTGGGCCTAGATATACGGACCAGGGCAGGGTCCAGCGCCTCCCGCAGTTTGGCGGCCAGATCATCTGCCTTTTGGCCGCTCGCCGCTCCGGGGATCTCGAAGGCGCGGGCATCCGTGGCGGTCCTTCGGATCCGAACACCCGCGATCCCCATCGAGTCAATGTCGACCTTGCTTTTAGCCTCGCTGAGTACGGCGGCGTAGCTCGTGCTGCTATCGGCCTGGGGTATCAGTGTCAGCACCACCGCTGATGTGTTAGGAAGGCGAAGCTTCCGGGCTTTCTTTGGTGGAGCCTTGTTCGTATTCGGGCTCACCTCCTTTTTTGCACCCTTGGGCTTTCCCTTTTTCCCCTTCTTTACTACCTCGGACCAGGTTGACGTGGCAGGTGCAGGCGCCAGCGCAGCAGCGGCGGAGCCTGGCATTTCCGGGGCCGGGATTTCCTGGGCGGAGCTTCCCTTCCGGGGCTTCTTCTTCTTCTTCCTCCCCACAGAGCCTGAGGAGGAAGGTCCCTTTGCAGGCACCATAGGCGGGACCAGGGCCTTCGAGGAAGCGCCCGCGAGCCTTTTTTCCTTCTGAGTAGTCTCGCCGCCGGACGGAGGGAGGAGTCTGTCTTTGATTGTGGTCATGTGGGCGTCCAGGTACGACGTCACCTGGGCCATGACCACGCGACAGATCTCCTTCGTCAGAGGCGCCGAGGTTTTGCTCTGTTCGGCCACCGTCTTCGAACTCCTATCCTGTCCGGGTAGGGAGGATGCAGCACTGCCCTGCTGACGCATCGCCTCCATTTGGGCCTTAATTTCGGCCATTTCTTTTCGGAGACTGGCCATCTCCCCCCTCAGCCGGTCGTTGTCGGCCTGAAGCCGCGTCGTTTCCTCGGTGGCTGTGCGTTGGCTGAGTTCAGCAAACGCATCCGTGATTGCCGACGAGGCGTCTTTTAGGCGGCGGATGTACGGGCCCTTCAGATTCTTTGATGTGGCTGCCACCCTTTCGATGACAGCCACACTATCCGCGACCTGTCGTCTCAGGTCCCGTATGCCGGGCTCTTCTTCGGGGTTCGCCCCAGGCCGAGGAATGGTGTCTTTGCGGAACCCTTGCCGCGTTCGGATTTCCATTTGTTCCAGCTCTTTCTCCGCCTCGAGGCGAGCCTCTTCCCGGAGGGCACGGTTATAAGCTTCTCTTGCCTTAGCCATGCCCATGTAATTCCCAGTCGTGGGGGGGCGGCCCCGGCGTTTAGAGGCTTGGGATGAGCCCCCGCTGCCGGTTGAACGGCGCCCCTCATCTCCGCTGGAGCCTGGCATAGAGTCCGAGTCGGATGGTCGAGGTCTTTTTTCTGGGCGGTCCTGCCACATCCTACCGTACTCTTCACCCTCCGTTGTCTCCACGTCCGAAATTGGCACTAGGCCCGCGGGTTTGAGTGGGGTCGGCATCCGTGGGCGCACCTTTCCCTTTCCCTTTCCCCGGTTTTTGGGGTTGCCCGTTGGAGCCTTCCCATCCACGTCGGTTCCTTGACGTTCCGTGGTCGGGCTCCCATGGCGACTAGGGGGGGGGAAGTCACCGGCGACGGGCTGGACCGCACCGTGTACATGGTGCCGTCCGAGTCACCCCCACTTCCCGCTAGAATCCCTGGAATCCCTGGGTCTATTCGGGTCAGGAGGACTTTGGCGACCCTCTCGAACCTGGCCTCACGGCCTCCCTCGAGCGCCAGTAGTGCGCGTGGCTCCTCCTGTCTTGCCCCTACTTCTGTGGCGGTGCTCGGAGTTGCACCTGGCGCACGCCGTATAAAGCGGCCCTGCCTGTCCCTTGCCGCTGTTAGGACGTCAACCCCTCCAAACGGAGGAATCTGCAGCTCGGGCAAGCTGAGGTCAATGCGTGGGCTTGGATAGTCCACACATTGACTGTGCTGTGACACGTTCTCCCGTGCAGGGACAGGCCCCTGCACGGGCGAACGCGCCAAGGAGCTTCGCGGAAGAAAGACCCTTTCCTCCTCGTCCTCCGAGTTTCCTCCCCTCATCCGCAAAATATCCATATCGCTTGCGTAATCGAGTTCCGTTTGTTCATAGCCAGTGTCGTGTTCACGAGAGCCGGCATCCCGCCGGCCCACGAAGCAACTTTTGCCCCCTCCGTATACGACGGGGCTCTCACCCGCCGAAGCGAGTGAACGGGATTGGGTACCCGCCCGGAGAATTTTAAAGTTGCTGATCTCCATGATTAGCTTTTTTAAGGGGTGAGCTCCCCCGCACGCTCGGGACTGGACTCCCTCCAGCCACGCATCCCATCGGCGCGATTGCTCACCTTGGGATTGGGGTAATTTACTATAGTGGTTTTCTTCCACGCGGTGCTAATCTCAATGAGCAGCACCCCCGGCCGGCTCAGTGCGGGTTACGGGTTGCCCGACGGGGAGCCGAAACTCACCCAGCAGTCGCATGACTGCAACTGCCAGACCCGTCGCGCCGCGTGCCTTGAAGGCCCGCCATCCCACGCCGCTCGAAGGCGGCCGCTGCCCAATATTAGGGCTCCTTCAAACACGGTGCACGCGCACCACCACCGTGCGTGCCTCCGTCGCGGGTACCTGGCCTCGTGAGATCCACACACATCTCAGGCCAGGCCCGCCCACCCTATGTACTTCCCCTGCGCCCTCTGCTCCGTCAGAGGGACGCGGGGAGAACCGTCATGTGCCGCTTTTTGTCTGGTCTCTCACTCCAGGCCTGTCCGGTATGGGTAGCCCTGTCCGGCGTAGCCCCGAGGATCATTGAGACACGCAAGCCCCCCACCACGGCAAGGTGGCAGCACTTCGAGGGGATCATGGCTAACCTAACCTAACCTAACCTAACCTGTGTTAAATTTGTTAAATATCAAAAGGTGTCGCGATCTACTCGAGCATAGATCAAAGGTATGGCGCCATCTTTTCGAACGATGATAATACTTTGACAATACGCTATACTAAATTATCTTTGCCACTAGTCTTGAAATGCTTTGTTCGCAGACTACATCGGATATAATGCAACGTTCGATCCTCGGTCAACTCCTACCGGAAGCCATGGTCTGTTACCTGGAGAATCACGGCGCGGAGAAGTTCGCGCAGATCTTCCTTGGAGAATGGGACACGCCTGAAGCCATATGGAACTCTGAGATGAGGTTAGTACAAATGTTTTTTATAAGTCACAGGAAAAAACCGAATTATGATTTTTGCAAATAGTCAAAGCGTGTTTTTAACCGTGTACAGATGAATGACCTGTCAGTATTGATTAAGAAGTAAATTATTATTCAGAAACAGCTTGATTGATGACGATCCTGGTCACGACACCAATTGTAACATCTGTCAATAGAAACTCATAAACTTTTAATTAATTAAATGACTGAGAATTAAATTCTTTACTAAGCATCAGTTTCACTAATACGTATTAGAACTTGTTTGTTACAATTGTGATTACGGCAGCCTTACTTTACTATTTTGTACAGACTCATCCCATGACTTTGGTTCTACGCTTGATTGATAAAATATTCGGGTATATTTCGTCTGTAGTATCAACAGATCAACACACGAGATGTCTAATTAATTCGTGTTCCAACAAATAACGTGGCTAGTGCGTTTGAAGAATAATTTAAAAATCGCTATTTTGTTCACAGACGAATGTTAATAATGAAAGTATCAGCACACATCGGCGAGTTCACACCCCGCCTGCACGCACACATCGCAGCTCGCTACCCATACCTAGCTATACCCGCTGTGTGCTACCCACAACTACAACACGAGCTGTTCTGCAACATGTTCTATCTGCGTCATCTGTGTGATACACACAAGTTCCCTGACTGGCCGATTCCAGAACCGGTGAGTAATAAAGCATATTTTTGATTTAAATATCACTTTAAACTCTCGCTTTTTGTACACATATTTAGTGATTTTAACGGGTCTATAGACGGACCAAAATAGTCTGCAGCGGATTTGATAGCCCACGCAGTGCAAGTGTCATTTATACGTGATAATGTCATAGAAGTTTGACGTTTAAGGTGGTTCGCTTTTCATACAAAATTCAATCAAAGCTCATTAAGTAACTACACACTATTAGTACACAAATATTTTCGCATTTATCTTCTTTCGAATATTCGTTTGCGCGAAATTAACAGGAAAACAATGTTTCATACAGAAATCATGCAAAAATCATAGTTAACTTTTCATCAATTTTACGTATGTGTGTGTCACAAATGTCGTGTACAGATACATTTGCGACGTTGCCATTCCATTTCCGACGTTGCCGGGCTGACCACGGCTCGAATTTGGAGTGCCGTCATGTTTAGTGCAATTTTGTTGACACTGATATTTGACAGGTAGTTAATTGACCTAAGCGAGAAGTTCGTCAGCTTAGCTAAGAACTATCATGGCGTGTTATGCAAACAGTCGCTTTTTTGCTTGCAAACGGAAGATTCCCGGTTCGATCCCCAGTCATTGTATGCTGGAACATAACTTTTTGTATTTTTGTTACACCTAAATTTCGTATTGTTTTTTTATTTTTATTTAATTTTTCTTATTATCATAAATCGATTATTAAGTATGGGCTACACGTATTGTTTTATTTTTACAAAGATAATTAGTAATTATACTCTACCTAATCTCTCTGATTTTTACAATCAGGACATCTTCACTGCAATAAAAACCGGGCAAGTGCGAGTCGGACTCGCGCACGAAAGGTTCCGTGCCATAATGCAAAAAAAAAAACAAAAAAAAGCAAAAAAAAAACGGTCACCCATCCAAGTACTGACCACTCCCGACGTTGCTTAACTTTGGTCAAAAATCACGTTTGTTGTATGGGAGCCCCATTCAAATCTTTATTTTATTCTGTTTTTAGTATTTGTTGTTATAGCGGCAACAGAAATACATCATCTGTGAAAATTTCAACTGTCTATTACGGACTATTACGGTTCGTGAGATACAGCCTGGTGACAGACGGACGGACGGACGGACGGACGGACGGACGGACGGACAGCGAAGTCTTAGTAATAGGGTCCCGTTTTACCCTTTGGGTACGGAACCCTAAAAAGTAGTGTATAAAATTTCCTGTGGTTAAAAATAATGGATTTTGTCTATGAATGAAAAACACAATTATTACTATAGTTTGTTTTTTTTAGCATTAGAAATAAGGTAAACAATCTTGACGTGTCTTTTAATTGAAAAACACATTTTAAAAATTAGTTACGGCAAATATGTAACAATTATAAATCTAATTCCTGAAAAAACCTGATAACACTGAGTATGTGGGGGAAGCGCTGCTGGCCTAGCCGAAAGCAATTCGGAGGTCACGGGTTCTAAGTGTTCTAACCCCGGTTCGTACCAATGATTTTTCGAACTTTTGTACGAAATAGCATTTGATACCTACCTATTTACACACCGATACCTATTTTTCGGTGAAAGAAAACAATGTGAGGAAACCGGACTAATCCAAATAAGTTTACTCTCTGGGTTGGAAGGTCAGGGCAGTCGCTTTCGTAAAAACTAGTGCGCATGCCAATTCTGGGATTAGTTGCCAAGCGGAGATTGAATATCTGGGAGACCGACCAAAGCTTAGAAAACATAAAAACTCAAAAATGCGCGTTTTCTCATAGACCTAGCTAAGAGATCAATCCCCTTATAGCAAATTTCATCGAAATCGTTAGAGCCGTTTCTGATACCATCCAAATATGTATATAAATAAATAATTATATATATAATAATTGCTCGTTTAAAGGTAAGATAACACAAAGGAGAAACGAAAAGAAATTACCTACTCGCACCAGTCTTGAACCCCAATCCTCTTGCACGTATTTCCACGAACATACCGTTACGCTATTGCAACATACTTACGTTGTGTGAAATTGTCTACTACAAGGATCACGGAAACACTGTTTGCAAAAAGAATAGATAGTATAGAGGGGTCCTGTCAAAGTAAATTTTGTAGTCACGGTACATTTACTGCCATCTATCGACACACGATTAAAACTTAAAATAAAATTGAAAATGTATAAATGAATTAAAATATGTTTACGGATATATGATTATTAATTTTTATTGTTCCACAATGACCCATGTTCTTTCACTGATACGTGTTAAAATTGTTAAATATCAAACGATGTCGCCAACGCCATCTAAACGACAATAGACCAAAGGTATATGGCGCCATCTATTCGACAGTGACTTTTGCTTGACATCCGAGGCACGTTTTTTTCTTAGACTTTATTTATCTTATACGGAATTATATATATCTCTGCTGTTTGCATGTGTGAGTAATAGTAGGAAAAAGCGTGACAGCAACACTCCGTCGAATTAAAAAGGTGGTTTTTGCACAATGAAGTATTCAATGTTTATTCTAATAGTTCAATATTTACTTAAAAAGTGCGCGAAACATACTTTTAAGTATACAAATACCAAGACCATTTCACAAAAAAATAAAATCTGAAATTTTGCAAAAGTGGTGCCATCTAGCGAGAGTTAAGTTTTGAGTAACCTAGGCGAACCACCTTAAAATAACACTTTCAATTGCGTGGGCTATCAAATCCGCTGTAGCCTATTCTTAGTCTGACTCTAACGCGATATTTTTTTCATTATTTTTACCTCACGGTTCTTGTGACTGACCTCCCAGACTTTCAACAAAATATGAGTATTGTAATTTGTCGTTAAAATAATAAATATCACAAAAAGTATTGTTCTTGTCAGGTTCAACTTCTAAAAGACGTATTAGAAGCATGGCGGCGCGAAGTCGAAAAGAAACCTCCTTCAATGACAGCGAGCGAAGCTTATGCAGCTCTTGGCCTAACTGGACAACACGACGAAGCAGCCGTTCGCAAGGCGTATTATAGGCTCGCGCAGCAGTACCATCCGGATAAAAATCCGGAGGGCCGGGTGAGTTTGGATATTTCAACTAACAACCCTAAAAGTAAAAAAAATAAAGAACTTATATTCGCCACTAGTTTTAACCATAACTGTCATATATAACAACGAGGTACTGTACTCACAAACAAACAAACATCTTATACTAACTTAACCTAATTCGTGAGATAGTTACTAATCCACAATCTCAGTTAGATTTAAATACTTGATACCTGAATTTTATGGGTAAAATTTCGAGGCCGCAATTAATGGGGTTGGCAACTGCCAAAGGTTTGCATAGATGGCGCCATCATAAAATAAAAAAAATAAAATAAAAATCATTTATTTCGGACCACAAAAATCCATAACAAAAACAAAAAGGTTAGTCGAACGTGTACATGCAGGAACTTGTTTAAGACTATGTTAGTACTTACTCAAACTTATTAGATATCTAACTACTACATTTCATAAGGAGCTAAGGAACGGTGCAAGTTCGACCAGTGCTGCATATAGCGACTATCGGGCCTACCCGCTATCACACTCCTAGCTTGCCCCCTTTTCTACAAGATTTAGCTTAAAGAACTGGCATCCAGGGCATAAAATTCCATAAAAAAAAAATTGACACAATTCTAGGGATTGACAGGGCAAGCTATGCTGGCGCCATCTGCTAAATACTTCGACCGGCCAACCCCATTTATATTGAATTTTGTATTTCAGGACCGCTTCGAGGCAGTGAATCAAGCTTATGAATTCCTATGCAGCCGCAACGTGTGGACAGGTGACGGGCCGAACGCAAACAACATCGTGCTCATATTGCGCACGCAAACTATACTTTTCCAGCGATATTCGGACGGTAAGCTCCTACTATTTTTTTGCTAACTTCGATCATACAAGCGTTTGTATTGTGACAATGCCGAGACAAAACCAGTGTAACTCAGTTTCACAAATAAAATAAATCAGCTGAAATAAGTCTTCCGATAAGGTTGTTCAGGGTATAAGCAAAGGAATGGAATTCGCTCCCAACGCTGGTATTACGACAGTTATGATTCAGGTGTCTTCAAAGCAAGAACGAATAGGTTATTTCTGAACTTCATTTTAGACTGACGTCACTTATCATGAGATGAGACTTAGGTCAATGACTTGTTAGTCTACCACAAAAAAATATGATATCCTGGTCACGGCACCAATTTGTAACTACATACCTGTACATTTTTTTTAATAAAAGTTGGAACATTATTTTACGTAATATCTCACTGTCTTATTTTATCCCTAGTACTGGCACCGTATAAATACGCCGGCTACCCCCAACTGCTTCGAACAGCGCGTCTCGAAGCCGAAGCGGAGCAACTGTTTGCCGAGAAAGATTCCTCTGGTCTGTTGCCGGCGGCGTGCGAGCTGGCTCACGCCACTGTTAAGTGCTCGGCTCTTAATGCCGAGGAGTTAAGGAGGGAGGGAGGTTTACAGGTAAGAAACTCATATATTTACAATAAAAACGAATGATATGCATCGACTCTTGACCCAGAACAAGATGGAAGGACGTAGTGCTTAAGGACATGAGTGAATGCAAGTTATCCGAGAACGACGTGGACGTGAAAAAGGTTAAGCAGGAAAGCTGACCCCACCACTATTTGGGATATGTATCGCAGTAGTAGCTAAGAAGAGAGAGAGATACATCGACTCGCGATATTTCTTTTAAATCTTTGAAACTAGCCCATAATCAACTTTATAGAACATTCGGGTTCCTCTTAAGCATCCTGAATTAGTATTAGGAATAGAGGTGGATTAAAACTCAATTAAACTGTAACATTTTTTAATCAGGTCCTCCACGAAGCCTTAACCCGCTGCGTGCCCGTCCTCTCCACCTCGACTAAACCCGGCGACGTGGCAGCCGCCGTCTGCGCGCACGCCGCTCGTTGCTTCGCCGTCGCCGCGCAGTTCCCCGCCTGCCGCGACCTGTGCGCCACGCTGCCGGCGCTGAGCGGAGACGTCGTGCCGCTACTGAGAAGACCGGTAAGCACACAGATAACTGTTTACAATAGGTTAGCTAGGCGTTTCCTCGTTCCGTGCCTAATTTCTTTCTGACAGCCGTAGTGTGCCGCGGTGACTGAGAAGACCGGTAACATAGACACAAATTAATTAAAAAAGAAACGCATCACACACACACACACACAGATTAATTTAAACTGTGTTTTTATGATCTAGAGACTTAAATGACAGCTCGTTTCCCTAGTCAACTTACCAATCTGCCTGGTTTTGTATCTTAGTTTGTCATGTAATACGAGAAACATTTTCTTTTTCGTTCTAGTATCTTACGGTGCAGTAAATTAGGACTATTTTGGGATGTAAAACAGCTGTTGTTGAATTAATGTAGATGGAAAATAAAATGGAAAATATGTGCTTTTTTAGAACAGCCACTGGCCTAAATCAAAACTCAAGATTCATGCAAAGGCGATAAACTTCTTGAAGTTCATTTTGTGTTTTACTCACTCACCCTATCTTTCGCAGCATCTCGGCGACACGGCGTGCGCGGGCGCGGAAGCGGTGGCGGCGCTGGCAGCGGAGCCGACCATACGCGAGCAACTCGCCCTGGCCGGGGCCTTGCAAGCGTTGCTGCCCAATGTGCTGCAATACGACTACACGCTCAAGGAGTCCGGTGTGGAGACTGACGCACAGGCTAACAAGCAGGTTCGTACTCGTAGTCATACTTTTATTCATTGTATGAGTGACACCTGTCTCGGTGTACAGTCAGAGCCACCATTTTTTTTATTTGCTAATGTGGTACACACATGGATAGAACACGCATTTCATTGAATTTTATGTATAACTGATTTCGCAAATTCGCAAACCTCTTATTAATTAGCTGAACCCACAGACAAGACATCCTCCAGACTGAGCATAGTCGCGCTACCCCCTCTGCCACAAATACGTTAGTTTTACTCCATGTTCGAGTCGAAAGTGTCTTTGTGTGACGCCCGTGTCTTTGAACGGACCAATCACGGCACGGGACTTCGCTCACCTCGTCCCGCGCACCCCCGCATTTTTGGCAGCATCGGTTTCATGAAATAATTGCTCTATACTCCGTCTTGAAGATTCCTAGTCTATGGGGCTGAACCTGATCCGAGATAGGTACTTTTTCGTGCTTCTATATAAATATATGTTTAATAAAAATAGGAACTATAGGTCTAGATTAAGAAAAGAAACTGTAACAATATTTTTTGTATGACCGTTTGTTTCATATTTAAATAAATAAATAGATATTTTCATTCTCTCATTCATTCCATTCGTGCCAGCTTTTATCAATCGATCTGGACGTTGTTTCAGACCGATTGCAGCAATTCTCTCGCGAGATGGCTTGCGCTTTGTGGACCCGCCAAATGTCCTCTAGTGTCGTTTTATCAGCCTGAATGATTTTCGTGATTTTTTTTGTTATACAGGAGGTGGCGAACCAGCTGGCGCAGCTATGCGTGGCAGCGCTAGCCGCCATGTACGGGCCGCACTCGGAGCCCGGGCCTCTGGACGAGCGGATACGGGAGGCGCTGCAGGCCACGCTGACGCCCTACCTGTGCTCGCGGCTCGCGGACGACGACCGGCACGAGGTAGGCTCACTATTTTTTCGAAAGCTTCTTCCTCGCGTTATCCCGGCATTATGCCACGGCTCACATAGGAGCCTGGGGTCCACTTGACAACTAATCCCATGATTTGACGTAGGCACTAGTTTTTACGAAAGCGACTGCCATCTGACCTTCCAACCCAGAGGGGAAACTGGGCCTTATTGGGATTAGTCCGGTGTCCTCACGATGTTTTCCTTCACCGAAAAGCGACTAGTAAATATCAAATGATATTTCGTACATAAGTTCCGAAAAACTCATTGGTACGAGCCGGGGTTTGAACCCACGACCTCCGGATTGCAAGTCGCACGCTCTTACCGCTAGGCCACCAGCGCTTTTTTCGCACTATTTTTTCGAAAGCACTGGCAGGAAATAGTCTGAAAGATATCATCTTATCAGTTGAAATAGTGGACATAAGCCGCCCCCAAGAATTGCCATGACCGATCCCTCTTTAATCTGGCAACTTTGCGAGTTTAAAAGTTGTCAACACCTTTGGTTCTTTTACTTTTTGCGAGGATCTAGAAGGTAGTTAGGAAGGAACCGTCTCTAAATGTCATGTTTATGTGTGTCCTTTTTCAAATTATTTTTGTTCCAGTTACTTAAAACCCTGACCTCAAACTGGCGGACACCCTTACTGGTGTGGGACAACAGCACAAGAGCTGAGCTACGCGACATACTCCGGGCCAAAATGGAGCCGGACGGTCCACTGATCCCACCCTTCAAGTACACAGCCCATGAGGGCTTGTTGGTCGTCGGTGGGGTCTATGTGGCCATATACAACGACCAACCAGAGTTCCCCATACCAGTGAGTCAAGTTACATTCATAGAAAAAAAAATGCTTTGGAAAAGAACATTGCCCTCTTCAGATTTTCAAATCATTAGGGATGCTATTTAGCAAAAATGGGTCGACCCACAATATTTTTTTGATAAAATGTCAACTTAAAGCTTCAATTTTTTGATTTGATCTCATTGCAAAATGGATGTGGGTTGTCACATAATTGCTTATCAGCATCCAGTTAAACATATTAGAAAGTAATCTGTGAAGCATAATTTAGACCATTTTGAACAAGATCGGTTGCACCGTTCTTGAGTACCGACAAACCAAATACCTACCTACCTACCTACCTATTTATCTGAATATGTTTTGTTTTTTAGGGGTATTTTAGGGTACCCAAAGGGTAAAAACTAAGACTCTACCGTCCGTCTGTCTGTCTCCAGGCTGTATCTCATGAACCGTGATAGTGATATTTCTGTTGCCGCTATAACAGCAAATACCAAAAAGTACGGAACCCTCGGTGGGCGAGTTCAACTCGCACTTGTCCGGTTTTTTTTTATGTGAATATACGGAACCGTCATTGACGTGTTTATAATATAACTTTAACACGTTGATTGCCAAGCCAAAAATGGCGAACATACCGAGATGGCCAACGTTTGTCGAATAGATAAATCCCTTCTCTAGTGGCCAAAACTAATGCCATAAGCCAGTACGCTACGGCCACCATTTTACGGCGCGAACAAAATTGTATGGCTTTATCACGCGACATCGCGTCATCGGCCACAGGGTAATGGACTGCATCACGCGACGTCGCGTGATGTGGCAATCAACGTGTTAACCAGTACGCTGAGACCTGTAATGATTGTGCCACAGAACCCTCAGCAGTTCATCCTGGACCTGCTGAAATTCATCCTGGAGCAGACCAAAGAGGACATGACTCCGGAGCGCGTGGAACACATCACCATGGCGCTGTCGGCTCTCGCCAATGTCGTCATTAAAAACCCAGGTATAATCTTATTCATAAGGGCCGCCCCATATCTAGCGTCCCTCGAGCGTCGGCGTCTGGTCAGCGCTATGGAAAATGACGTCGCTGCGCAGTTGCGTCGACGTTGCGTCGAGCAGCGGCCATAGAATTGTAGACGCCGACGCTCGAAAGACGCCAGATGTGGGGTGGCCCTAAAACTTTACGTGCCTGATTTAGTTAAATTAAGCTAAATTCCTAGCTAATTCATGTTCGCGTTTATGAAACACCCTACTACACACACTACTCTACTACTCTTTTATCTTATTGTTTAACAATGTTGCATCCTCAGCTACTGCATCGACGTCCGATTTTTTTCTTCTCCACTTAACATTCTAACCTCCAGGACTTTCCTCTTAGAAAACACAAACTAGAACATAATTTGTTTATCGCGTTTGTAATTATTGTTTCATATAAAGAAAAGAGACGTCTCCAGTACTAATGAATATGCGAATATCTTATTAGAAGGTTTTTTTTAAAAAGACGACTACGACAATTGGAAGTTTCTATTATTAATTGTGTGTGCCTCATAAGAAGGCTCAAAGTCACCCAAAGGGCAATGGAGAGGGCTATGCTTGGAGTCTCTCTGCGTGAACGCATCAGGAATGAGGCCATCCGAAGCAGAACCAAAGTAACCGATGTAGCCCTCCGAATCGCTAAACTTAAGGGGCAGTGGGCGGGGCACATGGCCCGTAGAATCGATGGCCGTTGGGGCGGAAAGGTTCTCGAGTGGCGACCTCGTACCGGAAGGCGCATCGTGGGTAGACCCCCCACAAGGTGGACTGATGACCTGGTGAAGGGCGCGGGAGTCCGCTGGATGCGGGTGGCGCAAGACCGGTCATTGTGGCACTCTTTGGGGGAGGCCTATGTCCAGCAGTGGACGTCCTCTGGCTGATATGATGATGATGATGATTATTAATTGAACATTATCATTGTATTGCTTGTTTCAGGCTCCGAGATCCAGTGCATAGGCCAGTTCGGTCTAATCTTCGGCATGTTGTCTGCGCGCGCGCATCCCAGTCTACAGGACGCGGCGCTGCGGAGCGTGCTCGCCGCCGCCGGCAGCCGCGAGTGCGTCGAGGACGTCGCGGCCAGCCAAGTGCTAGGTAAAGACAGTGGGGAGACACTCTTCTCACTCTTCTTCTGACTTCGGTATAGTCGCGGACGGTCTAGAACGCAAAATTACTAGTGTAATATTTTGCCTATATCGCTTTTAGTCTACATCGTGAACGGTCCAGAACGCAAAATGACCACCTTTTATATCACACAGGTAGGTTCGTTGGTTATCTTCAAATGGCCGAAGGCCAAACCGCACAGAATAGTAGCCCCGCGGCAGCGGGGCTCCGTCGACATCGCTAACGTAAAGATAAAACGTCGGAAAATGAAGTAGGCATTTTGCGTTCTAGACCGTCCGCGAGTAACCCCTACCTTCGGTCAAACTCGGCTCCGTTCGGCTCAGCATTGCTCCGAGCAATTATTAGGGTTGACACAACTCGACATCCCTTTGCGTGCACGTCCACAGATAAGATAATTATGTACTTGAATTTTGACAACCCTGAATAATCGAAAGGGATACTGCCATAAGTTAGAAAGGGATATCATGAGTCGACTCTGTATCGCTGTCAAACTTTAGTTTTGTAGGAAGTGTCCTTTCTGTACTATTACTTATTCTGTGGTAAAGATAACATAATGCCTGTGAACGCTACGATAGAGATAACAGACGGCTTTTGAGGTGTTACATCGTTGTCAGGCAAATTTGAATTTATGGTATTAGAAAATAGAGTTGAATTTGTTTTGTTTTAAATTCAAACGAAACGAAGTAAAATCAACTCTGTTCCTTTTATTAAGATTTAAATTTCATTGTAGGTAATTTGTACTAGTATTAGGGTCGGTTGCACCAAACTGTTCGTATCGTTAAACAGTTCGCAAAATTTTTATGTATGGAAAGTTTCATAGTAAAGCGCCGGGTCGCGCCGGCTTACGTTGATCAGTCTGTCAAATGTGGTGGGTGCAACTAACTGGCCCTTATAGTTCGTATTTTTAGCATTAGAAAGTACTTGAAAGAAGGTAAGCGATCGTAACATGTCTTTTAATTGAAAAACGCTTGTTAAAAATCAGTAACTATTACTTATGACAGCAGAAGAATATAAATGATCGTATTAGATTCATAATTGTTACATATTTGCCGTAACTTATTTTTAAAAATGTGTTTTTCAATTAAAAGACACATCAAGATTGTTTACCCTATTTCTAATGCTAAAAAATCGAAGTGTAGAACATTGAACCCCTTGAGGTTAAACCTAGTATGTTTCTCCCAGGCCATCTTCTCGCGTTGCTGGGCGCGCGGCCGCCGCGGCCCGACGCGCTGGGCGCGCTGGCGGCGCTGCTCGCCAACACGGCGCTCGTCAAGGAGGCGCTCGCCAAAGGTACGCACACACCCTACTGCCAAATACACGAAGGAAATTAAATCTAATTTCTCAAAAATGGACGTCAAAGTCGACTTTGCCGTTTAAAAAATAGGTCGCGAAGCGCGGAGTTTATGGTCAGTCAAAAATTAAAAAGTTAAAAACATTGCAGTCTCGATTTTGGGACTGCAATGTTGCATACAAATTCCATTATTTGTCCAAACTTTTTAAAAGTTGAGATGGCCATATCAAATGAAGGCACAGGCCCATTAAACAGCCAAACAGATGATTAGTACCGCGACTATTTAGCTGTCTTAAATAGGTTGGCGTATTTTCGGCAGAAAAATACACTTCAATTTTTTTATTTAAAAATAAAAAGGCGGCAAGGGCTTTTCTCTGTGAAAATATATACGTGAGAACGTTGCTTTTGTAAAATATTTCTATGATACCTATTTATATTTCTTGCACCATTTTTGAGAAAAGCACTATATATGACTCGGCTGGAAGGCTACTTGCTGGCTTCGGATTCAATTAAACGGACTCCCAAGGTCGTCCGTTTAAAACGAATCCTCAGCCTGCAAGTAGCTACTTCCGAGCCTCGACAATAATGTACTATTATAAGTTATCCTCCAAGAACGCTTGAAAAAAACAACGGGTTGCACTCCGGGAGTCGACAGAAGTGAAAACTCAATGACTACTAGTCCAAAATGTCTGCAGCACTATGTATAATTGACCCATCCTCCTTTCTATTGAAAAACTTTTGTTCCGAAATTGCTGGCCAGTGAGCCTAAATTTGTAGGTAGCGTTAATTGTTTAAAATTCGAATAGAAATTGTAAACTGTTACCTTGCAGACCTCGCATCTAAATATATTTGGTCATGATATTTTGAGTTTTATTCATCAGTACTAGAGTTCCGTAGAAGATTAGAACATTGAGCTTTATTTCTTAATATAAAAGTCCAGTTTTAAATAATTGACCTGATTATGATACGCTATGACTAAACTTTTTTGGTGAATAACATGGTCCGTCACACATGACGTCAGCGCGTTACGCGTTACGCTATCTCGAGTTCATCATTTTTTCCCCACCTCAAAAAGTGCTCAGCGCCGCTAAAGAAGTTTTCACTTCAAAAATCGACGAGTTTCCTCAAAAATAAAATTGCGCATTTTTAGGAAGCAATTTTCATATTTTTAGCTTTTATGCATAAATTGCTACAATTTATTAAATATTTTACACCTATGTTTGTGATTTTTTTCTCTATCGAATGAAAGTAAAAAAATCGGGATGCGAATCGATGAAGTCACTAGAGAAAATCCTCAAGATTGCTAATTATTTTTTTGACAACTGTATTGTGATCTAAAAAAGCGGTACGATTTTTCAAAAGCTCTATTCCCTGAACCACCTTCACCTTAATGAGATTAGTCTCGGTTCTTCACTTAGTAAATGTTTTTCTTCATCGAAATTACGATTGGTTAATATCAAATGATATGTCGTACGTAACTTAAAATATGCCGGCAGATTCAAACTTGCGCCATCGGTATTGAAAGGAGCAAGCTTTACGGCTCGGCCACGACATTAAGCGACTTGCGACGGCGGCAGCGACAACCATAGGTGGGAACGAAAGGTGTCTCGCTACAACCTATAGTTTTATCGCTGCCGCCGTCGCGTGTCGCTTAATGTCGTGGCCGAGCCGTTAGCTTTACGCTCTACACTACCAACGCATTCCCGGATTATACAATACTGCCCGTTGTTTCTACAGGTGCTGTGATATACCTGTTAGACTTGTTCGCGAACAGCAAAGTTCCCGAGATGAGAGAGTCCGCGGTCGAGTTGTTAGCTCGAATGATGGCCGACAAACTACATGGACCCAAGGTATTTATTTTTAACATTTTAATTCTGATATTAATTTTGATAGCAATTCTACCTTCGATTTACCTTAAACGTAAATTAAACTTTTCTTTGTTTATATAAAGATTCCATGTGCGGTTTATAGGAGATGATTTTAATGAATATCTCAAAGGTACAAATTATGATCAGTTAACTATTTTCAATCATACAAAGACTGAAAAAATTGGCAGTCTGAATCCTAATCTACACAAATCTTACTCTAATTCCCACAAACTAATTAAGAATTGCTTTGAAATAATGAAACAATTTATCCAACAGGTCCGGCTAACAATGTCGCGCTACGTACCGGGCGTGTTCTGCGAAGCCATGCGCGAGAGTGGACCGGCGAGCGCTACGCACATGTTCGACTCGCGCCACGAGCATCCCGAGCTTGTGTGGACGGACGAGGCGCGCGCAAGAGTGTGTAGCACGCTGGCCGAGCGGGCTGACAAGTAAGTAGCTAGTTACATTGTGCTACAGGTTTCGTTTCGGTTAAAGTTCTCCAAGTATGTCAAAACAGTATATAAAGAAGCATGTTGAATGTTAAACTTAGAGATAGAATAAAACTGGAGGACATTAGAAAGAGAACAAAAATAATCGACGTAAACCACACTATGAAAAAACTAAATTGGAAGGGGACCGGCCACATGCTCCGAGACAAAAGAGAAAAATGGTCAAAGGACATCACAACATGGTACCCAAGAGACGAAAAAAGGAATGATGGTAGACAAAAATGAGATGGGAAGACGAGTTCAGGCAGGTGGCTGGAGCCTTGTGGAGAAGACAGGCTCTGGACAGGGACGCGTGGAGGAATATGGGAGAGGCCTATGCCAAGGACAACCAGACAAAACGTATGCGGAGAAAGGCTAGCAGTAAGCAGTAAGTAACAGGTTTCGTAGCAAACGTAGCGCTTCTATTACCACGGCGTAGTGCATCTGCGTAGTGCTACGTGCTTGGTGTGTGAAGGTACAGTCGCCATCAGATATATCGGAGCGGCTAAGGCGCTCACAAATATCTGAACACGCCTCTATTGTCAGGGAGTTAGAGCGCGTGTTCAGATATTGTGAACACCTTGGCCGCTCCGATATATCTGATGGCGACTGTACAAGTTTTGTAGCACACGTAGCACATCATTTGGCACTTCGTACCGCTTGCGCGGTGTGGACAGGTGTAGCACTTTAGTCGAACGTGCTAACAAGTGTGAATTTCGTACCATATCTATTCCATCGGCACAGATTTATTTAAAATTATTTCTTGCACTAAGTAACCCCTTCCTTTCAGACACCAATGCAACCAGCTCCGCGACCCCAACTCCACGTTCGAGGACCGCGAGACCCTCGAGCGCGCCGCCGGCGAGGACACGTGGGCGCCGCCCGGCGAGGTGGTCGTCGGCGGCGTCTACCTCAAGCTGTTCCTGCAGAGCCCGCACTGGAGCCTCCGCAGCCCCAAGCGGTTCCTGCAGGAACTACTGACCGAGTGCGTGGCCGCGCTCGGCAAGGACGCCAGCGAGGTATGAGATGAAGTCTGGAAATAAATATGTACCTTCAATGAAAAAATAAGAACTAAGCTAAGAACCTTGCTTTAGATTCTAAAGCTCTCCGCTCAGGGGTCTCCAAACTTTTTTACCTGAGGGCCATATTGCGCCTCAGAAACTTTCGCGCGGTCCACCGTCGGTTTTTGCCCCGGTGTCTGGTTGCTGCTGTTAGAAACAATTCCACTCTCAATGAATGCCGAACCCCTGGAGCCTGCCTCAGCAGCCGGACAGTGGGCACTCGCTTTGGGTGTCAGCGGGCCGGATTGGAACGCGTCGCGGGCCGGATTTGGCCCGCGGGCCGGGGTTTGAAGACCCCGCTGCTTTAGAAGGTTAAACATTAGCTCCTAAACTACTGACGTATTTTCGTAGTATCTACGAAGAAAACAAGTTTCTGTCCCGTATTCACTTTACAGAACTTAAAGGAAACCGACTTATATAGCTGATTAATTATCTCATAGAATATTCGAATAACCTATATGTTTTGTTACAGGGCAGCAGAGGCGACATCTGTGCCAAAGCGCTGGCCGTACTGGTATCAACGCGTCCAGCGCTGGGCGAAGTGTGTGCCCAACTAGGTGAACTACCTCGACTCATGAGATTACTGCCGCAGTGCCCGCTACACGCCGTACCCATCGTCGCAGCACTCGCCCGCACACAGGTATTTATTGTTTTGCGATAGCCTGTCCAAGCTCGAGAACTTATTAAAAAGTGGCAACACTCTAGTGTCGTCTCTTTCAAACCAATTTATATAAGAAAACGGGACGACACTACAGTACAGTGTTGCCACATTTTAATTACTTCTTTTTTGCCAAGCTGTAAGGTTACTTACGAGTATTAAGTTTTCTTCGATTACAATAGTTTTATATTGCACTTTCTTTGCAGTCGTGCGTAATGGCGATGAACCAGACTGAAGTGATGTCCGGACTAAAAACCGCCGTGAAGTCATGTCGGGAGATCATCGGCAGCGCGTGTGAAGCGCTCGCCTCCATATTCAACAGCTCCGTCAACACGGACCGCCTCGTTCTACAGGTATTTTACTAGCTACCCCTGTAACCGAAGTGATGTCCGGGCTTAAAACCGCCGTGACACATTTTTACTTCATCGAATTGAAACGGTTGTGAGACATACCAACATTAAATAATTTGACGGTTTAGACTCACTTGGTTTTAGTCACTCGCGCGACATGTTTCAGAGAGCCTTGGTCTCCTTTCTCAAGCACTAACAGTGCGAGCAGCCCTCACGACGGCTTAGAGCGTTAGTGCTTGAGGAATGAGACCTAGGCTCTCCGAAACATGTCGCACGAGTGACTAAAAACAAGCGAGTCTAAACCGTAAAATTATTTATAATTTTACTTTTCGATTGGCGTGCAGAAACTATCGCGCGCCAAGAAAATTAAATGTATGACTTATTCTCATGCATGATGTTTGACAACAAAGGTTCATTTTGGTTAAAGGTGTTGCTCTTCGTTACCATCATTTGTTCATTTTGTTTTATGTTGTCCAATGAAACACAGCCGTTAACTAGTTGCTGGTGACATGATGTTTTAAACAGCAAAATGTACCATATATCTTAATATCATTTTTCTCTACAGGCTCTAGAAACTGGTCTAATAGACGAGCTCCTCTCCCTCCTCGAGACCCGCCTGGACGGGCAGGCCGCCGCCCAGCTGGTCAACGCTTTAAAAGCCATGGCGCGCTCCACCACGCACGGGGAGCGAGTGAGAGGCGTGCTGGCCAAGAGCCGCGTGTGGGAGCAGTACGCCCAGCAGCGACACGACCTGTTCATCACTGCGCCATCACAGCACGCGCTACAAGGTGAGCCACTGTAGCTAGTCAACGCACTGAAGGCCATATCCATCACGCACGGGGAGCGAGTGAGAGGCGTGCTGGCCAAGAGCCGCGTGTGGGAGCAGTACGCCCAGCAGCGACACGACCTGTTCATCACTGCGCCCTCACAGCACGCGCTACAAGGTGAGCCACTGTAGCTAGTCAGCGCACTGAAGGCCATGTCCACCACGCACGGGGAGCGAGTGAGAGGCGTGCTGGCCAAGAGCCGCGTGTGGGAGCAGTACGCCCAGCAGCGACACGACCTGTTCATCACTGCGCCCTCACAGCACGCGCTACAAGGTGATCCACTGTAGCTAGTCAGCGCACTGAAGGCCATGTCCACCACGCACGGGGAGCGAGTGAGAGGCGTGCTGGCCAAGAGCCGCGTGTGGGAGCAGTACGCCCAGCAGCGACACGACCTGTTCATCACTGCGCCCTCACAGCACGCGCTACAAGGTGATCCACTGTAGCTAGTCAGCGCACTGAAGGCCATGTCCACCACGCACGGGGAGCGAGTGAGAGGCGTGCTGGCCAAGAGCCGCGTGTGGGAGCAGTACGCCCAGCAGCGACACGACCTGTTCATCACTGCGCCCTCACAGCACGCGCTACAAGGTGAGCCACTGTAGCTAGTCAGCGCACTGAAGGCCATGTCCACCACGCACGGGGAGCGAGTGAGAGGCGTGCTGGCCAAGAGCCGCGTGTGGGAGCAGTACGCCCAGCAGCGACACGACCTGTTCATCACTGCGCCCTCACAGCACGCGCTACAAGGTGAGCCACTGTAGCTAGTCAGCGCACTGAAGGCCATGTCCACCACGCACGGGGAGCGAGTGAGAGGCGTGCTGGCCAAGAGCCGCGTGTGGGAGCAGTACGCCCAGCAGCGACACGACCTGTTCATCACTGCGCCATCACAGCACGCGCTACAAGGTGAGTCTGTGGCTCACCTCAGCGGTTCTAAAACTTTTTTGGCGACTGGACCCTTTTGGAAAGCGAAATATTTGACGGAGCCCCAAATCAAAAAAATCTATATTTTCCGAGTAAAGCTCGGTCTCCCAGATATCGTGTCTATATGTATTTAAGAGAGCTTAAAGATCACTTTTGAATGACACTATCTCAAACTTTATCAATATTACAGCGGCGCCTACGTCCGCGGGCTACCTGACGGCGCCACCGTCGAGTATCACCGCGCAGCCGCCGCCCATCGATTGACGGCTGCCCGCCTGAACTAAACAGCCTGACACGGTTAGCGACTCGTCTTTACTATACTCTTAGGGATAAAGGACACCCGAAATGACACAACATGTACACAAGTTGTACTCGTATGCTCAGTATAGCCCCCTAAGGCCCAGCCATACAAATGTAAAATCCAAAATTTGCCACTGAAATTTGAACCTATAGTGTTCAGAGTGAGAGAGAGAGAGGGTGTAATAGAGTTCAGAGGAACGAAACAGAGCAAAAACGACTCTGTTCCAATAGGATTTAAATATCACCGAACTGAAGAGGTAGGTACTATAGGTAGGACCATGGGTCTTAGAAGGATAGAACCGTTTGCTATTTTGTAACCTAAATCAGAAACTTATAACTTGATGCTACCATCTACTGTTCTCGTAGGTACGTTTTCTTGTGCATAGTATATTCTGCCATATAGTGGGCTACATCGGAAGCATAAACGACACATTTACGCCTCGCGCCAAAAATCTGACGGCTCCTATGCTGCCCCCTATAGTTCATGCACGGGGCCTTGCGCGTCCCTTGCGCGTTGAGGGTTCTGCCATCTTGTGACCTAAATCGGAAAATTAAACTTGACACATACTTTGCGCCAATAATCAAGGGGCTTCTGTGCTGCCCCCTACATTTCATATACGTTCCTTATAGCGCTTCAGCGGGCTACTTGACTAAGGGCCAGTTGCACCAACCACAGTTGACAGACTGATCAACGTCAGCCGGCGCGCCCTGGCGCTTTACTATGAAACTTTCCATGCATAAAAAATTTGCGAACTCTTTAAGAGGGCGTAGAGGAGGGTAAATTTTCAGATTCTGTCAAATTACCCCATTTCACACACAAACGCAGCTCACGCACACTACCTCAATTTACTGGGACAGGTCAGTGACCCCTAATGTTTTTTTAAAGGTGCTGCTTCGAGTTTAGTGTTAACTACTAACCTTCTTTGAGGAATTCAAACTGTCACAGCTTTCCTTTGTGAGAAGACAGAGAAAAAACACTTTTTTATATATAGCTTTCCTTGTTTGTTCATGTCATGTCATAGATATGTGACGTATTAGGTAATTAATTATTTTCGTTGTTGACTTTTGTATTAAGATAGGTTCAAAACGGCGACGCTCTTAACTGTCCATCGGTGGACCTTATGCCTTTTGTAATAAGGTTTACGGACTGTCAGTTAACAGTGTGGTGGTGGGCAATGGTAGGTATGCGGTTTGTAGACAGACCGAATTAAACCTAGGAGTTTTATTATTAAAAATATAAGAAATCATCTCATCTATCTACTCGAAAAAAGTGGACTATATCTAAAATTATCCCTTTATTACTTATAGGTCTTGTAACATATTTTTTTACAACTAAAGACGCTTATTTAATTTCACTTATAACTTAATTTTTAAAGCTCTGTTAATAATAAAGCTTTAAAAACATCTAATAAAATTCAGGTACTACACTTATACTTTTGTAAGTCAGTAAGTGATGCTTACTTAAAACTTATTGGGAAATCAAATAACTCATAATTACCTATATTAAAATATATAAATTTACTATTTCATCTCATTTCATCCCAATCCGCATTGGGCTAGCATGGGGACTATAGCCCAAGCCCTCTCGCGCATGAGACGAGGCCTGTGCTCAGCAGTGGGACGTATATAGGCCGAAATGATGATGATAATTTCATCTCATACGTTCAATAAGGCCCAGGACCGGGCCTTGTCACCCGCACTGACAGAGGGCCTTTTTAGCCCTACATAATATTAAAGAACTGTGTCCCGGATAGTATGGGTTCTGGTCCATGGCGCGTCCTGAAGTAACTTATACAGTGTGTAATCGTTAAGTGTAGCCAGGCTATAATTCCGTAAATATAACAGATATCAGAAAACTTCAAATTGATATCAAAAGTGCGTTACCCAATGAGTAAAATTACATTTATAACTTTTTTTAAATAAAAGTAGATATATCTCAAACATTAACTTCAAACCCTCCCATACATTTAGTACGACGACTCACCCCTCAAAGAACGTCGGTGTCCTAAGAGACAAAACTGCTTGAGATTCATTATTTGCGATAGTAAACTGTAATAAAATAATAAAACTACCGTTTATTAAATAATAATCTCAAGCAGTTTTATCTCTTACGACACCAACGTTCTTTGAGGGGTGAGTCATCGTACTAAATATTTAGGAGTTAGGGAGGGTTTAAAGTTAATGTTTGGGATATTTCTGCTTTTATGAATAAAAATATGAATATATTTTACTCATTGGATTACGCGCTCTCTATATCAATTCGAAATTTTCTGATATCTGTTATATTTACGGAATTATAGCCTGACTACACTTAACGATTACACCCTGTATATCATTAGATAGTTCATAGCCTATATCGATAGAATATATCGTTCTTATGAGCGTATTTGGTGGGCATACCTTATTATTAAAAAAGTCTACTGCTTTATACTCGGAGTAATTAACAATGGAGCCGCCATTAACAGGCGTTCCCCTCTGTCGAAAATAGGCGGCCAATGGTCAACCACATGTCAACCATATGTATGGACTGACGTTTGGCTGACTTGACGTACCTATACATTTGATGTGCCCCTCCCCCGCAAAAAACGGCAGACTATTTTGTACCGAAAATTTTAGACATGGCGTCTCCGTTGGTTATATCCTCTAAGGCTTTATAATAGGGTGGCACTGGTGGCAGAAACTCATTTCATTTGTAAAATTATCACCTGTAATTTATCTGTAAAATATAAAAACATTGTATTCACACTTTTCAAATGCCAGATGATTATTTTATTTAATTTTATTTCAATATTTAATGTTTGACTTGCCACGTGCGGTGCCACAATTATTATTCAGAAAAAATATATGAGTGCCTATTTTAAAGTGATACTTTTTAGAATGGAGTATAAATGAGCAAAATTTAACAATTTTTTTATTTAGTACAAATCACCACACTGTGATTGTAAAAAAATACATATAATATTCATTTATTGTGCAAAAATCAGTTTATTTGTATGAATCGTTATACATACCTATAACGATTATTTAAAAACTGAATTCCTCGTCCCTAGATTATACAAAAATTATATATAACTTGCCCTAGTTGCTAAGAGCATGAAGAAATATAGCATAGATTGGACCGGGGAGCCGACCATTTCCCCTCTTCCCTTATTTTTGGTATACGGTACGATCTCGTTGCTACCGGGCCTTATCAGCCCATTATTTGGTAATAACGGTATGCAAGGCATCTAACACAACTAATAAAACCTCCATGAACAGAAATGGGTGACATATTTTATAAGATTTGACAGTATCCAAGAAGAATCTTCAGATTCAGAATCATTAAACGGCAATTAAGCCACTAGTATTGGGTTGCCTATAATCATTTTTCTGTGAATGTACTCGTAAACCTCTATCCGTTAGTATGCGATTCATTAATGGACGCACCATGGCCCAAATCGGGACACAGTTCTTTAACACGTAATATTAATAATCAGTGAACATTATTAATTACGCTCAAATGCTTAAGTTTCAGTACAGGTAAAAGTACATATGAGCTGTACTTTTAATTGTTAGTACAATCGGCATCAAATAGATAGTGACGGCCAAAGTGACCAAATATAGTTATAGGATCTAAATGTGAGCGAATAAGGTCAGGTGAGGCATATAAGGCCCACCTTTATATTAACTGAAATAGTTTTATTAATAATCAGGATATTATGACCAAACCAATTCAATATATATTTCTCATTTGTTCATGTTTCTTACACTGCTACTGTTGCTGTTACTGTTACCGACACAAACACCAGAGAGGAGGAGATCAAAATACGCATCCAAAACGCCCTGCGGTGCAGTGCAGCCCTCCACAAAGTGTTGGTGTCCGGGCTTCTCAGCAAACATACAAAGTTACGGATATATAAAACCGTTATACGGCCTATCCTAATGTATGGCTGTGAGGCCTGGTCCCTAACTAGGGAATGCTCCCGGTACTGAGTTTGTATGGCGAGAACCGGGAATTCCCGGTTCCGGTCCCGTGTTTGTATAGAAAACCATTACCGGGAGCACACCCTATCCCTAACACTAAAAGAAGAAGGTCAGCTCCTGATAGCAGAGAGAAAAGTTTATCGCAAGATCCTGGGACCTATTCAGAGAGATAACGGCACCTGGAGGATCTGGAAAAATGCCGAGATCGAGGAGTTAGTGGCCGAACCCAATATCATCGGCGAAACGAAAGCGCACAGACTTCGCTGGTTCGGTCACCTACTCTGAATGGGAGAGGATCGGGCTGTCAAGAAGGCGTTCTTGGGACGACCGACTGGTAGCCGTCCGGTGGGTCGGCCCAGGTATCGCTGGGAAGACAGTGTGGCGGCGGATCTACTTCAGCTTCGCGTCAGTAACTGGCAGGAAGTTGCGCAGGAGCGGGACAGGTGGCACGCTCTCGTTTCGGAGGCCAAGACTCTCTTTGGATCGCTGAGCCAAAATAGTTAGTTAGTTAGTTCATGTTTCTTAATATACCAAAATAGTTATAAAAATATTCCGGCGCTTTTGAAAAATCCATTTTATAAAAAAAAACATACCATGTTGGTTCGGAACCGGGCCTTGTTACTGGCACTGACAGTGGGCCTTCTTACAATTAGTCATAGTACAAGTTCAAGAATAACAGAAAATACTACCGGGCCTTATTAGCTTTTATCATGAATTAATTTCATCTTAGATTTAAAATGATCTATAGTAAAATACGGCCTACATGAGTCATGGAAAAACAAATTGTATTTTATTTAGTACCTATTTGTTGTTCAATATCTTCAGTAAGCTAACTTATAAGACTCTATCTATTATAATTAATCTAGATTGACAGTTTACTTAGCAAATTGTACTTTTACCTTTAGGTTTTATGTCGGAAATATTTCACCCAATTTGTACTGAAACATAAGCATTTGAGCGTAATTAATGATGTTTACTGATTGTTAATCTTAAATATACCTATTATGTAGGGCACTTAAATTATTTTAGCGGACCAAGCGGATGTGTATGTTTGTGGACCACTTTTTTATTTAAATAATTAAATTGTAATTCATTCAAAAAAAGCTATTACAATTAGGGATTTAGATACCTCACCTACCTTATTACAAAGCATTACAAAAATGTCCAAAGGCCAAAGCCACGCCGATAAGACATAAGACCTCATAAACGACTTCATAAATATAAACGTTCACTGAAAAAACCCAAATTCATTTCTGATAATTTTATTTCGTTACTGAGTTATCGTTTTGCACCGAATATCAATGAAATAAAAGCACGTTGTTGTTTGATAGATACATTTATATAAACATCGTCACATGAAACCAATATAGGTACTCGTAAACCAGACCACTGCGATGCCACTGGCTTTAAATATCGTTCTTTCAACTGATGATATAGCCACAAAAACCCGCTGAAACTGCAGGTCGAGTCTTGATTTCAATTTCTTGATGATATATCATTGCATTAACTTTCAAAGCACATGATAGATCTTAGAATAGCAACAAAACTGGTTGAAACTAAGAATTTTATTGCTGAAATTATGTGAACAACATTGCTTCGTCTTCATAAATAAAATTTTAATAGTTTATATTGTTTAGGCTAAAATGTGAAGAATTTTGTTGATAAATTGTTTATCTAGTATATTGACATTATGTCATATATGTTTTTAAAATGACGTAATATGAATACCAGCACAATGAAAATTTATTCCAATAAGAAATAACAAATCTTCAAACTTTTTTCATTTTAAGTGAATTAGGAAGAAGCTAAGTATACTGATTTGGTTATTTTGGTTGTATTAATATATTTTATTAAATAATTTGTCATATTTTTTAAGTATTATGACTTGTGAATAAAAATAAATCGAAATTTTAATGACTCTAGATCTCCGTGTGACGTTATTTATTTACCCTATTAATTTTGAATACAGTTTTTCACTGGTATCATCATTCGTATACGGACATGAATTTCTGTCAATATATATGCCAAATCGAACTGTCAACTTGGAAAAAAGAAGTACGCGTCCGCTTCCAACGGCCCACAGCGGGCATCTGAGGAGAAGGAGAATTTGACAGATATGGCGGATGTATGGAAATTATACGAAAGTTTACGTTTACGATTGAATTTCTCTGTAGCCTTTAAGAGGAAAAATAGGAAAAGCCTGATTCGTTGTAGTCCAGTTATCTGGCTTTCGAAATCACTCGATTTTATAGCATGAGCATCGATTTTTTTATACAAATTTTACTAAACGCTGACACTCGTTCATCACGTTTTAGGTACAACTTTGCATAAGTGTATTTATTATATTGTAAAACATTTCAGATTTTCAAGGGTGATTCGTTGTAAACACACTCTTTGGGATATTAATGACATTTATTATAATTTTTTTTATCAAGAGATGTGAACGCTAGCGACTAAACGGTGACTGCCTTTTTCGCTGATTTTGCTCGATGCAGTCTTAACGGTACGATTAGTTTGGTGCAACCGACCCTTAATCGTGCCCGCGCAACCGCCCCCCGGCGATTGATTGCCCGTTGCGTAGTGGCTGTACAGTCATCAGATATATCGGAGCGGCCGAGTTGCTCACAAATATCTGAGCTGAACTTATACTGCTTTTATGACACCGGCTTTAGAATTCTGAAATGAGTATTAAATTAAGTATATATTTTGAAAGTCCATTTAAATTGTGTTATTTTTTTTACCCGTCATAAGGTAGAAGTACTAGTGCGCGATGCTGCACTAGTATTCGACATGGGCACTTTATGTCAAAGTGACAAGGATTAAATTTGAATACAGAAAAATCTTCGCCGTTCAAATGTAACCTATGTTACTTTGACATAAAGTGCCCATGTCGAATACTAGTGCAGCGTCGAGCACTTAATACTTCTACATTATTTGATGTTCAATTTCAATATAAAGTTTATGCAGTACCTAAGCCTAATGTTTTATATGGGATTATGAATAGTAAAATTTTCCTGTAAATAAGTGATAGTTAAATAAAGATATCTGCTTTTTTTTTATAGAAATTCAGCATTCCAAATTAAGTAGTTGCGATAGAGACATGACAATTTTAGAACCAATTGATTGAACAAAAACTTTTTGAAAAGTGTGATGTTTGTGTTCACTGAAATATTATTTTGTTCTGTAATAACTGTCGGCTATCATGGGAATTATGTAACTGTACATTTTATTAACAATATGCAACTGAATAGTATTCGAAAAAAAATGTTGGGTGATTTCACGAAAAGTAACGCGAGTCACGATTTCATTGTCTTTTTTTTCATTAATGATGTAAAGGAACCCGCAGCAAACATAGGGAAAAAGTGGTTTCAGTTTTAGTATGATGTTAATTTGGCTCTCCTGATTATTTTTTTGTATGGGCACAACTCTCTCAGAAGTATACTTTCAGAAATAATCAATGTAATTGTTTTATACAAAATATGTGTTTGTTAACCATATTTACGTAATTCCTCCTCATGACAGTTGGTGGCTGCAACTTATAACGTCAGTAACTGTCAGTGCGTGTCATAACAATATATCGATTTTAGAAAACATGTCGCGTAAATAGAAAATTATATACTTGATTATTTCTGAAAGTATACTTCTGAGAGAGTTGTGCCCATACAAAAAAATAATCAGGAGAGCCAAATTAACATCATACTAAAATTTCGTGAGATTAAACTGAAACCACTTTTTCCCTATTTTAGCTGCGGGGTCCTTTGGGTGTCAAATTGTCAATATATCTAGGGAGAAAAAGAGGCACTATTAATCTGAAGACAAATTAACACTAAAACGAAATAAAATGGCGAATCGTATCACTGTTCTCGTGGCCCTAGGGCTGATTTAGATGCGATTTTAGTTACATAGCGGCCTGTTGGCTACGTCCTATTCAACCGACCGATCAAAACCCGCAATGTAATGAAACTCACATGCGAGTTCTCGCATGGTCTAAATGAGCCTTAGTTGTTAGTTAACTTTAGAAATAATTAATCAGGCCATGGCAATAAAGTAGCCGATAGAGTTAATACTAAAAAAAACTATAAATATTGATGAAAAAGATCAAAATGTCCTTTTGATGACTTTAGAGATCAACATGTGTCAATAAATCCAGCTCCTTAAGACAAGTACCCTCACCATAAGATTTATACGGGCTTAAACGGTAGCGACTGCGTCAACTCAAACGCAGTGCATCTCGCGGGTACCAATGTCAGTACGAGGGATATGCATTTTGTGTTAGTTCACGCAGTTGCTAGCGAATATGTCCGTGTCAAACTCGTGGTAAGGGTACTGAGGGGCAATATTACTCCCAGTGTCGTATCGTCATAAATAAAATTAAAGCATACTAAGTATTTTTGCTTTAGTTTTTATACGCACGCATTATAGTTGAAATTCGAGCATTTTTAGAAACTTAGTTGCCCATGTTTTCATTTGTTATTATCGAAGTCGAGTTCATAAATATGTATGCATTTCTTCACCTCAATCCATTGCAATAAGGTGAAATAGTGTGTACATAATTATGAACTCGACTTTACCTATATTGTCTATGGTTATTCTTGTACTTACGTGTCTATAGTTATTATCGCTATTCATTTGTCATGGAACCTCTTTATACCGGGTGTGGCCTGTAATATGAGCAAAAAATATTTATTTTGTATGAAAAATAGGGAGTCTAAATACTTCATAATTTTTAAAAGTTGCTGAACAAAAGTGTCACCGTTTGAGGAGTACAATCTATGTTTTAATTATTTGCTCGTGTTACAGGCCACACCCGGTATTAGTGCCACCAATGTGTCGCGTCACAAGGGGTCTAGCAAAGATGCCAATCGTTCGCGCTGCGATAACGAAACGCTTTCGCATTTTTATCGACTGTTACCATGCCTGGCAGCATAGCCAACATGCCAATCGCTTACGCTCCGTAGCGATGGAAACGCAACTGTCACTGTCGCACTAATATGGAAGAGCGATTGAGAGACACAAAGCGTTTCGTTGTCGTATCGATAGCGATTGTCACCTTGGCTAGGCCGGCTGTCACGTTCTGTAACAAGTGTGTAAGTGCGAAAGTGACGGGTATAGTGACAGGCGATAAAAATGGAACCATGCTGAACATTAATCTTATGTCAAACCATCAATATCGCGTCGAGCCAATAGTATTGTGAGCCAAAGTTATCGTGTATTATAATTTACGGTCGGTACTTTGAAAAAAGGACTTATCTCGTTGCGATAAGGTCCATTTTAGGGTGTCCGCTAGCTGCCGCGGTTGCACGGAGCGGGTGAGCGGGTTAAAGTAAAATAGTATTAGCGTTGTTAACTGGGCTATAAGCGCGAAAATCGAAGTTCGCAAATTGCGTGCATCTTTCTCTGTCACTCTAATTAAGCCTTCATTGGAGTAAAAGAGAAAGCAATTTGCGAATTTCGGTTTTCGCGGTAGGCACCTGGCGCGGACGCGTGCGACTGATTTTGCCTACGTGCGCCCGGTTCGTGCACCCGCGCTAGTTAGCGGACCCATATATGCCCATTGGGTCGTTTTCGACCCACTGAATAAAGGCCTGTGCACACTGGCTGCGTGTGCGTGACGTGCACGTGCGCGTGCGGCGTTGTAGTATACAGATCCTTATGAGAGATGGCACACCGCTTGCGTGACGTGTGCGTGTGCGGCTCCAACATTTTAGCGCACGCACACGTGTGGCTCGGCCTTAAAACTCGCTCCTACTCATTAAAATTAGTAGGATAATGAGCAAGGAGTTCAGAGCTAAAACGTTTTGGGCATATATGGGTGAAATGCCGCATATGTATTTGTTTATGTATGAAGTATGATCTCTCCTTGGAGGTACACAATAAATGTTATTCCTATATGACTAGATGTAAGTTTTTTATCGATCTGTATTATAATGGGGGGCGTAGAATTCACACTTTTGTATGGATGTAGGTAGGACGGATACCAATACTCTTTATTTTATCTGTTTTGGTTAAATATAATCTGGAAGATTTGTTTTTGCTAAGTGATTACTCGAGTTTTCATATCTTGCCATAACTTGTTTACTTACAGAGCCGCAAAACTTGCGTTTTGAGACTGACAATCGGAATGGCATTTCAGTAATCTAAGCTAAATATAAATTAATTTAGACCGGTCAAACTAAAATAGCCTTAATTATTCGATAAATCGACGAAATCGAGTTATTGGAGGAAATTAAGAGATTATGAGATTTATTTGTATGAAATCATAAATTTACACAGCTTAAATAAGGTTGAAATCCAATGAGGGATAGCAGAAAGTATCAGACGGTAGAAATATGTAAGAAAATATACTATGTGCCTAGTTTAAACAGTCGAATAATTCGATTTGTATCACATGATGCAATTTCATAATTTTCCAAAATTGTTGTTACAATAAATTGTCTCAACTAAGTGACGAAGTGAAGTACGGCGATAACCAAGACCTTATGTTATTACGTAGGGTAATTCGCCAGTAACTGGCCACTGTCAGTAATTGGCCACCTTAAACTAAAAATGAATTCTATTCACCTATAAACAGAATTCATTTTAGTATGTTTCAATAACCTAGCCGTCAACTCCTAGCCGCCTTATACTAAAATGAACACTGTTTATAGGTGAATAGAATTCATTTTTAGTGGCCAATTACTGGCGAATTACCCTATTGATTGAATTATTTAACTGTTTAACTCGTGCAGTATCGCATGTATGGTTATTAGTGTGATAATATATTAACGAATTCAGTGTATTATATTATGTTTTAATTTAGCCATATCATAGTTTAGGTGTCTACAATGAATTGTGAATGAAACTTATGTTTGCTCATGACATGAGTACGTCCTAATTATTGAGTTTGTTTTGGTCGGAGAACGGTAACGTTGGTCGTGTGTTTTATAACTAACTAGCTAACTAAAAGGACGTTATACTGTCCTAGTATTTCACCACCTAATTCCAATAGTTTCCTATGTTGCTTGGAATTAAGATCGAATGTGGCAACTATTGGGACGATGTGCAGAAGTGGGACATTTACATTATGTGTCTTATAGTTCGTTTTTTTAGCATTAGAAAGAACTTGCAAGAAGGTAAGCGATCTTGACATGTCTTTTAATTGAAAAAAGCTTTTTAAAAATCAAAAACTATTACTTATGAAAGCAGAAGAATATAAATGATCGTATTAGATTCATAATTGTTACATATTTGCCGTAACTTATTTTTAAAATGTGTTTTTCAATTAAAAGACACATCAAGATTGTTTACCTTGTTTCTAATGTTTAAAAAAAAAGAACTATAGGGTATGATCTCAGTGGCGAGCGTCTAGCAGAGCGTACAGCGTGGCGTCAAGCTTCCAATCGAACACCGTGCTTGTACAGGTACACAGCTTAAAGAGCGTTTACGTTTTTATTTTGTTTAACATGGACGCCGCGCTAACACGCTCCGCTTGAACGTCCACTAAGTTTGCACACTTAGCCGTAATATACAGGGTGTGTCTGACCATGGGGCTTTAAATCCAGGGCTCGATTATACTCGCAAAACTGAACTTTTATTATGGCACCAACCCCGAAATCCCGATTTATCTTTTCACTTTTTCATACATTTTGGCTGATCAGATGTCGACGTTTTTTATGGAAAAGCCAAAAAATTGTCCCCGATTTTAGGGTTGGTCCCATAGTAACAGCCCGTTCGCACAGAGTCTCCGTATTTACGGTACCCGTTTTAACGGATACAACAAAAAATTATGCTTTGTTCATACATAGGCACCGTATAACGTATCCGGCATTAACTGAGAGCCCAGATATATGACGGATACGTATTCCGTTCATCCAGTATTCGATGACAAAACGGAATGTCATAATTTAACGGACCGACATTTTTTACTGTATACTGAATACTGTGTCATATGTTAAGTCGCTCATACAACTCCATACGCCATCAATGAAAAAAAACGGAACAGTAAAACGGAGACCCTGTGTGAACGGGCTGTAAAAGTAGCTCAGATTAGCGAGTAAAATCAAGCCCTGGATTTAAAGCCCCATGGTCAGACACAGACTTTATACATATAAAAATAACTCGATTATCAAGGCCTTTGAACACCATCAATTCTCTAGCGTCATGAGTTATCGTACCCATCGCGTCAAAAACGCTTAGTGTAAGGCCTGAGTGGACGCTCGAGTTGAGCGTGCAGCGGGGCGGGGCGTGCGGCGTGCATGTTAAACAAATGCAAACGTATAGGAGCGGCCTCAGTGCACGCTGCTCAAATCACTTGTGAGCCCGACGCCACGCTGCACGCCCCGCCGAACGCTCCGCTCCGAGCGTCAACTCAGGCCTTACACTTGTGTTAAATCGTACGCTGTTAATGTTACATTCATGCTTTCAAGTAAAAGGTTATATCGGCTGGCTTGCGCCTATGGCCTTGGCTTGTGTATAACTTTTTATATGACGTGGCGTTCAAAGGGTTAACTTAATAGTTTAAACACACGATCAGCGAGGGTTAAGGCTGAGATGGCACCACGAAAACGGATAAAGCGATGTATATGGATATTTTTATATGTAGCACTAAGTTATACCATTTAAAAATATTAAATTATACTATATGAAGCAATTATACGTTGTTTCATTGTATTTAATACGTGACTTTCCACGGCAAAAGGTACCTTATGGCGGCTGGCGCTTACGTCGCATAGCGCCGCAATAATATTGGACGGACGTTAATAATAGCGTAAGCGCCAACCGCCATAAGGTACCTTTACCCGTGGGACGTCTCATATAATACTTATCCCGATGTAAAAATTACCCCACATTATTACGATTGGGTGACATTAAAATAGTAGGTATAAAATATTAAACTACCATAAGATAAGTACAAAGTATTTATTCTTAATCACATAGTAGAACTTATCAATACTGTAAATTAAATAACTACTTATTTAATAAAATAGTGACTGGTCTTGCGTTATGCAAGTAAATCAAAAATTAATACATTAGGACGTTAACTACAATTACAACTAAAGACGGCTTCAACATAGGAAAATATACCTTAATAGTTACTACATAGATCACATTTACACACAGCACTGGTTTGCCACATTGGAAAAAATATAAAGGCGTTAGGCAGACTGCACACGTTCGAAATGTCTCTCTGAATCCATAAAGCCCAGAATCCCATCAAAGTCATTATGCTCTGTATTTTTCATATTATGAATTTCTCAGATCGATCTGGGAATATACTGACTAAGGCCCCGTTCGCACGGCAGTTTTTTCGACGCGTTAAAAAAGCGTTTGAATGACACCAATGGATAACCATGTATGTATTCACACGACAGCGGTGACGCTTTTTATCAAGCGTTGTTGAATTGGTATCGTCTTGGATCGTCCCATTCGTTTTTCGTCAAGTTCTTAAATTAATCCTATTCTGCTTTCGTCACTCATTCTACATTGAAAGCCACCGACGATTGTGACGAATGTAGAATGAGTGACGAAAGCAGAATAGGACTAATTTAAGAACTTGACGAAAAACGAATGGGACGACCCAAGACGATACCGTTGGATTTTCGACTTTAAGCCTTGGTCGTTAAATCGAATTTAGAGTGCGGACAGATTCAAGCGCTTTTTTAACGCGCGTTGAAAACGCTCTTATGCGAATGGGGGCTAAGGAAGAATGATACTGACGAGCGTTCTGAATTCAAAATATTAAAATTAAGATTATGTATCCCTGACGCACATCTTTCCATACTTTATAATAATACATATATGGATGAGCACCGATGAACACACACGTATGAATTTGCTAGTTGACATTCGTGGGAGAGGGTGAGATATACTTATATACCCTTTGGCACCCCAAAGGCAAGACAGACATTCCTAAAACAACCGATATCGATCGGAATATTTAAGACATGTGTGAGGTAAAGCCAGGGCCGGATTAAGGATGTCGGGGCCCCTAGGCAGTGCGAAGCTCGGGGCCCCCTACAGTCAACTCTGCACACAGCACATTCAGTACAGGGAAATAAAAGTTTGCGTTTTTAATTTCAATTTTCAGGCGTCGGCCGAGCCGATCCAAATCGAACGATGTCTTTTTCGCTCTTATTGCGTGGACATAAAGCTTTATTCTATCGGTTTTTGCCAATTCCGCGTCGCGTCAAGTGTGGGGAGCGCCCTTTAGGCTTAAGGCCAATTCCCAGTGGAATACCAAAGATGAGAGCTTCAGCGTCACTTTCTTATCTACCTCTAATGGCCAATTTTAAGCGAGGCTAAAAGCTAAGCTCACTAGTGCCGCAAAGTTGATTTTCTCAATAGTTAATATTTTGAGAGGCTGAACAGCCATTGTCTGACCATAAGCCTGCAATAATATTGATAGCACTCGCAGTGCAAGTGTAATGTTAAACGTCAAAACTTCTATGAAATTATGACGTATAAATAACACTTGCACTGCGTATGCTATCAAAATCATTGCAGACTTTTCTTGGTCTAGGTACCTCTATTAATTCACCAGTCAAGCTAACATGCAGATATAGAGTCAATCATAGAACCAAATATAAACGCGAGCGCAGCGAGCGCGAATTTTTTTGACAATATCGCAAATTGTGAAACCATGTTCAAAGGCCGGGTATCAATCTTCATCTGGGCCTAAAAGTCCGAAGTGCCCCAGTGAGGCGAGCTTTCATGCGAAGTCAAAGCCGTGCTTCATCAGGCTTCAGGATAAATATTTAGTTCAGCACAGACACGAACCAATGTCCTTTGTATTAAAAAGTGAGACCGCAGGCCGAGCTTGGCGCAGCGACGCCAAAGGCTAAGCTGAAGTAGAGGAGATGTGGAACACAATAAAGAAAACCTCTATTATTACAACTTTACAACAGGTACCTACGCAGAATGCGCCTCGTAAACTTTTACGTATTGCTTCAATTTTATTACAGTATTTCATTAATTTAAACCTTCAAATCAAGAGTGAACAGGCACCTTCTGGGCGAGCTCGCTCCATCGTAGGCTCGTCTACGCCTCGGCTAGTCTGTGGCCATGAGTAAGCCCATTCATAATAATAAAAAAAAAAAAATTAAAGAATGGATCGAAAAAAAAAACAATAACAAAGCATATTCATTATTATAACATAAAAAAATTTACTCATGAATTCTGAGCCTTTTGAGAATTTTATTTGGTGCGCACTGTGCCGCCTGGGCCCCCTAGCCGAGGCGGGGCCCCCAAGCCGAGGCGGGGCCCCTAGGCAGTTGCCTACTTTGACTTAGGGTTAATCCGGCCCTGGGTAAAGCTAAGAATCTGAATTCAGATTATGAATTTAGAGAGACAATCTGACTGTGTGAGGCCGGCTTATAACAGCAATTTCTGTACAGCGAAGTTGAATGAAATTAAAGTAAAGGTTAAGAACCCTTCAACGTGCACACTAGCGCAGCTAAATAATCATGATTATATTTAAATTTAACGACAGGTATATAAAAATGGGGGCCGCTACGGACTGTATTGTGTATTTAAGTACCTTTTGAATACATCAAACTAGTTTTTATGTTACTGGATTCGTTGATCTAGGAACTTAAAACAAAAACGGCCGATTTTACTTTGGACACATAGGCCCCCTTTTTTAAATATCTTTCGTGAAATTTAAATAATCACGATTATTTAGCAGTGGCGCTAGTGTGCACGTTGAAGGGCTCTTAAAAATCACTGCTGTACCGAAATTGCTACAAAAGTTTCAATATCTGGTGATGCTAAAAAGTTAGGTAACTCATAACATTACGATTTTCGACTTTGTAAATCAAAATTTCACATTTCATATCATATCTATCGTGTAATACGTATCTAAAGATATTTCTTAATAAGGTGGTAGCGAAGAGGTGATAGAGACAATTTAACGAATCAGTAAATGGATTCGGTATGTCCTACTCGTACTTAAAATACCTATCTCGTCGGTTTTAATGAAAAAACCTAATTACTTAAATAATACAAAAGTCAGCATTAAATAAAATTATTAAACGAGTTTGGTACAGCAGCAGATGCTTTGCAGGCGAGGTGTTAAAAAAAATGATCAGGCCACAACTTAATTCTCAAGAAATTTAGATTACATACAAATGAAATACCTTATTACCGGTTTAGATATTTCCGCTTCTGCTGCTTACTGTACTACAAAGAAAAGCACCAGAGGGGCTACCGCGAAAACCGAAATTCGCAAATTGCGGGGATTTTTCTCTGTCACTCTAATTACGCCGTCATTGGAGTAAAAGAGAAAGATCCCCACAATTTGCGAACTTCGATTTTCGCGGTTATAGCCCCTGTAACTTCCAGTGCAATATCAACAACATCTTCCCAGTTCGTATCTACTTCTATTTAGCTACTATAACTACTATAAGGCACTCATTCTTATTTGATCTTAGTACTCTGACATCAACTTAAATGTCTCTTTATGGTCCCGGTTTAAAGTTTCCCGATTTTTTACATCTCTAAAACGTGAACGTTGTGACAATTTTGAAACGTCTACATTAAAAGAGGTACGAATTCCGTTGGCAATGCATTGCATATCATACCACAGCCTCAATGATGCGTTCAGATCTATTAAATGCGTCGGCTGCTTAGATCTTTTAGTAACTGGAGACGCCTTGTCTGTCATTTTCTGTACAAAACAGTCTGCCGGTTTTTGCGGGGGAGAGATATGTCAAATGTATCACTATTTCTACATGATTCGTACAAACAGCCATGTCAGATAAACGTTAGTCCATACAAAAGTGCGAACAATTGTGCAAGTTTTCGGCAGCGGGGTCAGCTCTTAAAAGGCGTCTCCGGCTATTAAATGCTCTAAGGTCGGTTGCACACATTCATACACACACGTTTTTGTCATCATCATTGCTTTCGTAGTATCCGTTGTTTAAAAGAACTTCGACAAAAGAAGAATCCTGAATCTACATGGGCGCGCAATGGTGTGGTCCGAAAATTTTACATTGAGTTCCCTGTCGAGATTTTCTCGAAGAACTACAGTATGGAGTTCCTCAAAAAAGGTGGGTACCTACAGGTTTCTACACCGCTTGCCCTTGTGAGATTCTATGGTGGTGGTAGTGAAGGTTTAGGAGCACAAAGGTACACTGACACTGATGCTCGGAGGTTTGTTCGGTGCGGGAGGCAAAGAGTAGTGGTTGCTGTGTGTGCGAGGCAGCGGCGAGGGGTATCCAGAGCCGAGGCGGCGCTTTCCTCTGTGAAGAGAAATATACCTAGATTTAATCAATTTTGCATAAAGAGATTTATTTCAACGAAGGGGACATACTGGTCGATAGTATTTTAAAGGTAGATTTTAAAAAATCTCCACTAATTCATGCGAAGTCACGTGTCGAGCGTTTTTCTACTGAAAACACGTGAGTGACCCGTTCTTGATATATTTAATTCATGCGAACTTTAGGAAGAAAAATTACAACTTTTTGACTCGACGATACAAATATTGTATTAAAGTTCTTGCAGGACTTGTTAGACAAGGCTGCTCCTTCAATCTGTCTTCCAAACAACGTTCCTCATTAATCTCACTATTAGGTATAGAAGTGTTACCTTGCGAACTCCATGATCCTCATGTAGTTCGTGGCTCTTCTGGCTTCAATTCCATGTCCAGGTCCAGCGCCAGATATTGTTGAGCACAAGCACAGTGCAGCATGGCTTCTAACTCGCCGAATAGTTGAATAAAAGCTTTATAGAAGTTACCTTGCGAACTCCATGATCCTCATGTAGACACTCCGTGTCTCTTCTGGCTTCAATTCCATGTCCAGGTCCAGCGCCAGATATTGTTCAGCACAAGCACAGTGCAGCATGGCTTCTAACTCGCCGAGTAGTTTAATAAAAGCTTTATAGAAGTTACCTTGCGAACTCCATGATCCTCATGTAGACACTCCGTGTCTCTTCTGGCTTCAATTCCATGTCCAGGTCCAGGGCCAGATATTGTTCGGCGCAAGCACAGTGCAGCATGGCGTCTAGTTCGCTGTGTAGTTCGGCGAAGGTCGGTCGGTCGCGCGGCCGCGCTTGCCAGCAGGCTAGCATTAGGTCGTAACTAAAAAAAAAATATATTGTCAGACAGGCGTTAAGAAAGTAGGTACCATAATTAGTCTAATAAAACATGGTCTTCTCTTCCCCGAGTGACACAAGCCTACGTCACAATAACATTGCCACTTTATATAGCGCTATCGCATATTATTATATAGCGCTGTCGCATGATGACTTAGGCTTGTGTCAGTCACGTGGTCGGAAGAGAGTACCAAGCGGAGTATACATAATATTATACCATGGTAGGTATACCTATACCTAATGGTGGTGTCGCACATGATTTATTTTGGTTTATAATTTGCATATAGTAGAGTTTCTACTAGAAAATAGTAGAGTTTAACCCCGTTAATACCAGTTAACCCCGGGCTAGTGAGATGGTGCAAATGGCGCATAGTATTTTAAATAACAATTGCCATCTCCGGCATATAAAATGAAATAGCCTGTAGGTAATTTGCTGCTGTCCCCAACACGATGTACAGACCTCATTAAGTCCATCACAGGAAATTCAGTCAACGATTGCTCCCACTCCGCCAAAAACAGAGCCACATGGCGACGGATCGCAAGAGCTGCGGTGGCGCAGAAATCGACCGTCCATGACATGACCACGACCATTCTGTCAAGAGTGCACGGCTAAGAAGAAGAAATTTACTGCTACCTACTAGATATATTGACTATCTCGGTTAGTATTAGTACCTATGTCTCACAACAGTTTAAATTCGATCTCAGTTAGTGTTTAAACAACTGTGAATAAGCAAAGGTTTAGAAAGAGAAGCGTAATGAAAACCACTATTTTGTATATACAATAAATCATAATCTTAATGCTTCCATTCATGTTCAAAGCATTGGAGTGCGTGCCAAATCTGTATTGGATATAATAGATGTGCACTGTTTATTTACTAAATGGATCATGTGGATTTAACTTGAGAACAGTTTGATTTTAGGTGCGTTACTTTGTAATAAGTATTTATTCTACAGAAGCTGGGAGTGGGGTATAGATCGTGTCTAATAGCATGTTGCATCTCGTGTTAAATAGCATGACAATACGAGCCACGCACGCGTCTTCGTGAATGAAACGATCTATAATTATTAAATTAGGCAAACATCAAAAGTTTAATTAGAAAAAAATCATTAAAGACGGTTCAACAGGCTGTGAGAGAGTTGCAGTCTTAGACATACGTCCCATAGCATAAGTACATTGGTCGATGGTTATGATTTTGGTCTGAAGTTAAGGAGCCTTTCTATTTTATATGGGACAAAGTACAGCTAACGACTGGGATACAATGGCGTCACTTTTGTTTTTAGCAGTGACCATATCCCAACACCTCATCGTTTTACCTGGCTCGCAGCGTACAGAACGAATCGCTGGCAACTTTTAGCAGTGACCAAAACCAGCTAAGGGTACTCGCAGCTGTTTCCCACACCACCCACCATCACCACCACACACACCTGGTGACCGCTATACTCACAGCTGCTTGGTGCAGGCGTTGGGGCGCGGCATGCGGTAGCCGGCGCGCAGCAGGCGCGGCAGGCGCGCGGCCGCCACGTCCGCGTACGGCGCGCCGCCCACCGTCACCACCTCCCACACCACCACGCCGAACGACCACCTGGAATATTACCTACGTTACTCAAAAGGCGACACAAATATCTTCAAATACGTAAGCCGATGATGATACATTCATGAACCCTCGACGCTAGTATAAACAACAAGGGTATGGTAATCTAAATATATCGGCACAGAATAAGTAACTAATACTTATATCGGAGCGGCCAAGGCGTTCACAATATCTGAACACGCACTCCAACGCCTTGACAATAAAGGCGTGTTCAGATATTTAATATCCAAATCAGCTAACAAATTTTGTGAGCGCCTTAATCGCTCCGATATATCTGTTTGCGACTGCACGTAATAGGCTGTCGCATTCATATTTGTTCAATATTCGTCATTAAGTCAAATATTTTATTATAACTTAGAAATTTGCGAAAAAATTAAGTGAAGAACTTGAAAGGTTGCCTTATAGTTATGTTTGCTCAGAGCAAAAAAAGGTCAACCACGGCGTTGCATGAACAAGAGATTTCCTTTAGCAGGATTGGTCCTTAGGACCCAAGGATGGGTTTAAGAAGTGGAGCTACCCAGATTTTTGATGCAGGTGGGGGTGGGGGGGGGGGGGGTGTTTTAGCGTCTGCGACGTTTGAGGTTAATAATTATTTAAGTTTAGGTTCCAAGTCAAGTTTAGTATCATTTTCAACTAAATCAAAGATGTAGACATAGATTTCATCGAAATCGGTTTAGCGTTTATTGATTTCCCATACAATCCTACACCTTACCTTTCATTTTTAAGGTTTTTTTTTTTAATAAAAACTATCCTATGTTGTTCCCTAGGACTCAAACGATCTCTATACCAAATTTTATCTAAATCGGTTCAGCGGTTATTGAATCCCCATACAAATTTCCTCCTCCCTTTTCACACCCTTAAGGGATGATTATTGAGATTAAAAGTATGCTATGTTATTCCCTGGGACTCAAACTATCTCTGTACCAAATTTTAACTAAATTGGTTCAGCAGTTTAAGCGTGAAGAGGAATTTAAAAAAAAGTATTTTTTTCATGTTTTATGTGTTTTTACTTCGGAATGGTGTCATTGTGAAATCAGGAATGAATTCGGCACCCCCGATTTATACGGAAACGATACCAAACTTGACCTAGTAGCTTAAATGATACAGATATCAAGATCAAGTTGAGAGCCCCCCCCCCTAAAAATTTACATCAAAAATCTCGGTGGCTCCACTTCTTGAATCCATCCCTGGGTCCTAAAGGACCAATCCTGCCAAAGGAAATCTCTTGTTCATGCAACGCCGTATATTAGCTCCAGCGCCATCCGCTATTAAGCACTCGAGGGCGCGTCATTAGACCGCCTGTGATATTCACTTGTCTATCAAACAATACTTACACGTCGCTCTGTGTAGTGTATATCCTGTGTGTCAAAGACTCCAATGCCATCCATTTCACCGGCATCTTTCCATTGCCCTTCTGCTTATACTGATTCTCCTGATAAATATCCCTAGACAGTCCAAAGTCCGCTATCTTCAGTGTCCTATCGCTGGTCACCAGAATATTTCTAGCTGCCAAGTCACGGTGGACTACTCTGTTGGAAGCTAAGAATTCCATTCCCATGGCTATCTGACGACAGAAAGATAGCAAGTCTACGTAAGTTAGTTCAGTGTCGCAGACTCCGTTGAGGTCGTACATCTTATTGACCACCAGTTTGGAGTGTTCGTGAGAACTTTTGAAGAGATCGTTCCGATAGTTAGATGTTTCTAAGTTATTGTTGCAGTATTTGGCGTTGCGTTTGGAAACCATCACATCCCACGAGCATCTGAAAATTCAGTTACGTTATGTATGAATTTACTGAGTGTCTAGAATTGCTTCGGCTTTTCAGCTACGGAACAGTTGGATATCACTAGCCAGACTACTAAGCCAGAGTATTTGTTTCTTGGTCGGTCTACTAAGGTGTTTTCCTAAGTTGGCTGGATGAACACTAGTAGCCCAAGCCTGTGTAAAAAGAAATACTGCATCGATTCTGCACCGACAAATTATGGCAAAGTGACTATCAAAGTGGCAGCATCTCAGGCTTTACATATACATTTACCTCAAGTAAGAGAGGAGATCCCCGCGGCTGCAATACTCGGCGACTATCAGCGGCCTGCGTCCGCTGCAGCAGCCCACGAGGCTGACCACGTGGGGGTGCGCGCCGACGCTCTTCATCAGCTCTGTCTCTGCGCGGAACGAGCGCACTTCGTCTCTGGATGGGTAGTCTAAAGGAAAGTTAATATTAATTTTACAGTAAGTAAGTCATCATCATTCTTTTGCCCTTGTCCCATTCACTTGGGGTCGGCGCAGCATGTCTTTTTCTTCCATACCTCTCTGTCATCATCATTCTCTTGCCCTTGTCCCATTCACTTGGGGTCAGCGCAGCATGTCTTTTTCTTCCATATCTCTGTCACCCGTCATCTCATCATTCACTTCATTAATTTAATTGGGTCAAACAGAAAACTGTGTTACGTCTTTCCTGTAGACATACACAAGAATTAAGGGCTGTAAAGGTTAATTTTCTTGTTTAACTCTTATCCACGTGAAAAGGTCCTCCTTTTATTTGGAGAACTATGATAAAACTAGCTGTGCCCGCGGCTCCGCCCGCGTGGAATTCGGTCTGTTCTATTTCTCTCCCTCTCCCCTGGAGGCGGAACTTGAAGTAAAGTTGACAGATGGATATGCTAGAGGACTGTAGTAAAATATTTTACAATTAGGTACTACTAAATTAAACTACACTCCAAAATCAATAGCTTTTTTCGCCCTTATTCAAATTTTACGTGATTTAAACGACAGAGTAGTAGGTGTATATGGGACGACCCCTACAGTAAGGTATACCTACGCGCGCGAGCAAAAGCGAAGCGGCTTGCCTGGCTAAAGCGCCACTCACCGTGGTCTTCTTCAGACTCCTGAGAAAAACCACGTGCCCTTTGTAACCTCAATGCGTTGCGAGACTTTCGCGAATCATTCAATTTTTTTGGGGAAGGCATGCTAGTAATGCGTATAAAATGCGAGTCCCAAATCGTTTGACTCCGCAAACGACCAGTGCCGGATTAAGATATTTTGATGCCCTAAGCATTTCTAGACCATGGTGCCCCCTCTCCCTAGGGTCGTCAAGATTATATTGAATTTTTTTTTGGCCAATTGAGTGACGTTCATTGCCACATTACAGCTGGATATGGAAATCAGTCACATCATTTTATCACGAAAATTGACAGTGCTGCAGCAGTAACGTTGCAACATAGTACTATTTTAGATATAGAAAACGCAATTTGATAGACAGTTGTACATTTTTACTTTTAGTCCCAACCAGGCGCGAATCCAGGATTTCATACAGAGAAGGGATGTGACAGTTTTCTATCAGCCTAGCTTCGCATAGGGCTCGATATTTAAGGGTCTCAGCGAGGTTGTTTTCATACAGAAAAGATGCAAGAAAGCAGAGCTTGGAATTGACCAAGTGAATTGTATTGGCGAAATGTGAGCAAGGCAGAAGGCCCAGCTGCGAAAGAGGAAAGCTTGGATTTGGATCCACGCCCAAGTGTAATTAAGGCAGAAGATCAACTTTGCCGTAAGGGAGAATGCCTTGCATAAGACCTCACGCCGAACTGCAAAAGAGTGGCTTGAAATCGAATCTATGCATGTAATCACGACTCTTCTACTGCTCGCTCTTTGGCTTCACTCGAAAGCGCTACTTGATAGGATGCTTTTAGTTTTCGGCTTTCACGGGGCCCCTGAGACCTAACTGCCAAAGTGTTATCACTTTGACAGTTAGGTCTCAGGATCGCGGCTAAGTAGCAACTCGCCTTGGCCGACAAATCTGCCGTGCAAGAGAGCAAAATTCGCTATAAAATCGGTAACCTATGTCGAAAAAATCGGCTGGCCGCAAGCCCGAAAGCATGATTTTTTCCATGACTTTAAGGGCGTCCGCGTAAGGTCAAATCGAATGCCTACGTTGGAAATGTTCATACGTACCCTCACTCTCTTACTTTTAGTATGGAAATCATCATCATCATTGGCCTGTCACATCAATAAGATGATGGTTTAAGCAGCGTCTATATTAAGAGTGCGGCACTTCCGCAAATGACTATTAAGTCCAATGCGAGAGCGGCAGCCGCGACCGCATAGCTGGCAGGAGAATGCCGGGCGGCGAAATCAGTCACATCATTTTATGACGAAAATTGACAGTGCCGCAGCAGTAAAGTTGCAACAGAGTAATGCTGCTGCAGTTGTCAACCGGATATCACCTTTATCATATCATAGAATGGTTATGAAAACGCGAGCGAAGCGAGCGCGAAAATTTTTCGATATAAAAACGCAATTTTATAGACAGTTGTACTTTTTTACTTTTAGCATGGAAATCAGTCACATCATTTTATCACGAAAATTGACAGTGCTGCAGCAGTAACGTTGCAACAGAGTAATGCTGCTGCAGTTGCCACCCGAATATCATCTTTATCGTACCGCAGAATGTTATTGAACCGAAAAAATTTCGATATAAAAAACGCCATTTGATAGACAGTTGTACATTTTTAGGATTCCGTACCCAAAGGGTAAAACGGGACCCTATTACTAAGACTCTGCTGTCCGTCCGTCCGTCTGTCACCAGGCTGTATCTCACGAACCGTGATAGCTAGACAGTTGAAATTTTCACAGGTGATGTATTTCTGTTGCCGCTATAACAACAAATACTAAAAACTGAATAAAATAAAGATTTAAATGGGGCTCCCATACAACAAACGTGATTTTAGACCGTAGTTAAGCAACGTCGGGCGGGGTCAAGTACTTGGATGGGTGACCGTTTTATTTTTGCCTGTTTTTGCATTATGGTACGGAACCCTTCGTGCGCGAGTCCGACTCGCACTTGCCCGGTTTTTTTACTTTTAGTCCCAACCAGGCGCGAAAAAGTTTGCCCCTCCTTCCTAAGTAGCGCCATAAGATTCAGGGGCAAACTTAAATCAAGCGAGTATTGTGGCTACCCCCCCTTATATGGGTTGAATTTTTATAGCCTATAACCTGGCCGGAGATTTTCTCGACAGATTAGTAAAGTTTTCATCAAAATCCGTTCAGCCGTTTTCACGTGATGCGCGTTCAAATAAACAGACAAACAGATAAACAGATAAACAGATAAACAGATAAACAGACAAACAGACAAAAATTCTAAAAACTTTTGGAACGTGTTCTGTTATCGATTCTAAGTATCCCCAGCCAACTTTTTTTCAAATATCTTCCATGTACAGACTTTCGACCGTCTTCAGCTTTATTATATGTATAGATATGTATAGATCATTACTTACATGCCCACAAGCTGTTAACTGTTGCCCACAGGAGAGAAAAATGTACAGTTCGCGCGAACACACTATATAGTTTTCTCTCCTCCCTTCTCTCCCTTAACTCTTGTGTATGTCTACAGGAAAGACGTAACACAGTTTTCTGTTTGATCCAATTAATGATACTTAAAAAAAAATCCTTAATATATTTACAGTAATATAACATTGAACAATCAGCAGCAGAGGTAGATAGAAATGAAAGAATGAATAAACATTTCATCGAACATGTCTTTTGAAAAGTTTCCCGATAAAATAAGATCTGCAGAGATGCACTTGGGCCTGTAACCTCGTCTAAATTTAACCACTCCGAATGGCAGACGTATGTTCCAAAAGTTTTTAAGTTACGGTAGGTAGCTGATTATTTCTGCAAAGAGCATTTTTCCTCAGTCTTCCTTTGGGGGCTACAACAAATGGCCGATAAGTCACTCTTGTACAGTGTTAATTATAATTAAAAGATGCATAAGGTATTCGCGTCTTTTGTCACCGGCTGTTCCTAGAAGTATCTGGTTGTTAAAAAAACTGGTTTTTAGTTCCTTTGTTTCGGGGATCAGTTTCTTTGGATTGCCTTCTATATTTTTCTAGTGAAATATGAAAATAGATTACTTTTCTTTGGTCTTACCTTTAAGCATTTTAACCGCGACCTCTTTGCCGGGCGCTAGCGTCCCTCGCCGCACCACACCAAAAGCGCCCTCGCCTATAACTTCGTGTAACTGAAGCTTCTCTGGTCGAATCTCCCAGCTGTCTTCAGTAACTGGCAGGTCACTGATTATCTCAGGAAACAGCTTCTTTGGGAAGTCTTCTGGATCGTCCTAAATTAAGTTTACAATGGATTGGATTAATCATGATGCGTCCACAGTTGCAGTAGAGACCAATACGCAGACTAAAAAAAATATTTAAGTTATTTGTGTCTGTCCAAAAGCTAACTCTTGGCAAGCGTGCATGACTTGGCAAGCGATAAAGAATGGAAGTGCTATTATAGACGTCAAATACCTATCAAAGTATGAACATTCCAGTGGCACTTTTAAACTTTTTTGCTGCGAAGTCGGTGCAGAGTTGGCTTAGATGAATTTTACGTATTCAAGCATATATTTTACCTCAAGAAACAGCAGTTTCGCCTTCCTGTCGCGGCGCCGTCTGCACCAGACAACAACGCTCACTAGCGTGGTTGCCAACAAGAGCACGGCCAGAAGAGAGCCCAGCACCGGCACTGAGCTGGAGGCTACCTGGCCACCTGCGACGTGCAAAGGATTAAGAAATTAGTGGAATAAAAGGTAGGCGATAGATGTAAGGGGCGCAGTTTATCTGAGATATTGTATTTTTAGCGATTATTGATTAAGCCTATACATCCACCAAAACATCTTCTAGCCCCACATAGTTTGAAGAAGCCGATAGAACCGATAAGCATTATAATACCTATGACTTACGTGGAAAAATGCCGCGGATGCTCTCGTGCATACAGACGGGGCCCTTAAATGCGCATACCGACACGCTGAATTCGTACAGCCCATAGTCCAACACTCCGGAGAACGTCATTTCTGTAGCCTTCTGTGGGGTAAAATGTTCAGATTACTTTAATACTTAGAAACCAGTAATTGCCGACTGCCGTGCACTATAAAAACTAAACTTTCTTTCACTTCAAGTTACTCAAATTATGATTCGGTTAATTGACTTTCGAATGCTTGCTTTGCTCTAGTTTGCTTACTCCGGTCCGGTCTTCTACCCATATGCAAAATGATTGGTGACTGATAACGGTTTTTTCTTACGGTATGTAGCCTACGTAGGAACTTGAGGCACTTAACTACCGGGCTGACTGTGAAATACTAAAAACAAAAGCTAAAACCACCTGTGGCCATCACGTATAATTAACCCGGAGGGGTGCTGACCGGTAGCGAGTGTGGCCACACATTTGCTGCAAAGATTGGCTACGTCAGTCACCCGAGAGCGCACCAGCGACGCTCTCAGCTGTGCAAAAACTGAATAAACTGACTACATCTCAACTGTTCTTATTGCATGCATGACCATCAATGCCTAATACAACTGTCAGTAGTAGACTATCCTTTAAGCAAACTAGGCACGTCACTAACAATGAGGAGGAAAGGATAACTATGAAGTGTTAGCTTTGGATGCGGTGCACATTTGACGACATTTATTTTAGTCTTCCTCCGACTCGCGCATAGTACGTACCTAAGCCATGTCTTTGCAACCAGTGAGATGCAGTCTGCGGGTGCCGGACCCATGATAGATTTCAGTATTAATTTTTGGTTTCTAATAATCATACAGAGAACTTACCCCAGACACATTGACCTTGTATTCCTCTTCCCCCACTTGGAGCTCGACCCGGTACCGGTCCGGGCTGTGTTCCGGCTGCAACCAGCTGACGCCAATGTCCCACGCATCCCCGTTGGGAACAGGGAGCAACGTGATGTTTTTGACTGCTTGCGGTTCTGGTATAAAGAAGGATAATGTATTTTTCTGGAATATAATGAACTTTCCTTTTTTAAATACGCAAATGTGTTATATAAATGTACCCAGGTGATCCGTTGTAGACTAATGAGAACACGTTCACACAAGCAGTCTTTGGCTATCCGGTCACCAACTAAGGAACTCTCAACTTTGGTTAGTAAACCAGGGGCCGTATTCGAGAACGGACATTTGACGTATCAGGGGGATATCCAGTTGACGCGGATAAATCGTGACTCAGGAAAACTTATAAATTAGAGTGTTAAAAAAGTAAGTAGGATCAAGGGTGAAGACTGTTTAACTCATGTATACTTTAAGTAAAACCTGGTGTTAGGTAATTGTTTTATTACACTATTGGGTATCGTCTTGGGTCGTCCCATTCGTTTTTCGTCAAGTTCTTAAATTAGCCCTATTCTGCTTTCGTCACTCATTCTACATTGAAAGCCACCGACGATTGTGACGAATGTAGAATGAGTGACGAAAGCAGAATAGGACTAATTTAAGAACTTGACGAAAAACGAATGGGACGACCCAAGACGATACCCACTATTGTAAAAGAGCTAGTGGTAACATTCATCGGTGCAAATAATATTTCTTCAACTATAACCATTGACGAGAGATCTTATATCTTTGGGAAGTACCTACCGGTGCCTTCGCTTTAATGCAAAATGCTAATGACAAACTATGTACTTATTCGATATTATAATTTATAAAGTATAATTCGTACCTATGTCGTACAGAAGTCCGCCTTTGCCATAACCTGAGACTGCGAAGTAACATTTGCTCCCCAAGGGTACGGCTTGTGAATACTTGATATCTGTTTCTCCTGGCTGGTGGATAAGAAATATATTTTTAAAAGTTACTAAGGCCTACTTGCACCATTCCACTAACCCGGGGTTAACCGGTTAAACCTGGAGTTGCCATGGTTACCCATATAGTTTGACACTAGTTTAACGGTTTAACCGCTTAACCTCGGGTTAGTGGGATGGTGCAAGTAGGCCTAAGTAGATAAAATAACACAGGGAGAAAATCGTATAACTAGTTTCTCTGAGCTCTACTCTAGTTGAGGCAGCAATTGCAAGGTGCATCAAGCTAATATCATCATTCCTGATAAAAGAAACATTGCAAATGTTTTTTGGCGAGAATGGCAAGCATTAAACATAAACATTTACTAACCTTACAATGAATGACCTCTTCGGTGCGAAAATTGGTTATAGGGCAGTCATTTATTACTCTGAAAGATGTGTCCGATCCTGAAAAACAGAAGTAAAGTATTTTTTACCTATATGAACAAACGAACGAATCAAGAAATTTTGAAATCAGTTTAATAAGGGAATATGCGTTATGCGTGAGCTGTTAGGTAAACCTTTTAAACGCAGTTGCCTACTAAATATAAAATACCGGAACTGGCTTTACACTCAGAAAAATATTGGTTATTTTGCAAGTGGTTAGGAACGGTTCTAAAAATATTAAAGAAGAATCTTTTACCATTAATGATTTTCCAAGTAAAATTAACATTAGAACACTGGCAACTCATCATGTCACTATAATCTCTATCAATATTGATAGTATAATTTATGTTTTGCTCATTTTTATGAGTGACATTCCATGCAAGTAACTTTGGACCCAGGAGCCAGGGAGAGTGGGTCCCGTTGTCAACCACGGCTGTTGTCCAAAACGTGTAGTTTAGAGTGGAGTTTAGCCAGACTTTTTCATTGCGAGACGGTGGTATCAGGAGATGTTGTACGATCTGAAAGTATGAGATAAATTTATGGAAAAACTTATTTTAATATAATAATTTACACATGTGTTACTTATTTATAACTAACTCAATGGAATGTGAGGAAGTCTAGCCCACTACCGCATCGTCTGCATTACCTGAGCTACTAAAGCTTTGCTTCATTGTATTCTCTTTGTTTTAAATTATAATGCCTATTTCTAAGTTAGCAAGCTCTCAGGGCGGCTATTAAAGAAGCTGGCTGCCTCATCTATAATACACAGTACACACATACATTTCACAACTCTTCTCTTCTTCTTCCTCGCGTTGCCCCGGCATTTTGGCAGTGCTCATGGAAGCCTGGAGTCCGCTTGACAACTAATCCCAAGAATTGGCGTAGGCACTAGTTTTTACGAAAGCGACTGCCATCTGACCTGCCAACCCGGAGGGTAAACTAGGCCTTATTGGGATTAGTCCGGTTTCCTCACGATGTTTTCCTTCACCGAAAAGCGACTGGTAAATATCAAATGATATTTCGTACATAAGTTCCGAAAAACTCTTTGGTACGAGCCGGGGTTTGAAGTTTGAACCTGCGACCTCCGGATTGAAAGGACCTCCGGATCGCACGCTCTTACCGCTAGGCTACCACTGCTACCAGCGCATAATACATTTCACAAACCACGTTGCAAATTCGCCGAGTGCAATCATTTCGCACGCAACTAAAGACAGAGGTCTAAAAGATTTATGTAGGTACTTACATGACTCTCGTCATCCGACACCATGATAACGGCTTGCAGGAAATCTGAAGGCGATATTTCATAATAGACTTCTTTATCCAGCTTCGTGATATTAAGTTCCGATGGTGGCGCCAATAGGACCGGCGGACCTAAAACAGTGGTGTAATTAGTTGCAGTAGTAGGTCCGGGGTCAGCACAACGGCATTAAGGATGACTCACGTTAGACCGGGCCGTGGCCGGGCAGGAGCATCCGGAGCTTCTAGCGTGAGTCATCCTTTAGAAAACACCAGGTTTAGGAATCTAAAAGCGTCATATGTTGTTTTCAGTTCGTAGAGATCTAATATATGTATGTGTCGCTGTGTGTTTTAAATATTGTGAGTCTTAGTATCATGCCTAGATGCTAAGCGTCATATCCGCAAAACGCGACCTAAAGCCCTCCTTCACATACACCCGCAACTCGAGTAACTCGACTGGACAACTCCAATGCGCATCTTCAAGACAAAGTTTGGTTTTGCGAGCCACATTAGGGCATTTCATAATCCGGATAAGAATAGTTGATGGAGTCGCCTTTGCCGGATACGACAAGGAAGGAAGAGAGGGCGATCATGCTTAAGAGCAAAGCATGGCCGAAAGGCTCGACATCAGCGACGGAGTGCCTTTTCATAGAAATTCGTAGTTGCTCATTTTTTTCTCTGGATATTAACATTATACATAATATTTTTATACAATTTGATGAAAATGAACCAGAGCTATACCCCTTTAGTTTATTTTTTATTATTATCAGAGTTACGAGCATTTTAAAATTTTTGTGGAATATGTTTTCTGCTTGCTTGAAAGCAATTGAAGATATAGAAGATTTAAAAACAAATACTCACTTAGCCAGTTAGATAAACATACTGGGTCGTCCGGTGCCTGAAAATAGAAAAAAAAGTTATGTTTGTGCTAATGTTTTAATACTTTTAATGAGTCATTAGATAAGACAAGACAATAGACATTTGGCTGCGTTTCTTTATAAGTAAACTTGCATTTCTTGATCATCCTGAAGTCCACACTAATCTTATAAGAATATACAGATACTCCAGAGAAGAGGGCTTTGATTATTGTAAATTTTATCACATATGGAGATAGGTAGGCAGATATATGTATTCGTTTACCAGACTGTATTATAGTCACAGAATAATTCCTAGCAGAGACCATAGACAATATTGAGATTTTTAATTTCGGGCGTCCGAGTAGACTTACCAGCCAAGACGACCTTGAGATTTTAATTAAGAATTGAATTTTGATTGTATGATTGTCATTTCAGGAACGATATCTCGTCCGTGAGACCCACGGGGTTAAGATACGCATGGGATATCTCTAAAGTAGGTATAGGTACATAAGTAGAGTAGGTAGAGGTCATTGGCATTGATCAGATGACTAGGCTACAAACTGTAGCTGCCCGATTCGAACGTTAAGATGGGTCAAACAGAAAACTGTGTTCGCATCTTTCCTGTAGACATGCACAGTTTTCTGTTTGACCCAGATACGTCAATTAATAGAACTATAAACGATATGATTTGGATGTGTCAGTGTCATAAGTGACGTTTTTGTTTGAAGAAACATATCTAATCCATCTCGTTAATAGTTCTATTAATTGACGTATCTTGAAGCTCGAATCGGACCGTAGGTCAGTTCACGCCCGAGCGTTGAGGTAGACTCCACTCCAATACTACCACCACTATATTCCAAAACGTTGGAAGTACCAGATAATATATACGTTCACTTTACATTTAGATTTGTTGACCAGATGCAGACGGAGTTTACGCACGATAACAGACAATTAATTAGTTGTAATATGGCTTAATTAGCCATATTATAAATAAATACGGGGCAGTCGGCAACGTACGTTCTACATCTTTATATTTTGAAAATACTGGTACGCATTATAGGTATTTTCACATTATGTTAGGATTGGCTGCGTCAAACTGTTTCTTCTTCTTCTTCTTCGCGTTATGCTGGCTGGCATTTTGCCACAGATCATGGGGTCCTGCCGGCCTAGCCAAGGTGACAATCGCTATCGCTTCGACAACGAAACGCTTTGTCTCTCTATCACTCTTTCATATTAGTGCGACAGTGACAGTTGTTGGCTACGCGGCCTGGAGTCCGCTAGACAACTAATCCCATAATTTGACGTAGGTAGGTGCTAATAGTTTTTACGAAACTCAAACTCTTTGTCATCGTTAAAGACTTCGCTAAATTTTATTGTATAGAAAGTTTCATATTAGCAAACAGCCGCGGCACGGCGGGTGATGACGTTGATCAGTCTGTCAACTGCTGATGCTGCAGCTGGCACTTACTGGAACAGCAGGCCGTTAGACTCCGACCACGCTAACTTTGCATTTATTTAGCAGTAGGTAACAATGAATACTATATCCCATAGAAGTGCCATATATAACATAGCACTTGGCAGGAAATCTTGGCGTGGTCTGACTATACATATAAATACATATTCACCCTGGCGCGGGTCCAGAAGATCACGGAAAGTCGACCGACCCAAAGGGTAAAAACGGAACCCTGACTAAGACTCCGCTGTCCGTTTGTCTGTCCGTCTGTTTGTCACCAGGCTGTATCTCATGCATGAACGTAGTATATAGCTCGGCAGTTGAAATTTTCATAGATGATGTAAATATTTCTGTTGCCGCTATAACACACAAACACAAACACTAAAAAGCATGGAACCCTCGATGGCGAGTCGGACTCGCTTTTGTCCGGTTTTTTTATACTATTACCTAAGCTATTTAAATTGATGAAACAAATATTTTAGCAAAACTTTTTTAAGATTTCTTTCAGCGGTTTTTCTTGCTGACTGTCTACTTAGATAACAAAACTAATTGGATACAGTCGAGTCGTGCTTTCTTAAAAACAAACTAAAGTCATGTATACATAAGGATCATGATCCAATACAAAAAAGCTAAATACGCTGCTCGGGTGTAAAGGCGTATGTAAACTGGGTAGACTGTGTTAAGGGCAAAATAATATGTGAATGTGCCCTAAGATTTGGAGTTATCGCCTGCTGTCAATGACATATTTGGCATTATGTCCCGTAAACATGTTTTTCTAGACAGGGTGGAATTGCTCGTATATTTTGTGTAATGTCTATTTTGTTTACTAACAATCCTGGATAACGCTTGAGGAATATAATTAAAGGAATATCATTAAGCTCACGTTTAATATGTATACGTATCCAGTGTAAATTTTATTCGATAGCGTGACTCGCGTTTGCGTTACTTATGTCTATTTTACAAGCTTTTATTATTTTTTTTACTTTCACCTGACCGTTGTCTGTCTGTGTGTACGCAAACGCGTACGTCACGTCACGATATCGAAAGAAATTGACATTAAAACATTTTTGTTTAGTTTAATTTTAGTTTAGTTTAGTTTTAGACTTTGGTAATTATACTAACTTACGCAGCTCTGTTTAGACTTAACATCTTTCTTACTGTTTATTTTACTTTCTTGTCCATAATCTAGATTCTAGCGTAAGGCTTGTATTGTAAGTGTTACATTAAGTACGATGTTTAAGGTACCTACTAAAATAGGTACCCCATCTATTAGTCCGGAACAAATCGCGTATATTTTTCGCTTATCGGAATTCGAGCTTCAAGAGTTCGACCAAGACAAGGCTGCAGCAATTTTGATAGCCTGCACGTGTTATTTTAAACGTCAAACTTCTATGAAATTATGACGTGTAAATACACTTGCAGTGCGTGTGCTATCAAAATCGTTGCAGACTTTTCTTGGTCTAACTGCCCGATTCGAACTTTAACGATACGTCAGTTAATATATCTAGAAACGATATGGATTAGATGCGTCATCAAAAGTGACGTTTTTGTTTGAAGAAACGTCACATTTGACACTGACATATCTAATTCATATCTTTTCTAGATATATTAACTGACGTATCTTAAAGTTCGAATCAGGCCATAACTCTACCGACTAATCCAGGCGTTCCTCTTTTTCAGCCCGCAGCCCGGCGCCCTAACTTAGCTAGGCTATTCGAAATAGATAGGTAACATTTCGTAACATGGAGAGCAGGATTGCCTCACGGCGCCCCTCTTTACTGTCTACGGCGCACAGTTCGGGAACCCCTGGACTAGTCTGAAGCGACCATTAAACTATTAAATATGATCAATGAGTCATGATATGAACCCATGATCGGGGAGGCAGACTCAACCGGCCTCCAGTGAGGTGCATTACTCCAATGATAAAAGTTTATTGCACTGAGCAACGAACTTTGGCTATGTGTGTCATCGCTCCTAAGACGAGAAAAATGTTATTTATAGTTGTCTCTCAGATAATATAAGTACCTAAATAAATACAAAAAAGGTGAAACTACAGAGGTGAAGTTGTAAACCGAACCATAATACTCCGATCCTAGCCGTATGATGGTCGTTCTTGTCTACGTGGCAGCGTGATAAAACGTGTGGTGTCACTTTCTATCCCACGTGTTAAAAAGTGACAGTTATTTTATCACGTGGATAAAGCTATCCATAATACGCCAGCAGCTGTTAATAGGAAGGTACTTACATATTTAACTCGAGAAGGGCATTATATTTAGGTACATACTTAAGAAAAACTAAGTACAATTTTAGTTTAAACATGCAATCTTCCTTTCCTAGCTCTATGGATACAAATTGTTAGTATAGTTTTTCAAAGGATTGTCTCATTTCAATCATAGACAGAGAGAATCATGTTATCTTCGTCTTACACTAGTACTCTAGCACCCAAAAGAAAGGATGGGTATAGTTTTCCTGGTTTTTACTGACTGACAAATTGGTTTGACCAACTATACATCGAAAAGGGCGCTATGTTTATTAAAATAAAACTGTTATTATTAGTTTGAACATTATTTTTAGTACTTGCCTTACGGAAGAATGTTTAGTGAATTTAAAAATATGTAGATATTACCTCCGCATCGTAAAATAATTGAGCGTTAATATAGGGTAAGTATAGTTCGTAGTTTTGTAACAGAGCCCGGCGGCTAATCCTATTGTCTAATATTGTTAAGTAAAACCGCACGTGCTACTTACCTGCAAAAAAGGGTCATACCCATTCTATTTGGCATCTGAGCGCGGGCTAGTCCATCGCTCAAAAAACCAGTGTAGGTGCGCTCTCCGATAACGCGCCTTTGTTACGCATCTCGATGACACATTTTAGACTGGTTCTGTAGTGTTCGACTCGCCGGCACTCAGTAACCGAAGTACGCAGGTTTTTATGCAGGTGGTTGTGGCACGTGGCACGTGGCACGAGCGGTTTTACTTAACAATAGACAATAGGATTAGCTCGGGCTCTGTTACAAAACTACGAACTATACCTACGTAAAATGCAATTTTGCCGTTAAAATCCCGAGGAACCTTTATTTTTATTTTCAACGGAACGGAGACGGTGAATTTGCATTTAGGGTGAGAGGCTATTTATTTGTTTATATTTATGCGCACCGTTAATGACCTAAATGCTAATTTTATATTTGATTCTGACCATCGAATCATACGCATTGCAAAATTCGTTCACTGAGATTTGAAACCAGTAGGTACTCAATTTCCGTATAAGTTAGATTTAACGCAATTTGTACGGTACAGCCTTCATATTAAAGTTACAATTTCAATGCATTTTTGCCTAAGGAATTTGTTATCGATGTTGTGAAATTGACGAGGTTAGGAGTGTTTGGTAGACAGTTAATTTTAAATATCCAGTACCTTAATCTACGGTTTTTGTACACGCAAACATTGAACACAGAGGAAAATGTACAGTTCGCGCGAACTCGGTAGTTTTCTCTCCTGTGGGCAATAGTTAACAACTTGTGGGCATGTAAGTAACGATTTTATCATAGTTCTCTAAATAAAAGGAGGGCCTTTTCACGTGGATAAGGGTTAAATAAGAAAATTAACCTTTATAGCCCTTAACTCTTATATTCTGATGCCACTCGATAAGAACAAAAATATCAAGATACTCGACATACTAGTATGTACAGTCACCTGCAATAATATGTTACTCTTCGAAGGCCGCAAAAATATGTGACACGCTCTTATGGCTCTACAAATAAAATCGTGTTAGATATTTTTGCGGCCTTCGTTGTGGAACATATTATCGCAGGTGACTGTTCATTGTACATTCGATACTTACATTCAACAAAACCTATATACCTTAAGAGGCCCACTGATTAACAGTCCGCCGGACGGTATCGGCATCGGCCTGTCAGTTAGAACAAAATTTTGACAGTTCCGAACAACTGACAGGCCGATACCGTCCGGCGGACTGTTAATCAGTGGGCCCCTTAACAATATTGGAGCTGTATATGCTAATATGTATACTTACATACATATATAAGTAAATTGAAAATTTTTGTAGTGAAGTGATACACTAATGAGTAATGATGATAGATTGATGATTCTAAAGCCGGTTACACACCACGAAATGTGCAGTCTGTTCACTTGCACATTTTAAAAGGTGTTTAGCCGGCTGAAGACGTTAAAATACTGGTAAATGTACTAATCATCGAAATCGATCGAATGTTGTTTGTCAATATAGGTACGGAAATTATAGCCGAGGCGATTTAATGAGCGACTGAATTTGAATTTGACTCAGATGGTTACTTATAGGTACACGTAGTTAAAAATAAGCACTGACACACTGAGAAAAAAATCGTTTTAAACAATTGAAATTGCATTAACGTTTAATGTTACTAAGTACCTATTTAAATTAAACAATAATAATTAGAAATCAAATCAAATCAAAATCAAAAATATTTATTTGCATAAATAAGGGTACAATAGGTGGTATACAAAGTTTTCAGTCGCATTCCTTATTTTACCATAGAATGCAGTTTTAAGCCTAAAGTCCGGGTGAGAGGGTCGTTTATTTTCAACTTTACTAGGTAATTATATTAATTACAACCAGCTTAGAGCTAGTATACTTATTAGTGTATTGTATAGATCAGTACTTATAATAAGATAAATTCTAAGACAGTTATTCTTAATTAACCTGATTAAGCTATTTATAGATGTGATATAAAGGGGCCCACTGATTAACAGTCCGCCGGACGGTATCGGCCTGTCAGAACAAAATTTTGACAGTTCCGAACAACTGACAGGCCGATACCGTCCGGCGCGGCGGACTGTTAATCAGTGGGCCCCTTAATATCTCATTAACTTAAGGGCAGCCACGATCAAAACTGCATTTTTCTGGATTAAGTAACTTTTTTAATTAGGGACGACAGACGTGTATCGGTGCGCTCCCAAGACACACAAAACCATGATGGATAATTTTAATCAAATATGGGTAAATAAGTAACGTACATACGTTCGATAAAAACAATTATTTTAAGTTGGGTTCTATATGTTTCTGGACTATCATCGTGGTATCTAGGTATTTATATGTAGTAAGGCTGCTGAGAAGAGGCGGCAAGGAGGTGTGGAGTTTCAAATTCAGTAGAATAAGGTGATTTTATATCGGAGGATGTTATTATTTTTATTTACAAGCTTTTATTTAGTTTCACCTGACCGTTGTCTGTCTGTCGGTCTGTAATCAAATCTTACAAGTTAAATTTGATCCACTTCCTGGTTTCCGATTGAGCTGAAATTTTGCATGCATGTATAAATCGAATGACAATGCAATATTATGGTACCATCGAGCTGATCTGATGATGGAGACGGGAGGTGGCCATAGGAACTCTGTGACGAAACAACGCAACCTAATTGTGTTAGGGGTTTTTAGAATTGTCTCGATGAGTATTAGTTGTCTGTCGTAAGAAAAGTACAGTCAGGGATAAAAGCATGTATCAAAAATGAAATGTTTGCCAAAAACATATTGAGAATTAAATACATTAATTAACGCGCCTGTCTGTAAAAGTGACACAGTTGAATTATAGCACCATGCGGTGTATATTAGGAGCAGGCGCTGTTTCATTTCAACCTTCGCTTTCTGCATACTTTTTTACGTTTTTTTGCCGACTGTACAAGATAATTCTTTTTTTAGTTAAATGATTATAATTTTTAAGTTTTAATTAGGTATAATTTTAATATTAATGCCATTTTGTAAAACTGTAACATTGAACTTCAGAGTGACATGATTATGTGCGGTTTTGTGGTTAATAGTATGGACGTGTAACTGCGTATAGATGCATGTAACTGCGTCGAAATCTCGGGAGCTCGAAAACAATACAAAAGGTAATCACGGTCCATATCCAGTACGGATATGATGGTCGTATTTGTCTACGTGACAGCGTGATAAAACGGTGTCCGTCTCTTTCTATCCCGCAGAGTTAAAAAGTGACAGTTGTATTATCACGTGGATAAATGTGGATAAAGCGATCCATAATAGGCTTGCTGGTCGATAGGTATAAGTCTAGTGAAACTAACCGTGAATCATTCAAATCTAACCAAATAGTCTACTCGAGAAACTGAAAACGGTGAAAAATAGAAAAATACTCCTAAAAATACGTGTGATACCTCATTAGATTCGTAATGGCTAGAAAAATGTATGCGAAGCGTGTATTAGCACACAAACAATATCAAAAGTTATACCTAAACAATAAAAGGGGGAAAAATTAGATATTTTTTATTTCTCCAATATCTCATAAAGTATTAATATTTAAGAAAGAAAAATTAATATTATAAAATAGGAGTATATTTTCAATAAAACATTGCACACTTGCAGAACTGTATCTCCATTATTTATACTTTTTATTCAACGCTGAACACAGCCCTCCGCACCTCATTTTCGGGAAACGCGCGCGGCGTGAAAAAGCGAGTACGTAACATTATAACATTAAATATATTTAAACTTTCACGATTATTAAACATTATCAAACTGCACAACGGGACTTAATCGCGTATTTAAGTTTTAAGATTTACCTCCGACGTTTCGAGGACGGCGTTGTCCCCGTGGTCTCGGAGAAGACTGGCTCAAGTTGACATCAACATCGCGCGCGGCTAGAAGATGTTGATGTCAACTTGAGCCAGTCTTCTCCGAGACCACGGGGACAACGCCGTCCTCGAAACGTCGGAGGTAAATCTTAAAACTTAAATACGCGATTAAGTCCCGTTGTGCAGTTTGATAATGATTAAATATATTTTTCACCACACCAGCCCGGAAAGGCTTACTTTGCACTTCAAAAACTGATAGCAAAGCTGCATTTTATTCACATGTGAAACAAAGTAATCAAATGCAAATTTTGAGTTGGTTTCTTATATTTGCTGGCAGAAATGACTTTTAAATGATGATTTTGGAAGATAAATATTTAATAACATTCATTTGGATTTGATATGGTTTGATTTTGTTTGATATTTTACACTTAATATTTGCTTCAGGTTGGTGTGGTGAAAATTTTTGTGTTTCACTCGGGGGCAAATTTTGTTTAACCCTCGTGCTTTGAAACCCTCGCAACGCTCAAGATTCCATTTTTCGAACCACTCGCTACGCTCGTGGTTTAATTTTGGATTCTTTCGCTTGCTCGGGTATCAATATTAGCACGAGCAGTTAAACAACAACTTTGCCCCCTTGTTAAACAAATAACTATTTAAAGATATGAAATTCATTGAAAAATTTGAAATAATTATTGTGTATTTAAACATGCTGGAAAATGTACTAGTTGTAGAAATTTATCTTGAAGTTATTTTTTCAACAAGTTAGGCTAGTTAACAAAATTTTCTCGTATTTCCTTCTTTATTGAAAACTTAAAAAAATATGTTTAAATAATTATTAATTATCATTAATTTTTTTCGCGTACTCGACAAACTGAAAACGGTGATAAATAGAGATAAAAATACCCTAAAAAATATGTGTCATAATTTTTCCTTTTCTAGAGCCCTTTTCATATACATGCTTAATAAGATGAACACGTTATAAAAGTTCTGAATAAATTAATAGTTTGATCATAATATTTTTGTAAGTATATTTTACAACTTTACCTTAATTTTTAGTATTTTGGCAATTTTCTATGTTATTCTAAAACTTATTTTAAGCAAAGTATTAATTTTATAAAACTTTTATGATGTGATCTTATGAAGCACGTATATGAGAAGGGCTCTAGAAAAGGAAAAATTATGACACATATTTTTAGGGTATTTTTATCTCTATTTATCACCGTTTTCAGTTTGTCGAGTAGACTAAAAAAAAATCTAGTCCAAAAATATTTTACGAATTATTTTGAGGGCCTCCTAGCCTAGTCGGTAGATATAGTGATAGTGACCCTGCCTACAAAGCTGGAGGTATGTATACATATTTATGAACTTGACTATACAAGCCTTCACTAACTATAACGATCTGTGTTTAATTGTTTAATTGGCAAATAATATATATTGCTTATTTAATTTGAGTATACAGGGTATTCACGTAAAATACCGATAGTTGAGTCATCCATAAAATTTGTTTCAATTTATAATAAGTAGGTGAATTCTACAAGTAAGTAACCATCTGTGAACAATTGTAATTTTATTAATTTTTAATTTACGTCACATTTTTACTAGTCTTCATTCATGGATGACGTAAAACACGATCAAATAAAACAACGCGATGATAAATCAGATTAATGAGAAATAATTAATATTCATTATGTAGGTACTTAAGTGTAATTCTTACCGTGAAAATGTTGCAGATTTCTTCAGCAATCGTATTTAACGTTTTATTAGAATAATTTAGTTCATCCACTAGCACTGTTTCACTTTTAATCGATTCTGTCCGAATTATCAAACACGCAATACAAACTAAGTGTATACACCCCCTAAACACAAATGTAATTTTCCCAGTCGCCATTTTGGAAAACCGAGTTTTATTTTTCTTCAGTCATTAGCACTTTCTTTCAGCCAGTGAGGGTAGACAGTTTATTTTTAGGCGGCAAGACAACCTTATCAATGTCTATGATCTTTGTTTACCATTTCGTCGTAAAAAAAGAATTTGAGAAAAACAATTGCCATTAGAGTCCACTTGAAAATACTGGCAACGTTTCAAGTGACTATAAAAAATATAAGTTCCAAATTCAAATTTTGAAATGCGTCCGGAAAATTCGCGCGTAGCTAGGCCGAGCGGTCGTTCTTTAGAGCCGCGAGCGTGGACTGGGCAGCGTGAGCCGCGCGTTTGACTTTCCATCGTAAATCGCGATTCGTTATGCAATATGTACCTAATATTTTGTACTTTTTGTGCCTCAGGGGTGGAGGTTTTCCGGGCGACCAGTTTTACTACACATTTATCCGGACTGCGGCGACAACGCGGCACATTAAACGTGTGACTATGAAAGTAAATAAAAGTTGTATGTTATTGTGCAGTTGGGTATTATCAGAGATATATATAACTCCGTATAAGATAAATAAAGTCTAAGAAAAAAACGTGCCTCGGATGTCAAGCAAAAGTCACTCTCGAATAGATGGCGCCATATACCTTTGGCCTATTGTCGTTTAGATGGCGTTGGCGACACCGTTTGATATTTAACAATTTTAACACGTATCAGTGAAAGAACATGGGTCAGTGTGGAACAATAAAAATTAATAATCATATATCCGTAAACATATTTTAATTCATTTATACATTTTCAATTTTATTTTAAGTTTTAATCGTGTGTCGATAGATGGCAGTAAATGTACCGTGACTACAAAATTTACTTTGACAGGACCCCTCTATACTATCTATTCTTTTTGGTATTATCTACTGTAATCTCTTAAATGTGACTGCATGTGCTTTAAGCCAATGTTGCTTAAGCGATTATGTTACTTAACCCTAGTAGCTTACATACTAGAATAGCATGTCTATCCATGAATTTAATTCTTTCGTCTCTGAAACTGATATGTCACTAGGACACTGACCTTAGTCTTATAAAATGTTTATTAGGTTGAAGTTCGGAAAAAAATCTCCAGACTTGCAGATCGAGCAATTAAAAGATTTTTTTGCTGGGTTTCAAAATGGGACAACTTTAGGAATACAGAATTAAGTCGCTTTTCGAATTTTCCCTATTTTTCGGCAGTTGGTTAATAAGTTGTTTGAATTGAACCGATTTCAAAAAGTATGGGTTCTCAATAAAATTCGTCGGTGTGATTTTTACGAGCTTTTTTTTATATCCCTGTTAGTAATATGTACTAACATACATACTAACTTTTTTGTTAGTTACCAGTGCCTCTACTATCAGTTGGCAGAGTATTTTTCACTTACACTCGGTGAATAAACGTGCCGTGTGTCACGTTTTACGTTTCTTTACGGTCTTATGTACCTAACTTCACTCCACTCCAAACGATGTTGTCCCTTTCTAAGTATACTATAAAACAGAGCAAGAGTTATATCGGAGTTTTATACAGCGCCTCTAGGATTCACCTATAGAACTAAATAACAAAATTGACACATTTTCTCACGTCTACGTAATTTACTATCTATGCATCTCGCTCTCGCAAATTAGTGCAAGTGAGATGCACAGAAAGTTATGTTACATATACTGATGGTAGCCGTGAATATGGAGGGTAGAGGTAAGGAGAATCCTTTATGACTTTATGAGAAAACTCCTTTATGGGAGAATATTTGCAAAAAGTGGGCACGCTGTCAGCTATTATAATTTTTCTAAATCTCTCCAGAGTAGCGAAAAAAAGAAAACCCATAAACCTAGTTTTTCATTGTATCAATACCGTACTAAAAATCATGGAGAATGGAAGATACTCGTATTTACAAGTGAAAAAACGTTTTCTCTTTTTGTATGGACGATTACGTAGTATACTTCCCTCTTAAGGTTTTTGACGGACACTTTTTCATTATTAATTACATGGAGATTGTATTCCTTACCTCTACCATCCACTAAGAGCATTTAGAAGGGACATGTCATCGCTGTCATTTTCTTTACAAAACAGTCTGCCGATTTTTGCGGGGGAGGGGACGTCAAATGTATTGCTATTTCTACATGATTTGTACGTAACGTACAAATAGCCATGTCAGTCCATACAAAAGTTTGCACAATTGTGTTTTTCGGCAGAGGGGTAAGTAATAATGTCAACAAAAAAATAAAGAGTATACCTACGAGACTACTACGACTATGATATTTGATTTATTCGGTTGTCAATATAAAACAAATGTAGGTGTTCTTTCTTCCCGTATGAGACGCCATTACTATGTAGTTTGGCTTGAGATTAATAAACATTACCTATATGGTGTTAAAACAAGCTTTTCTTTCCTGCTTGGAACCCTAATCCTAAATCCTAACAGTAAGCACTCAATGGCCACTCCAGTTATTAAATGCTCTAAGACCAATTTTGTCACTTTGTTACTGACTCAACCTTCATTCTACAATTTTTTAAAGATTTGACGTTGCCATAGTTACGAAAATAATAAACACATCAATGTTAGTAAACAATGTATTAATTAATAAAATATATTGTATTCAAGACAAAAATTGCAAAATATGATAATTACGTAAACATCATTAATAATCGAGTTAAAATTATGACTTTGCGTGTTAAAAAATAGGAAGCAAAGTATACGGCGCGATTATACAGGCTACTTTTGGCTACATATTTATTACGTTTGATGAAAATAATACACACATGAGAAGAAATCTTAAAATATTAAAATAGGTATGTATTATAATGGTTCGCATCAGTCCGCACCGCCTACTGCTAAGTAACATTATCTAATAGAGTGTGCGGAAAGAGAAGAGTCGTGAAATTTAGGGGAGCCCATACATTATACCTACGACTCTTCTCTTTCCGCACAGACCCTACGACCTACGTATGACCTTAATAGCGATCTTAATTTTATAGTACCTATATGATCTCGAGTATATTTCAGTGCCAAGCGCCCCATTTCCAATACAAAATGAACCCACGCAGCGGGTTTTTGGCAATAAATGTGTTTTAAATTTTCAGATTCTGAACCACCAGCAAAAGTTTTTGAAGAAAGTTTTATATTTCCTGTTACCAAGTTGACATGAAAAACGAGTACCTACCAAACACAATAATTTGAACAACGGAAAATAAAATAATACTTACTTAGTAAAGAAAAATAAATAAACTCACAGAACATTTGTATGTTTTATTTTATTTAAGATAATAATGCTTAATAAAATACATAGCAATTATTGTGTAAATATTGTGCACCCAGCAACAAAAACAGCAACATGTCTATGTACCGCTCCTTGTATTGAGCCTTAATTCTTAATACATATGTAACTTCTACATGCATACGCATGCATACATGATGCAATCCGGGTTTTCAAGGAAATGTTGTTTTCAATCAGCTTCTTGCCTAAAACCAAAAACTGCTCGTAAGCAATGTGATTTTCGCAAATGTAGCAGTAGAAATAGGAAAATATGATGTCAAGTATAACTCATTACCTTTGTACTAAATCAGCCTTTTATCGAACTATTAATTGATTTATCCCTTAAAGTTTTGCTTGAAGTTCACATACTGTTATAAATTTATACATATTACGTTGAAAATTGCATTAATATTCGTGAAAAATCTGCGTATTTGTTGTGTTTACAAGTTGACAGAAATGTCACGTTGGAAACGCACGTATTTTTCCATAACATCTGTCACGTTTACTCGCGTAAAGTATTTACGCAGAATAATTCTGGCTCAGTTTTCATTATATAATTAGAAAGAGAGCGTTTTAGGTGTGAAGTCAGGCAAGTATGGAAAACTCGCGTAAAAACGTTTGTAACTCATGGTACAAATTGAAATTTTTAGTTCTTTACGTGACCGGTAGAGGCACTGTACAATTACTCCATACATTTTCCTTAACTTTCTCACTATCTTCACTTCTCACGGTCATTCACTAAAACTCATAGTAGAGCTACAGGACCCCTATTCGACAAGCGACGTTTGACGTATCGTGTTGATCTCCCGTTGATGTGGGAAAAATCATAAGTTCTCGAATACGTAGGTACAATGTCAAAATTTGACATTAACAATCCACAGTTAGGGTGACAAGCAAACCAAACCGAACCGTCCTTAGTTTAGAGTTGAGTTTTGGTTGTACCAAATGATATTATCCACCGTTGATGGAAGCAACACTCAGTATGGAATAAAATCAACTGTTGAGTTGTACATGTCGAATTTGGCCCCTGGTTAGTGTTGGCCAAATCTAGGAAACTAAATTAACAAAAAACTTTTTACAAAAAAAAGAAAACCGACTTCAAAAAGGATGAAATAAAATATTATCCATTTTAAGTCTATGCGTTACCAACTGATATGTTTGAAGTCGGTGCCAAGCCAACTTTGGAAGCATACCATGATTTTGGTGCGAATCGATAAGGATGTACGTTGGTTTGCCTTACACGACGACAATTAACGTACTTTCTGTAGGTACAGTTGACGTTAAAAATATGTTTACACTTTTCGTCTTCTTACAAAGGAGTAAGGTGCAAAAGTGTAACCATATCTTTGACGTCGAATGTACCTAAGAACACACCTCAGAACACACGATCAAACCTTCTTAGCACAGTCCGTACCATGTTAGTCGGCACGCAAGCGTGAGATTGGGACTGAAGTTATTTCCCGTCCCTTATTCAGAGAACTACGTTTCATAATATAAAACAATTCAAGGAATTTACTTTCTTGCCAAATGTCACCTGAAGCGGTTCAGTTGTATAGCCATGAAAAGGTGACAAAGAGGCAGACAGAATTACTTACACATTTATAATAGTTATTAATACAGTTCTAATGGGATTTATAGTCATAAGGCTGATTATATTTGACGGGTATTGTTACTACTTGGCTTGGCACCGACTTCAAACATATCAGTTGGTAACGCATAGACTTAAAATGGATAATATTTTATTTCATCCTTTTTGAAGTCGGTTTTCTTTTTTTTGTAAAAAGTTTTTATTTTTCCATTTTTAGTTTTAACGCAATGTTAAGAGCGCGACGCATGAATGAAAAACAACATCATGATTAACACTAAATTCGTGTATCTACTTTAATAAATATGTAATCAGGAATTTTCTCGAGTACGTCTGGGAAATTACAATTCCTGTCACTACACTAAATCCATCCTCCGCCCCGCCACTGACCCAATCTCTCAACCCCCCCGATCACTCTACCTCACAGCGTATCTACTCCTGATCCATGTACCCCTCGGCCCTGAACCAGCAGCCCTACAACCACCATTACCCGACCCCTTTATCCCCGACCCCTTAACTCCTAACCCTAACCCCCGATCAGTAGCCTTACCAGCTTTCCAAGAGTTTGACATTGATTTATTCGCTAGCGTGTGTGTAACTTACTTTCTTTGCATCTCGCTCGTATTGGCATATTAGTGCGAGCGAGATGCATAAAAAGTTAGTTACGAAGACGTTAGCGTCGCTAACTTAGCGAATATGTCAATGTCAAACTCGTGGTACGGCTACACTTGCACTACATCAAATTGGCGGTGTTCGGAAGCAAATGCTTGAGTTACTTTAGAAAACACCGAAATCACTTTACACGTGCCTTTAAAAACTGAGGAGTTCCCTCAGTTCCTCATCGATTCTATCATCAGACCAGAACCAAAAATAATACGAAAACACCTAGGAGGCAACTCCTTCCAAACAAAAAAAGAATTACTCAATTCGGATCACAGGTGCCGGAGTAATCGCTGAACATACTACATTTAAAAAATCATCATCATTATCATCAAAACAATCATCATCATCAGATCTACTTCATCAAAGTGGTGGTTTTCGGGAGAAAATGCTCGAGTTGCTTAAGAAAACACCCAAATCACCATGCATGTGCCTTTAAAAATTGAGGAGTTCCCTCAATTCCTCATGGATCCCATCATCAGAACAGAACCAAATTAAAATGGGACCAACTCGGAGGTAGTTCCTTTCAAACAAAAAAAGAATTACTCAAATCGGACTACGGATGTCGGAGTAATCGGTGAACGTACTACATTTAAAAAATCATCATCATTATCATCAAAACAATCATCATCGTCAGGTCTACTTCATCAAAGTGGTGGTTATCTGGAGAAAATGCTCGAGTTTCTTAAGAAAACACTCAAATCACCATGCATGTGCCTGTAAATTGAGGAGTTCCCTCAATTCCTCATGGATCCCATCATCAGAACAGAACCAAATTAAAATGGGACCAACTCGGAGGTAGCTCCTTTCGATCAAAAAAAGAATTACTCAAATCGGACTACGGATGTCGGAGTAATCGGTGAACGTCCATAGAAAAAAAAAAAAAAAATAGCCACAACCGAATACAGAACCTCCTCCTTCTATGAAATGGAAGTCGGTTAAAAATTCCGATTTAGCAGAAATTTTGCATAAAATCTGATGACAATATGACAATGCAATATTATGATGACATGGAGCTGATCTGATGATGGCGACAGAAGGTGATGGGAGGTCTCTGATAAAAGTGATAAAACAATGCAAACTAATTGTGTTTTAAGGGGCCCACAGATTACCAGTTCGCCGGACGTTATCAGCCTGTCAGTTGTTCGGAACTGTCACCTTTTGCGTTTAACTGACAGGCTGATATCGTCCGCCGAACTGGTAATCTGTGGGCCCCTTTAGGGTTGATTGAATTGTCTCGATGATTAGCTGGTCTACTGAACAGCTGTGAGTCCTGTTTTACTATGACAGCGAGGCATGTGCTATCACAGAATAAATAATAGTACTAGGTACAGAAGACTCACTCTCTAACAAAACGCGTCTGTCACGATCAGCACAGATATGGCCGCTGGGTGGCGATAGCGCCACGCGCGGCTTATGGCAAACCCCAAAATTGGGGTCGAACGGATGTACTTTTAGCTACCTGTAGCAAAGCGACGAAATCGCGGAGTGAGCCACGCCTGGTGCTATGAAGAAAATCCACCAACAAAAACTTCATACAACTGAAATGCGGTGGTCGGATGGAGTTACTCTCAGAGATAAAGTAGCCAAAGTGCATAATAGTTACATAAGGGGTAGTTTCAAAGTAGCGCCCATTACTGGCAAACTAACCGAGTTACGGCCATATGTAAAGCGAAGATCCGAAGACCATGTCGTGAAAATGTGCCCTCCTTCCGTGCCTCCGATTTCGTAATTGGACTGTGTTATGGAATAACGAACTAAGTAGTTCGTTACTCCATACTACTTAGTTTGTTATTCCATAACACAGTCCAATTGCTCTCTAGGGGTAAGACAGACAAGACCACTTGGATAGTGGGGTGCTCCATTCGGTTTTGGGTGATCTTGAGATTTTGGTCCTCGTTGGACTGGTCCATAAATTCAAAGTCACTCAGCGAGCTATGGAAAGGGCTATGCTCGGAGTCTCTCTGAGGGATCGTATTGGAAATGAAGTCATCCGTCAATAACTAAAGTCGTCGACATAGCCCACTGGATTAGCAACCTTAAGTGGCAGTGGGCCGGTCATATTAGCCGTAGAACCGATAACCGTTGGGGTAGACGAGTTCTCGAGTGGAGACCGCGCATCAGCAAACGTAGCGTCGGACGCCTTCAGACTAGATGGAGCGATGACCTTCGCAAGGCGGCTGGCAAGAGCTTGATCAGAGTTGCCGCAAATCGTGCTCAATGGCATGTAATAGGAGCGGCCTATGTCCAGCAGTGGACGAGAGTAGGCTGATGATGGTGATGATGAGATTTTGTTGGCCCTGATGGCCGGATGAAGGTGTGGTATAAAAGTTAATGTAAATTGACAAAACAGCAAACCATAGTCATTCTCAGATAACCATCACGTTTTTTTGACAATATTTGGCAATTTGTAAACGTGAAAACATTTTTAAATTGACGGCGCTGTTTGTAAATGGCGGATTCTTGCAATTTGCCTGCGACATATATTAGGCAACTTAATTCTAAATATTGACATATGTATAATTGTACCATACCATGCAAACTTCCACCAAAAATTGGCTTGAACGAGATCTAGTAAGTAGTTTTTTTTAATACGTCATAAATCGTAAACCGCAATTTTATTATGTTACTGCTATTTACTACGGAACCCTTCATGGGCGAGTCCGACTCGCACTTGGCCGCTTTTTTTGTTTCATGTATCGATTTGTGATTGCCCAATATTTAGTCACATCCCCTATTATCTAAGCAGTTCTCGGGAACTCTATGACGACTATACTATGACTCATAAAAAATGTGGAATAAATTAAGGCGTAAACAGGAAAATAATTGGATGATGATACACGTTGACAGTCGCTATCAGATACATATGTCGGAGGGGTTAAGATGTTCACAATATCTGAACACGTACTCTAACGCCCTGACAATAGAGGCGTGCTCAGATATTTGTGAGCACCTCGGCCGCTCCGATATATCTGACGGCGAGTCGACTGTAGGTACTCCAGTCATTTTACGGCCTGTAAATTAATGTAAAGATATTTCGATTAGTTGAAATTATCCCGCAGTCGAATTGCCCCTCTGCACCTATTGGAAATAATTTATCATAGCATGTAATTAGAGTTAGACCAAGACAAATCTGCATTGATTTTGATAGCACACGCAGTGCAGGTGTTATTTAAATTTTAACAGTGAATAGAATCAAGCGTTAAGCTAAGCGCGCACCACGATTTTAATTTTTGCGACACGATTTTAGAATCGCGCTGTAATTTATCGCAGAAAATTCACTGCGCGCACTGCGATGAAAAGTCGACGATTTGTTCATTCTCGACATGGATTTCGTACCAGTCGCTTGTCGTGAAACAATATGCAATCGCTGTATGACTTTGAGTATTTATACCACAAAGGTGATCTCCTTCTATTTCTATAATTAAACGGTCAACATCTAGCGTCTCATCATGTGACTCCATTGGAGAAGCAGGTTCCGATATGTTGACGCTTGGAGAGCGAAATGCCGACTGAGGTCCGGGGTGCGATTTTATTATCGCAGTGCGCGCGGGGCCGTACAACTCCGTATGCTGCAATTCACTTTGCGACAATCGCGTCGCGAGCAGTCGCGGAAAAATGTGACAAATCACAATTTTAAAATCGCTGCGATTTTTTTATCGCATATGCGCGCACTGCCATATAAACACATACGTTACATTTCTGCGACTAAATTATCGCGCGACAAAAAGTCGTGGTGCGCGCTTGGCCTTACTTTGCGGAAATCCATATTAATCAAAACCAAAATATTACTTTCCTCATCCGCGAAAAGATATTACGTGCTAACGTGCTAGTCAATCCGTGTCAGTGCTAATAACCCGTTATACTTACTTGCGTATTTTTTACATGTTCCTAATGTGGAACATTAACTGCATGTACAAAATACGCAAGTAAGTATAACTGATTAGCACTGATTGACTAAGCACGTTATCTTTTCGCGGATTAGCAAAGTAATATTTTGGTTTTGGCTATTTAAATTTAAACGTCAAATATACCGGGTGTGGCCTGTAATACGAGCAAATAATTAAAATATACACTGTACTCCTCAAAAGGTGACACTTTTGTTCAACAACTTTTAAAAATTATGAAGCACCCCCCCCACGCTAGCCCAATGCAGATTGGGGACTTTAGTATCATTTTTTATTTTAGCAAATTAGGAAAGACATGTACCGGGTGTGTCCTGTAACATGAGCAAATAATTAAAACATAGATTGTACTCCTCCAACGGTGACACTTTTGTTCTACAACTTTTAAAAATTATGAAGTATTCACGACAAAATCACAATAGATCATGTTGGGGGAGGGGGGATATAAGGAAACCTCACGTGTATTTTTCTACAGTGAACGAAACTAAGAAATAAAACCTACCACATGAGTAGATACATTTTCTCGGTTTCGTTAAACATAAATCTTCACTCTGCACTTCAAGATAGCATCATCATCATCATCATATCAGCCCTTTATCGCCCACTGCTGAGCATAGGCCTCTCCAAAATAGCGAGTCTATTAAACGAGAATAGAAAAATAAACAAGATTTTCTATTTACAATACTATTTATCTTAAAATTAGGTCGAATGAAAAAAATTCAAAAAATACACGTGAGGTTCTGTGGGTGGAGGGGGGGGGGTAGCCAAAAACTTCACCAAATATCACCAAGGGGGAGGGGGGATCAAAAAGTAGCCGAAAACACCTCGCGTGATTTGTGCACAACCCCTTACTTACTCCTCTGGCGCAGCGACCCAAATTGTGTCTTGGCCTCCAACACGACTGCTCGCCACTGATCCCGGTGCTGTGCCATAGGATGATATTATATTATCAGTTTTAATATAGTTTTATTTAATACAAGCGCTGATGGCCTAGCGGTAAGAGCGTGCGACTTTCAATCCGAAGGTCGCGGGTTCAAACCCCGGCTCGTACCAATGAGTTTTTCGGAACTTATGTACGAAATATCATTGGATATTTGCCAGTCGCTTTTCGGTGAAGGAAAACATCGTGAGGAAACCGGACTAATCCCAATAAGACCTAGTTTCCCCTCTGGGAAGGTCAGATGGCAGTCGCTTTCGTAAAAACTAGTGCCTACGTCAAATCTTGGGATTAGTTGTCAAGCGGACCCCAGGCTCCCATGAGCCGTGGCAAAAATGCCGGGATAACGCCAGGAAGAAGAGAAGATAGTTTTATTTAATATTATAAGTAAAGTGCAAAACGTAAATAAAGACCAAAAAAAGTAAGACAATGTTGCCACTTTTAAGTAGCGTTTTTTTAAATCGTAGAAGATAAATTACCCACAAAAAAATTATCATAGCGTGATTATTTATCAAAAGGAATTTATTATTTTCCAAACAAATTATTGCAGTGGCAACATTGTCTTACTTTTTTTGGTCATGAATTACGTTTTGCAGTTATAGAGATAGTTGTATTTATTGTTGATTTAGTTTTTATTCTTTTTTAAATATGTTAATACTTGAAAAGCACTTTATACTTTTTTGTATGCTTTTGTTCTCTTCTTTGTCTCTTCTCAAAATGTTTGTGGCACTGAATATGAAAGTTTTCATCTATTTGAACATACCTATCTATCTGATTATAGATGTAGTATATATTATACATCTATTTTTACCTGCCGGCCTAATAGCCAAGGTGTCAATCGCTATAGCGTCGACAATGAAACGCTGTGTCTCTCTATCCTTCCATATAGTGCGACAGTGACAGTTGCGTTTCGATCGCTACGGAGCGTCATTGGCATGTTGGCTACGCGGCCGGCTACGGCGTAGCTTTACATGCGTGCGTAGCTTCTTCAGAGTCGCATAACGCTGTCTTGCTCGCACACCGGAGCGGCATACCTACAATCTACAGGTGGTTTTTAGGGTTCCGTACCTCAAAGGAAAAAACGGAACCCTTATATAGGATCGCTCGTACGTCTGTCTGTCACAGCCTACTTTCTCGGAAACTATTAGAACAATCAAGTTGAAATTTGGTACGCATATGTTAATTAGTGACCCAAAGACGGATATGTAACGTAAATAAATAAATTTTAAATATGGGGGCCACTTTTGGGGGGTAAATAAAGTAAAATATATATATTTATTTTAAACTAAATATATCGTGTTATAATATATCAAATGAAAGAGCTTGAACGAGAATTTCAAATACCTTTATATATATTTATATTTATATTTATATAAAGATACTCCACTGGTACCCTAGAGACAGCCGCCGCCCGCCCGGCCGCCCAAGACGCCGCTGGAGAGACGACATTCAGGCTGTGGCCGGCGTCACATGGACCCGTGCCGCCACCGATCGAGAATTATGGCATAGTATGGAGGAGGCCTATGTCCATAAATGCACATCCAATAGAATTTAAATTATTATAATCGCAATAAAAAATAATAAATATTTTTATAAGATATTAAATGTACATTTAATATAATATAATCGCAAAAATGTATATAAAATAATATAGTTACATGAAACTAGATCTTAATTAGATGATTTTACTGAAAAATGTAAATAGTATAAATTTAATGTTTTTAAAATGAATCATGCATGATGTACCGTTTTCTATTGGAATTAAATGGCTAAATTATTATTAATTATTAAACTATTATATATATATATTTAATAATTTTAAAATCAACCCCCCCTCCCCGAATCTCCGAACCTACTGGGTCTAAAATTTTGAAATAAATACTTACACACAAAATAGTTCTTTAGTGAGTATGTATACAGGGTGATCAATCCAAATGGGTCAGTATGGAGAAGTCAGAAACTATGAGAGATAGCAAAATCTGTTCTTAGGAACCATGGCTTCGATTTTAGATTTAATAATAATGACATTCAATTTTTTTTTTAAATCTATCATACATAACCGGGATTCGAACATGGTCAATATTCTTGTTGTTTGTTTGTATGGCAACTTTTAAACGATGCGTGATAGGTGGGGGGTGCTCGACCAAATATCATAGAGGGCCCCGAGACAAAACAAAGTACATTAAAAAAAATCAAAATGGCCGACATTTTTTTAATTTTTTCAAGTTGGTCCGAGCGCGCTGAGATTCGGCATGCGGCGAGCCTGGGGGCCCAAGATTACAATGTCAATAAAATATTTTTGGAAAAATTCAAAATGGCGGCGGACACGGGCAAAGTAAAATTTTCAAGTAGGTTAAGCGAGCCCGAAGGGCGACCTTCATGCCGGGAGGCCGAAGGCCGACCCCGGTGGAAGGCCGAATGCCCTGAGCCTCCACCCCGACTCCCAAAACGCGAGGCCGAAGGCCGAACTGCGTGAATTCGGTGCTTCCAAGCGTTCTACCAAGTCAACTGTCTTGATGACCGAAGCCGGCGGGCCGAATGCCCCACGGCGAAGCGTCGAGGCTTGCGAAGACCGAAGGCCGAGCTCTGCGTAAGGCCGAAGGCCCGAAGCGTCACACGAGAGGGGGAAGTTGGAGCTTAAACACGACCCAACACTTTTCCTATTGGGAGTCGCTTTTTGGGCGTCGGGGTGGAGGCTTCGGGCCTTCGGCCCTCCACCGGGGTCGGCCTTCGGCCTCCCGGCCTGAAGCTCGCCCTTCAGGCTCGCTTAACCTACTTGGAAATTTGTCTTTGCCCGTGTCCGCCGCTATTTTGGATTTTTCCAAAAATATTTTTTTGACATTGTAATATTGGGCCTTCAGGCTCGCCGCATGCCAATTCTCAGCACGCTCGGACCAACTTGAAAAAATTAAAAAAAAAGTCGGCCATTTTGATTTTTTTTAATGTACTTTGTTTTGTCTCGGGGCCCTCTATGATATTTGGTCGAGCACCCCCCACCTATCACGCATCGTTTAAAAGTTTCCATACAAACAAACAACAAGAATATTGACCATGTTCGAATCCCGGTTATGTATGATAGATTTAAAAAAAAATTGAATGCCATTATTATTAAATCTAAAATCGGAGCCATGGTTCCTAAGAACAGATTTCGCTATCTCTTATAGTTTCTGACTTCTCCATACTGACCCATTTAGATTGATCACCCTGTATAGTAGTTTCCGAGATCCTTGTTCGATAATGTTTTTTTTTTGACATGACGCACGAAGATTAATGCAAATATTTTTATATGTGTATGTAGTGGGTATTAGTGGCTACTCATGCATTTTTTTTAGGGTTCCGTACCCAAAGGGTAAAACGGGACCCTATCACTAAGACTTCGCTGTCCGTCCGTCCGTCCGTCCGTCCGTCCGTCCGTCTGTCACCAGGCTGTATCTCACGAACCGTGATAGCTAGACAGTTGAAAATTTCACAAATGATGTATTTCTGTTGCCGCTATAACAACAAATACTAAAAACAGAATAAAATAAAGATTTAAATGGGGCTCCCATACAACAAACGTGATTTTTGACCAAAGTTAAGCAACGTCGGGAGTGGTCAGTACTTGGATGGGTGACCGTTTTATTTTTGCTTTTTTTTTGTTTTTTTTTTTGCATTATGGTACGGAACCCTTGGTGCGCGAGTCCGACTCGCACTTGCCCGGTTTTTTAGGTGTACCTTCGCGAAAAGTATAAAAAAATGAGAAGAAATATATTTTTTTTTATAATGAAGTATACGGACATGATGCAGGCACATGCAGGTTAAACATATCCATTTTGTAGTCTATTTTATTGTTGGCAAATATAATTTATCTCTCTGCACCAATTGAAGATATCTCTGTTTGGCCCTATGGTTGACTGGCAGAGAATGCCATTTGGCATTAAGTCCGCCATTTGTACATTGTTGTATATATTTTGTGCAATAAAGTTTCATTAAATAAATAAATAAATAATTTTGTTTGGTTAATCTAACTTGAACAGTTTACAAAATATTACACTTTTAATGATACACTGATGATTTTACATTATCCTGAATAACTCGAAAACAAAAGAAGATCGAGGACTGATATTAAGCATAGAGAGTTCTTAGGACCTGCCAGTACACCACCTGAAAGAATGACCAAATCCGTCGTTGGGGGCACTTCTTGTTCTCTTAGCCTGCTAGACCCTTTGGACCAAATGGAAATTTGCCATAGCGAAGTAAAAGTAATAGCCTCAGTGCTAGACTAGTGCTAGACTTAGAAAAAAAAACAATAACACGAATATAGACAAAAATAAATATAGACCGCATTATATTCTCCGCTTCTCCCTATTCTAGTAGGTACGGTCAGCCAAGAAAGTGGTTTACCAATTTTCGACTCTATTATCTGATTGATAGAGCCGAAAAGTGGTAAACCACTTTCTTGGCTGACTGTACAAAGTTCATTGACCTTTAGACAATTTTCGCCATTACGTTCAATCATTAGGTAACATATTAATATAAGTCAACCACAACATAAGCCTGACAACTTCAACCTTTAATGATTCGATCGTTAATAAATGATACATTAATTATACGTTAGTAATAATAGTTCAGTGTTAATTACTTCCGATTGTATAGTCTGTATCTTTAGGTATTTAAAAAAAAAGTAAACAAACAATTTGTACATTTTCGAGTAGTTATAACAACCAAATACAAAACCGCTTGGATCAGTCACTGAACGATCTGACTTTAACCTACATTATTTGATCGTGTAATGTTTTCATCTAGCCTCAACTGGTTTAAGGAGTCATTTGTAGATTTTGTTTACTTTTATTTAAATACCTAAAGATACAGACTAAGTTATTAACTTATTATACTTTTGTAGAGTGAGATATAGCCGAACACTAATTGGACCTTAATAACTAGTTTACCTACTAGTGGCCTCACAAATCCCCATGGCTCCACAAGTTTGAAAAAACCCAAAATTGTTATCGTTTAAAAATATTTATTTAATTCTTGATCTGGCTCACAACATTTTACGAAAATCGGTTGAGCTAATAATTAAATGAAGTAAAAGAGAAAAATGCCCGTGATTTGCCAACTGCAGTGTTCGCGGTAGGCCCCTGCTCCTGCTGCCCATTTGCCACCGCGCGTGTTACTTAGTTTACCTTGACTTGACTCTAAAATAATTGTTAGTCTGGAACCGACTTCTCTTCTGAACCAATCAAGTCACCCTTTTTTTAAAAAGAAAGAATAAGAGGGTTTATCAGGTCAGGTGTGACTTTTTTCTGAAATGTGTTTGACCTACCTACGAGTAATAGTGATTTCGGTTTTTTTTTATTGTACTAGTATTTATTTACTCATAAAGTAATAATAATAACCGTCATGCTTAACTTGCGGGCCTCTCGGAAAGCGACATTTCGATCAAGTAGAATTGCTGATGAAATCCATAAAGTTATGGCGTACCCTTTTACGAAGTAGTTTATTTTGTTAAAGTTTATTTTTTGCCGATCCAGACAGAATGATCTGATTTTAATGTGTTGAATTCCAAACATCATTCCATCAAGATCGTGTCCTGCCTGCCTACCTGTGTGGTCACCTTGAGTATGTAAAGTAGGTAACTAGACTAGACTAATCTAGACGAAGGTGACCTATCTAATCTAAAGTTTGATGCCCCTATATATAGGTCATTTGAGACATGCCGGAATGTTGTAATGCGACGCCCAGACGGGCAGAGGTAGCTAGGTGAGTCCATTTCCGTAATTTGCGACGTTATGTTTCATTCTGCGTCATTCGATCCAATTTTTTGCGAAGATAAAATGTCTGGGACCAGGTGTTTTTAAGCAAAAAGTCTAAAATTATAAGTCTAAGTAAAATGTTTAGTCGGATAGTCCTAGGCTTTAGGTAAAGCCCTGCAAGCAGTTTGTACAGTCAGCAACAGAATTTGCTAAGCGGGCGAGGTGTTCAAAATGATCTTGACGCGACTTTATTGTTAACAGAATATAAAGGGGCCCACTGATTAACAGTCCGCCGGACGGAATCAGCCTGTCAGTTAGAACAAAATTTTGACAGTTCCGAACAACTGACAGGCCGATACCGTCCGGCGGACTGTTTTTATTTAATCGTATGGCATATTGTCAGTACTAATAATAAGGCGGACTGTTAATCAGGGGCCCCTTAAGAGCGTGTCAAGGTAATCTTGAACACCTCGCCTGCTAAGCATCTTCTGCTGCTGACTGTATCAACCACTAACAAGAGGAAGTAACGTAACAGCTGTCGAAAATTTAAGTTTAAGGAATGTATAATGAATACTAACGTAGGTACAAACGTTATATGGATTTGGGTGATAATAAACACTTTATGGTAATTATCGGTTTGATTTAGCACTTAGGTACAACTTATAATTTTGGTCTACGCTTGCAGTATTATATTCTGTGACGCTTGCACATGTTACTATAGAGAAGCCATACCAAACAATGATACTGTCGCAATACTCGCAACCGCAACCACGCGACCAAAACGTCGTAAGTGCCGCGAAATTCATGGCGGTTACGCGTTTAGGTCGCGAGATTCACGTGCCGCTTCTATGGTTTATTGTCGGCCGACAACAGCTCATGGCGCAAAATTCAGAGCGGCTACCGCGAAAACCAAAATTCGCAAATTGCGGGGATCTTTCTCTTTTACTCCAACGAAGGCGTAATTAGAGTGACAGAGAAAAATCCCCGCAATTTGAGAACTTCGATTTTCGCGGTTATAGCCCTGGTCCGCTGTGCCGGTTCTACAATAGTCCCAATGCCTGCTGCGACCGGTTCATGGGTGTCTATTGTTGCGCCTGTGAACGGGTTCCAGCAGGCGTTCTACATGACATTAAAGCTCTCCAAGGGGCCTCTACGTGTTGGATCTATATCCCCACGCAAGCCTATCAAAAGACCGGGATTTGTAGGCCCGTGAAATCCAAAAGGAGACACAAAATTTCAATGATGTCTACGTTTTTTACATCCACCGTCGACATATGGCAAAACTCACGAGGATCAAAAGTCTGAACCTAGGAGATTAAATTGATTAAACCTACATTCTGCTTTTAATCGTAAAGTATAATAAAGTACATAATGGAAATATTTTAGAGTGCCTTGCGCCTCTTTTATTAAATTTGCAGCACTATGATGACAGTTAACACTTTTAGTGCGAAGCGCCCCTTTTCCAATACACCATGAACCCACCTAGCAGGTTCTTGGCAGTGCATGTGTTAACAAATTAAACTGTTTAGTTTAGTAGACGTTATCTCGTTGCAATAAGCTTGTAATAATTGTAATCTAGAGATTATTATGGACGGTATAGTCGGCGCAACCTACCTAAGTATTTGCAGAGTAATATACAAGCAAAGTCACCAACGTCCATATTTTACTTGATAATGATGAGTAGTAACTTATATTGGCCCACTTGCACCATTCCACTAACCCGTAGTTAAGCGGTTAAACCTTTAACTTAATGTCAAATTGTACTGGTAACCATGGTAACGCCAAGTTTATCCGGTTAACCCCGGGTTTGTGGAATGGTGCAAGTGGGCCTTATGAAGAACTACCGTTTAACTTATTTATTTATTTATTTATTTATTTATTTATTTAAACTTTATTGCACAAAACATAAAAATAATGTACAAATAACTTATAACAAGGGCCAATTCATAATTGACAAATATCAATTCTTACGTTGCGTCGAGTCGACATAACTCGACATACTGCCGTATTCGAACTTCAAGATATTCACAAGAGACGACACGTATACGTTATAGTTTAGATATCAACTAGTTCTCTTTTGCAGCGCAATTCGGGCAACCAATGTCACTTTTACGTTAGATAGAGTAAGATATCTATTAGATGTGAATTGGATCTCCAAGTCATATCCTGTGGAAATCGTTCAAGAGTATCTCCAAATCGCGCAAATGTCAAATTTGACAGGTTAGATCTTAAACATATCGTTATCGTATCTTGGTGATGTCTAAAAGATATCTAATAGATGTCTATTTCAAAATCCGAATAGGGCCCAAAGATAATACATATTATGTATTTATGTTTTTACTAAGGAGTAAATTGGTAGTGACCGGCTAGCATGAGTTACGTTCTCGCGCGCGAGTGCATACTTGAAGTCGAGCTGGATGTATATTGACATTATTGACTCGCGCGCGTGAACGCAAGTAATGCTAGCACTTCTGATTGTGTTAGTATATTTAATCATGCTAATCCAAACAATTAATTGCTGTCGATCATCATAAACTTTATATAGGTTATGGGCCTAGGATAAATCTGAGCCCCGCGAACTTTTAATTAGTAAATAAATATTCTTTATTAACAAATGAAGAATATAAAGATAACAAAATTATAAATTAGAATCGATTCTACATGATCTATGTATTTGAATTGTGGCCCAAGTAGCACAGATTAGCTGTATAGCAGCCGCATAATGAAGTACGAATACGCTTGAAGCTGGAATATAAAAGCTGCATAATAGCTGTATAAGCGTCTTTTCAGCTTTTATAACTCTTAAATGGGCACAAATTATGCAGCCTTAAATTCACATAGCTGTTTAAGAGCATTGTAGCAGCAATTAAATGGAATTATAAGGGGTAACAGGAGTTATAAGAGGTGTATATTGACTGGGTGAGAGACCACCAGTTACCCTTTATTCAGTTAATATGTCACATGTGCGCCCTAATACCGGGAAAGATTGACGTTGGGCTGAATAAAAGATAATTATTAACATACTTTTACACCTCTGCCTTAAAAAACATATTGAAGCAAAAACGTTTAGCGCAACGACACCATAAGTCATTTTGTTAAAGTGTTTAGTTAAATGTTAGTACATGATCTTTTATATATTAATGCGAGAAAGATGTTTGGGAATGCAAGTTTATTGACATTATATATATACATTATCTAAGAAAATTTCAGTGCGCCACGTAAATAATCAGGATTTATTTAAATTAATGATATAAATAAGCTATTGTGTAAAAACTATTTTAGTGGTTTGGACAGAATTATGAGATAAAAAGTTAATAATACGTTATAGGAAGTACTAAACTAATGATTTAGGTTAAGAACTCATGCACAAAACGTTATTATTGTTACCCTTAAAAGTTGGAAAAGTGATTTCAATTTTGTAGGTTATATACAATAAAATGGCGGTCAATGTTAAAAAGCAACGTGAACCGTTAAAATTCTAATATGCAGCATACGACTGTTATATATCTGATAAAGATACTTAAGTGAACCACTATAAAGTCCAAGTCGTTCTTTCGATACACTAGTGAACCTCTAAACAGTTATAAGGTATCTTGTGAACGTTTAAATAGCCGCTATACACACACAGTCTCAATGGTAGTATAATAAGGCTGCTTAGCGGTAAACATGTTCAGCGCTAAGCCGTATTATGCGCCACATGTGTTCGATTATACGTCTATTGGTTTCATAATAGTTCACTCGTTCTCCCTTATAATAAGTCAGCGAAATAAAAGCTGCTTTAGCGGTAAACATGTTCAGTGATAAGCAGTATTATGCGCCCCATGTGTTCCATTATACGTCTATTGGCTTCATATTAGTTCACTCGAGCGCTCCCTTAAAAGTCAGCATAATAAAAGCTGCTTAGCGGTAAACACGTTCAGCGATAAGCTGTATTATGCGCCACAGGTGTTCCATTATGCATCTATTGGCTTCATATTAGTTCACTCGTGGTCCCTTAAAAGTCAGCGTAATAAAAGCTGCTTAGCGGTAAACATGTTAAGCGAAAAGCTGTATAATGTGCGACATGTTTTCCATTTTACGTCTATTAGCTTCATAATAGTTCACTTATGCTCCCTTAATAAGTCAACGTAATAAAAGTCCACAATTACCTCCTTATACAGCACATGGCGTAATTTTATCCACTAAACAGACCTTATAACGGTTAAAGCATTTGATAACCCTTAAAGCTGTATAGGTTCGTAGCAAATATACCTTTATATCACTCTTTGCGTATTAATGGTAGTTTTCAGAGCCGTAATGCAGCTTTAAATCAGCCCTAAGCTATATAAATATCACTGAAATCTATTATACAGCTGGAGGACCACGAGTGCGCTGTTATAAGTGTCTTAATACGCACAGAGCGTTAGATAGAACTAAAAGTGATTAGTTATAGAGCTATCTGTGCTACTTGGGGGAAATCTACGGATCTATTTCGCAAATGAGCATGTTCGAAAGTAGATATTGTTACTAACTATGTATTAACTTGTCCGTTCTTATGTCACATGCAGTATAACTTGATAAACTTGTTTTTAAGTTGTAGTTTATTGACCTATTGCACCAATTTTATTTATTTTTACCCAATATAATGAAAAAAATTGCGTATGGAGGGTTAGGGTTTTTCGAGCATACGATAGTATAATGTAGGTGTTAAGAACTGGCTATCACGGTGATGTTTTGTACCTAGGTACTGACTTTTATTCAAATGTAATTAATGTACAGTCAGCAGCAGATGTTGCTAAGCGGGCGAGGTGTTCAAAATGATCTTGACGCGACTTTATTGTTAAGAGAATAAGAGCGTGTCAAGGTAATTTTGAACACCTCGCCCGCTTAGCAACTTCTGCTGCTGACTGTAGGTATGTCTGTTATTTTGCCACGGCATGTAGCCTACCGTTTAACGGATTACCTACAGCTACAGATATAGTGACCGAGAAAATACGATGGACTACATCTGCCTACCGCGAACCACGTTCGAAGTGTTGCTTCTTTGTCGCACTTGTAAATTCGTATGTAAGTGTGACTGGGAGGCAACACGTCAAACGTGGTTCGCGGTAGGCCTTCTATACTATGATGTATGAGATTTAGATTTGTCTTAGATGTGAGTGACCCGAGGAATGTTGAAATTGCTCACGAAACATATCTAACCGTACCCAGGCGTGGCTCACTCCACGATTTCGTCGCTTTGTTACTGGTAGCTAAAAGTACATCCGTTCGACCCCAATTTTGGGGTTTGCCATAAGCCGCGCGTGGTGCTGTCGCCACCTAGCGGCCATATCTGTGCTGATCGTGACAGACGCGTTTTGTTAGAGAGTGAGTCTCCTGTTCCTAGTACTATTATTTATTCTGTGCCGTAACGCTGACCGATTTTTTATTTTTTTAACTCGACGCTCCACAAGTTCAATCGGTTTAGTTTTAGAATGTAAGCGTTAAGTGACGGGAGCATAAGGTAGAAGTACTAGTGCTCGACGCTGCACTAGTATTCGACATGGGCACTTTATGTCAAAGTGACAAGGATTTAATTTGAATACAGAAAAATCTTTGCCTTTCAAATTTAACCTATATTACTTTGACATAAAGTGCCCATGTCGAATACTAGTGCAGCGTCGAGCACTAGTACTTCTACCTTATGGTGAAGTTTGTAACATCGCTGGCAAAACAAGTACATATGTACTAATAAACTAAGTAAGTAATAAGTTTTATTACAAGCTTTTATTTAGTGTCACCTGATTTTACAAGCTTTTATTTAGTTTCACGACCTTGTCTGTCTGTAATCAAATCTTGCAAGTTAAATTTGATCCACTTCCCGGTTTCCGATTGAGGTGAAATTTTGCATACATACGTATAAGTCGGGTGACAATGCAATATTATGGTGTCATCGAGCTAATCTGATGAGGAGACCGGAGGTGGCCATAGGAACTATGTAATAAAGTGATAAAACAACGAAACCTCATTGTGTTTGGGGTCTTTAGAATTGTCTCGATGAGCATTAGTTGCCTGTGGAAAGAAAAGTACAGTCAGCGATAAAAGCTTGTACCAAAAATGAAATTTTTGTCAAAAAAATTTTTATTTGTATGGTGCATATTGTTTTGTTATACGGCCCCGACACTATCATGGATACTGACATTACTTTGACGGAATGACGTTTTTAGTGATAGTGTAGGGAGTGTCATGAAGGAATGACGGCAAGTAATGAAGTTTATTTTAATAATTTCCGTCAGTATTGGAGTTATGTCAAAGTAATGATACTAGAAATGACATTATACTGACAGTGAATTGGTTAGAATGATGGAATCAGAAATGACAGAAAGAATGATGGACGATAATGAAGTTATTAAACATTTTTAATATTTTTGAAGAAATGTCAAAATAATGACAGAAGTGAATTTTGCCGGATCCGGTATCTTGAAAAATGTGCCGGATCCGGCCGGATTACCGGATCCGCCGGACCGGATTGCAATCCCTACATATCAGGTACCTTTTTTCTTAACCAAATACGTATACATTCTTACATAACAGAAGAATCCAGTAGGTACAGTCAGCGTCGTATACTCGTAGTAGGTAGCATCCAAAGTATTCAAATAGTTCGGTACACCATATAATAGGTATGTATGGCGTACCGAACTATTTGAATAGGTACTTTGGATGCTACCTACTATATGATGCTGATTGTACTTTAAGAATACTTTGATTCCCGGTTCGTGGTAAGAATAAAAAAAAATATTTGGATGCATTTTTTTAACTACCAATCTTTCACACAGTCATGGCGCACGCACGCACGGAAAGGTTGAAACAAATAAATATTCTTTTTAATTAACTATTTCTTTTTCTGCATTTTTCTTCTTTCTTCATCGGGCATAGAATTGCCACAGTACATAGTATAATTACGACAGGTTAGAAATATTTGAATCGATGATTGAATAATGTCTTGGTTTTGTGTTCTTCAAAACGTACACTACAACATAACTAAGAACGGTTAGGAAAATAATAACTTAAAATTCCCCGTGAAAGGTAATGATGAAAATACTGATAGAAATACTGATAAGTGTGTGGGGAGATTTAGGAATATCATGACCTGACTGGACCAAACGCTGGAGCGTCATGAAATTTCATGTCATTGCTAATGATAGTGTCGGGGCCGTATTATGTGTATTTTTTTGTGCTAGAATGGTTTTATTGCATCTGTGACAGAACCTAAGTTTAGGTATACTGACATGACAAATTTATTCCGCTACCGACCTAAAGGTTGTCAGGAGGAGATAGCTTTATAGCGATAAGACCGCCTGTTGTTTAACCTGAGTTTATCACTAACCTAACTAGTATATATAACTTGTAGTCAATGTTTATGTGGAATATTTTCAGAAAATAGTTTGTTTTCTGGAAATTTTAGGTAGTAAAGTAAGTTATTCAAATGTATGGAAAAAAAGTAATAAATGCAGAATAATATTGTTCCGACTGGGAACAACATCGTAATAAGTATTCCATAGTCTGAAAAAACGTCACGGAATATTTTTGCTAGAAGCATTTTAAGACGAAACAGGAGCTGAGTTTTAAATATTTTAGGTAAATATACCCGTCTCGCTAACGGAAGCGGCTCCTAAAACTAGTGCGATAAGGACAAGGCGAAAAATCCCGCCTAAAAACTCAAAAATCGAGGTTTCGTATACGACTGTTTCCTCCTCCAAAACTTAACCAAACTTGGAAATCTAAATGATTATGAAATTATCTGTGTCGGACCGTTATGCTTTTTTGGCTAATAATTGATATCAGTTTTGAATACTACGCCTCTCATTGCGGCATAGTCAATTAGGTCATTTTGGCCATTTTTGAAGAGCTCTAGCGCCTTAAAAAACAAAACTATCAAAAAAATCAGAACGGTCCGACACAGATATTGACAATATTAATCTGTGTTGAAAAAATCATTGCTCTAGCATCAAAACCCACGGAGGAAACAGTCGAGTACCTAGGTTTGTATGGAGAGATGACCACTCCTGTTGGCTCTTAAACTGATTTAAGTACATTGAATTATGTACTGGCTTCCTTAGAATGGGGACATCTATTTTGCAAGATACTAAAATTTATTTAATTCTGTTTGGGATATAAGTGATTTTATTATTAGCCTACTTTGGTGTCCCACTTCTGGGCAAAGGCCTCCCCTCGTTTGCTCCACTCGACCCTATCATCGGCATTATAATATATGGTGAATTATATAAGTAAATTACTAGCGACCCGCCCCGGCTTCGAACTTTAACAAATTGTATACCTAAACACACAAACAGACAGACACGGCGGGGGACTTTGTTTTATAAGGTGTAGTGATGATTTCGCATACCATAATTTCGTGATTTATATTTTTTATGTGCCACATTCGAGATCAAAATTTGTTGATTCAACGCCTGATTACCAAAATTGAATAATATTTGAAAAAAATCGTCATGTTTTGATTCTAAATACTCCTCAGAGTTCCAATTTTTCTGTGGCCAAGGCTAGCAAAAATAATATCTACTTCGTTCTTGACATAAGCTCAGAATCAGAATATTGGCTGTTTTTCAACAAAGTAGGCATAAACTAAAGTTAACAACAAGGTGATACATATTCGATGAACGCGACTACAAAAAATACTATATTTTGAAATTGTAATGTGACCGGACGGCGAGCTGAAATTTGATTTCGGTATAACTGGTTCATTCCCTTTGGTCGCTGTTCACTTTTGATCACTATAAATCTGGTGATATGACGATAAGTCTTACGTCTAAATAAGTTTTAGGCAAAAATTTCATTTTTGGTACAAGATTTTCTCGCTGACTGTACTTTTCTTACGACAGACAACTAATACTCATCGAGACAATTCTAAAAACCCCTAACACAATTAGGTTGCGTTGTTTCATCACAGAGTTCCTATGGCCAACTCCTGTCTCCATCATCAGATCAGCTCGATAGTGCCATAATATTGCATTGTCATGCGATTTATACATGCATGCAAAATTTCAGCTCAATCGGAAACCGGGAAGTGGATCAAATTTAACTTGCAAGATTTGATTACACACAGACAGACAGACAACGGTCAGGTGAAACTAAATAAAAGCTTGTAAAATCAATGAATGAGATTGTCATTTCGTTCTATTTTTGGAGACGACCGCTTCTTCAAACTAAAGTAACATTCTTCTTCTCTGTCGTATCGCTCTTGACAGAGTGGTCGTGGTTAATACGTTGAGGCGTCCGCATCGGTAGTAGAGGCGGACACAGCTCTTCGCACGGTCTCTCGCCACCTCTCCCTGTTCGCAGACTCTCAGTCAGATACGCGGTTTCCAACTGCGGTTTTTATACGGTTAATGGTCAGTCCAGCACATAGGTAGGTGATTCGCCGCGCGATCTGGTTCCCTCCACTCTTCCTTGTACAATCAGTCGCTCTATAGAGTCGTTATAACATAGCATACCTACACACATAAGTAGCACGAGATTTTGGTACAGGTAACGAGTCTTGAACTATTAATATATTAGCATACTAGATGCTAGTGATCATTGCATACGTCAACTGAACGCGGAAGGTTTTAAAAGGTCGTTCTCATCATTTTTAAGCTGCTGAACGTGCACACTTTGAAAATACGTGACTCTTAAATCCAAATCCAGTCATCGTTCCAAAAGGAAGTTTGTTTTTATGTGTGTTATTTTTGACACTAAAATCAAAGTAATTAATTGCCTCTAATTACGATTGTACTAGGTATTTATAAGGCCCCCTAAAACCACTTGATTCAAGCGAATGGCTGAAGCACCATATGGTTCATTTTCATCATTTCAGCCTATATACGTCCCACTGCTGAGCACAGGCCTCCTCTCATGCGCGAGAGGGCTTGGGCTATAGTCCCCACGCTAGCCCAATGCGGATTGGGGACTTCACAGACACCTTTGAATTTCTTCGCAGATGTATGTAGGTTTCCTCACGATGTTTTCCTTCACCGAAAAGCTAGTGGTAAATATCAAATGATATTTCGTACATAAGTTCCGAAAAACTCATTGGTACGAGCCAGGATTTGAACCCGCGACCTCCGGATTGAAAGTCAGGCGTCATATCCACTCGGCCACCACTGCTTATACCACTTAACCATATGGTTAACGAATTAGAATTACCATGAATCACTGCCTCTACTAACTTACAAGTTTTCGTAAAGTAGTCCGGACAGCGTCATATCCTTTGGCTAATGTGCATCGCGTCTCACTCTCTCATTAAGCAAAATGTAGAACGCAAATACACATTGGGCCAAGAAATCGGACAGGTGGAATGCCAACTAAAGACATGATGGAACGATAACATGGGCTTCGCCAAAGGCGGCATAGTCAGCCATAGCCCTAGCTTCCTAAGGCCCAGCTATGCAAATGAAAAATCCAAAACGCCACTGAAATTTGAGCCTAATAGTGTTCGAAATAGAGTTGATTTTGCTTTGTTAGAAAATTTTAGGAAACAAAGCAAAAGCGACTCTGTTCCAATTGAATAGGATTTTTTCATCGAACTGAAGAGCTACTATGTCGGCGGCCTATCGTAAGATCAGGCAAATCGTGAAATTCCTAGGCATATCGTGAAATGTGAAAATCTTTCGGCCCTATTCGAACTTTAAGATACGTCAGCTAATAGATCTTAAAACGATATGGATTAGATATGTCAGTGTCAAATGTGACGTTTCTTCAAAGAAAAATGTTACTTTTGACACTGACATATCTAATCCATATCGTTTCAAGATCTATTAGGGTTTACCTTTGAATTGCCGACAGACATTTCATCGAATGTTATTTCGAAGACAACGTTTCAAGTATTTTCATTTCATCGACAAGTCACTGCGTCGAAGAATTGATACTAGTAAATTTAAATCTAGGACTTTTAATTGGCACTCGAGTTATTTCGTATATAGTTTATATCGTGGTATTTCTTTACGGGTTTTCTTATTTCATTTTGGATTGCATTTAATGAAATTTATTACGCATAAAATTATTATAATATGTGATATTTGACTTTGATAGCCGTTCGTTTCTGTTTGGGGTCGCAGTTCTAACCTAACCTAAACCTACTTTGAAAGCCGTTAGTTTCTGTGTGGGGTCGCAGTTCTAACCTAACCTAAACCTACTTTGATAGCCGTTCGTTTCTGTGTGGAATCGCAGTTCTAACCTAACCTAAACCTACTTTGAAAGCCGTTCGTTTTTGTGTGGGGTTGCAGTTCTAACCTAACCTAAACCTACTTTAAAAGCCATTCTTTTCTGTGTGGGGTCGCAGTTCTAACCTAACCTAAACCCATTTTGAAAGCCGTTCGTTTATGTGTGGAGTCGCAGTTCTAACCTAACCTAAAATGACTTTGATAGCCGTTCGTTTCTGTGTGGGGTCGCAGTTCTAACTCTAACCTAACCGAAACCTAAAATTGTTACAACAGAAAAATGTATTAAAGTAATACGTTGAACAAATGAATTGCAATGTTTAGTAGTTGTGCCAATTAAAATAATTTGAAAAGAATAAGCGATCAAGTAATATTCGATGAATAGTATTTCTACGCAGTAAGAAAAATTGAAATAAATAGTATATGAAACAAAATAACGCCAAACAATATTACTAGTACTAACGTTTCGATGAATCGTTGTCGATGAAATAATATTCGATGAAAAGTTTGTCGGCAAAACAAGGGTACACCATCTATTAGACTCGTTCTAGTCGATCTAGACTCGTTCCCTGAGTCGACGGAGCCCCGCTACGCGGGGCTCCTATTTCTGGGCAGTTAAATTTGCCCTTCGGGCATCTGAAGCAACCTAACGAACCGTCTATCATATCTATATATTGGTTTAATGTGACTAATCATCAAAACATTGCACAGGAACATTACGATCTGCCTGATTTTACGATCGGCCGCCGACAACTATATATGTAGGTAGGACCTTGGGCCTTAGGCGGCAGGACCATCGGCTGGCGACAGTGACAAACTTCTCACAAAAGAAGAGGTCTTAGTGATGAAGTTGAAGTGTTCTTGTTATACAACATGGTAAACGGTCGATTTGCTATTCACTGCCGCGGACGCATGCATAAACGGCCTCTAACTGCGCGCGCCAGCCCGTCCATCAATTCTCGCATTATACGATTTATACGCCGTTTTATTATGCGGCTGTCTAACGTTAACAATTTAGACTTATTTATTCTTGGACACTATACCTAAACTTAGTGAAGTGCCCTTACGCTACGTCTTACGTAGGCGAACAACGCGCGAACGCGGCGCGGCGCGGCGCGGCGAAAGCGGCCGCCGCCGCGCCGCGCCGCGCCGCACCGCCTGACATTCGCGTGCAAATCGCGCCGCACCGCGTTCGCAACGAGATCGCTTACGTAGGACACTTCTATGGGCATCAAAGGATTGATTTCGCCGCGCCGCGCCGCGCCGCGTTCGCGCGTTGTTCGCCTACGTAAGACGTAGCGTTATATATTAATCTGTCCACGAGTAAGCGGTTATTCAAATACCTTACGAGTACCTCCACGGTAGGGAATGGTGCGTATTGTGTAAGGGTCGTATTGTACGATCCCATACAAAAATGGACAAAACCTGAACGCTTGTCACGCTGTAGAATGAAATTTGCACTAGGGGTTCTGAGTTCTGATACCTATAAGTTCAAATTAAGGGAGTGAAGTATAATGGCGTTATTTTCATAAAATAAACGCGCAACAATTCTCAATTAGTTATTAATCGTTTATCTTAATCTGTCATTTTAACTTATGTAACAAAGTGATAAAACATAACTAAATGAGGCTTGAAAAGTTTTATGAATAAGGGAGGAACAACGTCTCACGTGGCTGTATAAGCTTGTTAGAAAATTGAATCTTGTATGTATACACCCTTATAATACCAACCAATGAATGTACGCATGTGTGAATGACACCTTATGTTCTTTAGTCTATGTCGCTACTCTTTTTGCTCCCTCTCTTTGGTTTCGCCTGCGTTGATGGTCGGACGTGTAAAGCGCCCTCCAGACTATGCGCGTGAATCGCGGGCGAAGCCGCGAACGCGAGTGTGGAGTCTAGTTCGCTGATATGCGAAATCGACTCCAGACTCGCGTTCGCGGCTTCGCACCGCGATTCGCGCACGAGTGTGGAGCGGGCTTAAGCCTTAGCTCCCATAATTGTATTAACATATTTACTAAACAATAAAGTTCATGTGCATTGTGCGAACAGTGAGTATTCTTTCTCCACCGCCCTGCTGCTGCGGGACCTCGTATCCGCGTAATAAAGCTAATGCATGACCGGCATTTGCGACCGCATTTATGGCAGCTGAAGCAGGGAGCCATATCGGCATAGTCATAAGATTTTAGCCCTTTTCCAGGCATAGTACGATTTATGGACCACATACGCTTCATTCGTTTTTTTTGCGTCGGAGTTTAAAGACAATGACGGGAAAGCACTCAATCTGAGAGTCAATAGGCCTAATGTTGACTTCTTCAAACGGCAATGACTACGTGAGCATGAGACCATCATCTTGATCAGTAAATTCCTAAATTCCAATACTAATTAAGAAAGAAGTTAAATTCAATACTAATCAAGAAAGATCGTAGTCACACGTTTTGATTAAATGCATGCTTGACGTCATTAATGGGCTCTCGGATTCGGGTAGTCGAGACGGTGCGGGAGCACGAAAGACGCACGTGGCCTACTCAACACTCTACGGCATCACTTAACTGTCCATCGGTGGACCTTATGCCTTATGTAATAAGGTTTACGGACAGTCAGTTAACGTGTGGGCGATGTTACGTCACAAATACGTATATGACAAAGTCACACGTCCAAGTTTGCTTCCACTTTGAAGTTGTGATGTGAACGTGAAAAAAAAAAACAAAAAAAAGCAAAAAAAAAACGGTCACCCATCCAAGGGCTGACCCCTCCCGACGTTGCTTAACTTTGGTCAAAAATCACGTTTGTTGTATGGGAGCCCCATTTAATTCTTTATTTTATTCTGTTTTTAGTATTTGTTGTTATAGCGGCAACAGAAATACATCATCTGTGAAAATTTCAACTGTCTAGCTATCACGGTTCATGAGATACAGTCTGGTGACAGACAGACGGACGGACGGACAGCGAAGTCTTAGTAATAGGGTCCCGTTTTACCCTTTGGGTACGGAACCCTAAAAAAGCTTCATGACCGTGAGGTCCTAATGTGAATTAGACTTGGACAGGGAACGTATTAAGGTACAGTAGGTTCAGCTGGCAGTTTTTGACAAATCGTAGCGCTTTTTAGGGTTCCGTACCTCAAAAGGAAAAAAACGGAACCCTTATAGGATCACTCGTGCGTCTGTCTGTCTGTCCGTTTGTCACAGCCTATTTTCTCCGAAACTACTGGACCAATTAAGTTGAAATTTGGTACACATATGTCAGTTTGTGACCCAAAGACAGACATGTAACGTAAACAAATGAATTTTAAACATGGGGGCCACTTTTGGGGGGTAAATGAGAAAATCAAAAAATAAAGTTTTTCAAACTATATCATGTTACATATCAAATGAAAGAGCTCAATGTGAGAATCTCAAACATATTTTTTTTATAATTTTAGAATAAACAGTTTAGAAGTAATTCAAGAAAATAGCCAAAAAATTACCATTCCCCCCTTTATCTTCGAAACTACTGGGTGTAAAATTTTGAAAAAAATACATAAGATAGGTCTTTACCTATACTAGTAGATGACAGGAAAACCTATTAGAAATATGTAGTCAAGCGTGAGTCGGACCAATTACCTAGTTTTTTATCCGGTCCCTACGGGTTTTTTAAAGGCAATTCACTCGCGTTTCACATATATATAAAAAATATATTGTTAAAAATTTAGTAATGTACGGAACCCTTGGAACGCGAGTCCGACTCGCACTCGGCCGGATTTTTTAGATCACAATACGCATATTTAATTAATACACACAAACGGGTCTACCGCGATATAATTTCATTGTTTTACCTTAAATTCCGACGTTTCAGCTGAGTTGCACCAGCTGTGGTCACGGAAAGACCCGATTATATCGCGATAGACCCGTTTGTGTAATTAAATATTGTGTACAAAACGCGAAAGTTTAAAGTGTTAGATCACAATACGGTTGCTAAAAATTTAATTAACATTCTTGAGGCTATTCTCTAGTAACTTTTCATCGATTCGGAACATGATTTCTTGACTTTCGCTCGATAGAAAGAAATCACGAACATAGGTAGCTCTAAAACGCACCTTAAAAAAACCGGACAAGTGCGGGTCGGACTCGCCCACCGAGGGTTCCGTACTTTTTAGTATTTGATGTTATAGCGGCAACAGAAATACACTATCACGGTTCGTGAGATACAGACTGGTGACAGACGGACGGACAGACAGCGAAGTCTTAGTAATAGGGTCTCGTTTTACCCTTTGAGTACGGAATTTTTTAAACAAAAGCTAAACACATGAAAATTGCTTCTAAAAATGCCAGCTGAGCGACGCCCTATAAAATGTTCTGAATGCCTATTTTTATATAATAATTAATTATGCAGAGGTTTATTCCAAATACGCACGTGTACCAGTGGCCAGTGACTTCCACGACTTCCGGCACCATATCTCTGCGCTGACGCATCTGGCTGGCTGACCTCTCAAGGTCGCAGTCTGGGGGGCTTACAAGAATTTATCATTAACATAAAATTTAACATTATGCAACTTTACGAGAGGCCTTAATGGGGTAATTATAGTCGCTCAAATGCGAGTAACTTTAATGGAGCGATGGAATAGCTAATAATTTATATGTTCGTTATTAATGGCATTTAATAACATTATGTTCTCATTACTGAGGTGAAAAGTTGTATGTACGAGTATGTGCCACGCGATTCTGTTATAGGACCTTTTAATTGTTCGGCGGGTCTCAAAGACTGCACTCGCAAGGAAAAAAGAAACTTGCTTTTATTTTATAGATTAAACGCTCAAAGTAATAGTGTCAAACAAGTTGAAGCCTATTACAGGGCGTCCCAAGACTATAATGGGACATCAAGGGAAAGTACCTTAAATATCGTAGATAGGATATTTTGCTGAAAGAAGACATTATTCTAATTTAAAAAACAATTTAAACTGCATTCATAGATTTGATGGCCCACACGTATTGATTTGTTTTATTAATCGACTTCCAAATCTCAAAGAAGGAGGTTATCAATTCGGTTGTATGTTTTTTTTTATTCCCAGTATTGTTGGACTCGAGTCCAACCGTCAGCAACCGTCATATGTAAATTCAAAATGGAGTGCATTAACACCGCGTAAAGAGTTCGAAAACCGTCCGCCTTACCCAGTTGAAAGACACCATCATTAGACGATTAGGTGACCATTAAACACAGGTCCCAAAGGTCGAACACCTTTGACTGACAGTTCCGCAAAACCGATTCGTAGTTTTTTTACTCAGAGGGCATGTACCTGTCCAATGCCGCGGTACAACCTTCAAAGTTATTTCATCATTAAGACGGCTGGGCGTTGAACCGAGCCGATTTATTATTTTAATTAAATACTGATAACAAAAATAACGAGGATCACGTCTACCTGACGAGGGAAGATATAAACAGTTTTTTGTTAAGATACATGGGTACTTAGGTGTTGGCGCAGTTCGATCATTATTCATTAGATAAATTGTTCGATAGGTAACAAAAACTATTTTTTAATTGTAGGTACATTCGGTAATGAGCATCTTAGTCCAAAGTCAAACGCAAAAATAGTTCTTTCTAACCACCGGGTGGGATGCACGCTTGTTTGCCGACCTACACATACTTAGAAACACTGTAGGTTTTTAAAATCAGACCGGGAAAGTGGATAAACTACTTATAAGCCCCATAAAGAGGGCATATAAAACCGAATCAAAAATTTGCATAGGTACGAATGTAGGTATATTCTATGAATGCCATGCCACTTGGCTTAGAAATTTTATGGAGAAAGAATTACGAAATGAACTAGTGGGAATAGAGCCTCTATTCTTATCCTAAAACAGAGACTAAACAAAAACAATCTATTTACTTAAATTGAATAAAAAAAAACCAATACAGTAGTCTTTCTGTTTATTTCGATTGAAAAATGTAGATTATCTATGCGACCTATTTTTCGCACAGAATAGAGACAAAGAAATTGGCAACAGAGCACATCCGCTCTACAATTTAAATATGTATACGATACACTTCATGAGACACTGTGAAGAGTTGACATCAACCCAGGGTGACCTAGCTTCTAGAATGGAGGCTTCTACGAGAAACGTCCAGGAGTGTCGGTGCTTCCAATTTTTTTTTGATCCGATTAATCATGGGAAGGGAAGCGTTCTTGGACGGTGCACTCCGGGGGGCAGCGGTAACCGGTAAGTGATCTCTTATTGGACTCTAAGGATATCCTAAACTCTTATCTTCTGCACATAACAGCGGGCTTAGCCAAGATGCCAATCGTTTGCGTTACGACAGTGAAACGCCGCGGCGTAATTTTACGGTAAAATTAGTGTCGTTTCGATATTCCTGAAAATACTGAATAATTAAAAAGTTTCGTAAACTCGAATGTCATACTAGTAGTATGTAGTTAAAGTTGAAGCCTACTTCATATGCAACTCATCCAGAAATACACATGCATGCATGCATACAGACAGAGGTATGCACATGCTTCAGGAAGGCGCCTAGCGACATCTACCGTAAAAGCATTACCTTTAAAGCGGATTTCCTAAGTATTCATGGGATATCGCATTTGTTGAATACTACATGATGAATTTGATGAATCTCAAGTAATTCGCTAGAAAAACAAGTCACGCGGAAAAACAGACAATATAACGTAATTGTTATCGCCTACAATATCGATACAACAGGATTAATTAAGTAGTATTGTAATAGTTTGGCGCCAAAATTCCTTGCAAAAACACGCGCGGGCATGACCGAATTGACCGACCATGACTTGGTGGCAAAAAACGGTCGCCGGCTAGTGCGTGATAGAACCACAGAATAAATAATAGTACTACCGTACAGAAAGGAAACTTCCTACAAAACCGAAGTTTGACAGCAGTTCAGGGTCGAATCTTGCTATCCCTTTCTAATATATGGCTCTATCCCTTTCGGGTATGTAGGGTTGTCAAAATTCAGTGGAACAAGGAAGTTGAGTGGTGTCAACCCTAATAATTGCTCGGAGCAATGCTGAGCCGAGCGGAGCCGAGTTTGGCCGATCTCAGGAGTTTCGCACCCCTGATAGAACGTAGATTAACTGAGATAAGTAACGTAAGATAAACAACTTCATACGCCCACAAAATCAAGCGCCGATGGTCCTTATACTCTACTAAGTACCACTGCTATTTATTTAGGCGGTCTTGGCATTGATCCCGATAAGCACGCCGCCCCAGTGTGTGAACGAGTCAACGCTATGCACGTCTATAACGGTGTCCCGCTCGCACATCGGAGCGGAGTGTGAATCCGCATCCAATGTGAAGACCGCCTAAAAAATTGAGTAGCAGAGTATTATGGACTAGTGTCGGCGCTTGGTTTGGACCCGTGGGCGTATGAAGGTATTTATCTTGACTTAATAGACAGATGCGTAGATAAATTATCGAATTAACTAATTACAACGTTGCTAAAGATATTTAAGTCACTAAACGTATTTCTATTTTACGCGGTAAGTATTGACACAAAAAATGCTAACTTAAAGTATAAGATACGTAGGTATATTTCGCCTGGAACTTACTACGCCCGTCAGATACCTGTGATGATTGCATTTAAGCAAACTTTGAGCATGAGTTACGGGTATGTGAATTTTAAGGCTGAGTTAGAACCTATGATATTATACAGTTATAAGTAGGTACCTTAATACTTACTTACTTCGCTGGCCTCAGCGACCCGAAGTGGATCTTGGCCTCCGACACTAGATTGCGCCATTCGCTTCTTTCCTGTGCGATCTGACGCCATTCAGCCGCTTGCATGCCACACAGGTCTTTCTGGACCTCGTCGATCCATCGGTACCTAGGCCTTCCGGCCGGACGTCTCCCAGTTGGTCGCCCCAGATAAGCTCTTTTGGCCGCACGATCCTGTCCCATCCTCTTAACATGGCCAAGCCAGCAAAGTCGAGCAGCCTTGCTCTCGCCGATGATGTTGGGCTCGCCTACCAGTTCTTCAACCTCCAAAGACTTGGAGGTTGACCTACCTCCGTAAATATGCAACTCCGACACAATATGAGTAGGTAGTTAGGTACCTACTAGGTAATACATAGTGTAAGAGGATGAGTAGTTCCCTACAATTTCTCGGAGCTTGTGTGCAGAGCGTACCTGTTACCAAATACCAATACCTACCTAAAGGCTTTGTCACACAGCGCGTTTTCCGGGCGGGGCGTGAGCGGGGCGCGCGGCGCGCTTTTACATATAAAACGCTCACGCCCCGCCCGCGCAAAATGCGCATGATGACGGAACCTTAATTATATTACCTACCTAGTACATCAATTGACTAGAAGTAGTAGTATTGCATAGGTATTAAGATTTAGATCTAGAATATATGTAAAGGGCTTTAATAAATCAATCAGGGTTTAAAGTTTAAATAGTTTTAGTAATAAACTTTAACACGTACCCGTATATTTCCGTAAAACTCTGAGCGAAATACCTAAATAAATAAAGATTGGGGTCCATATTCTTCAAAACTCAGTAACTGTCTACCTTAGGGGTCACATATCGGCATTCTCCTTTCAGTTTTCCCTCGGCTATTTGTCGTTCACGTTCGGCTCGAATCGCCTGAAATATAAGATAAAGATAAGATAAGACCTTTATTTGCATACCAGTATGTTACATATAGGTTACATAATGGACCCTGGAAGGGTATAACAAAACATTGTTCATTAACTACTTATTAATATTCAACTTTATGATATTTGCTAACGTAGGTGCCTACACGTTTTTAGTAACTCAAAACAATTTTCATTAAAACGGCGCGATTCGGGAAATGAATTATATAGAGATTATTAGATTTATTAGATTAGAGATATGAAATATTAAAGATAATCTAGTGAATCTCTAATTCATTTCCCGAATCGCGGCGAAAGAGTTTAGTTCCACTGAAAAATCGATAGGTAGGTTGAATTGGTTATATTAGTCGTTGGAAACCACCTGCCATTCATTATTAAATCAAGTTGCATATTTGAATTGAATGTTTAATTTCTGTTAATTGGTTCCTTTTCGTTATAAAAATAATGGTTTCATTGTACCATATTTGCATCCGCTCAGTTGCACTGTAGGTACTTATAAGACGTATACATAAGAGGTTTAGCTTAGTAGCTGTGTAGTAGTAGAGGATTTTCTTAGTCGACATTGCTATTCATATATTAGTAGGCGCTAAAATTATAATAAAATAACAATGCGATTTGTCTCAACTGACCTTATATTACACAGTTGACTAATAGACAGAGATACTCGTAAGGTAGTTAAGAACAAAACAGCGACTACCTACCTCCATCACAAGCCGACTTCGCACACTTACTAATAAAAAGGGTTGGTACAGTCATCAGCAATAGTATCTTACACAACTAGGGCCGCAAAAATATGTGACACGTTCTTATTTGGAGCGCAATAAGAGCGCGTCATATATTTTTGCGGCCCTAGTTGTGTAAGATACTGTTGCTGACAACAGTACCATCCTCTATCTATAGCAACGATCGGCAACCTGCGGCGCGCGGGCCGCATGCGGCTCGTGAACCTGTCACTTGCGGCCCGAGTGCCGCCTTGGCTATTTTGTATGTAATAGTGACAAACGAAAATGTCTCATAAAGTCATAAATATTAACAGGCCCGCGTCACCTCCGTTAACTACTATGTGGCCCTTGGCTGCTAAAAGGTTGCCGACCGCTGCTCTATAGTGATTCAATGATTTTATTTACTGTAACAACTATGTACCATGGTTCGCGATAAACAATTTCTTCTTTCTTCTTCTTTCATCATCGCTTCGGCTTGCCCTCGAATTGAAATCAGTTTTGCCTTATCGACCCTACCGCTGCCTAACTTTCAACTTTCTAAATATAAGTAAGACTGTGGATTTTTGCACGAAGACTCAGAGCGGCTACCGCGAAAACCGAAATTCGCAAATTACGAGGATCTTTCTCTTTTACTCCAACGAAGGCGTAATTTGAGTGACAGAGAAAAATCCCCCAAAATTTTCGTACTTCGATTTTCGCGGTTATAGCCCAGAAACTTACATAGAACCTCTTAAACTGCAAAGTCAACGTATGACACTCCTTGAACTCTTCTATCAGGTCCTTGCACTTCCTCATGCCGCGGTCCAGTCCGTACTCTTCCAGGCAGTCCATCATGTCCATTTCCATGTTAGCGCAGCGTCCGAAGAGCTGGTGGGAGACAAGCCCACCCGTCAAGTCTGTCCAGGGCGAGCGGAAAAACGGCGAGAGCGTTTGAGCCATAGCTTTTTAGAAAACCGAGAACGTTGTGGAAAATGAGTTTTAGATTGAAATGTTTGTGACATTGACAGCCGCAATTGTTTTTTAACATCTGGCCTATTACTAGTGCAAAAAGGTTTTAATTCTTGTTAGTTTTAGGGGGCGGTTTTTCATACCCAAAAAATATGTCTGCGGTCTACTTGCCACGACCCATACAAAATGTATGAAAAGAGTTGTGGCAATTAGACGCAACCATACATATTCTCAGAAAATGACCCAGGACCCCCTGTTTGGCGCGAAGTGATAATGTCAAGATTTAAGCCACAAAATGACTGTCACTTTAAAGCACAAAAGTTCAATCTTTCATATTTTCCTTCCATAACTTAAAATCTAAGCTGATTTAATAAAAAAAACGGTCAAGTGCGACTCGGACTCGCGTTCTAAGGGTTCCGTACGTATACTCACGTATACACGTATATACGTAGTCCGACTCACTCTGTCATCTATAGGTAAAGTCCTATTTTGTGTATTTTTTTCTAAATTTTAGGCCCAGTAGTTTCAGAGATAAAGGGGGGGGGAATGGTCGGACAGACAGACGCTCGAGTGATCCTATAAGGGTTCCGTTTTTTTCCTTTTGAGGTATGGAACACTAAAAATCAAATGAGATGGTGTCATCATCATCATCATCATTTCAGCCTATATACGTCCCACTGCTGAGCACAGGCCTCCTCTCATGCCCGAGAGGGCTTGGGCTATAATCCCCACGCTAGCCCAATGCGGATTGGGGACTTCACATACACCTTTGAATTTCTTCGCAGATGTATGCAGGTTTCCTCACGATGTTTTCCTTCATCGAAAAGCTAGTGGTAAGTATCAAAATGTTATTTCGTACATAAGTTCCGAAAAACTCATTGTTACGAGCCAGGATTTGAACCCGCGACCTCCGGATTGAAAGTCAGGCGTCATATTCACTCGGCCACCACTGCTTCACTTGAGATGGTGTAGAAGAAAAGATTTTGTTTCTGTTTGATTGCATTTTATTAGTTTTATTACACTTACTTACATAACCATTACAATGATCTTTGATTATTTTTAAAAATTTACTACAGGGTGTTTAGAAGCTGTCTACTTTGGGGGTGACATACTTTTTGTCACCAGTGAGTTTTCCTTCCGAGACCTGCTTTTCTCTCTCTGTTCTCATTACCTGGAAACAAATTATATAGCATTTATAAAAACTATTTAAAAAAATATAACAAGATTAACCAGAGTTAGACCAACAATTTTGATAGCGAACACAGTGCAAACTTTATTTTAATCATCATACTTTTATGAAATTACGACATATATAACACTTGCACTGCATGTGCCATCAAAATTGTAGCAATTAACTTATTTTGGTCTTATCTAGAAGTTTTAAATGGTTTCTGAACTTAAAACCCGAGGTTCAAAATATAAGCATTTCTTGAATCATCATCATTGGCCTGTAACATCAATAAGATGATGGTTAAACAGCGTCCATAAGAGTGTGGCACTTCCGCAAATGACTATGAAGTTAATACTTTATTCAAATTATACGCAATTTTGTAGCAACTACGCCAAGTGGACGGAAACAGGCACAGATAGGGTTCCCAACTTTTTTTTGGTGGAATATAGTATTTTCTAGAATAAGGCATCAAAGTACATTTCAAAAACATATAGTACTTTTAGATAAAATACTACTTAAACATGAGTGTAATATATGTTTAATCGGAAATATAGTATTTTAGCGTACTATATATTTTTCCAAAAGTATATAGTACAGAGAGCCAAAATATAGTACAATACTATATAATATAGCTACCCTAGGCACAGACCCTACTTATGTAAATTAATATCTAATCTTCTATATATCTTCCGAATATCTAATCTTCTAAAAATATCTAATCTTCCGAAGATTAAAATCTGTTGAAGACTCTCTTCTGATCCAATCTGATCTCACGCGGCTTGATGAATATTGTCGATTAAATAAGTTGGATCTAAATCCATCTAAATGTTATTCAATCACGTTCTCACGTCAACGTAAACTGATTTCTACTACTTATATGATTAAGGGCCAATTCTTGAATAAAGTTAATTCTATTAGGGATTTAGGTGTGATACATGATACTAAGCTTTTGTTTGATGTACATATCGATAGCATTATAAGCAGAGCTCGGATAGGGTGAGCTATTTGCCTTATAATTTGACATGTCTTATGTCATATATAAGGCAAATAGCTCACCCTATCCGAGCTCTGATTATAAGTAGTGCCTTGAAAACCTTAGGGTTTATACTCCGTAACTCTGCTTATTTTACTCAAGCAAAGACGCTTAAAATTCTGTACTGTTCATTAGTCAGAAGTAAACTTGAATATGCGTCTCAAATTTGGAATCCCTGTTATGCCACTTATAGTGATAGGATAGAAAGGATCCAGAAAAAATTCCTGAAACACCTATGCTTTAAGCTGAAGCAGCCCTATGACTCCTCTAACTACCTTGGGATATGCAGGAAGCACCATCTTATTCCACTAAATAAACGGCGAGAGATTGCTGATATTGCCTATATGCTAAGTATCACCAGTGGGTATATTGATTGCCCTGAACTGCTATTTAAACTTTCATTTAATACGCCCGCCCGATCTAAACGTTACGCTCCCCCCCAGGGCCGGATTAACCCTAAGTCAAAGTAGGCAACTGCCTAGGGGCCCCGCCTCGGCTAGGGGGCCCCGGCGGCTCAGCGCGCACTAACTAAAATTTTGTTCCATAGGGTCAAAATTCATGAGTAAATTTTTGATTCTTATTAATGAGTAAGTATGCTTTGTTAATTTTGTTACTGTATTTTTTCGAGCCATTCTTTAAATAGTTTAAATTAATGAAATACTGTAATAAAATTTATGCAATACGTTACAGTTTACGGGGCGTATTCTGCTTACCTGTTGTAAAGTTGTAATACAAGGGTTTTAAGGAAAAATGGTTCCCCATTTTTTCGAAAAAGCAACAACTTTTGGGTTATTTCGACTCATCATCACGAGGACTATTGATTAAAACCAAGAAGAAGAAAGAAGACGAACGTGTCCCCAGTTTTTCATAGGAATGCTCGACCTTCAGCCTCACTTTTTGCCTCAATTTACCATTGGTTTGTGTTCCACATCTCCTCTACTTCTTGGCCTCGCTGCACCAAGCTCGGCCTGCGGTCTCGCTTTTTAATACAATGGACATTGGTTCGCGTCTTTGCTCAACTATTTATTCTGAAGCCAGATGAAGCACGGCTTTGACTTCGCATGAAAGCTCACCTCACTTCGGACTTTTAGGCCCAGATGAAGATCGATACCCGGCCTTTTAACACGCTTTCACAATATGCGATATTGTTAAGAAAAAATTTCGCGCTCGCTGCGCTCGCGTTTATTTTTGGTTCTTTAGTTGACCCTGTATCATCTACATGTTAGCTTGACTGGTGAATAAATAGAGTTAGACCAAGAAAAGACTGCAATTATACGCAGTGCAAGTGGCAGTTTTGACGTTTAAAATAACACTTGCACTGCGAGAGCTATCAAAATTGTTGCACGCATATCTTGGTCTAAATCTAGTAATTTAAGTAATTGTAACATATGGAAATTCTTTATTATTAGGTTGATTCTAATCATTTGTGGTTAGGCGTTTGGTCTTATGGTCGGCCAATCGCTGTTCATCCTCGCAAAATATTAACTATTGAGAAAATCAACCATGCGGCACTAGTTGAGCTTAGCCTTTAGCCTCGCTTAAAATTTGCCATTAGAGGTAGATAGGAAAGTGACGCTGAAGCTCACATATTTGGTATTCCACGGGGAATTGGCCTTAAGCCTAAAGGGCTCTCCCCACACTTGACGCGACGCGGAATCGGCAAAAACCGATAGAAGAAAGCGTTATGTCCATGCAATAAGAGCGAAAAAGACATCTTTCGATTTGAATCGGCTCGGCCGACGTCTGAAGATTGAAATTAAAAACGCAAACTTATTTCCCTGTATTGAATATGCTGTGTGCAGAATTGACTGTAGGGGGCCCCGAGCCTCGCACTGCCTAGGGGCCCCGACATGCTTAATCCGGCCCTGCTCCCCCCATCTCGCTAAAACGTACTTCATCCAATTACAGACAAAATAGTTTTTTGTGTCGTGCTAGTCGTAATTTAAATATTCTATCCAGAGATTTGGACATTGATGTATTTAATAGTTCCATTCCTTCAGTGAAGCGAAAATTAGCAAGTTTATTTTTTAACCCACTTTGATCTTGATTGTTTTGTTTCTCATTCAAGTAGCAGGTTTGTGATTTGTCTGGGTGCTTAAGTATCTATTACGTATCATCTATTTTTACTGTTTGCATTGTTAGCAGCCATCCTAGATAAGTTATGAGTTCTATAAATTAAGTGTCTTTATTTTTTGATATATTGTAAATGTATAAAACGTGATAGCATGTGTGAAATTGCGCGCAAAATTTGATATATTGTCTACTTCATTTCTATCTGTGAGTACCTGTAATTGGCTTTGTATTGTTACCTAAATCTATATAATGTTTTTGCAGCTGTTGGTACTCCTTACAAAAAAAAAAAAAATAAAAAAAAAAAAATATAATTTTTCAAAACTGAAATGACTCAAATTAATGAACCAAATGAATAAACATCTGTTCTAAGATTTTCTATTCTTTAAACTTAAGTATTTTACAAGTGCTTAACTCTTCATTAACACTTGCTCATAATGTTTTTCGTAACCTATTGTAACAATTATTAATGTATTGTGAAAACCAGTGAAAACATATACTTACAAAGAACCTTTTGAACTGTTTGGTCAGAGTGTGGCATTCATGAAAGTCCTCGAACAGAGCTTTGCACTTGGTCTCGCCGCGATCCAGGCCATAGGCCTCCAAACAGTCCATGTACCTCATCTCCTCCTTCTGGCAGCGGCCTTGCAACTGGTGGGAAATCATGCCACCAGTTAAGTCCGTCATTGGAGTGCGGAGGAATGGAGAAAGAGACATTTTGCTCCTGAAAGACCCAAAATGTTTTTAAGATGAAAGGTTTGGAGGAGGTTATAAAATTACGTAAACAAAATATTATTTTACTTTAATGTAGTGAAGGCATTTTATTGATTTGTTCAATGTCTAGTTTAGCAACTTAAAAACTTCGACGCAAAGTAGTTCACGTACCTTTAAATATTTAAATTCGGAATAGAAATCGAATAAAAGGAAAACAATTTTTGACACTGGCTGATTTGACAGCTTTTTTATGTAACGCCGTTTGAGTAGATGTTTATCACGCTTCTTAAAAAATGAAAATAAGCATGTCTTGAATAGTTCACTGTCAGAATCAGCTGTTGATTCTTTGATTTTGACATTGTATGCTATTGTGGCATTTTCTAATTTAAGTTGGTTCGTCGGCAAAAAGAATCAAATAAACTTAGAACATCGCGTAAAATTGCCACAAAGTTTCTAAAATGGATCAATGGATTGGTGAAGGCTTGTCCAGAATATTGGACTTCGAAATACCCGGAGAAATGATACAGTAAGCGCTTACCTTATTTCATAAAAGTTTAACTGCTTATTATTCTTTTTTCCAAAGATTCAATACAAAACTAAGTAGGTATTATAAATTATAATAGTCTAAACAATGTGTTTGCATGATGACCTGGGTCATGAAGCGCCTACACAATATGAATGCGCAAACTGTCAGGGAGGCCAACCGACGCTCATATATAATTAAGTGTAGTTCAAAATTTGCATGTCATTTTTTACATTCATTCTGTACCACAATTAAGAAGTACACGTCTCATTTAATTATTCTGGAGTTTCTTTTCTACAAGTCCGTCAAGCCCTTGAACATGGTCCACACGAACCGGATATAAAAAGGAACCAGCAAAAATATTGAAGGAAAAAAGGGAAATACTCATAAAATACCAATTTACCACTGAGGATATCATCAAGACTGCCGAGGCTCTGCTGAGGAAGATCACCACACCAGGACATCGGAATCCACCAGTGTTGAGTGTGTTAGGTGTATTTAGGGCCAGCACTCTTTATTAAGGTAGTATAGGATTTATAGTGAACTCCAGGTTAGTGAATTTTATGGTTTAAAGTGGATTGGTAGTTATTAAAGTCAGATTCATTTGTAATTTAGTTCGTTGTAATTATTTAAATGTGATATTCGTCTAGTCAATTCTTAATCATTACCTATATCAATTGTTAACTTCTAATCGATTGAATTGATTGGGCATAATCCTTTAAATAACTTATTTTTGTCAACGCAACATCTGACCGTTAATTTACCGCTATTCGTGTAGGTACGCTTATTCTATTCACTAGAGACTAGTCATTTAGATTTAATTTATTTGTATTGTGGATTAATTTTAAATAGGAATTATATTACTAAGGAATCCAAATAATAATTGCATTTTAATTGATTTAATTTATAAATTTTATATGAATGATAATTTGTGTATGTATAAATCTTTGTTAATAAGTACAGTAAGATAATAGTTTCGTATATTTTACACGAATCAATTAATTATTCACATTTATTCGTGATATCCAGTTATTTATTATGTCATTTTATTGTGAAATTTTATAAACTAGACTATTTTAGCTTATTGGCTAAACTGAACACAAAGTGCAATTTTAAGTATTAAAATATTTGCAATAATCGCGTTAATATCTATTAATTGTTTACATTCAAGGTCTACGTACACCAGCTTCCCAAAAATGGCCGATGAAAAGGATTTAATTCGCAAAAGAGGCAGTTACAAAGGTCAACTAACATTATTTACTACATACCTAGGCACAGTGAAGGAATCGTCATTGACTCAAGCTGAAGCTAGCCAATTGCAGATGCGTATAGGTAAGATTGAGGCATTGTATGAACTTTACGATGATGTGCAGACGCAGTTAGAGTGTACCAGTGAAAATGTGGATGCACACATGATGGAACGAGATGAATTCCAAAATAACTACTTCTCTGTACTCTCGCGGGCCCAGGATATGCTCGACAATTTTAATAAAAAACGTGACGAATTCGAGTCGTGCAGCAATCGTGGGTCGCGAAGTGGTTCAAGTAATCATAAACTGGTTAAGTTGCCAACTATTCAGTTACCAAAATTTCAAGGTTCATACGAGAATTGGCTAGGTTTTCGAGACACTTTCGCAAGTCTAATACATTCCAACGATGACATCGATAACATTAACAAATTTCATTATTTAAGAGCATCGTTGGAAGGGTCTGCGGCCTTGGTTATTCAATCAATTGAGTTTTCTGGGAGTAATTATGAGGTCGCATGGACCCTTTTATGTGAGCGGTTTGATAATAAAAGATTACTACTGCAAAATCATGTATCTGCACTATTTACCGTCGAGCCAATCACAGAGGAGTCGTCCATGCAACTGAAACGGCTTATAGATCAAGTAAACAAAAATCTAAGATGCTTAGAATCCCTAGGTGAGCCTGTCAAACACTGGGACACGCTTCTTATCCATATTATTAGTAACAAGTTAGACACTACAACTTATCGTGAGTGGGAGGAACACAAAGGAAGCCTAGATAAAAATGTACCTATTTCGTTTGATAATTTTATCACTTTTATGCGTAATCGAGCAGACTTAATTGAAACTTTAGAGTTGTCGAGCGCCTCAGGCGCCGGTCAATCGAGTCAGCCGGCTAAAATCGCATCAAAACATAGGACTTTGCTTTCTACACAAACCACCAAACACTGTATCACTTCGTCGTCTACACCGTGTCCGAAATGTAATGGTGAACACAATTTAAATAACTGCGCTCAGTTTCTTGCCTTAAGTAATGCCGAACGGCTTAACTTGTTACCGGCTTACAAGATATGTTTCAACTGTTTTCGAGGCGGTCACTATGCAAACCAATGCAAGAAGGCCGGGTGTAAATTATGTAAGCGAAAACATAACTCCCTTATTCATATCGCAGAGCATAACCTAAAAACTGAATCGAGTTCGTGCGAGCGGTCTGGAGTGCAGGCAGGTACTGCGCCGGCGCAAGTGGCGGGGAGCGCGAACATTACGACGTTATCAGCTAGTATGAGCACGGTAGCGTCTCAACCGTGCGCATCTGAGCATGGTGCCGTGCTACTAGCAACAGCACTAATTAAGGTCTATGGGCATAATAACAGCGAATTTATAGTAAAAGCATTGTTAGATAATTGCAGCGCAACCAGTATTATGACTGAGAGGCTGTGTCGTCAATTAAATTTACGTACTGATCAGGTAAATAGATCGATTGTAGGAGTAAACAAGTTGAAGACCCCTGTAGGTAAAATATGTCAAGTACCAATAAAGTCTTTAGATGATACCTACTCAACCAGTTTAATTTGTTCTGTGCTGCCATCTATAACTGAACCCACACCTTATCATCAGATTGACTCTTACGATATATTGCGATTAAATATCCCATCAGATTTGTGCTTGGCTGATCCTAACTTCCACACTCCATCTGAAATTGATATTTTGATTGGGGGTGATCTATTTTGGGGGTTGTTGGGGTCACACAAAATTGAGTTAGGTGACGGACGAACGGTGCTGTGCGAAACTAAATTTGGATACATAGTCGCAGGTCCGTTAATCAGCGGTCACGCATCGACTTCTTCGCATGCCATTAAATGTAATTTTGCAAATGTCATCTCTAATACGAGTGCAGATTTGACTAATGAAGAGATTCAAACCCAACTTACAAAATTCTGGCAGCTTGAAGACGTCTGTCCTAAAGACTCTCATTACTCTTCGGAGGAGAAGTCATGTGAGAAGCATTTTACCGAAACTGTCACTAGGCTGGAGAATGGGCGATTCTGCGTCCGGTTACCATTGAAGGAGGATCCTAGCGTTCTAGGGAATTCGTTTAACCGCGCCAGGCAGTGCTTTTTATCACTAGAGCGTAGAATTGATTCACGTCCAAAGTTCAGAGACATGTATAAGGAATTTATGGCAGAATATGAGTCACTGAATCACATGACTGAGTGTAAAGAGTCTAGGTTAGAGCAGCAGGCATACCACATACCTCATCATGGAGTTTTAAGGGAGAGCTCTACTACAAAATTGAGGGTAGTTTTCAATGCCAGCGCTCCCACCAGCTCTGGGATATCCCTGAATAAGATCCAGATGGTAGGGCCCACTGTACAGGATGACCTTTTGTCTATACTGCTTCGATTCAGGCAACACAAGTATATTATTTCAGCGGATGTAGAGAAAATGTATAGGCAAATAGTAGTTCATCCTGATGATAGATATTTGCAGCGGATTTTGTGGCGAGCTAATCCATCTGAACCTTTAAAAATATTTGAATTAAACACGGTTACATACGGGACTGCTAGTGCACCTTTCTTGGCAACACGGTGTTTAAAACAGCTGGGCATTGAGTGTAAAGATGAGGTCGTTCGCGAGGTCATTATTCACGACTTTTATGTCGATGATCTGCTCACTGGCGGGGATGACTTGCAACAAGTGCTTTCCATTAAGAGTCAGGTTACTTCTACTCTAGCATCAGCTGGTATGAATTTGAGAAAATGGAAATCAAATGAACCCCAACTTATGGCGGACTCGGATTCGTCTCAATTAGATTTGAATATTGGCACTAAACCCAGTAAAATCCTGGGACTGAGCTGGCAGCCAGAGTCTGATGAGTTGAGCTTCCCGGTTGGTAAATGTTCGCTTGTCGTCAATACTAAACGGGATTTGCTATCAGCAGTGGCGCAAATATTCGACCCCACTGGTGTGCTGGCTCCTTGTGTCATTCTCATGAAAATGTTGTTGCAAAATTTATGGCTACAGAAACTTTCATGGGATCAGAAGTTAACTCCTGAGATTATCAAGCTTTGGGAGGAAATTGTCCGCGATCTACCCTGTCTCAATGATATTCGTACTCCACGGTTAGTTTTATGTGAGTCATACGAGGAAGTTGAATGTCATATTTTTACAGACGCATCTGAGCGGGCGTATGGTGCTTGCTTATATTTGCGGAGCATTAATGAGAAAGGGGACGTGTTGGTTAGGCTGCTATTAGCCAAGAGCCGCGTGGCTCCCATTAAACCTACCACAATCCCAAGGCTTGAACTTTCCGGTGCGCTAGCAGGAGTTAGATTATATGAAAAGGTAGTAGACTCACTACGAATCAGTTTTAAGAGTATAACGTTTTGGACCGACTCCACAATTGTGCTAGGATGGTTGCGGATGTTACCTAGTAAGTTACAACCTTTTGTTCGCAACCGTGTAGCGGAAATATTAGAAAAGACGGGTAACTGCACATGGCGACATGTGCCGACACATGAAAACCCTGCTGACCACGTTTCTCGTGGAATACCTGCCAGTCTTCTTAAGTCTCTCGATATATGGTGGTCTGGGCCTACCTTCTTAAGACAGGATAAATCTCAATGGCCGGCAAGTCCGGTAGTAGTAGAAACACTACCTGAAACTCGGTCTGAAATTGTACTGCACGCGAACGTTACGAACAACCAGGGAGAAGAAAACGGTGACAGTTTAATTGATTTCTCCCGGTTTTCTAGTTTATCACGGCTTATTCGAACAGTCTCTTATATTGTTCGCTTTGCGAGTGTGTGTAGAAAGCAAGTTGCATCAACAATTTACCTAACTGACAGCGAGCTGAGAACCGCGTTGAATATAGTTATTAGGGTGTCTCAAGCGGAATCATTCTCAGAATATAATATCTTGTTGAACAGCCAACGTCTTCCAAAAAAAAGCCCTTTGCTCAAACTTAACGTATTCTTGGATGACAAGAAAATAATGCGTGTAGGAGGTCGAATCGATAACTCTAACTTTTCATTTGAGAAAAGGCATCCGATTGTGATTCATGCTAAACATCGGTTCACGAAGTTATTATTTGAATCTGAGCACAAGAGATTAATGCACGCAGGCCCGCAATTATTATTATCCTCTGTTAAGGATGAATATTGGCCCATCGGTGGGACTAACTTAGCGAAAGCGTGTTTCCAGAAATGCCTCAAATGTATCCGTATGAAAGGCCAAGTTGTAGCACCGTTAATGGGAAATTTACCAGCGTCGCGTCTTATCCCAGGTATGCCATTTAAGAGCGTTGGTGTCGATTATGCGGGCCCTCTGACTTCTGCCAGTCGTCAGGGTCGTGGATGTAGACTTGTGAAGGTGTATTTAGCCATTTTCGTGTGTTTCACCACAAAAGCGGTGCATCTGGAGTTAGTTGGTGACTTAACCAGTAACAGTTACTTATCAGCGTTGCGTCGTTTTGTGTCTCGTCGGGGTCTGCCAACCGACATTTATTCTGATAACGGCACATCATTCGTGGGTGCATACAATGAGCTGTCAAAATTCTTAAAGAGCAATTGTGATTCGCTGGCTGAGGCCGCAGCTCATGAAAAAATTAACTTCCATTTCATTCCGGCATATTCTCCACATTCAGGAGGGCTTTGGGAAGCTGGGGTGAAATCGACCAAGTTTCATTTAAAAAGAGTGCTGGGAGATTGTAACTTAACGTACGAGCTACTTAACACTGTGCTGGTCCAGATTGAAGCGATCTTGAACTCTCGGCCACTTACTCCCATGTCGTCGGACCCGCAAGACCTGCTGCCACTCACTCCGGGACATTTTCTTATCGGGCGTCCTATGACCTCATTGCCAGTCAAGGACATTAGAGAGCACAAAGTAACTTACCTTAACCGTTATCAACGCGTTGAGCAATTGCGGCAGCATTTCTGGAGCAGATGGAGCAAAGAATACATCTCGGAGCTCCAGGTCAGGACAAAATGGCGCACTAACAATGAGGTGCTACGATTGGGCACCTTGGTGCTCATTAAAGAGGACAACTTGCCGCCCTTGAAGTGGAAATTAGGCCGCGTCGTCGCTGTTTACCCTGGACGCGACGGAATCACCAGAGTGGCGGATATAAGGACTGCGGGAGGACTAGTTCGCAGGTCCTTCAGTAAGATTTGCCCGCTCCCGGTGACAACAAACGAGTCTGGTTGAAAGGCAAGCTTCCAACGCCCGGGGGCATGTTTGCATGATGACCTGGGTCATGAAGCGCCTACACAATATGAATGCGCAAACTGTCAGGGAGGCCAACCGACGCTCATATATAATTAAGTGTAGTTCAAAATTTGCATGTCATTTTTTACATTCATTCTGTACCACAATTAAGAAGTACACGTCTCATTTAATTATTCTGGAGTTTCTTTTCTACAAGTCCGTCAAGCCCTTGAACACAATGGATTTTGCCTTCGAAGTGTGTGAATAATCACACGCAGGTTGAAAAATCTAATACAATTTTATCTTATTTACCCTTTTTTTTCAGGTTTATTTTGTCAATCCAGAATGAGATGGACTTAAAGGAGCACATGAGTACCCTGCTAGATTTCGACAATCCGCAGCATAAAAACTTCTTCCTTGAATTGTCTAAAAGGAAATTTCCAAGTAGGGGTATGTTTTTCGAAACTGATTGGTTTATTGCACAACAATATTTAATTAACAATGTAAGAGTAGTGTAAGTTTCAATCGATATGTCTTGTCTGCAGTTCTATATGTGAAAGCATACAAACTAACATAAGTTATGTGAGGTGTGCAATAAAAAGTATTTTATTAGTTAAAGTTTGCTAATCACTTATATTTTAGCCAATTACATCTCCATACTACTTAAGAGGAATATATCTGTGAAAAACAACAACACAAATTTTGCAAATAGGTACACTTTTTTGCACTATTTAAAACAAGAAAATTTACAGAAAATTTAGGAACAGTTTATTTCAGTTGAGATAAACAACTTAATCTTTTTTTATTTCGTCAGGTGGCAACACAGCACCTAAACAGCAAAAGAAAAAGATATCTAAGAACAAGCAGCAACAGGATTTCATTAGCGCTGAAGTTCCGAAGCAGCCTGAACCTGCCCCCGTAGAGGATGCCAAGTCTAAGAAGAAGACTAAGTTTGTCAGCCTTTACTCACAGGAGGGCAAGAATGCTCAAGTTGTGCTGTTGAAAGGTGGGTTTTAAATTTCATAATATAACTCACGGTTTAGGGGTCCAAGCACATGCTCTGGTCCAGGTTCGCGTTGACTTTGTACACAAATGTCAAAACCTACCCTCATTGTCTATACATAACATACCTCCCCCATTAAGAGAGTTCACTATTTTATAAAGTTCACTAACACTATTACCTAACCCTACACTATGCTACTGTTACACTACTTTACCACTTCTACTATTCCTCCTCCGTCTCTACATCTCTACATTCGGACAGCTCTGACTCACTGCCGCTATTGCTATCTGCTAGGGCTATTCTCTTATAATCGGGTGAGTCTGGGGGTGTGGTCTGTCTAGCACGCTTGTGGCTGCTGGATACAATATTTTGTGGGTCTCCGTGTATTGTGATGTTTGGATGTAGTTGTATGAGTTTACAAGTGTCTCTAAGTAATTATAAAATGGGAACCTTTGGACCCGGCATGGCTCAGAACAGGTTTTAGTTTCTTAAGTTTTATACATACATAATATGTAAAATTGAATAGATTTATATTATAAAATCCTGACAATTTTTAATAATTTCTTATTGTACTAATTAGTTAATTTTTTGGCTAGGTTGCTTTTAATTCACCCTTATTGAGTTGTTAACTGTCTTTAGTAAGTTAATTCCACTCACATGCAGAGCACTTGCAACAGGGTTTCATGAAAAGTGCTTTTGATTATTGCTTGTACATTACTCCAGTAATCTTTAAGCTGTGGCCTTTCAGGTCGATTCTCACTCTTGACATACAGTTACCCTAACCTGTTTTACCCTGTGTGTTTTGTTTTGTTTTTTGTTTTGTTGTATTACCCTGTTTTTTTTGCCTGTTGTTACCTCTATAGTCTTTGTTTATGTTATTGTACATTTATTGTAAACTACGTGTATGTGAGGTGTGCAATAAAGAGTATTGTATTGTATTCTTGTAAAACAGGGTACATTGTTTTTAGAGTATTTAGACCTGTTCCCTAGTAAACAGAATTTATTCGGAAATGTATTCGACTTTCAGGGCGTCACCATTGCGACTGTCAAGCGTCTAAGCACGAGTTGATCAACAACTGTCTACAGTGTGGCCGAGTTGTTTGCAAGCAGGAGGGCTCCGGTCCATGCCTGTTCTGTGGAAATTTGGTAAGTTTTCTCCTACCTGAGAATTGGTTCTTTTTCAGAATTTCCTGTAAAACTATATAAGGGCTATGTTAAGTCACTATTGAGATTTATTGGGATTTTTTGCTGGGTACATAATAAAGTAAGACTACTGATTTCAGAATTTTGACACATTTCTTGACTGTATGAATATTACACATTTCTCAATTACATTTGTAAAAAAAAGTAAAAGTATCATCATCATCATCATCATCATCGGCCTTCGAGTCTATTACAGACTATACAAACAGTGTCAATTAGGGAGACAACGTTTTTCGTGGCTGTGTAAGCCAATACGGGAGCGGCATATAAGTATAAGCATGGTTAAAAAAACTTTTAGACATCATGTTTTTTTTCTAAAAAATCGTTACGTTCGGAAACTAGATAATGACTCATTTGTTTTTGCAGTATTTGGGTGAATAACTAAGTATTTTTGCCAGGTGTGCACCCCAGGGGAACAGAGAGAGTTAAACGCCAAGACAAAGGCGAGCGCCAAGCTAATGGAGACTCTCATGGAACGGAACCGGCCTAAAGGCTGGGAAGCCGCCATTTCGCATAGGAATAGGCTATTAGAGTTTGATCGCACCAGGTAAAAAACAACACTTTTTATTTCACACATACTTGGGATAGTTGGCGGGAGAATAATGAATATTTGTCCTATGATCCTCGTGTCCTTTGTATCCTCCTGAATATTAGATGACTAGATGATGTGGAGTGGTCACTGTATTCGCACTCAGAATATACAAAAAAGTCACCTTTATATTCGTATTTCAGTGAGCGCCGTACGCGCGTGACAGACGACGACAGCGACTATTTCAACGCGGGCAGCGTCTGGCTGAGTGCGAGCGAGAAGGAGAAACTGAGCCGCTACCAACAATCCTTACACGACAAGAAACACGCCAGCAGGCTGGCCAAGAAGATGACCTTCGACTTCGCAGGTCGGTAAAAAAGTATTGGTTCAGAGGGCCTACCGCGAACCAGGTTCGACGTGTTGTCTCTCTGTCGCGCTTGTATATTCGTACGTAAGTGTGACAGGCAGCTAACACGTCGAACGTGGTACGCGGTAGGCCCTCAGACGTTCGTGACGGCTCGCGGTGGACGGTGAAAGCTATTGTAGATAACGTACTCCTATATTTATAAGATATATTTGTATTTATGTGTTATGGAGGGAGGTAAAGGGTATTAAGGTGTTAAGGGTGTTACGGTTCCTAAATATACCTACTTTTAAATTTACTTACTGATGGGGATCGAATTAGTTGAGTTTAGATCATTTTTTAACATCGTCCACACTGTTAACTGTACATCGGTGGACCTTATGCCTTTTGTAATAAGGTCCACCGGGTTAATAGGCTGCCAAAACATGTTATCTAAGTGTCCTCTTCATGACTGTTCAATTGAGCAGCTGCGGAATAAATGTGGTGAATTTTTATTTTTACATAAAAACGATTTTTCACCCTACGTTTTGGAATCCCTTCAATTTCTGATGCATGCGTAATGACGGAGACCGCTAGAAGAATAAGCTTAAAACCAAAACCTAACGGACACTCATGGCGTTGATCCATCGTTAGAACGGGTCGATAGAAAAGCTCCATGCAGTGGCGGATTTGCAGTCTTTGCCGCCCTAGGCCCCAAGCCCTGTAGCCGCCCCTTTCAAGGCACCCATAATATTGACTACATTTTGAGTTATTTCTTGTTACCATCAGCGAATTTTTTGTCACAATTTGCCGCCCCTAAATATCTTGCCGCCCTAGGCCCGGGCCTACTGTGCCTTAGGGCAAATCCGCCACTGGCTCCATGATAGTTATATTAGATGTCAAAGTCATAGTTGTCGTAAGTAGCATGCCATATTCTCTAAAAGGCCACCATGCACAGATCCTAAGCTTTTTTTTAACGAAAAGAAATGCTTAGACTATGTCCAGATGTTTCGCTATACGAATCATGTGTAATTGCTGTTTACATAGTACGATTTTTTTGTGTGTGATATGTTCTTGTTCGCATACCTACCGTAAAATTTCTTCTAGTATTTGTCCGCACTCGTTATTTTTACTCGAGAGGATTGGGTAAATTTCGTCCAAACCATAATGCTTTACGTCGAGCTCCCAGGACGAAATGTGTACCTTATTAAAGCACTAATTAAACACATCTGTAGTTTTGAAATAAAAATATAATACCAAAAGAAAACGGCTAAGTAAAGTTGTCCCTATAATTAACTATACAGTCTTTTTGTATTTTATTTTCTACTCTTTATGTTTCCAGGTCGTCAAATAGTGGAGGACAACACCATAGAGCACGATGTGGACGAAGATCGGATCCGCGAGATCACAGGCGGCAGCGGAGGCGGAGGCGGGAGCGTTATGCTGCAGCCACACATGCACGTCGGAGTCCCCTCCGACAGGGATGTCGCTCCGGGCGTCAACGCGCCGCTACTGCAGGTTCTTACTTTTTAGGGTTCCATACTCAACTTATAGTTTTGCCATGTCATGTCAGTCTGTCTGTCTGTTCGAAGCTTTGCTTCGTGATTGTTAGTGCTAAAAAGATGCAATTTAGCATGGATATGAATTCATCTTTAATTTCTTCTTTGGTCATAATCATGCGGTCTAAAAAGCACGACCTAGAAAGGCAGATTATCTTGGGCCAAATAGAGGGCAAGCGAGCGCGAGGGAAAGAACCCACGAGATGGTCTGATGTTGTGAAGAGGGTGGTTGGCGGCAACATGCAGTGGCCCATATGGCCTATGTTCGCGCACTGTGGAGACGTAGCATACATGGTCGCGATCCTCAGCAATGAGGGCCCGAGGAAGAAGAAGAAGAATGAACTTATAATACCATCATAGTATCAAACAGTACATTTCGTCGGGTGACAAGCAAAAGTCACTAACTAACACCATTAAAATTATTGGACAATAAACCGTGTTACAAGTGTAATAAAACTAATAAAGTGCATTGTTACTTTAATTTATTGATAGTACTTAGTGACTTTTGCTTGTCACCCAACGATTTATTTTATTATTTATTTATTCCATATTCATATTTATTTCATTTCTTTTTATTTTATTTTTTTATTTCAGTTCGACGAGTCCGTGCAAAGCCAGGCGTACGCCGTGGCGGTCAAAACGCCAGGATTCGACTCCAGCCAGAGCCGCATCCAAGACCCCGAGATCCAGGAGATGAGCGACACAGGCCGCTGCCTGTCCATGCACCAGCCGTGGGCCTCGCTGCTTGTTGAGGGGATCAAGATGTGAGTATTCTGTGTAAACAGTACTTTCATATGGAAACCCCAGGGTTCGACTCCAGCCAGAGCCGCATCCAGGACCCCGAGATCCAGGAGATGAGCGACACCGGCCGCTGCCTGTCCATGCACCAGCCGTGGGCCTCGCTGCTTGTTGAGGGGATCAAGATGTGAGTATTCTGTGTAAACAGTACTTTCATGTGGAAACCCCAGGGTTCGACTCCAGCCAGAGCCGCATCCAGGACCCCGAGATCCAGGAGATGAGCGACACAGGCCGCTGCCTGTCCATGCACCAGCCGTGGGCCTCGCTGCTTGTTGAGGGGATCAAGATGTGAGTATTCTGTGTAAACAGTACTTTCATGTGGAAACCCCAGGGTTCGACTCCAGCCAGAGCCGCATCCAGGACCCCGAGATCCAGGAGATGAGCGACACAGGCCGCTGCCTGTCCATGCACCAGCCGTGGGCCTCGCTGCTTGTTGAGGGGATCAAGATGTGAGTATTCTGTGTAAACAGTACTTTCATATGGAAACCCCAGGGTTCGACTCCAGCCAGAGCCGCATCCAGGACCCCGAGATCCAGGAGATGAGCGACACCGGCCGCTGCCTGTCCATGCACCAGCCGTGGGCCTCGCTGCTTGTTGAGGGGATCAAGATGTGAGTATTCTGTGTAAACAGTACTTTCATGTGGAAACCCCAGGGTTCGACTCCAGCCAGAGCCGCATCCAGGACCCCGAGATCCAGGAGATGAGCGACACAGGCCGCTGCCTGTCCATGCACCAGCCCTGGGCCTCGCTGCTTGTTGAGGGGATTAAGAATTCAAGATGTGAGTTTTCTTTCTACTCAACCACCCACAACACTAAAAAGTTTAGCTTGTACTTTTATTTAGTTTTATGCAACGAGTAGAAAGAAGTAAGTAGACTTGAAGGTACTGCCAAAGGGACCATTATTCGACGAAGGTATAGTCATACGCGTATAATTGACTTAACCATCAATCAATTGCGATTTAATTATTCTTCGTTAAAGAATATGTGTACCTCTTTATTTTCGTTTATGCATTAATGGTAATATTTACGATTTACTAAGTCTCAAGCTAGTTTAATTTGTACTGAATGCCAGACTTATCGATCGGTATGGCCTTGTCAGTGTCAAAGCCAGAAGGTCATATCTTACTATAAGTTTTGTTGTAACATACGACGTTTTGCCATACAAGATAACCTCACTCTCCCACGTGGTGCGCACATGTCGCAAGTCCCAATTTCCCGCTAGATGTCGCTGTACCGTCCGCCGCGCGTCCATACATTATTCTACATCGCGGTGTTAAGATTTTTCTCGGAATCATGACCCGGCTCGGGCGAGTAGTGTGCGTCAAGACCTTACTTCATAGGATCATTTCTATAGTAAGCTCTTCACCAGGCAATCACAATACGTGAGCCAACCCCATCCACGAAGATGAGTCGTGGCGCGGTGCCCTGAGCGTGAGAGAGGCGATGACTGTCTGGTCATCAGCCGTCGATGATCGTTCACCTCCCCTCCGGGGGAGGCGTGGGGTACTGTCGCTGTCTGAGTGGCTGGTTTTTAACCCAAATTTAAATAATATAAAGTTAACATGATTGTAGCGTCCTCTGTTCGCTAATCTTGTTTGTTCTATAATTATGTTACATCTGTAAAGTTTTGTTTTTCTAACCTAACCTATAACAATTTTTGTTTATCTTATATCTATATACCTTATCTAGATGCCCTATAAGAAATCCTATATATGACTTATTTGACATCTTATTGATAGATATTGTGTTTGTGTTACAGGCACGAGGGTCGAACCTGGTACACCAGCCACAGGGGACGGCTCTGGATCGCGTCCACGGTGAAGCCTCCAGATCAGGACGTCATACGAGCCCTTGAAAACCAGTACCGTGTACTTTACCCAGGTATCAGTCCGATCAATCTAGCAGAGTACTTGAGATTCAAAGAAAGTATGGATGGGCTAGATCACACAGTCTGAACCCAACTTTATTTTTAAGAAAATAAGTGCGTGGCGGAGAGAAAATAGACGGAGAGAGAGATTAAATCATTTTAAACGCCTCACCCGCTTAGCTACTTCTAATGCTGACAATACATATGTGGACACTGAATATTTAGTGAAATTTGTATTAACTTCGCTCTTTGATTGATTAATTCATTCAATAAAGGCCTTGATTGAGATCGAACAATGTGCAATACAATAACTCATTTATTAATAATATTGTATTGTATCTAATTTAATTGAATTAATAATAGTACAAAGTACAAGTACAAGTGAAAAATTACAACAAGGGCGCCATCTACGACAGATGTCAGTGGTTTCGGATTTTACTTTACGCGTCATAGTATTAATTTATCTATATTTAAACATACCCGTCTAGTTTACTTACATAAATGATTGATACATAATAGATTTATAACTAATTTCTTATTAATTCTATTTCTTATTTATTATTTTTTTAAGGTTGACTGGTAGAGAATGCTTTTGGCATTAAGTCCGCCTTTTGTACGATAAGTTTTCTTTTGTGCAATAAAGTTTAAATAAATAAATAAATTCTTTGTGCAAAAATACTATTTATGCATTTGGTTGAATGTTCTATTTTTAGATTAGCGTTTACTAACGCCATCTACTGGTGACCTCATTACATTGAACTGTATGCCCGGTTTTGAGAACAAGTCATAAATATCTTAATACAATATATAGTTTACACCCAAAAATCTAAGGTGACCAAATACGGTTCCTTTAGGCCATGATTTCATGAAAATTAAAATATTCTTATAAAAATAGAATGAAAAGTGACATATTAGCAGTACTAACGCCATCTATTATTTAAACGCAAAGTTATGAAGGAAATATGTATTGAATTTACACTTTCATGAAATCATGGCCTAAAATAATAATAGTATTTGGCAATAAGAATTACGCATTATAAATGTAAAATATTACATGTATGTATGTTTGTGTGTTATGTTTAATGCAAGTAAGTTATTTAGACGAAGCCCGAAGACACCAATGTCCGTCCAGAACTTTACCAATTTCTTTGCCCAATGTCAGTGCGTCTCACTCTCTCACTGAAGCAAAATGTGAGACGCAAATACACATTGGACCAATATATTGTACAGGTGGAATACCACCCTTACACATTACAATGCAAATTTCTATCAAACTGTTGTTAAAAATAACAAGTAACATAAATCTTCATTGTAAAATATAATTATTATAACTAACCTCTATATTTAATTAAATTAACACTTAAATTACATTGGCTGGCTGAGATGTAGGATCAGTATCGCCGTTATACGCGCCACCAGCATGTGTATCCGAGGCACACGCCACCGTTTTAAGTCGACCGCCAGGTGGCTTGGGTTCGACGACGGTGCCGCCCTTCCACACATCGATTGAAACCACTTTTCTACCCTACCCACATATGTATTACCTAACCCTTTGCCTATGTACTTATGATTGTTTTAATGTAATAAATTTTTGTGATTCAACACTTAAATTACATTGAATAAAATATCCTAATTGTTAGTTTCGTCGAATAAACATAGATGGCGCTAGTCGTCTCTACATTACTAACGTTACTTTTATGTTTCCTCAGAAAAGAACTTCAAGTTCCCGTCGTTCTATCCGACGGGGTGTCTGCTCGGCTGCGTCAACGTGGACGACTGTCTCACTCAGGAGGAGTACCAGAAAAAGTGAGTAGGCATAGAGAAGTATATATATATATATATAAATCCCATATATTTACAGATGTAGTGCATAAGGGTCCAATTTCTTTGTCCAATGTTAGTATGTCTTACTCTCTCTTTAAATCAAAATGTATAATTATTAAAAGCTTATCGCTGAAAAGCGAAAAGTGAAAAGCAAGCGAGCGTTTAGGTTAGGGTACTAGATGTTTTAGAAAAGTAACTTCATAATTTGATATATTTAAGTTAGTCAAAGAACTGATAAAGATCTTAGTGTTTACCGTTTTTTTTTAAACATCATGATCTAACGAGAGCGCACTAAATAAGGATCCGTTCCTCATCATTGATGGGCATTTTCACTTAACTGCCGGTGAGCAATCGTCACCAGGCGTGGTTCACTCCGCGGTTTCGTAGCTTTGCAACAGGTACATCTACAAGTACATCCGTTCCACATTAATTTTGGTGGCTAGCCATAAGCCGCGCGTAGCGTTGTCGCCACCTAGCGGCCATATCTGTTCTGATCGTAACAGACGCGTTTTGTTAGAGAGCGAGTCTTCTGTACCTAGTACTATTATTTATTCTGTGTCGTCACTAAACTGACGTTCAATGTCAAATTCCATACTCTTTGTCAGTAATGTGACGGTTAGACGTTACTGAAACACGACTTCAGTATACCGGGTGTTTCCTGTAACAGGAGCATTAAATTAAACAGTAGTCTGTACTCCTCAAATTGAACAACATTTGTTCAGCAACTTTTAAAAATAACTTATGTTTTGATTTTTATTACTCTTTAAAGTTTATTCTAAGACGCAATGTAATGCAAACTTTGTCATGTTTAAAGCGTGACAAGCAACGTCAAACACACTGATGTCAACGTACATTGAAGGCAATATTTATTTTGTATGAAAAAGAGGAAGTCTAAAGGATTCATCATTTTTAAGTTGTCGAACAAAAGTTTTATAGTTTGAGGAGTGTAACATATGATTTAATTATATGCTCGTGTCATAGGCAACACCCGGTATAGGTATACTTTTTCTGGTTTTAAGTAGGACGTCTAAGGCGAGAATCTCTTATACTCGTACTGTACAGTCGCCATGAGATATATCACAGCGGCCAAGGTGTTCACAATATCTGAACACGCACTAACGCCCTGACAGTGACAATAGAGGCGTGCTCAGATATTTGTGAGCGCCTCGGCCGCTCCGATATATCTGATGGCGACTGTACATGGCCTTTAAAGCTGTACTAAAATTCCTTTTGTCTGTTTAAATACGAAGTACTCTTGTCTGTAGGTACCCGGACGGGGAGAGCGACAGTCCGTACGTGTTCATCTGCTCGAACCCCGTCAGCTTGAGGCTCCGGTTCCCCGTCAGGGGGCAGCACAAGATCTGTAAGTGGCATTTTCAACGTCTTTATAGGGTTCCGTACCCAAAGGATAAAAACGGGACAGGACCCTATTACTAAGACTCCACTGTCCGTTTGTTGAAACTGTCGACAGTTGAAATTTTCACAGATGTTTCACAAAAATGTAAGTTTTTGCTGCGTGAAAATGGAGATACCTAGGCTTTGACTAAATTCACTAAAAACATGTCAGACAAGCGGTCACATTATGTGATAAGAGGTTTTGGGTCGAACCTTCTAATGAGTAGGTATAGTTTTCAAGTTCTAAAATGGGTTAAAAACCAGCCACTCAGACAGCGACAGTACCCCACGCCTCCCCGGAGAGGAGGTGAACGATCATCGGCGGCTGATGACCAGACAGGCACCGCGCCACGACTCATCTTCGTGGATGGGGTTGGCTCACGTATTGTGATTGCCTGGTGAAGAGCTTACTATAGAAATGATCCTATGAAGTAAGGTCTTGACGCACACTACTCGCCCGAGCCGGGTCATGATTCCGAGAAAAATCTTAACACCGCGATGTAGAATAATGTATGGGCGCGCGGCGGACGGTACAGCGACATCTAGCGGGAAATTGGGACTTGCAACGTGTGCGCACCACGTGGGCTCTGTGCTCGCACGGGTTATCAATGACGACATTATCACCATGGTGCGCTAATGCTAAAACGTTATATGTCACCGCAGTAATTGTATACAGATATGACTTTATGGCATGGCACTAGTGGCTCACAAGGCCGAACCGGATGACCGTTTAGTAATAATCACATTTATCTAAGATGGCACAGTTTCGTTAGATGAAACATCGTTTACGAACGTTTGCAAGATATATATTTTTTTTTATCCTTCGTCATAAATGGAGGGTTAGACTTTTAGCATGTTTGGTCTCTCAGTTTGGTATTATTCTTCTCAATCTAAGATATATGATTGGTCTAGCAACTTGGTCAAGATTATTATAAGCAATTTTTTAATTATTATTTAATTAAAGGGAACTTAGTTCAATAGGGTACAGAATTTTTTACCAATAAAAATACCCGTAGGTTTTTTTTTCTATTTATATGATATTTTATTTGTATACAGATGCCTTGGACAAGACCATCCACTACGCGGCCGTCAAAAGCATTCAGAAAATGGCAAAGCAGGCCGCAGAGGAAGCGAACGCCGGCTAACGTCAGTTTACCAACAAAATACCACCGCCGGCACTGTTAACTGTACAGTCGCCATCAGATATATCGGAGCAGCCAACGTGTTCACAAATATCTGAACACGCCTCTATTGTCAAGGCATTAGAGTGCGCGTTCAGATATTGTGAACACCTTGGCCGCTCCGATATATCTGATGGCGACTGTACATAGGTGGACCTTATGCCTTTTGTAATAAGGCCCACGGATGTACAGTTAGGTGTGTTGCTGTTTGTAGATGTAGCTTTCTTATTTAAATAAACACAATTTGTTATTGAAATAATTTATTTACAACGTTTACAACTAACAGTTCAATATAATAAGTAATTATACGCACATACATTATAGTTTAACAATAACTCATCTTTAAAGAAACCCCGCGAAAAATTTAAGAGAATCTTGAGAGATGAACTACTGTTTCTTCTCTGGCTTAGCTCACACACACAAACACGCTCACTTTTTTACAGTCAGTTTATAAAGAATTAAAGACACACTGGGTTCATTCAATTCCTCGAAATACTTAATTTCCTTACTTCTAACAAATTTTGAAAAATAGAAACACTAATAAGTTCCAGAATTATCTCGTATACGACATCCGATAAGGATGAAAACATCGATTATTGGGAATTATAATATTTGTATTATATTAATATTGTAATGGAAAGGAATGACTTTTAGTCATATTTATTATTAAAATGTTACATTCAACTAAACTCGGATACGTCAATATATCACTTGATAAGAAATATAATTATGTCAACACTTATAAACTTACATGCTAACATGAGCACCAAAATTTACAAACAATTAAAATATAGTAAAATACATCGATTCTTGGGCACTTTTCAAGGAAAACATTTCGTCGGCCTAATTCGCAAACCTCGTAATTCCATTTCAAGGAAATTAGTAATTGCTACCTTGGAGAACAATACTTATAGTCGCAAATCTCGTAACTCCCCCGGAGGAGTTACGAGGTTTGCGATTTAGGCCGACGATTTGTCATTTTCAAGCACCAAAATAAATCTGTATACTTACAACTAGTCAACTACCTATCCGAGTTAGTAAAGACAATAAATAATAATGTTTTCAGCAAGCAAAAACATACTTTATTGTCTACACAATAAAGTTCAGCTACGCTAAACGTAGGAAGAGAACAGAGCGCTGAATCTCCACTTTTGTACCTATATCGACTATATCGAGTGATGTAAAGTCTATATCCTCTAGCCATACGTCAAACCTTGCCAAGCAAAATTAAATTTTGATTTCACCAACACAAAGTTCAAATTAGAATGGAACAGGAGACCTTTTTATAGGTCTCTGGGCGGCTAGAGGATATAAGTCCCAAAATAAGGAGGCAGCCGTAGTAAATTTTTGCTTGATGAAATTGTACGTGATTAATTGATTATAACATAGAATCATTAATAAATGCAGCGCTATTTGTAAAAGTCTTACGACGCGATTTCAACTTTAATATACGTCAAATATTTCGACTAGATACGATTATGAATTAGATGTCAGTGTCAAAAGTGACGTTTCTTCAAACAAAAACGTCATTTTTGACACTGACAATCTTATCCATATCGTATCTATAGCCCCGTAGACAACATGCCAATCGCTAACGCTACGTAGCGAACGAAACGCAACTGTCACTATCACACTAATATGGAAGAGTGACAGAAAGACGCAAAGCGATACGATGGCGAAGCGCAAGCGATCGTCACCTTGACTAGGCCGCCTAGTCGTATTATTTGACGTATCTTAAAGTTGGAATCGGGCCGTCAGCTTTGAAATAGTTTCACGAGTAAACTTCTACAATGTTGCCATAAGGCCTTTGTAAAACCACACACCAGGAACAGAAAACTACATTTCATGATCGCGACTGTTTAGGAATATATTTCTAGATCGAAAAATAACCATCATCACCATTAAATACACAAACTTATGGCATTGCTTCTGTGAAACAGCACTTCAAAAGCCTTTTACAACTAGACTGTCTTGTGTGGGCTCCTCTACTCCATTGGCCATGATGGCAATTGCACAGGTGTTCCCGATCGGGTATAATGGCCCATGATCCTCGGCCCACACGATGGAATCGTGGCCCATTCTGTAATCGGCAATCATTGCCGATGGTGTAGAGGAGCCATAAGAGTTAATCTCGCTTTGGCAGTGGAAAGGATTTGGTTTGTGAAATTACCTAAATATAATAGGAACGTTACGATTCCTTCTTTTGGTTCAATTGTGGGAAGAAAGCCTCGATGGGCAGGATAGGGTCATCCGTCGCTATGGTAAAGTAGCTGGGTACTCTTCTACTACTTTGAGATACGGTTTTGAACATGCCTGGAGTGTTGTAGTCTTTGCTTGCCGCTAGGGTTAAATCAGACACCCGCTTTGAGTGCTCAAATAAATGCTCAATTGGATCGTGGTGTTTCTTATCAGCTATTTTCATAATGGCGCTTTCTGACCGCGTTCTCTCGGAAGTGATGTCTTCTTTGTGGTCTGTGGTAGTTTCTGTCACGCTGATGTCTTGTACTGATTCACCGATTTCGGAATCTTTTATCTTTTTCCGGGTCAGTCTTTTGTGAGTGACCGTGGTAGGGCTGGTGGGCTCTGTGGCTTCCTCAGTGGTAGGCCTCGGTCTTCGGGAACCGTTGCGGATGCGAGATGAGATCTTTTGCGTCGTTCCCTCTGTAGGTTCTACTGTCGTCTGTCTCACTCTGCTGGACTGCCTGGCATGCGTCTGCTCTGTTTGCTCAGGGGCCTCAGTCGCGTCGCTCACCTTGTGTCTCGGATCTTTAGGCACAAATTTCTTTCTCTCAGTAGCGGTATCATTTTCACTATTGTATCTGTTGTTTTCGTTGTACGGTCTTCTTTGGGGGAATCTTACTTTCGGCGCGTGTTGCGTATCTGCAGATTTTTCTGTGGTGCTTGTAGTAGAGCTGAGGCGATTTCTGTAGTCTTTTACGCTGAACCGAGGTCGGTTACTTTCATATTTATTCTTCAGTCTAGGTCTTAGTACTTTCGCGGGTGGGTCGGGTGTAGTTTCAACTCTGGGAGTAGTGGTGGTTGCTGTTACTTCACTGCTGAGAGATTGAGTAGTGGTTTCCCTATGACCTCTAATTGGTTCTAATTCAGCGTCTAATGGCTTAAGGTCTCTATGGAACGAGAAATCCTTATCAGGTCTGGTAGTTTTTAGTGTGTCGCTTAAACTGACTGCTATATCGCTGGTGGGTGTGTCCTTTTCATCCTGCTTGTGTGTGTAATCTGGCGTCTCACTCTTTGTTTCAATCGGGCGTTGGGTTACTTTGAGTTGTGGTCGTGTCGCTATCTTCATTATTGGGGACTCATTGTTAGAATCGTAGTCCCGGTAAGATTGTGTTGTAGTTTCGTATCTTTCTGTGGTAGTTAGTGGTCTACGGTGGCCGAGTTTCTTCTTTGCTATCGTTGGATATGTGGGTGCAATGGTGGGGAGAGCGCTTGTTATTAAATCGTCGTTCACACCGGGAGTGGTGAGGTTGTACTGACTTTTATATTTCGATGGTCTGCGAGTGAAGGCCTGGTATTCGTCGCCGGCGTCAGTCGTGGGTGCGAGTTCGATTGAGGATTGGACGTATTTAGCAGTGCTAGATTCTTCCCTGTGGTGGATGTTGGCTAGTGGGGGACGACGCCTTCGGTTCTTGATCCTTTTCCTTTGTTTTTCCTTCTCAGTTGGTGGAATAGTACTTGGGCGCTTGAAGTGCTTGTTTGGAGGAAGCGTAGGCAGAGGCTCAACTAGAAGATCGTTGTTTTCGTCGTTGCCTGTAGTGGTAGTGGTGGTGGTCGTGGCTGCTTGAGTACTCGTTTGCTTGTACGCCTCAGTCGGCTTCTTCGTTCGTCTCGGCGGGCTGTGGTCGTCGTACGAAGGAGTGACTTTGTAGTAATAGTCTTTCAGCTTGTGCTTTCCTATAGGTTCAAAGTCGTCGCCAAGCGGCCTTCTGCTTTGAGATTCGACGTTTCCGTCGTAATTCAAAGAGTTTTCGTAGCCTTTTTCGGCTTCTGTTACAATAGCGAACTCTTCGGGGATCGGCGTAGTTTCAGACTTAAAGGAGGAGTCATAATACTGCTGCTTTGTAACCGCTTCATCGGTGACTTTCTGATGGTCGTAGTCAGGGCTCGCGGTCCACGGCGCTTTTGACGAATGTGTGTGATGTTCGTCAGAGTAAGTTTCCGTCACTTCATAAGTTGCTCGGAAAGGAACGGAATTAGGCGTTCCCTCTAAATGACTAGGCGGGTTTATGTACTGCTGGGATACTTCCTGGTTGCCGCCCGCGGCGAAGTTATCATGGATCTTGTGTTTCTTCTTCTCGTAATTCGCATTAATCGTTTGCTGGTCGTAATAGTTTTGCGCTTGGAAGTTCTGTTGCACCGGGTATTGGAAATCGTTGTAGTAGTTTGCCAAAGTGGTCGTTTGTACTGGGTTGTATGTTGTTACTTTGTTGTAGTCTGAGCTGTATTGTTTTGAGAAGGGATCTTGTGGGCTAGCTTTGAAGCCGCCCTTATTGCCTGCGTTAGGGTCAATCTTTGGAGCGGTAGAAACTTTGGGTGGCTGCGTTGGAACATTCTTGTTGTAGTCGGTGACGGCCGTCCCAAAATGTATTTGGTTGACAGTCGACTGCAGCTTCGGCGTAGTTGTTGGGAAGTAATTCGGAGTCTGTTTGTAGTTGGGAGAGTAGCTGAACGAGTTGAAGATAGTCTGTCTCGTCGGCTGTTGGTGTTGAGGTATGAAAGTCGTCCTAGTCGGGAACCCTGGGGTCTGTCCTTTGACGGATTGCACGTTGAACGGGCTGAACGTACCTGCAAATTGAAGAACATCTTAGACATTACCCTTTTTATTATATGTCAAAACACATGTAGATCAATGAAAAGGTAAGGTAAATTCACAAGATCTGAGAGAGAGCATGTTATGTCGTATTTTATACTAGCTTTTATTCTGTGTGAGTCTTACCAAAAATTCGCGGTGGGAATGAGTTGTCCTGGAACGTGTAATGCGAATACGGGTTGACGGGTATCTTCTGACCGGGGAAGTTCTGCGCGAAGCTCTGCAGCGGGAATGTCTGCTGCTGAGCCGTCTTCACCTGCTGGTTTAGAGCTTGCTGGGCAGCCTCATTATCTGGCAGTTTGTACACTTCAGGCTTATAGATCTCAGTCTCGCTCGATTGCGGTTTCTTCTCTGGCTTTGAGAAGTCAGCAGGCTTTGGGTAGATATCGAAAGGCTTCCCAGTTTGATATTGGTATTGGACCGGTTGAAGATGCTGCTGGATTGGCTGCTTGAACTTCTGTGGGTATTTTGTGAAGACTGGTCTCGCAGCGTAAGGGTTATGTGGGTTTCTGATCAGCACGCTTTCGACCGGGAAGTTCTGGATGTATTTGAAGTGGGTCAGGCCGTTGTTGTAAGGGTTGTGGTAGGAGTTGATGGGTTGGTTGAGGGGAGGTTGGGTGGGGACAGTTCTGAGGGTCGTAGGGCGGTAGGACTGGGCTATGGATGTGAGTTTGGTGGCGTCGCGGGTGACGAGCGGGCGGGCGGAGGAGGCGTACTGGTCCTGCACGGGGACGGGCGCGGGGACTTTGTAGGTGGGGGGCGCATGGAGGGGGGCCGTGCCGTACGCGCCGTACACGAGGCCGCCGGAGCCTATCACTGGCCTCCAGCCGCCTTTGGACAACGGGAGAGCCTGGAAAGAATAAACAAAAGTGAGACAATGTCAATAACAATCAAAGTCCTGATCATCAACACAAATGGTTCGAAGTCTCTTACAAATTAAACCTGCATCCATGGGCCATCTGACCGCCTAGCATGACTTGCGTTCTCGCGCGCGACTCCATATATCTAGCGCGACTTCAAGTATACAGTCGCACGCGACAGTGCAAGTCATGCGTCATGCTAAGCGGTCTGGTCTGATTGACAATATAGATATAAAAGTGGTTGGTTACTAAGTAAACAATTCTACACGAATCTTTTACCCTGTGATTTATCTTCATTGCTATTTATGGGCGCGCAGAACGAAAGCGTGATGGCGCACGCACGGAAAACACCTGAAGGAAAATGGTCGTAACTCCGTAGAAACCGTTAATGTAGTTAGAACCTTTTACGGGTGGTAGCGTTTCTGAAGTCTCGTGCAATCTCAATCATTTGCAATAACGCAATACGATTTAGCACGGACGTTTGTATACTACAGCCGCGCTGGGAATTTATGTTTTTTTTTAAGCTTTTTTGTATCAGTCGGTCAGTCACTGCGATCATATCATTCCTAATGATTGCGGCAATCGTATCATTTACATGGCAGCAAAGAGCAAGAACTCAGTTCAACAATTTTCGCGCGGGCGGGATGGCGATGGGATGGCTACGCCACAGTGTCAGTTTTTCGTCCGCACATCAAAGGTAGTGGGCCAGCGATGGTGCGTTCACTTGGCCCATTCTCGCATAGTGCGTGCTCTCAACCATCACATGGCCATTTCGCTGGTCCAACGCTGGCCTATCGTGTAGAGTAACCATTAATTTACCACCACTACCACCATACTACCAGCCTTGAGTAACAACTTGTACCAACTCTTGTAATTCAACAATGTTACCAAGAAAATGAAACAAGATTGCCCCCGCTGAAACAACAGGTGGTTTTATCGCTAAAAGTAAACTCTATACATACCGATTGTGTTGGCATGGAGCGGCGGTGGTGGCCGGCCGAGCTTGGAGCCGCTAGCGCTAGCACCGCGGCCAGCCATAGCCCCCCTTAAAAAAAAAAACAAATTTTGTTTAATCATCACCGACTGTCACATTACTTACTTTGAGTGAGATCAACATGGATAAATCCGTCTGCGGGAAATACCGTACAAGAGCTCTATTTTCAAACAAAATTCCACGATCTTTAACTTCATCGACATTGCAGCGATTGCTATTAGTTGCAGTCAAAAGCAGATGGGCTCTATTTCCTATCTATGGTTTAAAAAAATACGCTCTTTCCCGCACACAAATTTAGCCGCATTAACCTCATTTTATTATCCGTCTATGGCAAGAGAATCTTATTCTATACATTTATTTATCTCTTAAACAAGATCTTATTTATTGATAAAAACAAAGAAAGGAATAAACAAACATAATAAAACTTACAAAACTAAAGATAAAAAATTTGCCCCAGGTCGCCGTCAACGGGCAAGGTGCCCAGAAGGCTGGCCGTATTTCCCCGCTGTATAGCGATGCTAATACGCTGGGCGAAATAGTGGCCAGCCCTCTGGTCACCAGAAGCCTCTATTAAGCGCGCCGACAAGTCTTTGTACAGTCGACGCGCACTTGGCCCCCACGGCCCCAAGGTTTCGACACTCTTAAACTGATTATAATCTTGCAGTGGCGAATTTCCAAAAAAATGGGGTTACTGACTGTAAGTGTACATTAAAGGCCTAATCATTGAGTAGTTTACTACGAATGTGAAAACTACCATTAAAGATTATCCCTTAGGCCTCCACAACAAACACAACTTTTGCCATATCCTCTAGCCATACGTCAAACCTTGCCAAGTAAAATGAAATTTTATTTTGTCAACACAAAGTTCAAATTAGAATGGAACAGTAGACCTTTTTGTAGGTCTCTGGGCGGCTAGAGGATATCATTGTCCACTTTAAGCAATCAAGGCTACTTTCTACGTATTTTTGTCAAATGATAGTTAATAAAGTATCTAATGCTTCGGACGGGTCGACAAAAAGTCGCAATTGCGTCAAATTACATATCCGTAAGGAGGCTTTCTGGGAAAGCGATGGTGCAAGTAAAAAGTCGGTAATCAAGTTCGCTTTTATACCTGTTCATTAAATACAGGGAATACTAGTTATTAGAAGTTAAGCGCTTTTGAAGTGCTGCGCCAATAAGTTTGCGTTGCGTAGGCCATGATTCAGTAAGAAGATCCTAAGTCCTCGTCTTTTTTTATAGTTCAATTCTCGATCGTACCATTGATTCATACTTTAGCCGATAAGTGGGACCGTAGTTGTAAAATACAGCTATCACAGCGTAAAGACAGAGTGCGCACACGGTAAAATGGTAATATTAGTTTGGGTCAATGGTTTTCTAATATGAGATGTTAGGCCCCTGTTTCACCGTGTTTACAATTGTCACCGTGCCTCTACTATCAGTTGGCAGAGTATTTTTCACTTACTTTCAGTGAATAAACGTGCCGTGTGTCACGTTTTACGTTTCTTTACGGCCTTATGTACCTAACTTCACTCCACTCCAAACGATGTTGTCCCTTTCTAAGTATACTATAAAACAGAGCAAGAGTTATATCGGAGTTTTATACAGCGCCTCTAGGATTCACCTATAGAACTAAATAACAAAATTGACACATTTTCTCACGTCTACGTAATTTACTATCTATGCATCTCGCTCTCGCAAATTAGTGCAAGTGAGATGCACAGAAAGTAATGTTACATATACTGATGGTAGCCGTGAATATGGAGGGTAGAGGTAAGGAGAATCCTTAATGACTTTATGAGAAAATTCCTTTATGGGAGAATATTTGCAAAAAGTGGGCACGCTGTCAGCTATTATAATTTTTCTAAATCTCTCTAGAGTAGCGAAAAAAAGAAAACCCATAAACCTAGTTTTTCATTGTATCAATACCGTACTAAAAATCATGGAGAATGGAAGATACTCGTATTTACAAGTGGAAAAACGTTTTCTCTTTTTGTATGCACGATTACGTAGTATACTTCCCTCTTAAGGTTTTTGACGGGCACTTTTTCATTATTAATTACATGGAGATTGTATTCCTTACCTCTACCATCCACTAAGAGCATTTAGAAGGGACATGTCATCGCTGTCATTTTCTTTAAAAACAGTCTGCCGATTTTTGCGGGGGAGGGGACGTCAAATGTATTGCTATTTCTACATGATTTGTACGTAACGTACAAATAGCCATGTCAGTCCATACAAAAGTTTGCACAATTGTGTTTTTCGGCAGAGGGGTAAGTAATAATGTCAACAAAAAAATAAAGAGTATACCTACGAGACTACTACGACTATGATATTTGATTTATTCGGTTGTCAATATAAAACAAATGTAGGTGTTCTTTCTTCCCGTATGAGACGCCATTACTATGTAGTTTTGCTTGAGATTAATCAACATTACCTATATGGTGTTAAAACAAGCTTTTCTTTCCTGCTTGGAACCCTAATCCTAAATCCTAACAGTAAGCACTCAATGGCCACTCCAGTTATTAAATGCTCTAAGACCAATTTTGTCACTTTGTTACTGACTCAACCTTCATTCTACAATTTTTTAAAGATTTGACGTTGCCATAGTTACGAAAATAATAAACACATCAATGTTAGTAAACAATGTATAAATTAAAATATATTGTATTCAAGACAAAAATTGCAAAATATGATAATTACGTAAACATCATTAATAATCGAGTTAAAATTATGACTTTGCATGTTAAAAAATAGGAAGCAAAGTATACGGCGCGATTATACAGGCTACTTTTGGCTACATATTTATTACGTTTGATGAAAATAGTACACACATGAGAAGAAATCTTAAAATATTAAAATAGGTATGTATTTCATTCATTCATTTATTCACAAGCAATATGTACATCGCATTGGAAATTATACATAAAAATTGGCTAACACAAAAGAAATACACAATAACATACAAAAAATACACGTTAATTTGCCCAACTATCACAAAAGTAATTTACTAATTAAAAATAAATACAGTAAAATATAAACAAGGATTACCTACACGTTAATTAACAAAAGTAATTTACTAATTAAAAAAAAAAAAGAAACAACAATTAAAAAAATATATAAAATGTCAATATTAACTTATAAATCTAAAAACCAACAAATATGTCAATTAATGGTCAATTACGGAATAATTATATTATCTATATATGTCATATGAATAATTCTTAGTGTATATATTTAATGTCAATTCAATAAATAATTTCAATTAGTAGGCTGACAAAATTCTTCCACTGAGTACAAACACTTGCTTAGCAAAAAAGCCTTGAGCTTGGTTTTAAACATGTTCACATTGACGATCATCTTCAATTCAACCGGTAATCTATTAAAGAGAATAATGGCCTGATAGCTTGCTGAGTGCTTCACTACTTTAAGCTTAGCCGTGATTGTTTGTGGCAAGTCTTTTCTCCTAAGTAGCTAAGCGGAGTTCTCTGTCTTCTGGAGTTTCTATAATAAAAATAGACTTAATTAAATCAGTTAGTATCACCAAGATATACAGACTAGGAACAGTGAGAATTTCATATTCCAAGAAATAGCTCTTACAAGACTCTGTCTGTGGTAATCTAGCTATCGTTCTTATTGCTCTTTTTTGAGCCACAAAAGCTGTTTGTATATTGTACTTGTAACTATTGCCCCAAAACTTGACGCTATATCGTAACCTGGATTCAATCAATGCGTAGTAGACAATCTTTAGTTGAGACAGTTTTGCTTCGTCTCTAAAACTCCTTAGGGCATAGCAAGCAGAACTAACAGAGTTTTCTATTGCTTGAAGTTCGTTTTTCCAATTTAGGTTTTCGTCTATAACAACACCGAGAAATTTAACCGATTCAACTTGGTGGATAGCAGTTCCGTTTGAAAAAATGTTTAACATTTCTTTATTTCTGGCAGTGGATCTGAAAAGCAACACATTGGTTTTCTTACAGTTTAATAATAAGTTGTTAATATTGAACCAGGCATTAAAAATTTTTAAAGCTTCATTTACCCTGTCATTTAATATTGAAGTGCTATCTGCTGATATGATGGCATTAGTATCATCAGCAAAAGCTACAAGCTGAGTACTAGGAAGAGTATTGATTATAAACGTATCTAAATCATTTATAAAAATTATCAAAAGAATAGGGCCTAGTATGGATCCTTGTGGAACTCCTCTTGTTAGTTTAGCCATGCTAGAACTGTAAACTCTCTCCTCATTGTCTGATGTTTTCTTAATTTGTATAAATTGTTTCCTATTATTTAAATAGGATTGAAAGAGTGACAACGTCCCATCTCTAATTCCATAATGTTCCAGCTTGGCGAGTAATATATTGTAATCAACTGTGTCAAAAGCTGAGCTTAAATCTAAAAACAAACCCGCCACTTTCTTACGCTGGTTTAGCTGCCCCACTATGTCTCCAATCAAGGTTGTAATTGCGTCACTTGTTCCCTTACTTTTCTGGTAGCCGAACTGTCTTTCACTTAAGATTTTATGTAGAAAAAGGTGCTTCATCAACCTGTCCTTCATAAGTCTTTCTAGCAGTTTTGAAAGTGTTGGTAAGAGAGATATTGGCCTATAATTTTTTGAATCAGATTTAGAACCCTTTTTATGTATCGGTACGACTTTTGCAATCTTAAGCTGATCCGGAAAAATGCTAGCACTAAAACATGCGTTAAAGAAATAAGTTAGTGGTTCTGCTAGAATGTCAATATTTTCCTTTATTACAGAGATGGGAATCTCGTCATACCCACTGGAAGACTTTGATTTTAGTTTTTTAACAATAAAACTTACCTCAGCGGGGTTGACTTTGTCAAAAATAATATCGTCTTGTATTCTTGTAACGTGACACTGAAGCAATCTAATGGCTTCATCTGACTGGTTACACGTATTATAGCTGTTAGTGAACTGTTCTAATAGTGTATCACACATGTCTTTGGGATTGTTAACGATATTAACAGTACCATCATCCTGCTCAGTTTTTAACATTTGCATTTCTTTACTACGTTGGTTAAATTTGTTTCGATGCTTTTGTACAACCTTCCATATCTCTTTCGAGGAGTTCCTTGCTTTTTCAATTGTTGTCTGGACTGACAATCTTTTGGCAATTCTTATCACTCGTTTATAAATATTTATGTACTTTTTTCTGTAGCTAGCAATGGATTCCGAGATGGGATTTGCGCTTGTAGTAAGGAAACGTTTCATTCTACTAGAAACTCGAATACCCTTGGTTATCCAAACTAGTTTGGAATCATTTTTTTCATGTACCTTTATTTTCTTCTTCGGGAAACATTCTGTGAATAGATTATTAAATTTCTGGATAAAGGTGTTCAGCCCTATGCCTATCCAGTGTTCTGCAATAATTCTTTCCCGAAAAGTTTTTTTTCCCTTGTTGCTTATCTTTCTTATTTCCTTATATATATATTTGTAATTATTTTTCGGCTTATTAATTTCATCAACAATAAAACTACACAGTAAACCAGCGTGACCATCTGCCATACCGTTGTGGTCAACCAATGGTGGCGTCACACAATTTTCCGGTATGTTCGTTAAGATGTTGTCTAAACACGACTGAGTCTCATTACGTATGTAAGTGGTTTCCGAAACTAAGTATCTGAAATTGTATGACGTAAGTAACGCTATAAAATCTGTAGTTCTTTTATTGCTCTCCAATAGATTAATGTTGAAGTCGCCACAAATTATACATTTTTTGCTAAAAAAGTGTTCCAGCAGGCTCTCAAGTTGGGTCATGAATAGATCGAAATCCGCAGCAGTTGGATTGCGATAGCAGCAAATAATATTCAGATTAGTGTTGCAATCTCTGACCCCGCAAACCTCGAAATACTCATCCCTGTACATTTTTTTGCAGATAACAAGTTCCTCAAACTGTGTACTTATATGACCAAGAATTAGTGAACCCCCTCTTTTTTTTTTAGATCTTACATTGAATGACGCCATTTTGTACTCGGTTAAACTGAAAAGCGGCGCTGAGATGGTATTTAAAAAATGTTCAGTAATACAAACATAATGCGTCAATTCATTGAGATTATATAAATACAATTCAAGTTCCTCTTTTTTATTTGAAATCCCACATACGTTCTGACAAAATATACTCAATTTAATACAAGATGACTCTATATTACTATTGTTACAGTGTGTCCCTACAGTAGAAGAGTTACTAACACTATTTTTGGGAACGAAAAAATTTTTTCAATGATGTATCTGATACATTGTTTCCATGAGACATATCAATTGTACAAGGCAGCTTATGTATGATACTTAAATTCTTAACTACAGGGAAATAGTCCGTGATCGTTCTTTGAATACTTCTTGTGTCTGAACCAGAATTACATATGTTGCCAACGGCGTTTTCATGGCGATTCGCAGTGAGGAAAGACATGTCCCCGTTTGCGGATCCCTGTCTTGTCTCCTGCCTATCTGTCAAAACATTCATGTCGCACGCGTCGTCAATCTCAGGCGCATCCTCGGAGCTCCTAGAAGTTTCCTTTATAACAGACACTAATTCCGATATAAAATTCTTTAAGGTGTTAATAATGTTCTTCATTCCATTATTATTAAGTGTTCCATGTCTGCTAGAGAACATGTCGCTGTCGTAACTTAAATTGTAATTTGAATCCAGTATGTATGCGTATTTATAAATTTCATTATCTTCATACAGAATACTATTAAAAGTTTCAATTCTGCCATTGTATATGGAGGCTGAATGATGACATTTGAAAGTTGGTACACATATTATGAAATTTACATTTTCTATACTCATTAAAGTATCCCTTATATTTTTTACTAATTCTTTATAATTTTTAGATATCAAGAAATCTTGTTCTCCGATGAGCATCACACAAAAATCATCCTTTGTGTGAGACTCAACTTTGCCCCTTAAGTTGGTCATCATATGTTTAATTCCAGAAAATCTAGTCAAGTAATGGCAGACTTCAAAATCGTTGGTAAACACTTCATTTGCAATCTGGGCTACCTTATTTTTTCCATTTTCACTGATTATGCACATCTTTCCACGTTTCCATGTTTTTTTGGCTGTCTTAGATATTGGTACTACATCATGTCTCTTGCAAGAAATTTTTGTCTTAAGATTATGTATTTCTATATTAAGTAGATTTAATTGCTCAGTAGCGTTTTTTAATTGATGTCTTAATTCTCTTATAATATTATTGAGCAACGTAATTTCCGTAGATTCTCGAGGCGTCTTGGGAGAGCTAGAAACTCGTTTCATAGAAGTTTTTCTTTGGGGAGTATTCGTTGGCGAAATGCGATCATCAAAAAGTCTTTTATACATGTCATTTTTCTGGCGTAAATTTAGGATTTCTTTTTCCAAGCTGCTATTTTCGTTGACTAATTTTGAGATTTCGTCATCTGCACTTAATTTTTCGACCTTTAATTTCTCTACTTGCTGTCGAAGTTCCTCAAGCAAGTAGTTGTTGGTTTGCGAACCTAAATTTGGGAGACTATGCTCCATCACAGTCGAGTTAATGATGTTGTATTTATTCATTGTGTCATCTGGAAAACTCAAAGATAAGTCCTCACAACATTTTGAAAGTTTTGGCTTGCGTCGTCTAGTAACATTATCAGGAGTATCTAGACTTTCGGGACTTCCATCTCGATTCTTGCCTTGACAAGATGTGCATGTCCATATCATATTGTCGGACTTAATGATATCATATCGCTCTTTTGCCATTTTGGCACAATCCAAGTCATAATGCTTATCACAATCATGACATGTGATATAATATATATCTTCTAGCAGATTCTTGCACAATGCGCAGTAGAGTAGCATTGTTGGAGTTTGTGAACGAATTGATAAAAAAAAAAAAAAAAAATCTCTGTCTGTTGGATACGAACTCACGCCTGTAGTGTAATTGCACCAATTGATAGACCTGTCTATATGCAGACGCACACATAAAAAAAAAAAAAGCAAAAAGTTTGACCGTCCACAAGATTCGAACTCACGGCACTAAATGTAACTCAGTTTAAGCAACATTCCATGCCACTAGGCTATGAGTCCATATGACAAGGTGGCGAAAAATGCTTATACACTCAAACAGTTTGAAGTCCGGTATCTAGGTAGGCTGTTAAAAATGTTCTGCTTGAATTCTGGTTAGTTCAATTCTACCTCACATTTTTTTGACACTCAATTAATTGAATAACACTATATTTTTGTCACTAGAAATACGTGTTCAGTCAAAGTTCCTTTCCAAAATAGTTGTTCGTTAATAATACCATCGAGCGTTTGACTTGCACTTCACATTTACGCACAGTTTCAAGTATTTTGACAGTATCTCACTCCACCCGAAAACACGATATTTCTTATATAAATCGTTCACTTAACACTAGGATAATAATGTCACTGTCGAAAAACACTTAATCCTATATTTTAAGCATGCGCTGCACTTAGTTTTATAATTACATCTATTTTTAAATGTGGAAAAATCGCAGAGCCGATGTTGACATGACGCAAGCGCCATCTATCTCTGGTTATAATGGTCCGCTTCAGTCCGCACCGCCTACTGCTAAGTAACATTATCTAATAGAGTGTGCGGAAAGAGAAGAGTCGTGAAATTTAGGGGAGCCCATACATTATACCTACGACTCTTCTCTTTCCGCACAGACCCTACGACCTACGTATGACCTTAATAGCGATCTTAATTTTATAGTACCTATATGATCTCGAGTATATTTCAGTGCCAAGCGCCCCATTTCCAATACAAAATGAACCCACGCAGCGGGTTTTTGGCAATAAATGTGTTTTAAATTTTCAGATTCTGAACCACCAGCAAAAGTTTTTGAAGAAAATTTTATATTTCCTGTTACCAAGTTGACATGAAAAACGAGTACCTACCAAACACAATAATTTGAACAACGGAAAATAAAATAATACTTACTTAGTAAAGAAAAATAAATAAACTCACAGAACATTTGTATGTTTTATTTTATTTAAGATAATAATGCTTAATAAAATACATAGCAATTCTTGTGTAAATATTCTTACTATGTGTTATGTGCACCCAGCAACAAAAACAGCAACATGTCTATGTACCGCTCCTTGTATTGAGCCTTAATTCTTAATACATATGTAACTTCTACATGCATACGCATGCATACATGATGCAATCCGGGTTTTCAGGGAAATGTTGTTTTCAATCAGCTTCTTGCCTAAAACCAAAAACTGCTCGTAAGCAATGTGATTTTCGCAAATGTAGCAGTAGAAATAGGAAAATATGATGTCAAGTATAACTCATTACCTTTGTACTAAATCAGCCTTTTATCGAACTATTAATTGATTTATCCCTTAAAGTTTTGCTTGAAGTTCACATACTGTTATAAATTTATACATATTACGTTGAAAATTGCATTAATATTCGTGAAAAATCTGCGTATTTGTTGTGTTTACAAGTTGACAGAAATGTCACGTTGGAAACGCACGTATTTTTCCATAACATCTGTCACGTTTACTCGCGTAAAGTATTTACGCAGAATAATTCTGGCTCAGTTTTCATTATATAATTAGAAAGAGACCGTTTTAGGTGTGAAGTTAGGCAAGTATGGAAAACTCGCGTAAAAACGTTTGTAACTCATGGTACAAATTGAAATTTTTAGTTCTTTACGTGACCGGTAGAGGCACTGTACAATTACTCCATACATTTTCCTTAACTTTCTCACTATCTTCACTTCTCACTGTCATTCACGGAACTCATAGTAGAGCTACTGACAGCTACAACTCACCGTACATTGCTCCAACAAGTAAATATTGATGAATGATGATATTTATCCTTTAGTACCGTTTGGTAACTAAAAATTGGTAACCAGCTTCGAAACGGGAAAGAAATACCAATTCGTAACTGGCTTCAAATTGGGACTATTCCATTACCGATTTGTAACCACGTTTGGTAACCGCCTTCGAAACGGGAAAAATAAATCCCGGTTTGTAACTGGTTACAAAATGGGACTTTTGAATTACCGATTCATAGCCACGGTTGGTAACCAGCTTCCAAACGGGAAAAAATATCCCGCGTTGTAACTGGTTACAAAATGGGACTTTTGAAGTGGTTCATTAAGTTGTATTAAGGGTGGAAAGTAGAGATGGGGCAGTAAAGGCAGCTTGCTGTCACTCGAAAATGGTCTTGGGAAGCCATCTCTAACTGTTTAAGTGGTGGCAATTGGCATTCACAGATTTTTGATGAAATGTACAGTCAGCGAGAAATTATCATTAAAACTTAAAATAAACGTATGCAATGACAATAGGTCTGAAGTGCTTTCGTATGTACCTACACCGTTTTAGCCTAGATTTGGTAGAATAAACTCCGATCAGTAACTCTGGCCCAATACGTAACCGGCTACAAACAGGTAATACAATACAATACAATACAAATACTCTTTATTCCACACCTCATTACAGAAAACAATACAAATAATACAATAATAATAAATAATAATTTTAATAGTAATTTTGGATTCCCATTTTGTAGCCAGTTACAAAATTTAGTTACCAAATGGTACCACTCTGGCCTAATTCGTTACTGGCTACATACAGGGAATTTCAGATTCACATTTTGTAGCTAGTTACCAAATTTACTTACCAAGCGGTACCACGCTGGCCCAATACGTAACCGGCTACAAACTGGGAATCTTGATTCCCATTCTGTAGCTGGTTACGAAATTTTGGTTACCAAACGGTACTAAAGGATATTTATGTACCTACCGCTAATTATTACTAACCAAATCAAAAATGAACAAGATATTGTCAAAACAATTGTCAAGCAGACGAAATAGGCGCCATATTGACGTGATCGGTGTATTAAAATTACCCTCCTGTTACCTAAGTTTGACCCTGTGTTTGACCCTAACCTATCGCTAATACGCGTTTAATCGTAAAATCGTTTATAACTGTGAAATATTTTCTTCCTCTTTCATCGGTGACTTTCAACGTCTGTTGTCAGAGTCTCCCTTGCCATAAAATAAATTAGTACCAGTGAAATTAATCCGCAACATGGCGAATGGCAAATGAAATCTTGTCTTGGTATAAATAATATAACTATTTAACTTCCCGACATTGTCACGGTTGTAATAATCACTTTCCGTCTCATTACACCGATCAAACTTTCGTACGAAAGTAAATGGCGGCAAATTGAGTGGCAGTCGGTTTGTGGACCGGAACCGAGTGACCGAGTCAGTCGTTCCCACGCCTGCGACCCATTCATTCATGTTTGATGTGATATATTAACATACGAGTAGGTATATTATTAAAAATATGTTTGTAAAGCTGTCTTTACTTGTAAAAAAAACGAAATATTGCAATGTGGAATGTGCATGGCTGTGGCGCCGGCCTGACGTCTTTAGTTATTATTTGACAGCTGATATTTGTTAAACAGTATAAAAGTAGCAACCGATGTTAAGGTTTTCCCACCACGCGGCATATTCAAATATAGAAGACTTAGCTTCTTATCGCTTCTTATCATGTGTGTCCTTTCCCGAGCTTCAAACTATTATAGGTACCTATCTCCATACCAAATTTCATCTAAATCGGTTCAGCGGTTTAAGCGTGAAGAGCTAGGTAACAGACAAACAGACAAAGTTACGCTCGCATTTATAAATATTACGTAATATAATTATTATGGATAATCGAAGCTTAAAGCGAAATGGATTATTAACTTTTACGTTGGGAAAATTCACTATTCCGTGTTTCACCGCAAAAACTCGTAATGCCCGTAATTTATAGTCAATTGTATTGTAGTAGGTGCTATCTATTTGATATTCTATGTCAAAAAACGAATTGTGACGTCCCACGGGTAAAGGTACCTTATGGCGGTTGGCGCTTACGTTATTATTAACGCCGCTCCAATATTATTGCGGCGCAATGTGACGTAAGTGCCAGCCGCCATAAGGTATCTTACCGTGGAACGTCACAATTAATTCTTCATGTAACTGTAGTAGATAATAGTACATTAGGATAAAAGTGTAGTCAAAGTTACTTATTCGCACGTGTATCGTAGAACGTTTTACAGTAGGTACATAATATGTATCTATGGCTCTTTAAGTTTTCGACATAGTTGCATAATGTGCTAATTATCGCACTAGTGCGGTAAAGTAGCACCATATGTACTGTAAAGATATAGGTAATTAATGTAATAACTGTACCTATCGCAAATTGGCTATAGGTTCATATTAACTGGTTCAAAAAATATCGTGCGATTGATATCAGCTAAGACGATCGATAAGGGTCGTAATTTCCATATTTTGCACATCCGTAAACGCCTCTAGTAGGTTATAGGTAACTGCGAAAATGTTTCCCACCATGTTAAAATAAAAATAAAATTGGCCTTAAGTAAAGTATACATATGTATAGCCCTAAATATTTCAGTAGAGTTTTTTTTACACTTCACATGTTGTGTTCATCTAAGTAATTATGGTAATTGCAAGTCTTTAGAAACTCATTGATTCGTACCCAAGTCTTCTCCCAACTTTTTCCGATTAGCATGTTCTCGTGTGCTGCGAATGAGGTTGATTGTTAACGTAACAATTACACACGTTAGCCCTTTACGTAACGTTACGTTACGTTAACGGGGACACTATTGTTTATTGAGTAGGGAGAATTTGGGGCAATCGTGCGTGTACACGGAAGATTAGCGTATCTTTGCTAGTGGGATTTATTTTCATATGTGACGTTCCACGGCAATAAGTGCCTTATCGCGGCTGGCGCTTACTTGTTTATTTGTTTATTAGGATCACCAACAGAAGATACAATTTACATACTAAATATAAGTAATACTAAGAGGGCACATTTATTATTGCTCCCCCACTTACAGGCAATCACAGCATGCATTAAGTATTATAATGTTTAATTTACACATTTTAGTTAACACTCAAGAAAAAGACTAACTAAGTATAGCTTACGTCGCATAGCGCCGCAATAATATTGGAGCGACGTTAATAATAGCGTAAGCGCCAACCGCCATAAGGTACCTTTACCCGTGGGACGTCACATATTGATATACTTACGTAATACCTACGTATGGTATGCTAATGCCCTCCAGTAAATAAAATTGTCAAATCAAAATCAACGGTTCACTCTTACCTGACTTACCATAAAAAAGAACTATTCTATTCCTTGTCCATTTCCTTCATTTTTGTTAAAAGGTATATATTGTATACTTATGTTAGTTTGGTTTGCGTATAGTATAGTTGTCACACTTAGGCCCACTTGCACCATCCCACTAACCCTGGGTTACGCGGTTAAACCGTTGCCCTAGTGTCAAATTGTATTGGTAACCATGGTAACACCAAGTTTAACCGGTTAACCCCGGATTAATGGAATGGTGCAAGTGGGCCTTAATTGGCCCCGTGAGGCTGGCTGTCCTGTCTCTTTATTATCTTTCACCTCATTACACTGGGCACGAGTACCACGACGATTAACTTAATTATAATTATAGTAGAAATGGTTGCGGGTTGTAGTCAATTAAGTAAGAGCGGGAAAATAGCGATGAATCCGGGACATGACACGTGGCATATCTTCTTCTTGACTCCAAAGCCATAATACAAAGTATAGGTATAAATAGCTTGTCCCATTTCTAAGATTCATAGATTAAAGATTTAGATAGTACCTATAATATTTTTCACAGTTTCTATAAAACAATGATATGGATTGTGTATGGATTACTGCAAATAGGCCCATTATTACAGTTTAACGGTCAACTATGCTTTTTACGACTTTTTTTTTAAAACGAAATTATTACTAGGTACCGACTTAAAAAAAATTAAAGGGTTCTTAATTCCATTCGTACTCAGTGGCGGATTTGCCCTAAGGCCCAGTAGGTCCAGGCCTAGGGCGGTAAGATATTAGGGGCGGCAAATTGTGACAAAAAAACGTAAAAAATGCAAAAATAAAACGGTCACCCATCCAAGTACTGACCACGCCCGAACGTTGCTTAACTTTGGTCAAAAATCACGTTTGTTGTATGGGAGCCCCACTTAAATCTTTATTTTATTCTGTTTTTAGTATTTTTTGTTATAGCGGCAACAGAAATACATCATCTGTGAAAATTTCAACTGTTTAGCTATCACGGTTCGTGAGATACAGCTTGGTGACAGACAGACGGACGGACAGCGAAGTCTTAGTAATAGGGTCCCGTTTTACCCTTTGGGTACGGAACCCTAAAAAATCGCTGACGACAACAAGAAATAATTCAAAATTTAGTTAATACGATGGGTGCTGAGAAAGTGGCGGCTACAGGGCCTGGGGCCTAGGGCGGCAAAGACTGCAAATCCGCCACTGTTTGTGGTCGTTTCTCAAAAAGTTGGCACCGCCAGGTTAAAATTTATGTTTTTCAAAAATTTTGCATTTTCGCATTTTTTTTTATTGGGATCGTTAAAAGGCAACTTAAACTATTAGAAAATGTGGAAGGGAAGCAATTCCTTCAATTAGTTTAGAAGATATAGGCGTTTGAAATTCAGGTGAATGATATCAAGGGCAGGTGAAAGATATTTTGTCTCCAGGTTATCGATAGTAGAAGCAGGTTATCGAGAAAAAAAAATAAGTTCAAAAACTAAAACCCGACTACTGCAAATCGCGCTCTAAAAAGTATGAAACAAGATAGAATTCTTATCTACGATTATCAAGCAGGAAATATTATAAATGTTACCATTTTTTTTATATAAAAATACAACGTAATATAATTTACTGATTTTTTAAATATATTTACAGAGATTCAGAGGATCACCGTGGTCGTATGCCACGATTATAAACTTAAAAGTAAAGTGGCATACGACCACGGCTATCCTCTGAATCTCTGGGGTCATGATTTCGTTACTAACTTTTTGAAGTCACTTTATATTACTTTTGCGCGGGCGTCCTCAGTACAGAAATGTACGCAGAGCGCCGCCTATATCGGGCTACGCCCGACTCCTTTAGTGCCTATGAGGGCGCCAATGGCAGCCGTCTTTGGAACGCGTACGTCGGGTTACGCTCGACTCTTTAATATGAGGGCGCCGAAGGCGCCCGGCTTTGGAACGCGTACGTCGGGCTACGCCCGACTCTTTTAGTATGAGGGCGCCTAAGGCGCCCGGCTTTGGAACGCGTACGTCGGGCTACGCCCGACGCTTTTAGTATGAGGGCGCCTTCGGCGCCCGGCTTTGGAACGCGTATGTCGGGCTACGCCCGACTCTTTTAGTATGACGGCGCCGAAGGCGCCCGGCTTTGGAACGCGTATGTCGGGCTACGTCCGACTCTTTTAGTATGAGGGCGCGGAAGGCGCCCGACTTTGTAACGCGTACGTCGGGCTACGCCCGACGCTTTTAGTATGAGGGCGCCTTGGGCGCCCGGCTTTGGAACGCGTATGTCGGGCTACGCCCGACTCTTTTAGTATGAGGGCGCCGAAGGCGCCCGGCTTTGGATCGCGTACGTTGTGAAACGTACTATTTTAAAGGGGTTAAATAAATTGCAAAGCTCCGGCTTGTTCAAAGAAAGCTATAGCACGTTAGCACAAAAAAAAAATTAAATTAAATACTTAGTAAAAATGTGGTGTCTAAAATTGCTTGCTATAGGAACCTATTTTGGGAGATGAAAAAGGTGAACACAAATTATATTATAGAAACTTTATTTAAGCCTAAATATCTTGCCTATGGAATGTTAGTTGATAAATCTAAACTTGTTGACTTCTACGTGAACCTTTAACTTGATTTGACGACACCTAAATTCAGAACTTAGCTCAGTGGAAAGCTGGGCCGCTTAACAGGTCCAGGATAAAGCTTCACACAGAATTCTACTTATTTAAGAACTAATTTATTTTATACTAAATACTATGTACCAGGATTTTCAAATGTCTTTATCTTACTTTAGTGGTTGCTCAAAATTCTAAATTTATTCTAAACTTTGCAGCTGGCGCTGATGCCCTACTAAATTAAATCATGGAAAGGACCGACCTCAGAATTTAAACGTTCCTCAGATGCAGCGGGGTGACAGGCTGCTTTCCCCGGTGAAGCTAGATGCTGAGCGGAGACGTAGAGCTCAGGGGCCGCGCACGTGGTACCAAAATGACGTGGCAGAGGTAGATGGCGTGTTTAAATTCTTCGCTCCAGGAGGTCTCCAAAACTAAATTGACTTCTAGGATTTTTGAAGCTTTTGAGATAAATTACTCAACGAATGAAATAAATGAATGAATAAATCAGTAAATCCCGGCTCCTGAAAACCGAGAAAAGGTTATATTAGCCTACGCCCTTTATGGCCGCTAGAAAAGAGATGAAACCATTGGAAATTTGGCTCACCGCACTGGTAGCTGCTAAGCCTTCTGGCGGAGCGCTCCCTTCCCTCGAGCAGGAGTCTCTCTGCAAAGAACCAAAATTTGGTTAAGAACAAACCCACAACGTTTCGCGCCATTGTGGAGTCGATCACCACGAAATTTAATTTCTACTCACTCAGTGGAGCTTCCGAAGGACTCAAGCCGTTTCCATCTTTCAGACCACCATGCCGAAAGTGTGGTCTTCCCACAAATTGGGCTCTTGCGAGCGAGTGTCCCCAGAGGGGTTCCCAAATCAAATGTGCCTATCATTCTCGAATGATCTCCAATATGGAGTCCCTGAGAGCCCTAACAAAAGGTAATAGGGTGGCAGTCCCTTGAAGACACAAATCCCACGAAAATTCTGTCTGAATTATTTAGACAATATCACTCCTGAGCCTAAGAAATATATTTTTACCATTTAATCTAATATTGTTTCATTCCAGAGCCACTTTGTAAGTCTGTAATTTCTATGTTTTGTTTTACATCAAAATTGTTTTTTATCTAATAAATCCTACCTACTTCATACAAAGTTTTCCTGGAGTGACAACATAAATATCTCAAGTTTTAATTATTTTTAGTCATATGACAACCCCGACAACAGATAAGCATCGAGAGGTGCATCTGAATGCAACAGATTATGCATAGAAATGCAATCAATGAGGTTTGTTTTGGACACCGTTAAAAACGTTGAAATTAGAAGAGGGATTTTTCTTTTAATTATCAATCGACCCAAAATATTTATTTCAAATTTAGAAAAATGTACTACGTTACAATACCCCCCTCCCCGATTTTAAGGTTCAACGTAGGTGAACCGCTCGCTGTCCTCAGCGACTCGGATCCTACAAATTAGTTTATTGGACCAGACCAACAACACACCAAAGGCAAGAAAACTAACCTAATAAACAAGCTATTCAAATTTGAACAAAAACCTAACGCGGCTTCGAGATTTCGTTCCACAGGAGTCTTTAAGGACTCTACTCTATATATCTTGAAAAAAAATCTAACGTTTCTATAAACATGGATCAACCGAATCTAAAAACAAACGACCAAATATAAAATCTCGAACCCACGTTAACATACGGAAGGTGAAAAAAACTATGCGGTCATCTGCGCAACACATAGAAAAAAACCTCCGTTATACCTTACAAACCAGTGAACAAACCGTTGGCCTTCTCAGCATAACGCGGAAAAAGCTTGTTGTACTGAGAAAGCCAATTCCAACCGCCAGGACCGATGTTCAGCATTCATCAATATAAACTCTCCTTGTCCGGGCAAAATGATGAAGTCTGGGCAATAAACCATCACCCGACTCCAACAACCATAAATCCAAACCGGAAAACAATCCAACAAAATCTAAGTTTCAAACCATCAAAGTTTCTAAATTGAGTTTTAATCTCTACCTAAAAAATTTGTCCCCGACTGACTTGTCGGAGGAAACGAAACGTCCCAAATCATGTTGCACAACACCCCCAAAAAATACGGTATACCTAAATAAAAAAACGAGGTACGGCAACATGCGAAATAGTACTAAAAAAAAATCATTAGGACTTACGCCTAACGACACGTGAATTACAAAAATACGCTAAGTTAAAAAAACAAAGTACTATTTCGATGTTTGTCGGGTATGGTAAGTACCGGACAAAGCGTAACAATGCGTTACCATTTGGTCATATTAAAGATAGCTCCGATGTTGGGGTTGAGAGGTACTTAGCAGGTGAGTGGTTTGTCGTCCTTGGCGGCACGACGACTGGTACAAGACGAGGGATCGTGCGTCCAAGGATAACTCTTCCAAACTCTAAAACCATACTAAGTCCTATAGTCCAAATCGCTCTGAGACTGAGCACAGCTTCGATCGCACCGCACATACATCACGCACTAACAGATTCAAACATTCATCGCCCATGCAAATATAATAACGTAACAGTTTTACTGTTCGCCACGTTCCGAACAAAATTCGTGAATTAAATATTTACCGAATATTTAACACTACTAACGATCTCAACCGTTTTTTTGTTATGTTATGAGAGGTAGGTGATAGTGGTTGTCAACTCTGGCGGCAAGACGACAAGCCAAAAGAGACTCGGGGTCTTGCGTCCAGAGATAACTTCCACCTCAAAACCTAACTTCCTTTTCCTACTTAAAATCTTTAATATGCCACGACCCAATTGGGTGACCATCCAGCCTTTCAAGCTCATAAACTAAAGGAGATAAAACCTTTTTAACTCTGCACGGTTCATACTTAGGTGCGAGTTTTGACATAACAAACTTAGAGGCGTCACTTTGCGTATAAGTACGCTTGTGAACAATATCCCCTACTGAAAACTTCGCCTCTCGGCGTCTCAAATTATAATATTTGGCATTTGTTTCATGTGCTTGCAGCATACGTAACCTAACCTGCTCAAAAATGTCTCTCATACAACCAAATTCGCCTGCATACTCCTCTCTAGGCATACCCACATCGTACTGTTTATCAGTATCTTTATAAAACGAGCCGTTAATGACGGGTTCCCTAGCGTGCACTAAAAAGAAAGGAGAATACCCGGTGGTCTCACTTACTGCACTGTTTATCGCAAACCTGATTTGGTGCAGCTTTTCGTCCCATGTACGGTGATTGTCCTTTACGTAAGACGCTACGGCGGTCATCACTACCTTATTATAACGCTCGACTAAATTTACCTGCGGAGTATAGCGCGGGCCATAAAAAATGTTAGGTACGTTGTAGCGTTTCAATAACTGCTTAAACTCTGATCCCGTGAATTGCGTTCCATTGTCTGCAATCACGGTTTCAGGCACGCCATGTTCCAAAATGACATGGTTTTCAAAATTCTTCGCCACCAAAGCGCTAGTAGCGCGGCGAAGTGGAAATAGCAGTGTGTGTTTCGAAAAGCAACATGTAACAACAAATAAAAATGTATAACCTGCGCGAGAGCGCGGCAGTGGACCGACGAGATCTATACTAACTACCAACCATGGTCGTCGACATACCTTTGGCTGTCCCATGAGGCCTGCAGTCGGTTTCTGCGAGTGCTTGTACGCTGCACAAACATCGCACGCTTTTACGAACTCGACTACATCCTTATACATACCGGGCCAAAAGTAAGTCAACGCCAACCGGCGATGAGTTTTAAAAACACCTAAATGCGCAGCAGTTGCTTCGCAATGATTTTGCTGCAAAACTCTCTTACGATCACACTTCTTCACCACTTCCTTCCAATCGAACTCTCGCAACAAATTATACTTTGACTTTGAAAGTCTAAAAAGTTTCCCGTTTTTTAAACAAAAATTTGGAAAATTTGCGGGAAAAGATCTACAACCATTTAAAATCTTATCATACCATTCATCTGGCTCAACGTCATCATTTGTCACGTTTATTGCATCTACTTGCATGAGTCTTGACAGTGCGTCAGGCACAACGTTAAGTGATCCCTTTCTGTGCTCAATCTCAAAGTCGAATTGAGACAGTCTGCAACCCCAACGAGCTAACCTCCCTGACGGGTTTTCAAGATTCATGAACCATTTGAGTGACGCGTGATCCGTGATCACTTTAAACTTACGTGAGCCTAAATATGCCTGAAATTTCTCCACTGAAAATATGACCGCAAGAGCCTCCCTTTCAGTGGCGCTGTAGTTTCGCTCACTTTTGTTCAGGGCGCGGCTAACGTATGCGATCGGATGCTCAACCCCTTGGATGGTCTGGGAAAGCATTCCACCGATTCCGTATGAAGACGCATCACAATGTACTGAAAAATCCTTTTTAAAATCCGGTACCGCCAAAATGGGTGCCGTCACTAGAGCGTTCTTCAAAATCTTAAATGCTTCCTCTGCTTCCGCAGACCATTCGAAAGGTGGCGCCTTCTTGCCCTGTGACGTAAGTTTATTCAAAGGAGCGGCTATCGATGCGAAATTTCGGATAAACCGTCGATACCAGGAACACGTTCCTAAGAATGCCCTTACGTCACGCGCATTCGTGGGTGTGGGGAAGTTTAGAACGGCAGAAACCTTGTCAGGATCAGTACGCAACCCGAACTCGTCCACGACGTAACCGAGGTATTTTATGGACTGCCTGAAAAACTTAGATTTCTCGAAATTAATTGTCAAATTCGCCTTTTCCAACTTCGCCAACACACGATTTAGCAAAAGCAAGTGCGTCTGAAAATCTGATGAGCAAATAACGATGTCATCGATGTAACAAAAAGCTAAACCGGTTTCGATGTCACCTGTCAAATTGTGATCAATAAGGCTGTCCATCAGCCTCTGCTGACGCGCCGATGCGCCGCAGAGACCAAAAGGCATGACCTTGAACTTAAACATTCCACGACCGGGTACGCAAAAACTTGACTTTTCCTGTGAGGTTTCAGCTAACGGGATTTGCCAGAATGAGGAACTTAAATCGATCGAGGTCAGGTATTTCGCTTCCTTCAAACTATCCAAAATCTGGCGTATATACGGAATGGAATACGAATCTCCCTTTGTGACCGCATTTAATTTCCTGCAATCTAAACAAAATCGCCAATCACCGTTAGGTTTTCTAACTAAAAGAGCCGGGTTATTCCACGGACTCTCACAGGGTGTAACTACGTCCAATTTTAACATACGGTCCAATTCGGAGGCTAAAGCAGCGCGTTTTTCCGGCGATAACGGGTACTGTTTCGTTTTGATGGGCGTGGCATCACCAGTATCGATAACATGCTCCGTCAAGCTGGTTCTGCCAAGCCCCTTCTCCTCGAACGAAATGTTTTTAAATTTCCCTACGACGGTGTCCGCGAGTTCCCTCTCGGCCGCAGTTAAATGCTCGTAAGACCGAATCGTGTGTACTTGTTCTGCACTTAAACCGTTACAACTAAAATAATTTTCAGGTGGAGTCATGTGTTCCGCATTTTTTAAACATTCAGGCAATAAATCAAAAGCTTTCCAAAAATCATACCCTAAAATAACGTAATTTACGATCGAGGGTACTACTACAAACTTTATTACTTTTGTAGTATTTTCAAACGTAACCGGGACAAAAATGTACCCAATCGACTCGCAATTTACTCCATTTGCGACCCTACACGAACTAGAGTACGCTTCCTGAAATGTAAAACCAAATTTGACAAAATCCAAATGTGCATTGTTCCCTAAAACTGACAATGCTGAACCGCTATCGGCCAATCCATAAATCTCAAAATCATTCGCTTTAAATTTTAAATATGGTCTAATATCGTCTTTATTTGGAGCAAACAGAATCGTAGCAATCGAACTAGCATTTTTATTTTGTTCAATCGATTTAAACTTTAATCGATTCGATTGACACTTGCTACGATTCAACCTTAGGCGTTTTTTGACTGTTGTTGCATTGGTTTTGTAACGTTACCCTTTTGACAGATCTCACATTCCGATCGTATTGTATTTGCTTTCCCACAACCAAAACAGCTATACGAATTTAATTTAGGCTTTTCTTTACACAATTTAGAATTATGATCCGGTTTACCACATTTGTAACAAACTCCACGATGTGGTTTCGAAAACTTCGCGTCCGAAAACCTTGGTTGCTGTTTTCGCTGTGAAAAGGAACTATCCGACTTGGTCGCGAAGCTTGAGCTTTGTTTAGCAGCGATGGCATTCACCTGAGGTTGCTTGGCACTGGAGCCTTTATAAACATGATCACGACAAAGTGTATGCTCGCTGACCTTGGGCGGTTCTACAAATAATTTCGCCCTTTGCTGTGAAAACTCAACCTTGCGACAATAAGCCTTCAGTTCGGCGACCGACTTAATATCTACCAATGCCAACTGCTGAGTAAAATGTGGGCGAATGTTGTGCAACAAGATGTCCAGTTTCGCCTCCTCCGGTAAGTCTGATTTTAATCTAGCAAACATTCCTGACATTACCGCAAAATATAAGTGGATGGGTTCGTTTTCCCCCTGCGTTCTAGCTTGAATTTCCTGTCTCAGCCTAAAATCATAGTCACCGGGGACAAACTCATCCAACAAAAGTGACTTTAAATCCTGCCAACTTGAAACCGAACCCTTGATACCTCTAAACCACAACAGTGCCGAGTCTACAAATAAATGTGGTGCCGCCCTAAATAGTTTGGCATCTGAAACCCCGTTTGCTTCCTTAAGCTCTTCCACACGCTCCAAAAATGAGCGCGGGTCTGTCAAACCATTAAATTTAACCTGCCATTTTGAAATATTTAAATCACTAGAGCACTGAACCTGCATTTCCCTAATACCGCTTGTTAACATTTCAGAATTATTGCCGGAGACCAAAGGATTTGGATTTGAAACCTCCGCGCTGCCGCTGGGTGTTGCTGAACTTGAACCTGGACCCTCAATCTTCGCCAATAAACTCTCAAGCTTGGATTGCAAACTAGTCTTCAGTTCTAGCAATGTCTGGTTGCGTTCCGGCTGAACCCTAGCCAGACGGTGATAAATATGGTAGCCGAGGGCTTTAGCGCGACTTAAAGAATACCTCTCCTTTGTCTCACAATATTTGTCAACAATAGAAGCCAAATCGATCACTTTCTCCGAGACAATGCCTAGCTCTGACTCCGCTGACAGTTCAGTCTCCACTATGTCCTCGCTAGGCGCTTCTAAAATAAGAGACCTAAGTTGCTTTCTCAAAGCGTCAACCGTGGTTGCAGGCGTTTCCGACCGAATTTGAACCTCATAAATCAACTCATCCTTCAAAAGACTGTGAAATTGAATGCTGCGCTCCATTTTTAACTAGTGTATAAACTACTGTATTGAAAATTCTGGTATTAACAATATGTATTGTATGTATGACTGTATCACTATGTTGTTTTCTAACAAGATTAAATAATATTAAATAGTGTACTATTTTCTTTAAACCAATCTTAATCTACAAATAATGTAACTGTAATCCTTAATGAGTAAAGTATTTTTCCTACCGAAAATAATTTCTAACTGACAGGTGTACACTTTCAAACGTCAACTTTCTTTTTAAATTTGCAAAGTGAAAGCTACTATGAAATTGGTTCCAAACAATACCACAAACTTCCAAGAAGGTAATACTTCCAACGAAATTCAATATTTTTTACTTTAAATATGTAACAATGAGCTGACACTAAAGAAATTTAAGGGAAATGTAAGCAAGTACTCGAAATTAATTGTTATTTCTCAAATTCGAATATCTTTGTAATAAGTCCGTACTACAAAAGAATGCACAAAAACCTTTTTAAATTTCAATTTTACGCTTAATAGCAACACAAATCTAAAACAAATGTTGAAATTAAATCTTGGTATCTAAAATGAGTGAAATTTCCTAGCATGTACTTGGTGCAAAGTACAAAACCACGTTATTTTTACGGTTGGCAATAACCTCAAAAATCAAAAAATTGCTTGTCACTTTCTCTTCTAAAAAACATCAAATAAATTGCATCAAACCAGCAAAATTGCAATCAAATCCTCAAATTACTATATCTAAAGACTATTTAATGAATAGAGAGCAACCAAGACTAAACAAAAAGGTGATTAACACAGTAAATATTTCACAACTTTCCTGGTACATGAAATTTCACAAGATTCCTTTAGCAAGTTTATACCCAGGGCGCCAGTGAAACGTGCTATTTTAAAGGGGTTAAATAAATTGCAAAGCTCCGGCTTGTTCAAAGAAAGCTATAGCACGTTAGCACAAAAAAAAAATTAAATTAAATACTTAGTAAAAATGTGGTGTCTAAAATTGCTTGCTATAGGAACCTATTTTGGGAGATGAAAAAGGTGAACACAAATTATATTATAGAAACTTTATTTAAGCCTAAATATCTTGCCTATGGAATGTTAGTTGATAAATCTAAACTTGTTGACTTCTACGTGAACCTTTAACTTGATTTGACGACACCTAAATTCAGAACTTAGCTCAGTGGAAAGCTGGGCCGCTTAACAGGTCCAGGATAAAGCTTCACACAGAATTCTACTTATTTAAGAACTAATTTATTTTATACTAAATACTATGTACCAGGATTTTCAAATGTCTTTATCTTACTTTAGTGGTTGCTCAAAATTCTAAATTTATTCTAAACTTTGCAGCTGGCGCTGATGCCCTACTAAATTAAATCATGGAAAGGACCGACCTCAGAATTTAAACGTTCCTCAGATGCAGCGGGGTGACAGGCTGCTTTCCCCGGTGAAGCTAGATGCTGAGCGGAGACGTAGAGCTCAGGGGCCGCGCACGTGGTACCAAAATGACGTGGCAGAGGTAGATGGCGTGTTTAAATTCTTCGCTCCAGGAGGTCTCCAAAACTAAATTGACTTCTAGGATTTTTGAAGCTTTTGAGATAAATTACTCAACGAATGAAATAAATGAATGAATAAATCAGTAAATCCCGGCTCCTGAAAACCGAGAAAAGGTTATATTAGCCTACGCCCTTTATGGCCGCTAGAAAAGAGATGAAACCATTGGAAATTTGGCTCACCGCACTGGTAGCTGCTAAGCCTTCTGGCGGAGCGCTCCCTTCCCTCGAGCAGGAGTCTCTCTGCAAAGAACCAAAATTTGGTTAAGAACAAACCCACAACGTTTCGCGCCATTGTGGAGTCGATCACCACGAAATTTAATTTCTACTCACTCAGTGGAGCTTCCGAAGGACTCAAGCCGTTTCCATCTTTCAGACCACCATGCCGAAAGTGTGGTCTTCCCACAAATTGGGCTCTTGCGAGCGAGTGTCCCCAGAGGGGTTCCCAAATCAAATGTGCCTATCATTCTCGAATGATCTCCAATATGGAGTCCCTGAGAGCCCTAACAAAAGGTAATAGGGTGGCAGTCCCTTGAAGACACAAATCCCACGAAAATTCTGTCTGAATTATTTAGACAATATCACTCCTGAGCCTAAGAAATATATTTTTACCATTTAATCTAATATTGTTTCATTCCAGAGCCACTTTGTAAGTCTGTAATTTCTATGTTTTGTTTTACATCAAAATTGTTTTTTATCTAATAAATCCTACCTACTTCATACAAAGTTTTCCTGGAGTGACAACATAAATATCTCAAGTTTTAATTATTTTTAGTCATATGACAACCCCGACAACAGATAAGCATCGAGAGGTGCATCTGAATGCAACAGATTATGCATAGAAATGCAATCAATGAGGTTTGTTTTGGACACCGTTAAAAACGTTGAAATTAGAAGAGGGATTTTTCTTTTAATTATCAATCGACCCAAAATATTTATTTCAAATTTAGAAAAATGTACTACGTTACAGTTGGGCTACGCCCGACACTTTTAGTATGAGGGCGCCGAAGGAGTCCGGCTTTCGAACGCGTACGTCGGGCTCCGCCCGAGTCTTTTAGTATGAGGGCGCCTTGGGCGCCCGGCTTTGGAACGCGTATGTCGGGCTACGCCCGACTCTTTTAGTATGAGGGCGCCGAAGGCGCCCGGCTTTCGAACGCGTACGTCGGGCTCCGCCCGACTCTTTTAGTATGAGGGCGCCGAAGGCGCTCGGCTTTCGAACGCGTACGTCGGGCTCCGCCCGACTCTTTTAGTATGAGGGCGCCTAAGGCGCCCGGCTTTGGAACGCGTATGTCGGGCTACGCCCGACTCTTTTAGTATGAGAGCGCCGAAGGCGCCCGGCTTTCGAACGCGTACGTCGGGCTCCGCCCGCTTCTTTTAGTATGAGGGCGCCTTCGGCGCCCGGCTTTGGAACGCGTATGTCGGGCTACGCCCGACTCTTTTAGTATGAGAGCGCCGAAGGCGCCCGGCTTTCGAACGCGTACGTCGGGCTCCGCCCGACTCTTTTAGTATGAGGGCGCCGAAGGCGCCCGGCTTTGGAACGCGTACGTTGGGCTACGCCCGACACTTTTAGTATGAGGGCGCCGAAGGCGTCCGGCTTTCGAACGCGTACGTCGGGCTCCGCCCCAGTCTTTTAGTATGAGGGCGCCTTCGGCGCCCGGCTTTGGAACGCGTATGTCGGGCTACGCCCGACTCTTTTGGTATGAGGGCGCCGAAGGCGCCCGGCTTTGGAACGCGTACGTTGGGCTACGCCCGACACTTTTAGTATGAGGGCGCCGAAGGCGTCCGGCTTTCGAACGCGTACGTCGGGCTCCGCCCCAGTCTTTTAGTATGAGGGCGCCTTCGGCGCCCGGCTTTGGAACGCGTATGTCGGGCTACGCCCGACTCTTTTGGTATGAGGGCGCCGAAGGCGCCCGGCTTTGGAACGCGTACGTCGGGCTACGCCCGACACTTTTAGTATGAGGGCGCCGAAGGCGCCCGGCTTTGCAACGCGTACGTCGGGCTCCGCCCGACTCTTTTAGTATGAGGGCGCCGAAGGCGCCCGGCTTTGGAACGCGTACGTTGGGCTACGCCCGACACTTTTAGTATGAGGGCGCCGAAGGCGTCCGGCTTTCGAACGCGTACGTCGGGCTCCGCCCCAGTCTTTTAGTATGAGGGCGCCTTCGGCGCCCGGCTTTGGAACGCGTATGTCGGGCTACGCCCGAGTCTTTTGGTATGAGGGCGCCGAAGGCGCCCGGCTTTGGAACGCGTACGTTGGGCTACGCCCGACACTTTTAGTATGAGGGCGCCGAAGGCGTCCGGCTTTCGAACGCGTACGTCGGGCTCCGCCCCAGTCTTTTAATATGAGGGCGCCTTCGGCGCCCGGCTTTGGAACGCGTATGTCGGGCTACGTCCGACTCTTTTGGTATGAGGGCGCCGAAGGCGCCCGGCTTTGGAACGCGTACGTCGGGCTACGCCCGACACTTTTAGTATGAGGGCGCCTTCAAGGCGCCCGGCTTTGCAACGCGTACGTCGGGCTCCGCCCGACTCTTTTAGTATGAGGGCGCCGAAGGCGCCCGGCTTTGGAACGCGTACGTCGGGCTCCGCCCGACTCTTTTAGTATGAGGACGCCGAAGGCGCCCGGCTCTGGAACGCGTGCGTCGGGCTACGCCCGACAATTTTAGTACGAGGGCGCCGAAGGCGCCCGGCTTCGGAACGCGTACGTATCTTGTAAAAAAATTGACTGTTTCATACGTTTTGGCTGATCAGGACTTCTATACCTGTTCACGTTATAAAATATTGCAGGACATTAAAAAAACACCATGTATAGCGGCCAAACAAATTTCTTTTGCAAAAACCTTCTTGTATCGCCGTAGTCGAGTAACACGCGGATAGAATCCAGAGCGTTTGTAGATTCATAGTTCGAATCACCTAACCGATAAATTAATGTTTTATCTGGCGCATGCAAGCAAAGCCGGGTGCAAAAGCTAACAATATTTATATATTTGAAATGTGCTAATTGAGCTCTTTCCAATGATGTATAACACATTATCATTACTTAATTTTAGTATTTTGGTTCGTGACTTTATGACCTCTAGAGGGCGCAATGTTAATTTTTTTGTGATGCCATATAGCCTATAACCAGCGGACGATTAAGACGATTCGATTGACACATCGTTTGTTAAATTATAATAAGTACTTTAAAAGTTATGAGGGAACAGATGAACATACATACATACATACATACATACATACCCACATACATACCGGTCAAAATCATAACCCTCCTTTTGCGTTGCCGTAGTCGGGTAATAAGTACAAATTCCAATGAAAATATTGACAGGTTATCGAGAGGCGTCATTAACCTGTGTCCGTTGCCGTTAACCTGGTTTCTTGCCATCATTCACCTTTAATGAGTGTCATCCACCTGTCCACCACATAATTTCAATGCCTTCTAAAAATAATCGAAAAATGTGTCATCTTCGATAAAAAGGGAACTTATTGTCCACCACGATGATTAAAATTTTGGATTCTGACCCACCTTCGATTCGATTCCCAATTTAACAACAAGTTTCTGTGAATAAGTCAACATTCAATCTTGCTGTCTATTCACCCTGGCAGTACCTAGTGGAACTCAGGTTTGGTGCAACATAGACACACGCTGTTTTGGTCATCCAACACGTCTTGATGAGCACTTGGAAGTGCAGTACCCAAGATAGAGCTGATGCTGAGCCCTCGCAGTACCTACTGGAACTCAGGTTTGATGCAACATACACACACGCTGTTTTGATCAGTCGACACGTCTTGATAAGGACTTGGGAGGGCAGTACCCAAGATAGAGCTGATGCTGAACCCTCGCAGTACCTAGTGGAACTCAGGTTTGGTGCAACATAGACGCATGCTGTTTTGGTCATTCGACACGTCTTGATGAGGACTTGGGAGAGCAGTCCCAAGATAGAGCTGATGCTGAACCCTCGCAGTACCTAGTGGAACTCAGGTTTGGTGCAACATAGACACACGCTGTTTTGGTCATTCGACACGTCTTGATGAGGACTTGGGAGAGCAGTACCCAAGATAGAACTGATGCTGAACCCTCGCAGCACCTACTGGAACTCAGGTTTGGTGCAACATAGACACACGCTGTTTTGGTCATCCAACACGTCTTGATGAACACTTGGAAAAGTGGTTACTAAGATAGAGCTGATGTTGAACCCTCGCAGTACCTAGTGGAACTCAGGTTTGGTGCAATATAGACACACGCTGTTTTGGTCATTCGACACGTCTTGATGAGCACTTGGGAAAGCAGTACCCAAGATAGAGCTGATGATGAACCCTCGCAGTACCTACTGGAACTCAGGTTTGATGTAACATAGACACATGCTGTTTTGGTCATTCGACACGTCTTGATGAGCACTTGGGAAAGCAGTACCCAAGATAGAGCTGATGATGAACCCTCGCAGTACCTAGTGGAACTCAGGTTTGGTGCAACATAGACACATGCTGTTTTGGTCATTCGACACGTCTTGATGAGCACTTGGGAGCGCAGTACCCAAGATAGAGCTGATGTTGAACCCTCGTAGTACCTAGTGGAACTCAGGTTTGGTGCAAGGTCAGGTCAGGTCAGGTCCGGGTTCAGGTTCAGATAAGAGCCGGGATCCAGGTCCCGGTCCGACTCCGGGTTTGAGTCTAGGTCCGGGTCCGAGTCACAGTCCGGGTCCGAGTCCGGGCCCGAGTCTGGGTCGGGTCCCAGCCCCAGTCCCAATCCAAGTCAAAATCTAAATCGCCAAACGTGTACCATGCATCGTTGAAGAGTTCTGTTCTGATCATCATCAGCAGTTCCACTTCATCAAATGCGACAGTTTTAAATGAAAATGTTTGATTTTCTGATGAAAATCCAAAAGTCACTATACGCATGCCTTTAAGATTTGAGGAGTTCCCTCGATTCCTCATGGATCCCATCATCAGAACTCGAGATTGACAAAAATGCAGCTTAAAAACTTATCTTGCTTAACAAACATAACGAAGAGGACAAATCGCCAAACGTGAACTATGCGTCGTTGAAGAGTTCCGTTCTGATCTTCATCAGCAGTTCCACTTCATCCAATGTCACTTTTGTGAATGTATATGCTTGATTTGTAAATAAAAACACAAAAATCACTATATGTATGCCTTTAAGATTTGAGGAGTTCCCTCGATTCTTCATAGATCCCATCATCAGAACTGGGTTTTGACAAGAACGGGACCAATCTGCATATACTTATACTTTTTACAAAGGGGTCCCTTTGTTTCCCATAAAGTTTTAAGTCATAATGTATTGTTTGTCATATTATCGTTAGTCATAAAACTGAAACCGTTAACTTTTCAGGATTTTCGTAAGGTTATGCTGTAGATAGGTTAGGTTAGGTTAGGTTTGTTTTATGGCAATCCTGAAAAGTTACGCGTTTCTGAGAAAAACTAATTATGACTAACGAAAATTCGGACAAACAATATATTATGACTTAAAACTATTTGGGAAACAATAGAGACCCTTTTACAAAACATTTTAATATATGTCTACTAAACTAAAAACCCTCATAAGGTACCTTTTCCCGTGGGACGTCACAAATCTAGTTTGAGTATATGTAACGTGGATTTTAAATAGTTATCGATCACCTGTCATATGGCAAGTGAATGACGCTTCATTCACCTGCCATTGCATCATTCACCTGACTTTTTTGGACAGGTTAACGAGGCTTAAGGCAAAAGTACAAAAATTTCAATAATATGCAGCTTTAGCAGACAGGATAGTTTTTATTCCTAAATTAACACACAAAAGCGATATAACCGCTATATAATTATATAGTTACGAGTATTAGTTGTGGTATCAGTGACATTAACCTGCCGCAAAATCTCATCCACCTGGCAGTTTTAGCCAGGTGGACGATATGCAGGTGATGGGGAAAATGGCAGTTATATCGCGAATACACAAAATGTATTAGCTTGATGAACTCCATACTTAGGCATATAAAACTAAACTATTGTTTACGTTACATATCTTGATAGTAATGCGATAGGTTACATAATTAGCAAGATATCGACTCCAGGATAAAGAGTACTTACCCATTACAAACTCCAATTTCCGATACTTTGTCGTTTGTGTTTTATTTGCGAAGCACAATAACCACGTCTTCGTCCTACCAGGTGATAGCTGATGAGTGACGGCTTCAGCTCGTGCGGAGTGAGACGGGAAAGGTGCGGTGGGGGTTATACAATCGTCGTGAACGTGACGGGCCAGGTGACTGTTAAGAATTGCCTTGGACAAACTTTGAAGCCGAATAACTTAAAATATAAGTATAATATTGTTATGCGATAGTAATACTTTAAAAGTTAAGGATATATGTTAATAAAATACGGTAATGCCGTTAAATTAATTTAATAATTTGTGTGGTTTTCATAGCTCGGAACATCAGTACCTCGCGTTGGGACACGGCAGGTTAACGGATAAACGTAGTTACAATATTTTTTATTTGTAATCAATATTTATTAAATCTTTTTCAAAGTATTAGGCCTCTATGTAAAAAGTCTCTCTAAATATGTATTAATTTTTTATATATAAAAATAGTACATAACGAAAAAAAAGTTCTAACATAAACCTATTTACAGGTGGCGGTGCCAACTTTTTGAGAAACGACCTTGTACTTATCAATCTTTTAAGTACTCTTTAAATCCGCAATAACGAACCCAATAAGATATTTTAAAAGTTGGTTTAATATATCGTATCTGCCTCTCAAAAACAACAAAGCAGTCAACAACATCGGGTAAGCTGGGTCCGGAACCGCGGAAGCAGCTGATGTCACCTCTTACCGTGCGCAAGCGCGCGCGACGCCATTGTGAGCCTGTCAAGTCCAAGAAAGCAACTAGTTAAGTAGTTATCATCTGTTTGACTCGGGCGCCGACATCTCACAAAATATCGTTGGTTAAAATGATTAGTCTTGCTTGATCATCATCCGAATCGCCAAACTCGGATCAACATTAGGTTCATTCCCTATGCTCACTAGGGTGTGAACTTGTGAAGGGTGTCCCTTATTTTACGATTTTCAGTAATTAGTAACCTCTAAATGCCCTCTAAATAATTTTCTATTACAACAAAAATTCTGAAATTAAATTTCAGATCTATCATCAAATTCATGAAACTGTACCTAACCCGTGTCGACTAAATGCTCGAGTTAAAACGGAGACCTTCGCTAACGCTTCGGTCAATTGCTTTATGTGAATGTGCCGCTTATGCGGTATGAATTGAAAAAATAAAAAAAAAACCGGGCAAGTGCGAGTCGGACTCGCGCACGAAGGGTTCCGTACCACAATGCAAAAAAAAAAACAAAAAAAAAGCAAAAAAAAACGGTCACGCATCCAAGTACTGACCCCTCCCGACGTTGCTTAACTTTGGTCAAAAATCACGTTTGTTGTATGGGAGCCCCACTTAAATCTTTATTTTATTCTGTTTTTAGTTTTTGTTGTTATAGCGGCAACAGAAATACATAATCTGTGAAAATTTCAACTGTCTAGCTATCACGGTTCGTGAGATACAGCCTGGTGACAGACGGACGGACGGACGGACGGACGGACGGACGGACAGCGAAGTCTTAGTAATAGGGTCCCGTTTTACCCTTTGGGTACGGAACCCTAAAAAAGATGCATTCGGTTCAGGAATTAGGTACCATCACGGTTCGCGATTGTTGCGCCATTTAGGGTCCTAGCTAAATTGGTTGTTCAATACTTACGCTATAGAATTTCCAATTTAGCAAGAACCCTAAATGGCATAACAATCCCGTGTGGTGACTGTACCCAGTGGCGTAGCTATCATGGGTGGCACCCGGGGCGGACCGCCCCCGCCAACCCCCTCCTAGCTACGCCGCTGACTGTACCTACCGCATGTCTTCTTGCGACCTTTTTCTCCAGACAATATGGTGTAAATGTCAGATTGCTAGCAATCAGAGCATTGTACTAGCATGTACTATTTAGTAACAATAGTTTGTAAGTTTGGTAACGGATGTCACGGTAGTTTTATTGTGGATTAAGGAAATGTACACAACTAAACGGAACAATGGGGGAATTTAACGTTGAGGTAATATAATGTAATATGCTCTTGATTTCAATGGCTAGTTGTTGAGGTAGTATGGAGTGTTTGGACTGATGGCCTAGCGGTGAGGCGGCTTTTAAACCATTGCTCAATTTTTTCTTTAAGCTTTCGTATGAAATGTTAGTTAATATTAATATTAATCAAGTTTGGGTTGATGATTATTAATCAGATGGCAGCGTCTTAGTTAAATTCTAGGTAGGTAGGTTGCCAATGACGAATTCAGGTAGTTTGATTTCACCTTAACATATAATATGTAGGTACCTTATCTATTACAGAGGTGACTCGATATGTTTTTAACATCACACTGCCACATTGGAGAAAATATAACAGACAGGCGTAACTGAACTTATAACCTTAAATTCTTTCATAACATACGTACCTAGTCGTTACCTATTACTCTTTGTAGATAGGTACTATTATCTATTGAAAATGAAATAAAACCTGCTTATAGAAAAAATACAGGGGGCCGATTTTTGAATTTCGATCGCTCGATTTCGTCACTTGAAAATCGGTGGAAAACGGCGAAATGCAAATTTTTGAAATAAAAGCGATCGAAATTTGGAATTTAGTGGTATTGACCACTCGATTGCAATTCTATTAGTTGAATTTAAACGCTTAGTAGTGTAGATATATTTTAACGAAATACACGAAATCGAGTGGTCGAATTTCAAAAATTGGCCCCCAGTTCTTCAAAAGGAGGTAACTGACAGTAACATCGATAATTGTATATTGTTTTGTTCTCCAACTGATAATGCAGGGTAATGACATATTGTTTAACATTTCTGCGAAACTTCTAACAAACACGCAAAGCATTGGTCAAGAGAATCAAGAGAAAATTCAAGACAGACTAGAAAAAGTAATTGCGAATAGTGCGTTGATTTAGCGCACAAGTGCGTGTTACTTTGACAGTTGCAGATTGAGTAATTACACGAATTCGACTGTAATCGCTGATCAGGATCAATTAATGTAGAATGCCGACATTAGTTAAATACGAGTACCTACTAGGAACTTTGTACGAAATATCATTTGATATTTACCAATCGATTTTCGTACCAGACGGTTAAGAGTTGGCAGAGGACCGGACGAGTTGGAGATTGCTCCACCGACAAGAGCACAGCTCTTAAATATATAGGTAAAGAAGAAGGAGACGAGAATGGATTTTCGGTTAAAGAAAATTTCATAAGGAAACCGGACTCTATAAGCCTTCCTTTCCCTTCTAGGTTGGATGGTCAAATGGCAGTCGCTTTCGTAAAACTAATGCCTGTTCCAATGTTGTGCTTGTGTTTCGGAGCACCCCAAGTGAACCGTGACAACGATACGAACACGAATTCTGGCCAATCGTGCAGTCTAACGCATCTAGTTGCGACCAATATCGCGCGTAATGCGAACTCGTCAACCAATTGCGCGCGTGATGCGTACTCATCATCATCAACCAATCGCGTTGTAGCGGTGTCACGCTACGTCTTACGTAGGCGAACAACGCGCGAACGCGGCGCGGCGCGGCGCGGCGAAAGCGGCCGCCGCCGCGCCGCGCCGCGCCGCGCCGCCTGACATTCGCGTGCAAATCGCGCCGCACCGCGTTCGCAACGAGATCGCTTACGTAGGACACTTCTATGGGCATCAAAGGATTGATTTCGCCGCGCCGCGCCGCGCCGCGTTCGCGCGTTGTTCGCCTACGTAAGACGTAGCGTCACACCGCTGTACTGCGCTACCGCGAAAACCGAAATTCGCAAAATGCGGGGATCTTTCTCTTTTACTCCAATGAAGGCGTAATTAGAGTGACAGAGAAAAATCCCCGCAATTTGCGAACTTCGATTTTCGCGGTTATAGCCCTGGCCCCTGTCATGCCGCATTATTATTGCCCGTAAAGCCAGTCCCCTGAGTCCCCAGATATATTATGTACATACGAGTATGTCAATGACAATTTTGGCATATTTCTCATCCCAAACACGCGTCGCCAACTGAATCCCAGCGCGCGCGGGCGCAGCGACCGTGGCACGTTTCACTCCAGCTATTCGCCGAGAAAACTGCGAGCCGCATTTTTATGCCTCCACCACGCTCCAGCACACCCGACACGCCACCTAAAAACCAACCTTCTGCCGGTGAAATTAAAAGTGATTTTAGAACGGACATGGGAGAGGTACGTTGGGAATCTCATGCAAACTCCAGTTAGAATCATTATGTAGACGAGATTATTAATTTATTGATGACATTATATAGTGTATGCCGATGAAGATAGAAAATTAATGGCCCATACTTTGCATGATAGCATACATTTATAATAGCACCCACACTTTTTACTTTTATTATTGTATCACTTATCTAGAGTATTTTATAATTTGTTTGTTTTATGAGTAACTGGTATTTATGTAAACTAGACTCAATATCTAATCTAATTATTAATTGAAATAATTTACATATTAATACACAGTACAGAGCTTAAATCTAGACAGAGATCCCTGCATAGCTGTATTCACAGTTTGCCTGCAGGTAAGAGTCTCTACTTAAGTACCTACATACACATATATTTTTAAGTACGTATATCTATCTATCTAATATCTTTAAACGAGCAATTATTGTATATATATTTATTTATATATCTAATTCAGGGATCTCGGAAATGGCTCTAACGATTTTGATGAAATTTGCTATATGAGACGTTCCACGGCAATAGGTACCTTATGGCGGCTGGCGCTTACGTCGCATAGCGCCGCAATAATATTGGAGCGACGTTAATAATAGCGTAAGCGCCAACCGCCATAAGGTACCTTTACCCGTGGGATGTCACATATGGGGGTTTACGGGGGAGGGGGTTTCGGGGGCGAAAAATCGATCTAGCTAGGTCGTACCTCTGGTAAAAGTTTTGAGTTTTTATATGTTTTCCCAGCAAAGCTCGGTCTTCTAGATATTTATTATTAAATCACACTAAACGGGTCTACCGCGATATAATTTCATTGTTTTTGCCTTTAATTCCGACGTTTCAGCTGAGTTGCACCAGCTAATAGCAGCAGTTAGTTAGCAGTTAGTTGTTGCGTTTGTGTAATTAAATATGTGTACAAAACGCGGAGGTTAAAAGTTTTATTATTAAATCTAACCACATAATCATCCTACGCAAGAGGTAGGTAGGTAGGTGTAGGTAGTAAGGTATAGTTTAAAATTTCACTTTTGGCGGAGGCCGATAATGAGGGTGCTCGAGTCACCTAGAAAGGAACCGCACCGAGAAATGCGGCGGAAAACGAACGATTGCTATTTGTGACGTTATCTATGAAAAGGGACCTTATTGTGGCTGGCGCTTACGCCGTTATTAACGGTGCTCCGATATAAATACAATGGCGCGCGACGCTGTGCGGCGTGCGCCATCGACAATAAGGTCCCTTTTCATAGATAATGCCCCATTTTATGCCCATCAGTTCCGCCAACGGCGGGCCCTATTTCCTAAATCGTATCTGGAGGCCTAACTAACATCACAATCGTACAGTCGCCATCAGATATATCGGAGCGGCCGAGGTGCTCAAAATATGTGGTCACGCCGCACATTAGTGGAAAACTGGGGCAGTTTTTTCTTGTCAATAGAGACGTGTCCAGATATTTGTGAGCACCCTGGCCGCTCCGATATAACTGATGGCGACTGTACATCGACAAAAGTCAAAAGAAAAGTTTAAAAAAAATATGTCGAGATGACCATGCTACTAAAAGTCACGCATTATTTAAGACTATTACCATGCATTATTTAAGTTTCGATTAGCGTTTTCTATCAAAAATTGTCATCTTTGATAGGCCCAGAAAAATAGCAGATTACTCGATGCTGCACGTTCGACGTGTTGCCTCTCTGTCGCACTAGTAAATTTTAATGTAAGTGTGACAGGGAGGCAACACGTAGGCAATTCACGGTAGGCACTCAGCATCGGGTTATCTGTCTTTTGGAATACGAATGTCCAAATGTTATAAGAGGCATTTTCGAGAAGCCATTGCACTAACATTGGTGACGTTCACAACCAAAAGGTATCACACTGTCGGATGTCGATAAGGTTAATTTCAAATTGTAGCTGTATGGAAATAGCGCCTTATTGACAACCCATAATAAAGTACCTACCGTTTTGGTTGAAAATGGCACATTTGTCGTTTAGGGCATTTTTTTTTTGCATAAGCAAACATATTTTAGTCAAATTTCAACCCGAAAGTTAAACACCCAAAACCCGAATTACCCAAACCGTACTAAGTAGGTATGTATACCAAACGTTAGTCTGGAAACCCAAATTGTCAGTAGGAAAGGAGTAAAATTCAAATTTTGTACGGAAGATCGACCGCCTAAATTATTCAAAATCTGATTATTTCTGGTGACAAAATTGGGTTGGGTTGGGTTGCATATAATCACACACAAGTGAGATTTGCTGGTCTAGAATGGCGTGCCGGCCGCAGTCCGAGCGAGTAAAAGTGAGAATTAGTGCCGATAAAACGGTCTTCGGTTGGAAATCCTCTGTAATTGGCTAGCGCTGCCGACGACTGCTTCATAATTATCCACACGACAAGAATCTTCAGCATATACTGTTAACTGGAAAGAAAAGTGCCTAACCATCCTGCATGGCTTAATCTTTAACAATAATCTATAATTATGATTTGCATTACTCAACATCAACAATGTTAAAAGTGAAAAATAGCGTAAACAATATTCAGATGCCGCCATAAATATGGACTACTATTTATGATGTTGTTGCAATCTTATAAATATCCGATTAATTTAGATTTCCATTTTGTCTTTATATATTATAATACAATCGGTATAGAAATAAAACGCGCCTCCACAGTTTAACCAGAGCGTGAACTCTCTACAAAGAGTAAATGTAAATAGTGGCAGTTTACACACCACGCCTTCGTCACAATAGCGGACCACATAGTTTTATTAAACGATTCCTACAAAATATCCAATCGCACCAAAAATATTTGGTGTAAATATTATATTTAATTTGCGCTGGAAAATATTCCGGAACCGACCTCTACAAATTCACTAGAGCCGAACCAAACTAACCCTGCATTACATTTACAATAACAAACTGTGTAGGCCAAACAAATTAATTAATTCCCAGCAAGCTGGAAATCGTTCGCCAAGATGACAATTGTATATCGAGATTATCGAGAAACGCCAAATGAAAAGAAGAAATGTATCGAAATGACACGTGACTATTTCCATACATTGTTAAGGTTTCGATTAGCGTTTTCTATCTTCTTCTTCCATCCCTTTTCCCATTATTTGGGGTCGGGCCTCCTCACATATTTGTGTCAAGACTTTCTATCTTGGGTTGTCGATTCTGATATATGGGCTTGCTTGAGGTCTCCTTTTATTTTAGACCACCAGGTCGAGGGCGTTTTCTATATCAATATGATTGTCATTGGCGTTACCCGCATTGGCGTTTTCTATATCATCATCGCTAGCGTCATCTTGGCTATAGGCTCTAGCTCGGCTTTATCTTATCCTTCATTCATGGAAATGGGGCCTATGAGACAAACGCAGCCCATTACACGATTGCTATCAGACACCGTCACGACACTAAACAATAGCTTTATATAACTGCGGGTAACGTACGCGTGCCATAGTTATATACGGTTGTGGTGCAATAGGCTAATTGCCTTACTTTACTTTACTTCCACATGGGATACTATCGTAAGATATGGCACTGAGTTTGTAATTATTGTGTTATAAAATAAGTATTTGAAGCAAATGAAGATTGTAGTTTGTATAGCGCGAATCTACAGTTACAATGTTAATTCGGATTAATTAAATCACCTTGTTTGAGGATCCTATGGCAGAATGTGCGAAGAAAGGGGCATATTTTCGAAACAACCAGACTTAAATGAAGTACTCAGTACTCAATAACGTTGATATACATTACTGTTTCTTCTTTTGTGTGTGCCCTGTGTGCTCTTCACCAACATCAATAAAAAGTAGGTAGGTACCTATATGTCGAAGTCTAGGTAACTAAAAAAATCTTTAAAATATGATTTGTGAAAGCTGCGAAAAGACCTATCTTAACAAAAACCAATTAAATGAATTAGTTCTCAAAATATTCGTCGTCCTCAAATCAAACGTTCTTTATTCTTTCTGGCTTCTCGTGGGGGACTGCGTGTAGCTACTACCTGCCGAATAATTTGCTCAGTTTGTTTTTATGTACGAAATACGAGTGCAAACTCTCCTTCAATTACACCTAATTTCTGACATTGACAATTTCACGGCTACTCGTCACTAATCCGCGTCGCAAAAACGGATTATAAAAATAAACATCTCGTTCGTCAACCCCGCGTCTCACAGCACAATCGATTGCTCACTTTCGTTCGAAAAACCTAACTAACCATAGACGGGCTTGGGAAGATGTCATTGTCTATGTTTTGCATTAAGTAAAAGTGCCATTGCATTGTGTAAGGGCGCGGACCATGTGAATGGTTGACATCGGATTTGCGTAATTTCTGGCTATTGTGGCAATTGTCAATTGCTTCCTTGTGTAAGAAGTCCCATATAGTCGGGTGTAGGTATAATAATATATGTGGGCCCATAAGTAGTCCACGTTCGCTCAACATATGTGTACCTGTACTATTTTGTAACTTATGGTTATGACAACACAGTGGAGTTTATTACAATCGCTAAATGAAATAGAAATTAGACTCAACCGAGCTTTGCTTTTTAATGTTATTAACATTCAATGGTCTTGTAAAACTTTTAGGTCTCTTTGTCCTAATAGTTCATTAAAACATTTGATTAAAATTGTTAAATTAAAATACAAAAAAAACTTCTCTCCAACATGAAATGACTTCTACTTGAGACGTCCGCTCGTTGAACTCTTTTCTTAGCAAAATGGTGTTTTTTCCTTAAACTTTCTCACTCGGAGAAGGAAACACGTTGCTAACACTGCAAACTGCAAAGTTACTAACACGTGATTTTATTTTAATGTTTGTCACAAGCAGGTAAAAGTATCAGGTACTAGTTACGACTAAGCTTACGAGTACCAAACGGGTCTCTATTGTTTCCCATAAAGTTTAAAGTCATAATGTATTAATTGTCCGCATTTTCGTTAGACATAATTTGGTCTTTCTCGGAAACGCGTAACTTTTCAGGATTGCCATAAAACAAACCTAACCTATCTATAGGATATCCTTACGAAAATCCTGAAAAGTTAACGGTTTCAAAATTATGACTAATGATAATCTGACAATCATTACCTACATTATGATTTTCAATAATTATGTCAAACAAAGGCATTCGGTATCATACACATTTTAAACTACTTCTTTGTACCAATTGTCAAAAAAGTTAATTCTGCTTGGTTCTTGTTACGACATCGTCGGAAATTGATATTATTCAGAAATCCGTTAAATACTGAGTTATATTATACAGCAGGTGTATTTCTAACGATCATCTTAACATTGATGACAACGAATATCAACTTTAACCCGTCCTCATAAAGTTGATATTTCGGTCCGTTGATTTACTAATCATTTCTATAAACATACATTATCTTGTCACGTTAGTGTCAATGTTCGCGAGGCGCCCCACGTCGCTCAAAAACTGTTATGTCATTATTGACCACCGCACTCGACCTGATTAGAGCTATAGTACAGTCATTATATCCAAAAAACCGACCCTACCCGTGAATAATTAGTTCTTGGATTTTTTTTTCGTAGGTCCCTCGGGGGGGTCACTGGGAGTGTAAATTCAAAAAGTAGGCTTAATCAGGCTCCTGCGTATATTCGAAAAATGGTTTTTTTCCAAAGAAACGGTTTTTCTTCAATAACTCGGCCATTTTTGATTTTACAGTAAAACCGTAAGGACAAAAACTGTAGGAAATTTGATTCTCTACAAGTTAGTCCAGTCATTATATCCAAAAAACCGACCTTTCCCATGAATAATCAGTTCTTGGATTTTTTTTTCGTACGTCCCTCGGGGAAATCACTGGGAGTGTAAATTCAAAAAGTAGACTGAATCAGGGTCCTGTGTATATTCTAAAAACGGTTTTTCTTGAATAACTCGGTCATTTTTGATTTCACAGTAAAACCGCGAGGACAAAAATTGTTCAGAATTTGATTCTCTACAACTTCGTTTCCCTTCATTTATGCCGTAAAGCGTGGAACATAGGAGATAATGATAATATTTTGAATTTGTCGCGTTTTTCAGGTTTAATTTCTAAAATATCGATTTTGGGGGAAAGAAGTTGGGAACCAAAATTGTTCAGAATTTGATTCTCTACAAGTTTAGTCCTCTTCATTTATGTCGTAAAGTTGAAAATAAACGAGATGTTGAAAATATTTTGAATTTGTCGCTTTTTTTAAATTTTATTTCCAAACTATCGATCCTAGAAGAAAAATGGTGAGGACCAAACTTGTAGAGAATCAAATTTTCTAAAATTTTTGGTCCTCGCGGTTTTACTGTAAAATCAAAAATGACCGAGTTATTCAAGAAAAACCGTTTTTGGAATATACACAGGACCCTGATTCAGTCTACTTTTTGAATTTACACTCCCAGTGATTCCCCCGAGGGACGTACAAAAAAAAAATCCAAGAACTGATTATTCACGGGAAGGGTCGGTTTTTTTGATATAATGACTGGACTAACTTGTAGAGAATCAAATTTCCTACAGTTTTTGTCCTTACGGTTTTACTTTAAAATCAAAAATGGCCGAGTTATTGAAGAAAAACCGTTTTTTTTGGAAAAAAACCATTTTTTGAATATACGCAGGAGCCTGATTAAGCCTACTTTTTGAATTTACACTCCCAGTGACCCCCCCGAGGGACCTACGAAAAAAAAATCCAAGAACTAATTATTCACGGGTCAAAATCTATAATGACTGTACTACTAATAAATCACTTATGACGCTTTTCACTTTCGTTTTATGTCACAGGTCATTCGTCGTATAACTAAGCACCCAGAAGAAACCAGGCCTTGTGGACAACATGCCAATCGCTAACGCCTCGTAGCCAACGAAAGGCAACTGTCACTGTCACACTAATATAGAAGAGTGATAGAGAGACACAAAGCGATTCGTAGGCTAAGAGCAAGCGATTGACACCTTGGCTAGGCCGCCTGATTAGAGCTAATAAATCATATGTGACGCTTTTCACTTTCGTTTGGTGTCACAGGTCATTTATCGTAAGCACCCAGAAAATGCCAGATAACTCATAGAGGCAGGTGAAACGCTACGTATTTACTTTGAATATATAGATTTTAAGACGCATTGTAAATTTTGGCGGCAGTTATCTTGTAACTTTACGCACATTGCAATAAGTTATACCCTTTACAACAGTGAAATTAAGTTATGTTTAGTATGTTTGCACCAAGCGAGCAAACTACCAGGCGTCATTAAAAGCCTATACTAAAAGGAAAAAACAGTAACTAGTGTACTTAACACAATCAAAAAATGACAATTGTATCGAAACATAATTTTATCTAATCTGTCACACCCTTACTATTTTATGTGTTCAAAACGAGATTTAAAATATTATAATGTCACTTTCAATTTCTGCTCTAGAAATGGCAAATGATACAATATTTTCATCCATTGACCGTCGTACGCGCCACCCAATTGGATCACGTATGACGCATGGTTTCACTTTCCTTGCGTCACGGATCATTCATTGCCATGCGGCGCCCGTGACCCTCGCTTTCCTCGGACGTGACCACTTTCTTTTGTTTTTGATCCTTGATTGATGTGCACTGCGTTCCTTCGAGACGGGAATCGATTGAAATGCGGTTCCGGAAAATGCATGCAGGACAGGCTAATAAAGAATAGATGGATATGATTCATATGATAGAGATGTCCCTAGGGTTCCGAATGTTCACAACACACGGAAACAATAGGAACTTTAGGGATATTTATGAAATAACTACCATCTTAATTGTTAATCCGTTATCCGTGGGATAGGATTTCAGTTTTAGTGTTATTGATTACTCCAACGAATCATGCGATCTCAAAACTACACTACATTTTTTTTTTTTATATTATGAATGGGCTTACTCATGGCCACAGACTAGCCGAGGCGTAGACGTGGCCTACGATGGAGCGAGCTCGCCCAGAAGGTGCCTGTTCACTCTTGATTTGAAGGTTGCCGGGTTATAAGAACACGGAAATATAGACGCCGGCAGGGAATTCCATTCCTTGGCAGTTCGCATAAGGAAAGTAGAAGCAAAGCGCTTCGTGCGAATTGGTGGAATATCTACCATGTAAGGATGGAAACCGGCCGTGCGTCTAAAAGTCCGATGGTAGAATGGGGACGGTGGTATAAGCTCGTGTAGCTCTTGGGCACACTCCCCGAAGTGCAGCCTGTAGAATACCGACAGGCTGGCGACTTTCCGCCGATGGGCCAAAGACTGAAGCTTAGCCGTTAGCTTCTTGTCGCCAATCATCCTCCTGGCTCTGCGCTCCACTGAGTCCAAAGCGGCGAGTTGGTATTTAGCTGAGCCATCCCACAGGTGGCTGCAATACTCCATACACGACCGGACTTGAGCTTTGTAAAGTGTTAGAAGCTGTCCAGGTGTGAAGTATCGCTTCACCTTATTTAGGACGCCCAGCTTTCTGGCCGCAGTTTGAGCTTTAGACTCAATGAAGCTGCCGAAGCTGAGGACTGAACTCAGCTCCATGCCGAGGAGTTCCAGACTGTCGGCAATAGGTACAGATGCACCCCGGAAAGAAGGAGTCAGGTCGAATGGACTCCGTTTTGCGGAAAATAGACACGTCTGCGTTTTGGAGGCATTGAACGTGACCAGATTGTCATCACCCCACTGGGAAACGAGACTAAGGGTCAACATTTATAGCAAGCGTGCCGGGAACTCTGAAAAAAAAAACTTAATATATATATATGTGATGTGGTAGAAATTAAAGTTTAAACCCAATGCCTAGCACCCAAGTGAAGACATTTATCGGATTACTTACTTATCTTTTAATTTCAATTTTCACGGTACTCTGCCAGTTCGGGTACTGTGTGTAGATATACACCGTGTGTGCTTGCTGACTCACTGTCAACTTTAAAAGCAGTTAATCCATGGTTAAGCTGGATTGACGTTTATGACCGTCAGGTGTCTAAATGAACGAAAGTGGTCGTGACATTGCAAACTTATTTTGAATGGGTTCCTACGTGGAAAATTGTAATGATGACTTGGTAAGTAAATTTATTATTAAGCTTAAGATATGTATGTAAGTGAATTAAGTGACTTGCAGCAAGCATTTCAGAAGAGCCAATTTCAGTTAAAATCTTCTCACAATTCAGCTGAAATTATCAATTAGATTAAATATCGTTTATATTCTACGGATTGCACCAATAATTATACATTCTACATACCTACATGTAAAACTATAAAGACATTTTAAAGGAAAATAGAACCAGGTAACAACAGGCGGTCTTATTGCTAAATAGCTTCGCTTTATTGGTTCATGTGTGTATATCAAGGATAATTTGAATTTAAAAAAATGTCCGGATGTTCGCATAGTAATTAACCATAAGACAGTCTGATGCTGTGTGCCTCGATTCTCTCGATTTGTATTTTTTTTTATGCATGTAAAATTATTGTATTGTAGTTATTTTGCCACAAATCCTTTAGCGCAAATTTGCTGTTATGAAAATGAACTAATAAATCTAAATTATAATGGAGCGTGATATCGGTGTGACCGGTTTATAAGCAACGGTGCCGTGGGCAATGGGAGTGGCCGATTCGTCTCATCGGACACCGGTACTCGCGCTCTATTTCTTCACGCAACTTTGCTTATAAGGGCTTCCAGTAGAGCCCAGCGAATATTAGTTTAGTGATAAAGATAGACTAAGCTTTCAATACATTTTTGGTTTCCAAAAACAGTCCAATGGACTGACACTTATCTGACCAATATCTCTGAAAGTTTTCCCTTCTCCATAAATATACTATCTGCAGCTTTGAACATCAGAACACCCAACCAATAACCTGTGGTGACACTATTAACGTGTTACATTACATTAGATATACAAAGCCATACAAAGCCCTATAACCGTCGTTAAATTTCACAATGACGCACATTATAGGCCAAGCAATAAGAAGTTATAGAGGGAAATGCTAAGAACACAATTTTTGACTACGTAACTTTGTTTGGACTAGTTAGGAGGTGAACATATCAAAAGTCCCCGGCCGTAGCCCCGGTGCTGGGGGGTAGAGGGGGGAAAGAAGGTCTCATTTTTCGGTTTTTCACTTATATCTTGGAAATTTTGCGTCTTAGCGACATGACTACTAAGACAAACCAAAAGCTGATAAAATTTGTTACAAGTTTTATTCAGTCAAGTTTTTCGATATCTTGAATAGTTTTTGAGATATCCGCTCTTGAAAGTTTATTTAGGGCTTTCAATTTTATCTTGATATCTACATTAGTGACGCTGCTAGACCGTGTTTGGTATCATTTTCGTATAAATCGGGGGTGCTGAATTCAGTTTTGGTATCACATTGACACCATTCCTAAGAAAAAACATATAAACTTTAAACAATACCTTTTTTTTTTAAATTCCTCTTCACGCTTAAACCGCTCAACCGATTTAATTGTAATTTGGTATACAGATATTTAGAGTCCCAAGACAGGACATAAGATACTTTTTATCTCAATAATCATCCTTTAAAGTTGTGAAATGGAGTATGGGGGGAATTCAACTTCGTCGACGAAACTGAATTCCTGAGGTTAATACTGCTCAAGGTAAGGTTTGAAGTCATGTTTGGTATCACTTTCATCTAAATCACAGATGTATTCCGTCCTAAATTTCATCTAAACCGGTTCAGCGGTTATTGACTCCCCATACAAACTTCCACCCACTTTTCACACCCTCAAAAGATGCTTTTGGTTATAAAAACTATCCTATGTCGTGTGTCGAGATTTAAACTATTTCTATACCAAATTTCAACGAAATTGGTTCAGCGGTTTAAGCGTGAAGAGGGATTTTAAAAAATATTTATTTTTAAATTTTGGTTTTACTTAGGAATGGTGTCAATGTTATACCATAAATGAATTCAGCACCCCCGATTTATACGAAAATGATACCAAACATGGCCTAACAGCTTCACTGACGTAGATATCAAGATAAAATTAAAATCCCTAAATAAACTTTCAAGAGCGGGTATCTCAAAAACTATTCATGATATCGAAAAACTTGACAGGATAAGACTTGTAACTAATTTTATCAGCTTTCGGTTTGTCTTAGTAGTCATGTCGCTAAGACGCAAAGTTTCCAAGATATGAATGAAAAACCGAAAAATTCGACCTTCTTACCCCCCTCTACCCCCCAGCAGCGGGGCTACAGCCGGGGACTTTTGATATGTTCACCTCCTAACTAGTCCCAACAAAGTTACGGAGTCAAAAATTGTGTTCCTAGCATTTCCCTCTACAACGTTTTTTGAGCATTCATTTCTTGACCTAATTACGGTTTCGTCGCCGTAACTCCCGTCATAAATTGCGTCACATGTTGACAGTTGTATCTTTATTGGGCGTCAACTACCGCTATGCTATTTAAGGGCTGTCTTATACTATTAAAAAATGTAACACGTTCCTGTAGTGAAAGTGATAATGTGTGTAAAAGCAGACACCAGAAATATTAACGTTACTTTTAATGTGTAATTTAAATGTACACGGCAGTGTGTCAGGCCAAGCTCAAAGAAAAGCTAATGAAAATTTTATGACGTTAGAGTTAGACTTCCTTAGATCGGAATCGATCAGGCCGCGTAGCAAAGATGCCAATTGCTTACGCTTCGTAGCGATCGAAACGCAACAGTCACTGTCGCACTAATATGAAAGAGTGATAGAGAGACACAAAGCGTTTTGTTATCGTAGCGATAGCGATTGTCACCTTGGCTAGGCCGGCAGATTGGAACGCTTGCATTGATTTGAGTGGAATGATGTTTCCGTGAACCTATTTAATTGGCCTGTTACACTTGTGACAATACCTAGTCTTAATTAATAAATAGCTCGCGTGTTAATGATGCAGACAGAGAGTGCAATTGAGGAGTTTCTTACACTACGATAAAAGTCAACGTATATAACGTTGTTCTGCGTTTACGGTGTATGGCTTGCAGATCTAAATATACGGTACACCTATCCTGTGATATATATATCTTGTGTGTTTAAAACTACAATATAACACTTTTTTAAACTCTCGCGTTTTGTACACTTATTTAACACGCCGTTTCAGCTGTTGCAACTTAGCTGAAAACAATGAAATTATAGCGCGGTAGACCCGTCTGTGTAATTAAATATGAATACCTACAATGTTTCTCTGATCCACGGTCGTAACTATCAACCACAAAACATGTCTTGATTTACATATCTATTACATTTATAAAATGTCTGCATACCATCAGCTGTTTAAGGGTTCACATTACTCAGACCTTCAGTGAAAGTGTAACGAAAAAGGCGCTTCGGCAATTAACTCTGATTAACATCGAACAATACACGACTGTTGGCAAAACAGTCTCGGCTTACTGCACGTCATAGGAAGATATGTCGTTAGTTCACCGATGTGGAGATGAACAGTTCGACGTCAAAGATATGTTTACATTTGACGCCTTATTACAAAGGAGTAAGGTGCAAAAGTGTAAACATATCTTTAATGGCGATTGCACAATGGGCAGGCATTCTGTACTACTTGGTTTATTCAAATTTTTACGTGGTGATGAAGATTTTATCAACAAATGGTGTTTAAGATATAATCAGATTGTTTGTATGATATTTTTGTTATGCGACTGGCTAGAACGGATGGTACTTTCTGAGTGTATGTATATCTGTGTTTGTATGTCTTAGCATTTGTTTCATGGGATGCTTAACAATCAAGTTATTTTTATACTTTCGAGGGGAATGAAAACTGATCACGTTTTATGGAAATGGGATCCGATGTCAATTGTTTGAGTATAGGAAAATCTAAGTTAACCAGTGTTGCCAACTCGGATTTTGAAAAAATGCTAGACTAAAGTCTAGATAATGCCAAAATAAAGCCAAAGATTTTTGAAATATGCTTAAATGCTAAAATATCACTTGAAAATGTGGTGCCAAACCGAGTGAAAATATGCCAGATCTGGCATCATTTATGCCAAGTTGGCAACACTGAAGTTAACACCAATAGTCAGTAGGTAGAGTCTGTGCGGAAAGAGAAGAGTCATAAAATGTATGGGTTCCCTTATATTCCACGACTCTTCTCTTTTCACGCAGACTCTGTCATGGCCCCGGTGTCTAGAAGATTTTTTCAGACATTTAACTATATATGTAATTAGTTATATGCTAGCTCTAGACCTCTGAGATTCTAGCTAGATATCTAATGCAGTAAATCAATAAGAAAATGTGTTATAATTCACTCACAAGTCTTGCAACTGTTCTCAACTCATCCAAACGTAAACGACCCACCTTTGCCGGAGGGCTACCCATAGCAGTAGAAAGCGGCTACGTCTAAATACGTATCTATTTCTATGTATCCCTATTTCCGAACGAAAGTGCCGGAGAAACGAAAACATTGGCTGATTCTAGTAATTGTGGTAAGGCCGCGTTCACGTGTGGAAGGTTTAGATTGAGGCGAAATTTAAGTTACTTTAACTCTGCTGCTCAAAACAATCTTAAGTATAAGTTATGTCATGTCCCATAGATAAAGGCTCCTTCTAAATACGCAGATTAAAAAAAAAAAAAAAAGTATAAGTTAAGGACTTTGCTGGTGAACAACAGTAAATACGATAATTCCAGGGGGTAGTTAAAACAAAAAATAAAAGAGCGATGGTGGCCTAGCGGTAAGAACGTGCGACTTTCAATCCAGAGGGGTTGGAAGGTCAGATGGCAGTCGCTTTCGTAAAAACTAGTGCCAGGATCCCATGAGCCGTGGCAAAAGGCCGGGATAACGCGAGCAAGATGACTTATAACAAAAAATACGTAAAGCAAGCATCAAACGTAGCGGATCAGTTTTATACTCTGTATCTGTACTTATATAAAAGTAAACAAAATCTATCCTCAATGACTCCTTAAGCCATTGACAGTAGAGGAAAACATTACATGATCAAATAATGTAGGTTAAAGTCAGGTCGTTCAGTGACTGATCCAGGCGGTTTTATATGTGGTTGGTTAACCAATAAATGTTATACCTAACTACCCGAAAATGTACAAATTGTTAGTTTACTTTTATTTAAATACCTAAAGATACAGAGTATAACATTGGACGGTATTGGATACACGGGCGAAGTCGCAGGTAGAGGCTAGTACGAGTAGATAATAACCATGAGTGTATAAGTGCATAAATATGGTCAGACGACTGTGAAAAGCTATAATTAGTTAATTAAAGATTTTCATCGTCTCGTCTCTGCTACATGAAGCAGGCGTGGTTAGTGTCATTTTCTTGTAGTCTGTTACGTCAACAACTGTCAATCTATGTCAACATCTGGCAAACTCTGAGGCCTGCTACCTATATGTTTAAAAAATATTTAACAAACGTATTTTTTGCTAGTGAATTTTATTATAACATATAACTGTCAGATTATCATATTATTCAGTATTCAGGCATTTCTTTTTCATCTCCATTTACTCGTACAAGTATTTTAAATTATATTCGAGTTTTGCACTCTATAGAAATTAAAGAAAGTTCCAAAATTCAAAAGAGTAGAGTCCAAATGTATGGGGCCCAATACATTCCACGACTCTTCTATTTCCGCACACTCACCGCACAGACTCTACAAATGACAAATGAGGCTAAGGTACACTGTCAGCAGCAGAATTTGCCAAGCGGGGCAGGTCCATAATGATCTACACATGCTGTTAGTCTTTTGATAATGATAATAAATAATAAAGTTGTGTTCAGTTCATTTTGAACATCTTGCTTGCTAATTTACGTGTCCTGCTGGCAGTATATACTTATCTGCTAAGGTACCTTTATTTAATAACACTACTATTTTATGTGGCCGCATTTAATATATAAAAATGTACGTTATTAACGCATACCTACGAATAAACCTACTTTATACATAAATACCTTTCGCAGAAGCATAGAAATCAGATCGTTTACCCGTACCGCTCTATTCAGATTAGCCTGTAATGTTTTAAGTTTCATGTACAGTGCATTTAGCTGTAAATGAAGAATATGTAATGATGCGTGTCTAATGAAGTAGTCGGTTTCTTTGCTCTCGTTTAGAAATACACTGTTTGGATTGGATTTATTTTACACGTCCGTCTAAATAAATTAGTATACCTAACATGTGTTTTGTATATGATATATTGTAAGAATATCCCGTGTTATTCTAAGTGTCATTAAAACTATCTGTTAAAAATAAACTTAGGTACTTTTAATATTTTATGGCCCAAATAAAAAGAAATAGAAACATTTAGAGTACGGTTTAAAATACATAGTAAGCGTTTTATCTGTTTTATAGAGATACGAGATATAAAACTAGAATCTTTTTGGAGGAAACTTTATAGTCGTGGAATAGGTACTAAAACTAATTTGTATATGTGAATATGTTCAATTTACCTACCATATATTGAATATACGAGTATTTACATTATTTACTCATAAACTATATATAAGTACCTACTACTGAAAAATATTAAATAAAGAAAACTTTGTGTAGGAACACTTCTCATTGAATTGTTAATTTAAACACTTCATCATATTAAATAGGTACCTAACCGTGTTATTAGTGTTATCACTTTTAAGTTTAGTTTCTTTTGGCACGGAAATCGTGTATTTGATTTCATAATTAATACATATATAGTAACAGCACCAGTCATGGGACATTTAAGAGGAAATTTGGAGTATTTATGATATTTCCCTTATAAATGTAAATGGTCTACCGCCTAGCGTGTTAAAAGATGAAAGTCCTATCCGTCTTTCATGTTTTTGGCACGTTGTATTAAAGATACTGCAAGGAGTTTCCACTTACTTAACAAATTAAAACTATGTTTTTTTTTCCAGTCATGGACACCAAAGCACCAGTAATGGGCCCCCGGTAATGGACGTGGATCCAGTAATGGGCCCCCTATAATGGACATTGCTCTATTAGTATAAAATATTGAAATGGGGAATAAGTTATGGCAAAAAAAAACATTTTTTGGTACAGGCTTTTATTGCTGAATGTATTTTTCTTTCCACAGCCAATTATTATTGTCTTAAATCCATCGAGACAATTCTAATAGACCCAAACAAAATTAGTTAGGGTTTATTGCGATAAAGTTCCCATGGCCACCTCCTGTCTCCATCATCAGATCAGGTCCATGTTATCATAATATTGCATTATCATCCGATTTGCATACTTAATTACATACTTACACAAAATTTGAACTGAATCGGAAATCGAAAAGTGGATCAAATTCAGCTACCAAGATTTGACCTACACGAACTAGCAGGGCAAGTTAAATAAAAGTTTGGTAAAAGGATATTAATTTATCCGAAGTCCGAGAATACCTCCTGGTTGACATATTTCGTAACTACATTTTACTTCTGTATTGTTTAAAAACATGCTATTATGGCATGGCAAGCATCATTATGTCAATTGTCCCATCATAGGAGGTATGCAGTTTTACAGCTCCTATAATGGGATTGGGCCAAATACCACTATTTTTTTACATCTGTGGAGTCACAACATAGTGTGTTGTATACCTTATCTCATGATAAATGCAATTAACAAAACACATTCTAGTTTTTAACAAGTCACCTCTCTTAGCGAAGTTGTTAAGAATTCGTAGTGGTATTTTTTTTCAGTGACACGACAACTTTTGGATTGACGCCAATTTCTTAAAAGATAACCGAATTTAATAAAAATTGAAACATAAACAGCTCTAGGACTCTTATTTATGATAAAAATATATCCAGTGTTTATAAACTACTTTTAGATACTTATTTTAGAGGAATTGTGGTTTTTTGTCCCATTACTGGTTCCACGTCCATTATAGGGTATACTACTATAAATTAGTTTTATTTCCATTAACAACGTGATTAAAGTAGTTAAGTAGCATCTTTTTCTGTTCATTAAGTAGTCATTTGTTTACAATGACACGCAAATATGTTGTTACTTCGCGTGTTTTGTTTATACAAAGATTGATGTGTTTAGGCGATAAACAAGCAGAGTACATGTAAGTTTGATGAAGATAAACTCACGCGAACTGTCACTTACTTTAATGAAAAATGAAAAAAATATATATTTACAATTTTGCGTGTTCGAAATATTTCCGCAATTTGAAAAATTAAATGTAAACTGAAAATTTAATAAAAGAACAGATGCCTATTAAGACGAAAGAGGACGACCGCCCCAACCATACCGAACCGAATATTATTAGTTTATAAGGTTTTCCTTTTTTCATTTTTTTTAAAGCCAAAACTAATATGCTGATGTGAGCGACATCAAAAACAACGTGATTTTTTTAAGATTTCGAAAAATAGAAATAGTATGAAAATACATACTACCTACTTATTGTCAATACCTATTATTGTTCCCTCTTAAGAAACAAAAGATCATCGGAAAAGGTTTATTTCGTCTTCCGTTCCGGTCTCTCATTGTAGTCCCTAAACTGCGAACAAATATTGAACAGCAATAGAATAATAAAAGTGGAACCAGAGACATTAATCGATCATGCTTTGCTTTCTATGCAAAGAAATTTGAACACCGTTGTCTTTGTCGTTGAACAAAAACACTGCTTCTGTTTTTTATAGTCACGGAACTTTTTTGAATTCGGGATTGTTTTTGTTTTTGACCTAGTTTGCATTGTTTTGAAAACGTGATTTAATATTAGAATGTTTTAATTTTAATATTACCTATCGTGACTGGGTGCATTACATTTGTTATAATTACTTTTCATATATTATAGTTTGATATATCGTTATTTGGAATAACGTAATAAATGGCATACTACCGTAATACCTAATTAACGGTATACATAATGTTATTATTGATATAATGATCATAAGGTATATTTACACTTCCCCTAATATACATTGTCATAATGATTAAATACTCTAAAGTGTATTATTTGTTATAACAAGTGACATCACATAATTATTTGTATGGCATAATAGTTGCATGACATAAATGGGTTAGGTTAGGTTGGAACTGCGACTATTTATGTATAAACGAATAACTACCTAACAAAAGGAGGGTTAGGTTAGGTTAGAACTTTGACCCTCTGTAGAATAAAATACTCTAACAAAAAAGTGGTTTAGGTTAGGTTTGAACTGCGGCCCCCGCAGAACGAAAAACGTGAAAAAATTGGTTAGGTTAGGTTAGAACTGTGACCTCCCTAGGTTAAAATAGCTAGCAAAAGCAGTAGGCTTGCGTACTAGTTATAAAAAGTATGTAAAACTTTACGTTATCAGTAAATGAAATATGACACAAAAGGTTATACAATATATGTATTTATACTTGATAAAATTGTATGAAGTATTACGTTATTCAATAATATAATATAACAAATGTTATTATAAAACATGTCTTTATAATATTTGAAAATTATATCACATTAGGCATTATATTATGACAATTTAGATGAAATCACAATATATTAAAGGAAACGTATGATAAAAATTACATTATAACATACAATAATATATCAAATGGCGTTATAACAAATGTATGATAGTTTTTTTATAATTATATTAAACATTACACACCCATCGTGACTACTTTGAAAACGTATTCGTATCTTGTTCTGTCTATCAAAAGAAAAATGTGGTAACTTATGTATGGGATGCATAGAGTTACTGCGTTTTAACTTTGAGTAGAAGTACGAGATACGAGATTATTTCAAAGTAGTAACGCTATGTACGCGTAAAATAAGTGATTTTGTCAGTTTGCTTTAAGCGCTGGTAAATTTTTAACAGGCCTACGTAATGAATTGAATTAACTTTTATCGTAGTTTTATAAAGTCTGTGAAAATTTAGGTATGGTATGTATTTAAGTACCTGAATGTTTTATTAAGTAGGTGCAGTCTCTAATTTACAGAATATCTGTATCATAAATAGGTAACCCTTACGAATGAGGCTAATTACTTATATCTATTTACTGTTTAATAATATAATTCGGTTAGCTAATATAATAACTCGCTCAAGAACAGGTCTTTTATGATTACACTAGGTCGATGGCTCACAAACCTTTAATCATACTAACATTCTAAGCTGACCATTGGTGATCCTTATATCTTCACAATAAGGTCTAAAATTGTTATTAACTAAAGCCAATGGTTACCAGCAGACAGGTTCAGTATCCTACTTATTAACCTTAACTTACGCGATAAACACGCGGATCCGAGCTTATTAAAATGATGAGAGCCTACTTAGGCTGGACTGATTCCTATCGTATATCGAGTGCGTCGCCTTTGGAAAATAGAATCGAGTAAAGTAAATCTACAAGACATATTTGTGTCAAATTTGCTGACTGATGAATAATGCAATTGATATTGAGACTTCCTTTACTAACCATTCCATCCAAAGGGTAAAAACGGGACCCTATTACTAAGACTCCACTGTCCTTCTGTCCGTCTGTCTGTCACCAGTCTGTATCTCATGAACCGTGATAGCTAGACAGTTGAAATTTTCACAGATGATGTATTTCTATCGCCGCTATAACATCAAATACTAATACAAAATAAAATAAATATTTAAAAGGCGCTCCCATACAACAAACGTGATTTGCCGTTGTTTGCATATGGTACGGAACCCTTCGTGCGTGAATCCGACTCGCACTTGGTCGGTTTTTTTGTTAGTCAATCAACTTTTTTTGTCACTCGTTGCCATGGTTACATTACAGTCGCCTGGGTCACTCTTAATACCCGGATTTTAAGGTATTCAAAGCCTCCTGGTTTAAAGCGACGTCACTTGGCTATAAAGCTTTTAACGTGAGCTCTGTAAGTAACTATAATAATAAGGCTGTTCGTTGATCTAGACTGTAGAGTATTCTAGAGTATCTAGACGCGCGCGCAGGTCCGGGACGCTCCACTGGGCAACAACGGTGCTTAACTGTACGATTCAATCGGCGATCGCGATCGTTATGGTATCGTGTGTTCGGTGTAACTGTAATCGATAATTAGGGGCTAATTCAGGAATGAAATGATTAAGTGGTCTCTATCCGCGACTTCGGTCGCGTAGAAGATTTTAAACTGTCGCACCCTTGTCTTCTTTGTAATCTCCAACTAAATTGGAACCCCTAGAACTAGGGGATGTATTCTGGGATGGAAGTTTTCTAAGTTATAAACACTGTGTGCTGAATTTTATCGAGGGTGAAGGACAAACACCAATAATAATAAAGCGTTATTCATTATTAGTAACAATGAATGTGTTTACTTTGTGGAAACGTTACAGAACGCGGATATACATACGATTAACATACTCCACGTTTTAATATTTGAATGAAATTAACAATTGTACACTATTTTTGATTAAGTGTGTGCAATAATTCCTAATTTAACTGTTGCGAATAAGAATAGAGCAGAGCTGTTTAAATTCTTTGCGTGACTTTAGTGAGAAATGTTTATTTTTTAATACCTTTTTTACTAGAGTTAATTTCAGGAATCTGAGAAGAAAAATAAATGTAGATTCCGTCTGAGCTAACGTTCCACCGACTTGAACGGAACAAAGTGAGGTGGTGTCATTATGATCGTCATATTTTCATTGAAATTTATTATTCATGATGACATTTCCACACCTTGTCATTCATTACCAATCCCATTGAGAATTAGCTTGGTCCGACTCTATCCTCTATTTTTCAAGTAATTAACTAAAATTAGGTCTCTGCCTGAATCATGTCAGAAGCTATTATGCAGGAATTAATTAAACTTTATTTTCTACGTAAACCAAGACGTAAAAAAACACACGTATATGAGGTATTTTTTAAAACCAACCAGATTTCTCCACACACACACACATCGCTACAAAGTGGGAGCCCGAAAACTCAAATCGGGGATTTGGCAGACGCCGCCGGCGATGGCGGGTTGAACTACTCCTTTTTGAAGGAGTGGCCCTACATAGCATTGGAAAGAGATCTGTGGAGAAATTGGGAGGTGGCCTTTGCCCAGCAGTGGGACACGTAAGACTCCGAATAATAATAACCAGATTTCTTATGTTAGGTACGGTAGCTACGGTAGGTACTAAAATGTAGGAAGATTAGATTTTTTAGCCTTTTTCTTTTATAGCTCAGTTCATGTTCTAACTAGCGACAGTTTGGCCGCCGTGCGCTGACTTACCATTAGACACGGCGCGTGAGCATTTTCTTTTGGAAAACTTACTTACCGGGAAACCATAGTTACGGTAGCGGATTTCCTTCCTATACATTTTATGTATATGATTTTATTATTTACTTATATATTCATTGCTATGTATTGATTATGCTTAGATATTTAATATTAGATATATCTCGTATAGTCATATTTTTAGAGGTTTCTCTAAGTAGCTGTTTTGCGTGTTTGCACGATGTAGATAATTTTTATTTAATTGGGTAGTTAACCGTAAAATAACGGTATCAATGTTTTTATACAAAAAATACCTATCATGTAGGTAATTATTATAGTGTATGTATAATTAAGTACATTCATTAATAATTTTCAAATACCGGGATAAATCCTTACTCCGCTTTTTTTTCAAATCATTTAGTTACATTATTATTTAATTAAAAACTCGTCCTTCATTTCACACACCTTAATTAAAATTAGATTAATTTAATATCCTTACTTTCTATAACTTACCAATCATATTATCACCCCTTGTCCTCAACATGATCACAATGCAAGCTTCAGCACACTGTCATCACTGTCACAGCACTAGAGTTCACTGTTACGGTGCGCGTGAGTCGGTGCGCGGTCGGCTGGGGACTGCGCCGGCGTGGGCGGAATAGTGGAAGTGAAGAGAAAGGTGACGTCAGGGTTGGGGTAGACTTTTTCTTACCCCTTTCGTCCGCATGAACATCCTTGTAGATTAATTTAGTGACTGTTTGGGGTATGGTAAATAAACGTAGTCTGTATTTTCTTAGCCTTTTATATATCACAACGTCAGAAGCGAAATATATTTATTTCGTAATTAAATTTTATTCTGCTCATAAACCTGTGGAATATCTAAGACTTCTCGTATTTATACGTTACTTCGAAATCGGGGTAATTTTGAAAATGGGAAATATAAGTAAATAACAACATTAAGCAAGATGGCATAGGCGCTTCTGGTTTTACAGATATTTGCCGTTTTCAACATTACCCTGCTTCCGAAGTTATCCCAATGCACCGTATCGTATGTAAATATTAGATAAGGCAACATATAAATAAGTACTATTTATGATTACGTGAAAGATATAAGGAAGAAATTGCTCTATTCAAATGATGCGTGTTTATATTTAATGTTTTCCGACCAGAACAATCGATAAAGCAATATACATGAATTAATTGTTCATAACTAACAGTTAATTTATGCATATTGTTCCAAAAAGAGGTTCCTACTTTATATAATGTTTGGAAACGAATGTTACGAATTGAAAGTGCCATATTTCATAACTGGAGCTAGTTTATGGTCAAATGGACCATATAATGGCCCTTTGGCCATTTGCACGTACAACGGTTTGACAGGCGTGTCCGTCATAATAGGCACTTTTGTGCGGTAGTTCATAACCTTCAATATGACCACCGGGTTGTTTTAAAAATAGTGACAATAATAGAGCATTATTACTGTCTAGCCTACCAATACATAAGTACGTTCCACTGCTAAATGCACCTCTTCTTAAAAAAACCGAGCAAGTGCGAGTCGGAATCGCGCACGAAGGGTTCCGTACCATAATGCAAAAAAAGGCAAAAAAAAAAAGAACGGTCACCCATCCAAGTACTGACCCCGCCCGACGTTGCTTCGGTCAAAAATCACGTTTGTTGTATGGGAGCCCCACTTAAATCTTTATTTTATTCTGTTTTTAGTATTTATTGTTATAGCGGCAACAGAAATACATCATCTGTGAAAATTTCAACTGTCTAGCTATCATGCACGGTTCGTGAGATACAGCCTGGCGACAGACGGACGGACGGACGGATGGACAGCAGTCTTAGTAATAGGGTCCCGTTTTACCCTTTCGGTACGGAACCCTAAAAAAGTGTTTAGGCTATGCCACGCTATGTACACGCTATGTCACGGTACTCGTGAAGTAATGACATACTTTCCGCACTAGCATAAAAATGTACGATTCCAATTTCTATACATATTTACATCCGTATCCACTCCGGTAGACGGTACTTATTTAACTACAGGAACAGTAACCATGCAGATAAACAGTTGTAACTTAGAAATAAAATTTGGCTGTTTCATACATTTTGGCTGGTCCATTTTCTATGGGAGGGTATTTTATTTTCGCGATTTCGGGGTTGGTCCAATAGTAAAAGTTGCTCAGTGTAATCCCAAAACCTCCCTGGCAACGGGAATGCACTTATTTTTTGGTCACCGTGTATAACGTCGAACGTAAAATGCTTCCAAAAAATGTAGTAAGTAATATAAGGAAGAACCTATTAAACGCCTCTACAACTAGTATCATAAGACTCTGAAACTGTTTAAGTTTAGTGAATATGTCCACCATTTTATGGAAAATATAACCACTTTTCCTCACCGCGTTTTCATTATCATCTTATTACGAAACCTCCACATCGCCCTCGCCTTTAAAGGACGATTTCGCATACAAATGATATAGTTTCATGCCGATAAATAAATAATAACTATCGGCTCGGCTTTCCTCGCTCATTTTTATTCATAGCAAGTGCCGCGCGCATGTATGAGTACTTTGCTATAATTTCTCTCGTCCTTTGGAAAGTATGAGGCATGGAAAGTAGTTCCGGAATATTTTGGGCAATCGATAGAAATAGAAAGTTAATTAGTACTTTTGCAAACTGCGCGTGTTACGTTTTTGTGTAGGGTTTATTGATTATCAATTTAAGCCTGAAAACGCTAGGTCACTTTGATATTTTCGATGATATTAAGATAAGTAAGCATTGCGGAGCGTAAAATTAGCAAAACTTTAATGTACTTACTTAAACTCATTAATTAGAGCTGAAATACTATTTTAATTGTATTTTAGTAATTTATAAAATGTAGTTAGTAGGTAACCGAGTCGAGTAATAATGCCTATTCGACCATTAAAGAAACGTATGCAAACTTTACGATGTTTTTTTTTTATAAACTAGACTTAATAAATAAAACAACATATACTTGTGATGATAGCTTTATTATTTTATTAACTTAATAATCGGAATTAATTTTCCACCTTTGGTTCACAGTTATTCAGTTGTTATGATACATTGAGTAACGTGTAATTGATTGTTACAAATTATGCTGTTAAATAACAATATCACTTCCTAATCCTATCAGACAGACTCGACAGGGTAAGTATACTAAGTATATAATGACTGCACCTTAAACCACGTAAAAGTAGAAAGTATAATTTCGTTACATTACATTTAGTTACTCAATCGACGTTGGAAAATCGTTGTAACTGGTAAGGTAACAAATCAAACTTATTTACTTATGCTCAATCAGTCGAATCTAAAGGAAGAAACCAAGGTTTCTGCAAATATGGAGACAAATTAGCATTAAAAATAAAAAATAGAACTAAAACAATTAAGTACCTAAATAAACTTGTAAGGCACGATTTGACCTATTCTACAAGTAGTTTTTGACATGACCATTTTGGTCATGAGTAGAAATGTCACTGTAGAACTGTCATGGCTTTCCAATGCCATTAAATTAATAATAAACTATCTGGCAAATATACCTATAAAATCACAAGATCATATCACATATGTAGTTCGTGATGTTATGACCTGTCAAAAATAATCTTGTACAGCACTCTAGATTCTCTATAACTAGGTATGTGCGAATATAAAAAGAATAAGATAATAATTAAACGTTAAACATTCAAATCCGAATCATCTAAAATCTCATTAACAGTTCCCAAAATTTTCTGCTTAACATCAACTTCGTCTTCATCTTCAACTACCAGATACTTTTTTATCAACAACAGCGTCTTACAAACCAAACTCTGCTTAGACAACCTACCTCTCTTCTTTTCTCTAGAGTTTTTCAACGTGATCTTCATAAGATTTAGCCATGTTTGTGTGAAGGCTAAGAAGTCTTCGGTGATCTCCTGTGTTATTTGGAAGTGTATGAGGGTGTGCGTCCATGGCTGCGATGTCAGTGTGGCGACAAGCTTGCAGTCGCTTTTGTTGAAAATGCCGTGTCTGAATATGGCGCCGAGGGTTTTCCAAGCGCCGGAGGGTTGGTTTTTAGATTCCTGTGTCAAGAGTCATAATTATATTGTGAAAGGCAAAATACCGGTATATCCAGTGGCTATATAATTAATATCCAATTGCTTCAGGGTTCAGAGATCGGATTGTAATTTATACCAGGCGTGGCTCACTCCGCGATTTCGTCGCTTTGCTACAGGTAGCTAAAAGTACATCCGTTCCATTCCACCCCAATTTTGGGGATAGCCATAACCCGCGCGTGGCGCTGTCGTCACCTAGCGGCCATATCCGTCTGTTACGATCACACAGATTCTGTGCGATCGTAACAGACGCGTTTTGTTAGAGAGTGAGTCGTACCAAGTACTATTATTTATTCTGTGTTTATACTAACCTTACAGCATAGCATCTGAATCCTCAACATCAGAGCCCGTAACGCATCATACTGTTGCTCATTAGAAACCTCCAAGTCACAAGACAGGACGAGAGGTGAATTTGGCCCGGAGTTGAGAACCATGTACAGTAGTTGAAGCAGAGATGCCCCGCGCTCTGAACTGCTGTCATCCCGGAGGGACTTGATTATTTGGTGGGATTGGATTTGGAGGAGGGATTTTGGCTGTAACACGCATAAAAATATTGATAACGTCATATAAGAGTGGTAAATAACATCATTGCGATTACTAATACAGTAAAAGTAGGAGCTAAAAGAAACACTGTGAGTCAGATGAACATACTGTTGCATAGTAAGTCCGCTGAAGCGAATAAAAGAAATTTTCAAGCTTCACATTCATGATGTACGTGGCAGTCATCATATGGTAAATTTTTACTAATACGGTTATGTAAAATGAAATACAGCCAGTAGGAGTAATAGTAGGAAGGTCCAATCGCCATCAGATATATCGGAGCGGGCAAGGTGCTCACAAATATCTAAACACGCCTCTATTGTCAAAGCGTTAGAGTGCGTGTTCATATTTGTGAGCACCACGGCCGTTCCGATATATCTGATGGTGACTGTCCAAGGAATGGCATGGCATGACTATGGGTAAGTACCTACTGTTTTAAAACAGAGAATGTGGAATGTCGTGCGTTTTTGGGGCGAAAATATAAAAAAAAACTGTTTAAAATTGGACGTTGTTCTACAAAAGGGAACCAGCCCACATTAAATTTCCATTCATTTTTTTTCCTTTCATGGGGTCGGTTCCTGCCTGCAAAAGGCGGCCTTCTCGGCGGCAAAAGTCGCAAAACTACGACTTTAGAAACAATAAATTCAGTCTATGTTGCAACCGAGAGTCTTACTTGATAATTATTCTTAGTGAAGTAATGCACGATGTATGAGAGCAGCTGTAGGGCGATACAGGCAACTCTGGTATCCATGCTGTTGGTTGTGGAGAGCAGACGAGGAAGGAAGCCAGCGCGGTTTATGTATGTCACTAACACTGGGGGTTCATTTAAACATATCTAATTAATGGAGAAACGTAGAGATCAATCTTATATAACATCCTTTAACTTACTTACGGTTACTAGTAATATACTAATATTGAATTCAAACTTATACACAAAATGTCATATGAAATTTACCAATCGTTTTTCGGTGAAGGAAAACATCGTGAGGAAACTTTCCCTGTGGGTTAGAAAGCCATATAACAATCTCTTCCGTAAAGACTAGAGCTTATATCTATTATTGGATAGGGTGCCTTAGTGGATTAGTGATTCCAGCACCTCTAGCACAACTGGCCGCGACAGGCGTGAGAAGTGACAGATCGGCGCGACTTGGCGGCTTGTCGCGTGTTGGCAGCACAACTCACGCGCGAGAGCCGCGACAAACTCGCGATCAGGTGTCACTGTCAGAAAATGACAACGATCGCGACTTTGAACTAAAATCCGTAGCACAACTGGCTATTTTGAGACAAAATATTCTCTCGTCTTTATGTCAATCCGCGAGTCGAAGTCTACGCGACTTTATAACGCGACTCGCTCTCGCGGGTGGTTTGCTTGTACTTTTGTAACTAAACTCATGATAATTATAACTTAAAAACAAGTTTCATATATTATGTAATAATATAATTTGTATAATTACTTATTGCCCTAAGGAATAAGGAAGTATGGAACAATCACTAAATGCGCTTTACGCACTCTTATATTGATTATGCACGGTGATACCTACAAGTACCACACCCATCATGTTTACAACTTTAATTTCAAACAGCTAGTTTGTAGGTACTCAATTAAGTAATTAGGTACATATGTAGGATTTTTAAATTTCAATTCAGGTTCGTAAGTTTGTAAAAGTAATCCTAAGACTTCCTTACACAAAACTTTCATCAACCTAACAACGGAGCCCGCTTGCTTGTACATAAATGAAGCCGATGAGGTGGGTAGGTACAAATGTTCAAAACAAACTATCCAACTTATTAAGTAAGCCATAGTCTTAGTAGTAATATTTAGGATCACGGTTAGATGTCTAATTTCAACAATCTCTTACTATTTAGGTACCGTTTGGAACCTTCCTCGACTTCAACAAAACATACCTACATGTGGCCTGTGCCCGCTGCATCGTACTGTAACAGAATGATGTAATACGTGGCTATAACAGGATCATGTCCGGCTCAAAATCATGCTTTGTATGAAATATTATCAGTCATCACCCACTAAACCATTCCGTCCCCTGCCAACACCATACCGTGACGTGACTGGACCGAGCCGACCAACAACATTTTGAAGGAGTTATTACGCTCATGTCATAGTCTGCGTAGGTAGCATAGGTACGGTTATCATATGGTCTACCATATTGAAACTCCTCTAGATCAAACCCGTGTTCTAGATGTTTCACTTCATGTTTGACAGGGCCTGATACGATCATGCTATGATACGTTGCTGTCAGCATTAGGTATGAAGTGGGCCTTGGGGAGCTAATTAATCATGGCTTCTAGGAGTTCTAGGTACTTACCTACCTACTTTATTTATGTTTCTTTTCAGGTAAAAATACAGGAGAGAAAAAAAAACAATATTTAAATTAATAGTATATTTCTTTGCCTTATATATTCTTGCAATATTCGACTTCTTATTATTAAACCAAATATATATTAACATCTAGAACCACTATAGAGAAATTGTAAGAATCTTCTTTATTACCCTTGAAAAGTATTTTCTCTCTTCCTTTTTCTTCGACATGCGGCGTAGGACAATTAAATATCACCCTGGAAAGAAAATTGGTTTATAAACAAGACAGTAAAATGGTCATGACTTCATCGAGGACTATGAAATAAGCTTCTCATATCAATTTGTCAAATCATAAACAGTTAGGTACACAGTACACACACATGCCATCCATTATTGGCACAAGAAAAACTATATGAAACTTATTTGAGAGTTACTGTGGCAGCTTAGTGTACGCCATAACCATTAGGGTTATTATTAATAGTTCACTTCGTCGGTGGTGTTCTTAAAGCTAAAGCGCTTCTCACATCTTAGTTAATTTAGAAAAGGGGACAGCTCCGCGTTTGAAACCTACAAGCTTGCCTAGTGTGTTTCTTTTCCTGAATCTCCACTTCGGGTCCCGTTGGCACGTTCCTGTTAATAATATTTTCCTTTGGGTGCTGGGATATCAATCGTGTCTAGGATAATGCTGAACTAATTCTGAAAAAAAACACAATTTACAACAGGAATATGAGAACAAACCCAATAATAGCAATTCCATTATTATAGTTACTTACAAAAATATTTTATTTAAAAGGTTTATTAAACAGAAATTTTTAAACATTATATATTTTAAGGAATATTATCAATATTAATTATATAAGGCTCGATTACTTACATTTTTTCATATTTTTCCCGTAATTAAATGTTGACAAAATTTGAAAGTTCCTTGACTTTGACAAGAAAAACTTAACCATCGACAAAAAACTAGATTTTTTACCACCAAAGAACGAATGATTTAGCGCATCCCTGGTTTCCGATTCAGTGTTGCCACTTGCAAATATCGATTTGTTTAGACTTTGATTTCGCCGGGTAACACTGACGAGTCGCGCCGCGACTTTGAGTTCTCTACGCGGCTGTTGCAGTCGCGGGTACAAGTTATGCTACGGAAATCGACAGATTTGACAGCCGCGGGAATGGCGACTCGAGTCGCGGTCTAAGTCGCGGATGCAAGATGTGCTAGAGGTGCTGTAGGGTGCAACAGAAAAAGCAAAGATAGGGAGAAGAATCTAGTTTAGGATTTCCCGAAAATTGTAGTCACTTCTCATGATTGGTTGCTCGACATCTCGAATTAAGGACTGATGATCAAGATTAAATAAATTTCTTACCTCTATTATCGTTCTGCTTGTTAGCAAAACTCAACAAATACAGGCTCAGCCTGAGGCAAGCGAATTCATAGTCGTACCGCGCCTCGTCCCGGTCCTTAGTGAACATAGCCGTTGTCAGGACAGCTAGCTTAAGGCAAAGGGCGTCGTCGAGCTCTTCAGGGACTAGAGCGGAGGAAAGCTCTAGGAGGTAGCATATGTTGGTCTCTGGAAAGGTACAGCGTGGAAGTACATAGGCGTCGGTCCATAGTGAATATAGCTGTTGTGACTGTGACTGTTGTGAGGACAGCTAGCTTAAGACACAGAGCGTCATCGAGTTCTTCAGGGACTAGAGCGGAGGAAAGCTCTAGGAGGTAGCATATGTTGGTCTCTGGAAAGGTACAGCGTGGAAGTACATAGGCGTCGGTCCATAGTGAATATAGCTGTTGTGACTGTGACTGTTGTGAGGACAGCTAGCTTAAGACACAGAGCGTCATCGAGTTCTTCAGGGACTAGAGCGGAGGAAAGCTCTAGGAGGTAGCATATGTTGGTCTCTGGAAAGGTACAGCGTGGAAGTACATAGGCGTCGGTCCATAGTGAATATAGCTGTTGTGACTGTGACTGTTGTGAGGACAGCTAGCTTAAGACACAGAGCGTCATCGAGTTCTTCAGGGACTAGAGCGGAGGAAAGCTCTAGGAGGTAGCATATGTTGGTCTCTGGAAAGGTACAGCCTGGAAGTACATAGGCGTCGGTCCATAGTGAATATAGCTGTTGTGACTGTGACTGTTGTGAGGGCAGCTAGCTTAAGGTAAAGAGCGTCGTCTCTGGAAAGGTCTACCGGGACAAGCGCAGGGGATAGCTCTAGAAGGTAGCATATGTTGGTCTCCTAAAAGGTGGAAGGTAAAAAATTGCCAACAGCTGATCATTTTGTTCACACATTACACTACCTGTAAACATTTTTGGCTTTACCTCAGTCTAATATTGTATAGTTAAAATAAGTGAGAACGGTCCTTATGCTTCAAGTGCAATAAGGACCATTTATCAAAATTTCTGTAGGAATTTCAGATAAAACGGTTCTTATTGCACTTGAAGCATAAGGACCCTTCTGTGATGGAAAACCACATTTTTCTAACTGGATTACTTAGACACCTACCAATCGAACAATCGAAGTCTATCAATGCTTTGGCCAGCACTTCGGGCAGCATAGGCCAAACTATCAGCCCAAATTCCTCTTTCCCGTCATCATCTATTTCTTCCAGACAACTATAGATGGTTTTGTTGCAGTTCTGCAGAACTTGAGCGTCCGTGCTAGATGTGAGAATGCTGAGGAGAAGCTCCCATACGCCGGGGTCGGAGATCAGTTCTGATGGTAAGGAGTCTTCAATCTTGAACCATTGGGATAGCTAAAATGTTCAGTTATTAGTGGTTTTTATTTCGTATTTCGAGCGTTGCAAGTGGATTTATTATTAATGAGTTAGAATAGAAACCAATAATATTTTTATTATTAAATTGAATTCAACTAGGTAACATTAAATATCTATTATGAAGTATTATGTGATTAGGTAATCTACGATATTCTTTTACACTAATTTACCAAATTCTTCTTTCTATCCAAACTTGTTCAGATATAAATGGCCACAGTAGCAGAGCAGGGTTGTGCGTGTAATAAAAGGAAGGTTCCAGTTCCAGAAAAGGGCGTCGCCAGGGGTGGTAGGAGGAAGCAGCTGCCTCCCCCTAGAGAATAAAATTTATAACTACATGAATGCACCTCCCCCTCCCCTTGGCCATCGGTCATATCATAGCAACTGCCCTCCCCCCTAGCCCATGGGCTGGCGACGCCCATGGCTTCCAAGCTAAATGTTCAGGGGCTCCGTAACTTTTTCTGGGTACCTCTAGTCGGCCGTCTAGAAATATTATAAATCATTCAGGATTATTACCACTTGCAGCCGAACTTTTTCATGAATCCGACGCGAGATGAAGGCCCACAGCAGCAGAGCCGGGTTATGCGTGTAATACAGCGAGGGTTCCGGGCGCAGCATGGAAATGAGGCGGTCTGTGGCTTTCTCTAGATACACTCTCTCGTTCAGGGAGGATAGCGTGCCAGATGATATCGAAGACATCTTTTGGGAAAATGAATGAAAAATTAACATTATTTTTCATGTAGTAGGTAAATTGTGTGTGACGCAAAAAAAATCCAAGGGTTAATTTTCGCCTAAAATGAATTGAATAATTGTTGACTATTTCAATTGAGTCGCTTAACTTCAAACTCGGGCAAATCCATTTGTCAGATTATGCGATTTTGGTAATAGGGTAGATATTTGCTGCGAGCAAAGAGAATAGATACATTTACTGCCATCTATCGAAACACGATTAAAACTTAAAATAAAATTGAAAATATATAAATATATAAATTAATCAAAATATGTTTACAGATAAATGATTTTTAATTTTTATTGTTCCATACTGACCCATGTTCTTTCACTGATATGTGTTAAAATTGTTAAATATCAAACGGTGCCGTCAACGCCATCTAGCCGAGAATAGGCCAAAGGTATGTGCGCCATCTATTCGAGAATGACTTTTTCTTGATTTCCGAGGCACCTTTTTTTCTTAGACTTTTTTTATCTTATACGTAGTTATATATATCTCTGCTGAGAGGGTCGAATGGATTTACCCGAGTTTGAAGTTAAGCGACACAATTTTACTGTCATAAATAGGTATCGGAGCTTTCATCTCACAGTATAGTCGCTATTGACATTAAAATTAAAGTCATACTCATACTGATTCACGGTCTCGGCTGGAACCTATCAATTGCTATCACGGTCTCAGCTGTCTCGAGTCAAATATCTTCTTCTTCCTCGCGTTATCCCGGCATTTTTGCCAAGGCTCATGGGAGCCTAGGGTCCGCTTGACAACTAATCCCATGATTTGACGTAGGCATTAAGTACCTAAATATCAAATGATATTTCGCACATAAGTTCCGAAAAACTCATTGGTGCGAGCCGAGGTTTGAACCCTCGACCTCCGGATTGAAAGTCGCACTCTCTTACCGCTTGGCCACCAGCGCTCTCGAGCCTCTCGAGTCAAATAGAGTCATATAGAGTCCAGAAAATGTCAGGTCCAGATTTTTCATTCAAGGAATATATATCGTGGTAATAGGGTACTAAACTAACTGCAAAAACTAGCCAAAGAGCCTTTATTATGTACGGAGGTGGCGTAAAGTTGTTTGGCAAGCGGAGTATGTGCTCCATCAGGTACGGCAACAGCGGCGCCGTTGCTTCTCCGGGACTGAAAGAAATATAGACGTTACGGGTATAGACAGAAAGTCCAAAATTGGGTAACTGGACAAATGTAACTACATGAAATACCCGGAAAACTGTTATAACCATCGTACTACTAACGCCCTCTAGTTATGAGTAGCGTAACTAAAATAGTTCAAATATGAAGGATAAGATGGTGCTACTAGTACCCGGAAAGTGGTATTTTGTAGGTAAAGAAATATGTAATTTCAAAATACATAGATGGAAAAAAAGCTTTTTTAGACTAAAAAAATGTGGCTCTCCATTAGAGAAGGGTCCTTACGCTTCATCCGCAATATGGAGCATTCTATCAGAATTTTTGTTGGAATTTCAGATAAAAAGGTAATTATTACACTCGAAGCAAAAGGACCCTTCTGCGATGGAAAGCCACGAATGTGTATAGTAGCATAAAATAAATTGTATTGTCCATAATACTTGTCCGAAGATTGGCAATAGAAGTAAATGTAGACGAGCAAGCTGTATGGGTGTCTCTTTTGTAGCTGGTCCCCGATGTTGTGCGGCCGCTCTATTCCATTCTGCAGTTCCACCAAGCCCATCTGTAAATATTAACAAACAATAGCCCCCTTATTCAGAAAACTTTACGGGCCTGATTTAGTTAAATTATGTTTTATCCCTTTCTTACAAATACATAAGTCAAAATGACAGATAAGGACAAACGATTATTAGCTAATTGAGATTTGTAGCGCGTTTATTATGAATAAGGGAGTAAGTACATACATCTTTAAACATGAAAAATAAATACTTTACCAAAAAATTACTTGAAATTCTCTTTGGTTCATAGTTGATACTGCATAATCTTAGGTACCTTTTTACCTCAATACCTAAGATAACTAACATACATATGTGTTAAAACATTTTAATCTCACCCCCTTTGTTTAAAATGTACTCTAATCAACTCTAATGTATTCTTATTCATTCCTTCAATTGCTACTTCATGTTTAAAAAATAAGTTATTTACGATACAAGTGCGAAAAAGAGGAAATAACACGAGTTGCGAATTACCTATTCGCACGTGTATCGTACAGCGTTTTACAGTACTTACATGGCCCTTTAAACTTTTGACATACGCACGTAAAGTGCTATTTTACGCAATAGTGTGGGAAAATAGGACCATATGTACTGTAAAACACATTTATGTGTCTGCTTAAGTTAAATGACATGTGTAAACATAGTTATTTTATTTTTTTAATATAAATACCACTATATAACATAGAAGATGCTATACTATTAGCGCCATCTATCAAGGAGTAGGAGAACTAACGATTTACAGCTGTTACAACAAATTTTAATGCTGCACGTACCACGTATAGCTAAAACAGTACAAATCAAGGTTAAAGAAGACTAAATATATTGTAATATTTTTACGACATAGAAATTGGGTACATGAAAGTTATGAAACATCCATCAATCTGTGAAAATTATAGTACTACTAGCGTCCTCAAGCGATGAATATCGGTAGTATAAAAGTTTAAATTATAGTACTGAAATGGCGCTAGTAGTACTACCAGGGTGGTAATTCTCAAGCACAAAAACGTTTTTCAGAATATGATACCATTAAAGAAAGTATTAGAAAGTAGCCCTTTTGTCAATATCTGACCAATGCAGATATTGAAATATCAGACCAAGTTCAGTGTATAGAGCGGAAACAGGTAATAGGGTGGTATTCCATCTGTCCAATATCTTGGCCCAATGTGTATTTCGTCTCATACTTTGCTTAATGGGAGAGTGAGACGCAATGACATTTTACAAAGAAATTGGACAGGTATCATACCACCCAAAATACTAAAACATCTATCCCAGCATCCCAGGTACTACTAACGCCCTCCAGCCATGAATGGCATAACCAAAATAGTTCAAGTTAATAGATTTAGATGGCGCTAGTAGTCGCGCCAAAGTGGTCACTCCGCGATTTCGTCGCTTTGCTACAGGTAGCTAAAAGTACATCCGTTCGGCCCGAATTTTGGGGTTTGCCATAAGCCGCGCGTGGCGCTGTCGCCACCTAGCGGCCACATCTGTGCTGATCGTAACAGACGCGTTTTGTTAGAGAGTGAGTCTCCTGTACTTATAGTTTGTTTTTTTTAGCATTAGAAAGAAGTTGCAAGAAGGTTAGCGATCTTGACATGTCTTTTAATTGTAAAAACGCTTTTTAAAAATCAAAAACTATTACTTATGAAAGCAGAAGAATACAAATGATCTGATTAGATTCATAATTGTGACATATTTGCCGTAACTTATTTTTAAAATGTGTTTTTTAATTAAAAGACACATCAAGATTGTTTACCTTATTTCTAATGCTAAAAAAACGAACTATAGTACTATTTATTCTGTGCTATAGTAGGATCACATAGTAATACTGACATGTATATCTCTGGCACTAGTGTAGTTGTCTGACCCAGAGTCGACTTCTAGGTACTTCTGAGCTAAACCTTTCAGCATTTCACCGAGTATTAGGGTGCTCACATTGCGCACGGTCATATCGTTTCTGAAACAGTAAGGGATACATCTAGTACTAGTATGATGTAAGCTAATGTTTTGTTTAGTACCGTAAAATGGGGTGAGTTGGGTGAAATTTGACTCTCAAACCTCGATAAAATTTTATTTTTACATGTGGAAACTGAATGGTGTATAGTTATAATAAGTGGTTCGGACGTTTGTATTTTAGTTTGTATGATATTTTGGGTAGTTCCATTTCATAATTTTGACGATAAAGAGAAAAACCCACCTCACCCCGTAGTACCTCTTATTTGGGGTGAGAGGGTTTTTCATACAAAGGTGTTTTTGGAAGATTGTTGGATCGATTTTTTTTTTATTGTGCGTATTACTATAGCCCCATTTTAAATTGGAATACATACATTATTTTTGTAGCAGTACCTAACTACCTAGCCTTAAAATCCCTTCTCACCCCCCTCTCAAACCTTCTCTCCCCATTCATAACCCAACTCTCACCGCGAAACCTACTCACCCCGTTTTACGGTATTTATTTTTATGTAAGTGTAAAAGTACCCACTAGAATACGGGTACAGTACTACAGTAGTAAGTGCAAAATATTGTAGTTAGAGTCAGAGCAAAGCTAAGTTGCAAGCGATTTGGATAGCTCAGGGCTATATAAACCGCGAAAATCGAAGTTCGCAAATTGCGGGGATTTTTCTCTGTCACTCTAATTACGCCTTCATTGGAGTAAAAGAGAAAGATCCCCGCATTTTGCGAATTTCGGTTTTCGTGGATGCCGCTCAGACCTGTGGTAATGTTATTTTAAACGTCAAACTTCTACGAAATTACGACGTTTACTTTACACCCTGGCACATTCTGTGCTTTCAAAATCGCTGCCAACTTAGCTTTGGTCTGACTCTACCACCTACCTACCAAATCTACCCCAGCAGTAGATGGTGCTTAAAGGTACCTACTGCATAGAGGTAGCCATACTTGTCAAATGCATAAAATGTACGAGTATGAGGGCTCCTCTACACGATGGGCCAGCGCCGGCCACTCCAAGGGACGCAGCCATGCGGTAGAATGGGATAGCAATATCACTTGCTCCCTCTAACGCATAAATGCGTCCCTTGGAGTGGCCGGCGCTGGCCCATCGTGTAGAGCAGCGGTCGGCAACCTTTTAGCAGCCAAGGCCACATAGCAGTTAACGAAGTGGACGCGGGCCGCACTTTGTTAATATTTATACATACAAAATAGCCAGGGAGGCTCGCGGGCCGCAAGTGAGAGGTTCGCGGGCCGCATAATGAGGCGCGCGGGGCCGCTGGTTGCAGACCGCTGGTGTAGAGGAGCCATGAGCTGTGTGTTTTAAGTACCTAACTACCTCCTTTTTTCGTTTTACGTTTACATCAATATTTTAATAACTAACATTTTCACCTCCTACCTATCGATTTGACACTGTGGCAGCATAATCAGGTATCCTTTGGAGAACAATACGTCACAGAATTCTGGCAGTTGTTCAGAGGCCGCGTCGTACAAGAAGCTCAACATAAACTTCAGGAACACTCCGTATTCTTCTGTGGAAAGCTGACCTTGATTTTCCTAGAAATTATAATAGATATTTTTTGCAGGTGGAAACTGGCAACATCGATGCGTTTGACCAAGGGCCCAACCTTTTCTGTTCTCTTTCACGACGCAGCAACTAGTATCATTTCTCTCTCCTCGCTCTTTTAAAATGCCGTTTGTCAAAAAAGGACAACCATACTGTTGACAAGGTGGACTTCAAATCAAGTGTTGCCTTTCTTGATGCGCCCAGGCTGTGTATGTGTGCGTAAAAGCGTATATGTGTGCTCTTTTAGGGATGTGAAAAGTCGATTTTAATCATGTTATATATCGATAAACGCTACACAGCGGAACGAAATAGCGATTAATTGAAGCTTCAATATCTTCGTTAAACATAAACATAATTGAAATGCTAATGGATAATGAATATATTATAATATAATAATATAATTCAATTATTGTGGAACACCTATTTTAGGAGGTATTTATGTATTTCAATTAAATATCTGAACTTTCCCTTGGTTCCCTGCTGGGGCGTGACTATAAAATTGTGATCTGATAACCACAATAAAGAATAAAAGCGTTTTTGGTCATTTTAGGTATCGTTAAGCCTTTGAAGTAAAATTAAAATTGCAAGAAATGTCGATAGTTTATCGATATGACTTTATCGACATGGCTACAGCAACGTGGGCCTCATTGTTAATCGTACACTAAACAAAAGTGGCAACAGTGACAGCTCGCTGAGACACCGTCTATATATATATTATGTCTATGCGTTTGACACAGGGCTGACCAATGGAAACACGCTTTTAGCAAGCTGTTGCCAACTTAGATTTGTATAAAAGCGTTTTTACGTTTTTCTATCCCTTATTTGTGACTTGATAATTTACTATTAAAATAGCTAAGAAAATAAAATAAGGTACCGAGAATCGTTAGATCAAAGTTGTTACCCATAGCCCATAGTGATAACGGTCGCCGACTAAGCTTCCAATAGGTACCTAGTACCTAGTACCTAGTGGTTTCCAACCATGTAGGTAAGTAGACGGAGGTTCAACGCGCCCCGACTAAGGTGACCTTGGACTATCACGACCATGGTTGGATATAATGCGCAAAGGTCTCGGACGCTACAAAGCAACCGATAGGGAGAAGAGAAGAGCTGCTATAAGAAAAAAAACCGAGTCGGACTCACCCACCGAGGGTTCCGTACTGTTTAGTATTTGTTGTTATAGCGGCAACAGAAATACATCATCTGTGAAAATTTCAACTGTCTAGCTATCACGGTTCGTGAGATACAGCCTGGTGACAGACGGACGGACGGACGGACAGCGGAGTCAGTAATAGGGTCCCGTTTTACCCTTTGGGTACGGAACCCTAAAAATGGAAAGCGGAGGCAGGATCCACAGCACTGTTTGCTCCCAACGTGTACTTGGTTTCTTCGGCCATCTGAGCTGGACAGGGCCAGATAGCCTGGAAAAGCTCCTTATTACTGGCCGCATGGCAAGGAAGCGTAGGGGTGGACGTATGGCCACGCGTTGGGCGGACAGAATAACGTCAGAGACAAACGCCACATTGCAGGCTAGCATGCACTGGGCCCAAGACAGAGCGGCTTGGAGAGCGCTGGTGAAATGTGTCCGCATTCGTCACGTCCCTCAGCCATGAGGATACGACAAGGAAGAAGAAGACGTACCTTAGTAAAGCCAACAAGTCCAAGCAGAACCCTGTGTATGGAGTCCCTCAGTGAGACAGCACATTGCTTTGATGCTGTTATTTCTTGTTCGTCCGCCAAAATTGATTGCACGAAGCTGGGGTTTGGTTTGCCGCTGTTGAGTAGTTTGGCTAACCTAAAAATAGTGTCTCAAAAGTTAGAGGATATTATCTTCTTTATTTATTTTTCTTCTTAAGTTAGGTTAATTATAATATGAATATAAAAGTAAAATATAAAAACACTTACAAACAATAAAAAAAAAATTATAAACACATTATAAAAAACCTAACCTAGGGTGCCGCCGGCAGCGGGGCAGGGCCGGAGGATATTATTATTATTATCTCCTTGGATATCACGGGCCTATAATCCCGGTTTTTTGATAGGCTTGCGTGGGGACACAGATCCAACACGTAGAGGCCCCTTGGAGAGCTTTTATGTCATGTAGAACGCCTGCTGGAACCCGTTCACAGGTGCAACAATAGACACCCGTGAACCGGTCTCAGCAGGCATTGGGACTATTGTAGAAAAAGAGAACAGTATACCGGTCTATGGATTGAAGTTTGGGTGGACTATGAGACTGGGCTATTGTAAAAGAGGTCCGGACACCTGCCATAACAATGTTAACACCGTCATCGAGGCAGGCGGTGACTCGCCGCTGACTAGATGGGCCCCTGAAACTGCCGTCGTAAAGACGACCAGGAGCAACATCGGTGTGAGCGGCTCAGGGGTGTCGAGAGGTGTGCGCCGCTTTCTACCCAGTGGCTGTTAATAGCCACTGTGCCAACTCGCGTCTTATGCATCTTTCACTTCCACCCCTGGAGCATATAGCTCTAACGACTCCTCTCTGGACGGCCAATGAAGGCAAGCCAGAGCTGAGAGTCCTGCGGGTCCCCTTGGGGTCCACTCCGACCGACGAAGACACGCCGGAGACGGAGACCCTGACCGACTCTCGGGAGCACTCGGGTCCGTGGGGTCGTTACTCCCCAACAGCTCGCCACAAGCTGCCCTGCGGGCTTATTATTATTATTATTTTTTATTATGAATGGGCTTACTAATACAGGGTGATTCATGAGACGTGAGCAGGACTAACACTGCGCATTTCGTAAATTATAAGCAACTGTTTCGTATCAGTATTAGTGAGGTTAACGTTAATTTTCTAGTCGTGTTGAAAAAAGAGGTAATTAATTTATTTACCGCATGCATGGTGACCCTAAAATTAGAATACTAAACTACCGATAATCTGTGTCAAATTGAATGTCAACACTGTCATTACGGTGTAGTTACTTTTGAAAACTCGTATCTCACTCAAGTTGACAGTTTATTTTCTTCGTAATCAAAATGCTGTCATTACGGTTAAAGAGGTTTTATGTTTATTAATTAGGTCTTGTAGGGTGACCATTGTTCTAGAGAATTAAATTTGCCCTCACCAAAAAGTTAAAAACTAGGAAAAAGTGTGGTCGTTTCACCTAAACACGACGGTGATCGATCAATTATCACTTACTGAGTATGCAGGATTATTCCTGCTCACGTCTCATGAATCACCCTGTATATGATATTTTTCATTATTTTGTTTTTGCACCACTGAGGCGTATTAGTAGCTAAAAAGTCAGATAAAAGTCATTAACATTGACCAAACACTATATTTACTGAGTTTGTAACAGACGTTTTGTTTTTTAAGATAACGTCAGTGGGGAGACACTCCTGACTTCGGTCGAACTCGGCACCGCTCGGCTCATTACTCTGTGGCGGCTCACCACATTGGTTCCGACATTGGACAGCCATGAAGACCTCAAGATCCTGATGACGCCGCCTCGCAGCAAGCCATTTCTCTCTCTCTCTCTTTCTCTCCGCTCGCCTCTCTGGCTCTGAGCAACTACGCTCGTCACACTGGCTCTGAGCCGCTCTGCTCGCCTGTGACTCACTCACCAACACTTGGTTTCGCTGCACACTTCATACGTCGTCGCTGACCCCTCCGCTCAAAGGGGGGCTGATGTGGCGGCTCCTCTAGCTGTCACTGCCAACGCCGTGCCACAATATTCTAACAGATGGCGTTAGGAAGCTTAGAACGCACAAACTGCTAAGAAGATAGTATGTCTAGAAGCAATTAGCACGAGAGACCTACATCGCGCTTACGGAGTTATAACGTCAGTTGCTATATATATAACTTCCGACCAACTCTCAATGGACTTCGGTCCCCAGGTATAACACCCGCCTGGAGAGAGTACTCACTATTGCCTCTCTACCTTCTTCAGTGCAATTTGTAAATTAATGTAAAAATAATTATTGTAAATATACTTGTAAATACTTGTACATACACTTTCCACAACTCCGAGCATTTATTAGGGTTGGCACCACTTGACTTCCTTTTGCGTGCACGACCACAGATAAGATAATCACTTGATTTTTGACAACCCTAAATAGCCGAAAGGGATAGTGCCATATATTAGAAAGGGATAGCATGATTCGACCCTGAACCGCTGTCAAAGTTCGGGTTTGTAGGAAATGTCCTTTCTGTACGGTAGTACTATTAAATTACTTCTTCTGTGATAAAGTACGCATTCATTTCTATGTCACTTCGTAACCGTATTCTATAGAAACAAATTAAAAGTGGAAAAGTGTGAATGTGTTTTGTTTCTACGCTTAAAATTCGTTCACAGACGTTTCTGCTTGATACAATAGTTATTTACGATACAAGTGCGAAAAAGAGAAAATTTTATACGAGTGGCGATAAACCATACCATGACCATATGTAAAATTAATTTATATTATATTATATTTCTCTGTCTAGCGACGTTTCTGTCCAATCGACGGCACCGAGCTCGTTCAGATCTTTCACGACCTCATCGCACCAGCGATACCTAGGACGCCCAACCGGTCGTCGACCATCCGGACGGCCCGAGTACGCTCTCCAAACCGCTCGATCTTCACCCATACGGACCACGTGCCCGAGCCATCGGAGTCTTGAGGCTTTCGTTTCTCCTACTATATTAGGCTCGGCCACTAGATTTCCTGGTTCCTGCGTACCGGCCGTCGATTGGACAGAAACGGCGCTAGACAGAGAAGCATAGCGTTCCTTAGTGTCAGAGGCCAAGATCCACTTCGGGTCGCTGCGCCACGGCAGTAAGTAAGTAAGTAAGTAAGTAAGTAAGTAAATTATATTTAGGGACAGAGTGTAACCCAGTCTACCCACAAATATAATTTTAACAATGTGTCCGTTTCGTTAATCTACGACAAACAAGCAATCGGTGTTCTTACCTCATAACATCCAGTCCAAGTTTACACGTCACAGCGAAAAACATTCCGCACATCTCCTTATCTCCAGTCAGCATCGAGTGGTTCAAGCTTCCAACGAGCAGCCCAAACCAGGCTCCCAGCACCTCCACCAGTTTTACCCCCGTCTGGCTTCTAAGGTCCAGGTCCTCTGGCTGGTAGGACACCAAGGCCTGGAGGTATGGAACACAAATTGGGTCTAACCGATACGTAAAGAGAACTGGTTAAATAGCACAGAGAGCCATGGGGCGTGCCATGCTCGGTATCAAGCTTCAAGATCGAGTAAGGGAATGTCGAATCCGTCGCCGCACTAAGGTGCAATGACGTGGGTTTCGTCATTACCAAACTGGAATGGAATTGGGCGGGACATGTTGCTAGGCAGAGTGATGGCAGGTGGACTAAAATGTTAACAGAATAGTGGCCGCTTTCAAGTGAAAGAAGCACCTGGCGTCCGTTAGCTGTTGGGTGGACGACATCCGGAAAATTGCGGGTCACTTCTGAATAAGATTAGCTCAAGAAGACGCCACTTGTCGGGACAAGTGGCATACTAGAAGAGAGGCCTATGCTCAGCAGTAGGCGATAAAGAGCTGATATGATGATGATGACTCATTTTAACAAAATTACATTACACCGGTTCGGTAAGTCTGTCTGTCTGTCGTAGCCAATAATGAAGAGCGGTCATTGCATACCCTACCTGCAGGACGAGGGCGCTGGCGAGCACTGTGGGGCCGGTGTTGGTGCGGGGCGCCCGGGCCGCGAGGCAGGCGAGCAGCTGCTCCGCGGAGAACGCGCTGTGCGGCGAGAGTGCGGGGCTGGCTTTGAACTCTGATATACTGGAAAATTACTTGAAGAGATAGTAGATATTAACTTTTCCATGTTGCCTATTGTCCCCAGACACGCTTAGCAAGCCACTGTATAAAAGCCTAGACGACACACTGAATGATGTCTTATTTATATAAAGTTCTCCTCTCCCCTCCCAAGTATATATGGGCTTATATTATATAAAAGATGCTTGCTACTTTTCTCACCAGCGGCGGCCGAGCAAAAATGCCAGCCCACTAACAACTCTAACAACATCCTTGCATAGCTCTCTATTTTATCGATAATCTCTGTAAAACCCACCAACCATTTTAATTTCGACTTACCCGGTGAGCAGGTCACAGAGGAAGTGCATTAGCTCAATGGCACCAGAATGGTGCTCTGAGAATAACGTATCATAGCAAACTTATTCAAATACCGACTCACCCATTGAGTTAGCTCACATGAGAAAACGCATGGGCTCGATGGCGCGAGTGTGTTGCTGAAGTGCGCAACGCCGCTGAGCATTAGACGCATCGTGAGCAAACTAAGGTCCTCTTAAATTTCGACTCACCCATTGAGCAGGTCACAGAGGAAATGCACGGGCTCGATGGCGCCCGTGTGTAGCTGAAGTGCGCAACGCCGCTGAACATTTAGACGCATCTGAGCAAACTAAGGTCCTCTTAAATATCGACTCACCCATTGAGCAGGTCACACAGGAAATGCATGGGCTCGATGGCACCCGTGTGTTGCTGAAGTGCGCAACGCCGCTGAGCATTAGACGCATCGTGAGCAAACTAAGGTCCTCTTAAATATCGACTCACCCATTGAGCAGGTCACAGAGGAAATGCACGGGCTCGATGGCGCCCGTGTGTAGCTGAAGTGCGCAACGCCGCTGAACATTTAGACGCATCTGAGCAAACTAAGGTCCTCTTAAATATCGACTCACCCATTGAGCAGGTCACACAGGAAATGCATGGGCTCGATGGCACCCGTGTGTTGCTGAAGTGCGCAACGCCGCTGAGCATTAGACGCATCGTGAGCAAACTAAGGTCCTCTTAAATATCGACTCACCCATTGAGCAGGTCACAGAGGAAATGCATGGGCTCGATGGCGCGAGTGTGTTGCTGAAGTGCGCAACGCCGCTGAACATTAGACGCATCTGCGCAAACTAAGGTCCTGTTAAATATCGACTCACCCATTGAGCAGGTCACACAGGAAATGCATGGGCTCGATGGCACCCGTGTGTTGCTGAAGTGCGCAACGCCGCTGAACATTATACGCATCTGCGCAAACTAAGGTCCTCTTTCGACTCACCCATTGAGCAGATCACAGAGGAAATGCATGGGCTCGATAGCGCCAGTGTGTTGCTGTAGGGCGCGCAACGCCGCCGCCGCGCACTGGGCGGCGTGCTGCTCCGTGAATAGACGCGCGCACCATAGCAAACGCACGCAGCGGACGAATGATCTGCGAGGACGGGGGAAATGAATAAAACGGATCACATTGCAAACAAAACTCGCAAGTTTAAAAGATAGGTACCTATGTATTGTAGGTAAGTACCGTCCGTATCAAATAGATCGTAACATCTAAAGATTAGGTACTTACCTAACAACCTCTTAAAAAATAATGTAGTACGTTCCCAACCAGCAAAAGTAGTAGTTCGTATAGTTCGTTTTTTTTAGCATTAGAAAGAACTCCACAGAAGCAAGCGTGCAGTTTTTATCAGGCTCTTAAATTGTTAATAATTATTGAATAATCTAATGTAGCATGGTAATGTATATGCTATATAATACATATAATTTACTTCAAATTATTACCGCTAAAAGTGTCGGATTTGGAACCACAAGCTTACTTCTGCGAAGTTCTTTCTAATGCTAAAAAAACGAACTATAGTTGAAGATAGGTAGGTAGGTAAATACTACATGTAATGTGCGGTCCACATCAAATAGATTGTAACATCCAAATATAATGTTTTGCAATATATTTTGGCCACTTGGGTTATTCTTGAGCTATATAGATATCATATTGATTTGTAGGTATGTACCTACGCTAATTATTTTATTGATTTATATACCTAATATACCTATGTACTTATAGTCCGTTTTTTTAGCATTAGAAAGAACTTCGCAGAAGTAAGCTTGTGGTTCCAAATCCGGCACTTTTAGCGGTAATAATTTGAAGTAAATTATATGTATTGACCATGCTACATTAGATAAATCAATAATTATTAACAATTAAAGAACCTGATAAAAACTGCACGCTTGCTTCTGTGGAGTTCTTTCTAATGCTAAAAAAAAGGAACTATAGGAAGCAGTGGTGGCCGAGTGGATATGACGTCTGACTTTCAATCCGGAGGTCGCGGGTTCAAATCCTGGCTCGTACCAATGAGTTTTTCGGAACTTATGTACGAAATATCATTTGATATTTACCACTAGCTTTTCGGTGAAGGAAAACATCGTGAGGAAACCTGCATACATCTGCGAAGAAATTCAAAGGTGTATGCGAAGTCCCCAATCCGCATTGGGCTAGCGTGGCGACTATAGCCCAAGCCCTCTCGCGCATGAGAGGAGGCCTGTGGTCAGCAGTGGGACGTATACATAGGCTGAAATGATGATGATGATGACTTAATTTGCCAAGGTTTCCCAAGGAACGAAATTCTTTCGCAAATAAATAACTTATGACTTATGACGACATGGTAATTGGTATAACGGTACATTTTGACAAAACAGGTCCTACCTAAATAAATTTAAATCCAAGTTCGACGTGACTTCGCAGAGAAAGACTGTTATATCATTGTCTAATAAATATTCTACAAGACGAGTCCTCTGATCAGATTCTTTGTTGTAACGGCTTAATACTTCAATCAAATAACCGCAGCCTTTTTCTTGGGCGGTTGGGTCTCGAGATGTTAAAAGCCGCTTTATGTCCGAAAGAGCGTTTTGTCTACCACTTGGGTTATAAGTTCTGCTGAAATTTGAATTTACTAAACTATGCTTCATTTTGATGCCGCGTAATTTCGTAAGTAACGGTTTTATGTAAAACTTTTTTAAAGTTCCCTCCAAAAGAAAAAAAATATATCTTCCGATTCTTCCGGCGACCTTATGTAAGAAGGTTTGATTAGTGGTGTGTTTCTTATGATAATTTGTATATTATATTTTAACATTAATAAATACTAAAATTCAAGTGTAATATGTAATAATAAAGTTTATTATATTTTTTATCTCAAAGCCGCTCAATATTTTCACTAACAACATTGTTGCGACAGCATCATTTTTACAATAAGCAACACAGAGCGACTGTCATTCTCATCTGGTTTTGGAGCTCGGCCTGCAAGTGTTTGCAGTGATTATATTTTTTTAATCCAGCTTCTTTATTTCTGGCCCAACGTTTATTATATTTGTGTATTTCTGGTTGTCTCGCTAAGTGGTCCAGATTTTTTTAAATTTAAGCTTACAATGGTAAGTAAGAAATGCCATCCAATGTATGTCTCATATTGCGTACCACACCACGAAATTGTTAGTTCTTAGCAGGAATCATGTTCATGTTTCAATTATTTCTTTCTAGTCGGTGATCGAGTTCCTAAAGGATCTGCCGTCTTACGATGAACATAACTTTACATTGTACAACACGGATCATGGCATCAGATATTGCTCTAAGAGACCTTCGATATACCTCCCCACTAAGGACATTCCTTCAGAACAGAGTGAGTAAATGCTTTTTTAATCTGTCTGCATAAGGCCTTTAAATAAATGCTTTTTAAATTATTCTGCTGTTTCAATAGTTTGTCAGATTTTTTGGTTATGTTATGCCTCATCTGCAAGTTTAGACAAGTACATAAGTTAGTACAGTGCGTCTTTGTTTGTTGACATAATGCAACCTTGGAATAGTTGGAATTATTTTAGTGTCATGTTAGATGAGTAATTGGAGCGGAGAGGCAGGGACAAATCTGGAAAATGTTAGAAAAACAGTGTGTGTAGTAATTAATTGTGTGTATTATAATAAGATTCCTACATAAAGTTAGATGCAAATATATCTACTCTATCTAAGCAAGTAAGCGAGCCCACCTCCTCAAGGAATCCTATCAAACCTCGGGGAGATCTCTCAGAGATCCGTGATTTGCTCTGTATGGAACCTCTAAGCTTTTGATCATTTTTTGATATAGTCATACTTCACTTAGCATGGCCAGGCATGGCGGACTACAAATTATATAACCTTGAGACTAAACTCGACTCTGAGTCATGTTCCTAAAACTTTCTTTTTGTATTTTTCAGTAATAGTAACAGAAAAAACAAATATCCTCCTAAGATATCTACACCAGCAGTGGGAGAAAAAGGTAACTGTAATAAATAACATTAATTATAAACTGTTTACCAATATCTGGTTATCATTAGTTCAACTTGTTATCAATCTGAGATCACAAGCAATTAAACGAATGAACTTTAACCTGTTCCTAATTAAAAATAAAATTATGCCTGTAACTAGGCCACTAAGCTTGGTTGATTTATACCTAAGTAAATAAATAATATTGCATCAATATCAATTATCTACCTACATGTAAAATTACAACAAAAATTTAAAAGAAAATTAGAACTAGGTAACAACAGGTGGTCTTATCGCTAACAAGCGATCTCCTCCAGACAACCTTTGGGTACTGAGATTAACAACATGGATATTAAATTGTAGGTACAGTCATACATACTTATGATCGAACATTGTAAATTTTATAGCATTAGCGGTGCAGCAGAGTGGTGTTAACGGAATCGATATAAACAATTTCAACCCTAATAATTAATTAGCGTTAATTACGTTAATATTAACCTTAATTCACCATTTCAGCTAGAATTATCTATACCAATTCCGTTAACATTACTCCGCTGCACCAAAAATGCTATAAAATTTACGATGTCTGATTATTATACGCAACGCTACACACGCATGACAAGTATATGTTTCTAAAGCATACAAATGTCAGGGTTCATATTGTCATAATGCATGGCATACGTTGTGTACGTGGAAGTGTGTCCCTGCCTTAACTTGTGCCTGTATAGATACTGGCCACTGTAACTTATTATTTTCCTAATTCCAGAATAACAACTCCCCCAAGAAAAGGGACCAGAGCCACCTCGAGCAGAATGGCGACGAGCCGCGCCCGCGCAAGAGGCCCTGTCTCAACTCCCCGCTCAACTGAAACCACTCCGGAAAAGTTGTGCTTCAGTATTGAACATTCAAGTGTACGGCATTTTTGTATTACAGTTTGTATTCCGCTATATCAAAATATAAGGGAAAGTGTTTTTACTTATGGATTGTTTTACCTGTGGACACTAAAAACCTGAACACAACAAATCTTTTTGGTGTATGGCAACACTAACTGTCTGCCAGATTTAACCAGCTACGTTTAACCTTTCGTAATTTAAACCTATTGCATTAAACAAAGGATTTAAATTTGTGGTCTCTGACACACACTGCCTTAGACACACTGGCTTAGACATACGAAGGGTTAAAGTAGGACCAAGTTAACTCTGCGTGGCATTTGCAATACGAAAGTGTGGCAATGCCATCATTAATGTTAAGTTTCTATGAAAATATGACACTAGTAATGACACCCCTTCACTTTGTTCGGTTCAAGTCATTGCAAACTTAGCTTAGACGGACTCTTAATTCATTGCGTTCAGGTTAAATTGTTTAAGATTTTAACGGTGTACACAAGTGAAACCATGCATAAGTCGGGCATCACACTTTCCCTATTACTTTTTTATTTTGAGAAGGCATACAGTGCCATCTTGTGAATGAATTTATTTTATAAGTTTTTGTAACATCCGTTGTCCATCAGAAAGGTTGAGAAGATTTCATTCCAGTAAATTGTGATTAATTTAATTGCTTAAAAGTAGTAATTATTACACTTCTCGATTGTGTATCATGCACCTTAATATTTTCAGTGTCAATGTAATACTAAACAGTTTGGAAATAATTTAAAATCAATAGAGAATAAATTACTTTACAAAATGTTTAATTATTTATTTTGTTGTTAATCATTACTGTGTCGTAAAATAATAAGCAATAAGACTGGACTTGGTGAAGTATGTGTTCAGTAACCTAAGGGCTTAATTAACTATCAAGTAAAGGTGACCAAAGAAATGTAATGATGAATTCTGCTTTTATCAAAATTGTCACCTTATTCTGTTATGTCAAATTAATATGCCAATTATCTAACGATTTTATTAAGATTAACTAGTCTCAATGGCTTACCTTATAGTTATGATTTATGATTATTTTTTAAACATTGCATAGACAGCTTGCAATTTTTATAAGTTTTGTTTTAAAATATAAATTAATCAGGCTATGGTAAATGTCTTTTTTTTATGTGATTCGAAATTTAAATAATTTCGTTGGTTTCTATCTGAGGACGCCGTAATTGGTTGTCTGCTAATAATGCAATAAGTAGATTAATCTGTAATTTATAAACTGCATGTTTAAATTTTAGTTCATTTTCATCTATTTATCTGAAGTGGAAATAAAATATACCTACGGATGATTCTGGTCTTTTACTAAAGCGATTATGATCGAACTTCATAATTATTCTATATCTAATACAGATTTCTTTCCTCCACCAACAATCCATCATTTTTAGGGTTCCGTACCCAAAGGGTAAAAATGGGACCCTATTACTAAGACTCCACTGTCTGTTCTGTCACCAGACTGTATTTCATGAATCGTGATTTGAAAGCAGTTGAAATTTTCAGAGATGATTTATTTCTGTTACCGCTATAACAACAAATACTAAACAGTACGGAACCCTCTGTTGGCGAGACCGACTCGCACTTCATTCTTCACACACCTTAATGAGAGCCTACCACTAAAACCGCAATTTATGTATCTGCCTCTCTATTGCTCGAATTCGCATACGCAAGAGCGATAGCCAGACAAATACGAAATTTCGATTTTCGCGCTAGGGCCTCTGACGACAGGGACGCAGCAATACCACAGAATAAATAATAGTACTACCGTACAGAAAGGAAGCTTCCTACAAAACCGAAGTTTGACCACAGAATAAATAATAGTACTACCGTACAGAAAGGAAGCTTCCTACAAAACCGAAGTTTGACAGCGGTTCAGGGTCGAATCATGCTATCCCTTTCTAATACATGGCACTATCCCTTTCGGCCAATTAAGGTTGTCAAAATTCAAGTGATTATCTTATCTGTGGTCGTGCACGCAAAAGGAAGTCAAGTGGTGCCAACCCTAATAATTGCTCGGAGCAATGCTGAGCCGAGCGGAGCCGAGTTTGGCCGAAGTCAGGAGCTTCGCACCCCTGGTTTGACAGCGGTTCAGGGTCGAATCATGCTATCCCTTTCTAATATATGACACTATCCCTTTCGGCTATTTAGGGTTGTCAAAATTCAAGTGATTATCTTATCTGTGGTCGTGCACGCAGAAGGTAGTCAAGTGGTGCCAACCCTAATAATTGCTCGGAGCAATGCTGAGCCGAGCGGAGCCGAGTTTGACCGATCTCAGGAGTTTCGCACCCCTGGCAATACGGAGAATGGTGTGAAGCGCGTAAGACAAATTCGTGCTTTGATTTGTCAGCTAATGTAGATGGCGCTGCAAAGCTCCGTTCATTATGCATTCAACCTTAAGTTTACATTTCAAAATTCAGCCACAATACATGACGCCATCTTCTTCAGCTGTCCAACTTAGGGACTTGGTAAATCTTATACAATCAAATGGTTCCGTAAAATCACCCAACTAAACTATAATCCAGTACTAAAACTATGGTTCACAAGTTCAATATGTAATTTAGTAATACCATTTTTTTGTGTGTGTATGATTTATTCTACCTTTTATAAAGATATATTCTGGTTCAGAATTGTGACATTCAAAAAATAATCCAGGTTAACAAAGATATTCGAGTTACTTTTAGACCATAGTTGGGAGCTTTTGGACTATATAGTCCGTTTTTTTTAGCATTAGAAAGAACTTCACAGAAGTAAGCTTGTGGTTCCAAATCCGGCACTTTTAGCGGTAATCATTTGAAGTAAATTAATTGTATTGACCATGCTACATTAGATAATTCAATAATTATTAACAATTAAAGAGCCTGATAAAAACTGCACGCTTGCTTCTGTGGAGTTCTTTCTAATGCTAAAAAAAACGAACTATACATATTGGGTAATTTTACAGTAGCTAAAAAAAATTATAATGTATCATCTGGTGACAAGCAAAGGTCACCTACATCATTGAAATTATTGGACAATAAACTGTGTTACAAGTGTAATAAATAAAGTGCATTGTTACTTTAATTTTTTGATAGTACTTAGTGAGTTTTGCTTGTCACCCGACAGTATAGTCTGTATCTAAATGGTTATTTATCTAAATTTGCCATCTAGGTATGGTATGGGTAAGAAATGAAACAACAGCCTGACTGAAAAATAACTTTATTCTAATAATTATACTTATCTCACAATTTGCAGAAATGTTCTCATTGACAAGCTGCAAACAAATGTTAGATGTTAATGGGTACCTAATGGAATTGTTCTCTTAATTTTAATAGTGATAAATCTTACTTAAATTATAAACACCAAATACTAACTAGATCAAGTCTAAAAGCTTTCTTATATTGATTCTCACAAATAAAATCTTGACTGGCTGTCTGTTAACTAACATCAGCAAAAGAGAAAGATTAACTTAAAACAAAAATGCAGAGACCTAGTGTACAATAAATCAATTGTTTATTAATAAAGTTTCTGACTAGGCCTCAGAAAGTCAAATAGATATTTTAAAGTTGAGATATCTCCAACGAATGTCATGTTTAATCCTTGGCGGGTACTTCAATGACTCGAGGCTTGTCAATGATGCGGGCCGTGCGGTTGCCCTTCTCAACAATTCCAATAATCCAAGCTTGGTAGCCTTCCTGCTTTTCAATATCTTTGCAGTATGCAGCGGCTTGCTCACGGGGCAGGCAGATCAGCAGTCCTCCAGAAGTTTCCGGGGCATGTCCTTGGAGCAGCTGGAACATGTTTCCGCAAGCCTTTGCCACAGCTGCCATCTTGGCAATAACGGGCAGATTGTGGATAACAAAAGAAACTTCATTCTTCTGGTGAGATGCCAAATTTTGTGCATGGCCGAGCAGACCAAAGCCAGTAACATCGGTGGAGCCATGAGCATTGTACTTATGCATCAACCTAGCTGCGATGCGGTTCAGCCGGCTCATGGAGTCCATCGCTCGATGGTAAGCTTTACGAACATCCTCTTCCGATACAACTAGCTTGATTCTATTCCAACGTTCGGGCTGGTCGAGCCACTGGTGGGCATTTACTGCAACTTGGGTGCCCAGAGGCTTAGTGAGCACCAATACGTCGCCCATGACGGCGTTGTCGGGTACAATGTATTCGTTAGGCTGGCAAATAGTGGTGGCTACCCCCCCAATGGTGCACCAGGGGTTGATAACAGTTTGGCCTCCAGTCACAGAGGTGCCGGCTTCCAGAGCCGAATCCTTGAAACCTCTCATGATGAGCGGAATCACGACGTCGCGCTCCTTTTCAGTCATTTTAGTAGAGACGCCGAGAAGCATTAGCATATTGTCACATTCAGTCACACCCATTGCGTAGAGATCGCTTAGAACATTGGCACACGCGATTTTACCCATCATGTAGGGATCGTCGACGAGAGGGTAAAAAAAGTCAGTAGTTTGCACCAAACAAAGCCCGCCGTGCCTCAGCGGCGTCACAGAGCAATCCAAGCCGATGCCGATGCGCGGGATCGCCACATGCATAAACTGATCCTGCTCCTGCTGCGAATAGTCTTGCTGAAGAGACTCCACAAGTTTTCCCAATACATCTTGGGGTACTTTACAGCTTCTTCCCTTAAGGTCCGCAAAACGAGTCAATCGGAAACTCGCCTCCAAATCATGAGCCACCGGGTCGAATGGCCGACGCAAAGCTAAAGAATTGGGGTTACCGGCCATTTCGAGTTGAGCCGCAGCTAATGAATCTTGCGCTACACTAGATTGATACGACATATTACACTAAAACAAACCAATAACAATATTTGCGTGGATCTATTAGTACCACAATAGTTCGGAAACCCGACCCAACACGCCGTTCACTGACGCTTGCAAAATGGCGTCTCCTTTTACGAGAAGAAAATGGGGGCCGGAATGTATTTCGTAAAAGCCCCTCCTATTGGTCGATCGGTCACGTAAACAAAAATAGCTTGATTGTGATTGGTCGCAAAGTTTGTTGCCGATGTTTTTGACAAAGAAAACGTACTGAATAAAGCTAAGATTGCGGTGTTTCATCCCGGTTTAACAAGACAAGTGAATTTTGCGGCGTTGCTTGTTTTGATATTCCCGCTTTTTTTTAATGGTTTTACTCCTGAAGAAACATTAAACAGATTTACATTGTATTTATAATAAAACTTAGAAAAAACGTATTATAATAAATTTTTTTCATTGATTATTTAATAATCCAATAAAGTATTCTGGATAGTTTTCGTAAGTTGTCTAACATGGTTTATTACGCCTAATAGTTCCGTTTACATTTTTTTTACATAGACTCAAAGAGCATGTAATCACTACGTTTTAAGAGTCGGCACTCTCGAACAATCCTCGAACCGAATTATGAACGTACATATCCCAACACACCAAATACAGGCTTAAAGATCTCGCATCCAGGCCATAATTGTAAAAAAAAACCCACACACAATACTACCAACACAAAAAAAACAACGATAGGGCTCGACACTTCCAGTACCTACTGTTTATCGATATCGATAAATGTGCGATACGTCCTGCTGTATTTACCTACTGTACTACTGTAACAGTACATTTTGAGAATCACGTGGATTAATAAAATAAAAGAACATTATATATATATAAACAATTTTATTTTACATGATAAAAATAACATAGTTTATTATTCAAGTAGGCATATTACAATATGCTGAATTCGCGCGCATTCTTTTTAATCTGGTCCCTTTTTATTGAAGGCACTGGATGGAGAATGATTTCCACAAATGAACTTGTTTCCATTCAGCTTTTGAATAGGTAAATAAATACGCCAAATCCTCATTTCCTTTTTCTCAGCTTTGCCCATAATCGACATCTGAAATAAAGAGATTATCGATAAATTGGTCGTACACTATTCGTGTCATAGGTTTTGTTTCCGAACGTGATTATTTATTTATGTTAGCGTATTCGAACGAGTCCCTCCGTTCGTCTTGATTTTGGATTATCTATGTTTTGTCGATTATCTGTTGTGCGCCATTAAGCCCAATAAAAACTCATTGCTTATAAATAAGATATTTTATTATAAACATGGTGTAGAAGTGGTAAATAAAAATGGAAGCAGAAGAATATAAGAAACTTCTTGAGCAGCAGTCACAATTGGTAGCCGTGATGCAGCAACAAATGCTCATGCTACAAGAGCAAGTAAAAAATGTCACAACGCCGGATGTTAAAAGCCGCGTCTCTGTGCCCTGGCCGCAACCTTTAGAAGTAGATGATGGCGATCCTTACGAAAATCTTACCTTTTTCAAGAGCCGCTGGGAAGATTATTGCCTTGCTACCGGAATGAATAGTTGGAGTACCGAAAAAGATGAAACAAAAGCCGGGCTACTCCTCAGCGCAATCGGTACAAAAGCCATGAAAAAATATATGGATTTTGGCTTGTCTGAGATAGAGAAGAAGAGTCATAATGAAATATTAGCAAAAATGGAAAAGGTCATATTTCAAAAAACAAATGTAATATACTCCAGGTACTTGTTCAATATCAAAAACCAGAATGAAGAAAGCTTTGACGAGTATTTACTGGCTCTAAAGAAATTGGCTAAAAGATGCGATTATAAAGATTTCGAGGAAGAGATTTTAAGAGACAGAATTGTGGTGGGAATAAAGGATGGTGAAGTGATAAAAGAGTTGCTAAAAAAGCAAGACCTAACTTTAGAAACAGCCATCAATATCTGTCGTGCCTCGGAAGGTGCTGCTGCACAAGTTGCAGATCTAAAAAAATCTGAAGAGGTCAACAAGATTAATAAAAAAAGGCTGGATAAGGACACACCTAAAAAGTGTAAATTCTGTGGAGGCGTTCATGTATATCAAAAGAAAGTATGCCCAGCCTGGGGACAGCGTTGTGAAGAATGTGGTGGCCGAAACCATTTTAAAAAGGTTTGTAAGAAGCGTGGAACGGTAAAAGAATTACAAGAAGACTCTGATGACAGTGTAATCATAGCGGAGGTGAGGCACAATGAAGAGTCAGGTCATGTTGAGGCACCACTGTTGTTCCATATTGGCGAGAAAAAACAGAAAATATACTGTGCTTTGGACACAGGAGCTGCAGTTTCTGTGATGGGAGCAGAATACTATAAAAAGTTAACGGGTCAAAAGGATTTATTGGCTTTGACTCCACCAGTAAAAAAGCTGAAAGCTTTTAACGGCTCTCCCATCATTAATCATGGAAATGCATCCTTCTTAGTCACCAGAAAGAATCAGGATTATAAATTAAACTTTCACATTGTTAATGGAAAACATGAACCGCTTTTATCAGAGAAAGCTTGTGTAGCTCTGGGCTTTATTCAATACTGTGATGAAGTATCAACAGAGCTGGATCGTTCTAGTGCAGAGCATATAATGAAACAATATGAAGATGTCTTTGAGGGTTATGGCAGCCTCCCAGGTGAAGTGTCATTAGAGCTGGATGAATCAGTCCCAGCCCGGATTCAGCCTGCACGTCGAGTCCCAGTTGCACTAAAAGAAAAATTAAGAATGGAACTGGAACAACTAGAAGCTGATGGCATCATAGTAAAGGAGACGCAGCACACAGATTGGGTAAATAACATATTGATTGTTAGTCGAGATTCAAAATTCAGATTATGTTTAGACCCTATTCCGTTAAACAAAGCTTTAAAGAGACCAAACTTCCAATTCACTACTCTAGATGAGATGTTGCCTGAGCTCAGTAAAGCAAAGGTTTTCAGCACTGTAGATGCTAAGAAAGGATTTTGGCAGTGCCGTCTTACTGAGAACAGTAGTAAACTGACTACATTTTGGACTCCGTTTGGTCGTTACAGGTGGCTCCGTCTCCCGTTCGGGCTCTGTTCATCGCCTGAGATCTTCCAGCAACAACTCACCAGTCTCCTTAAGGATCTAAAAGGCATTGAGATTATAGCCGATGACATTTTAATTTATGGAGTTGGAGAGACAGTTGAAGAAGCTGTGTTGGATCATAATATTAAATTTGAAAAATTACTAATAAGGTTAAGAGAAATAAATTGTAAGTTGAATAAAGACAAAGTCAATCTGCTAAAAACATCAGTGAAATTTTATGGACATGTGTTAACCAATGAAGGTCTAAAGGTAGACAAATCTAAGGTAGAGGCTATTAACAACATGCCTACTCCAACATCTAGTAAGGATGTTTTACGTTTTCTGGGAATGGTTGGATACCTTAGCAGATTCATAAATAATCTCAGTATTCAAGCTACGCATCTTAGGAGGCTAACAAGAAAAGATGTGGATTTTGTCTGGTCTGAAGCAGAAGATAAAGAGTTTAATATGTTAAAAAAGAAAGTTAGTGATTTACCTACATTGCAGTATTTTGATGTAAATAAAGAAGTGGTTTTAGAATGTGATGCGAGTGAATATGGCTTGGGTGCTGCAATGTATCAGAACAATCAGGTAATAGCTTTTGCATCTAGATGTTTGACAAAGACAGAAAAGAAATATGCTCAAATAGAGAAAGAAATGTTAGCAGTGGTGTTTGCTTGCATCCGATTTAATCAATATGTAGCGGGCAATAGTAGAATTATTGTCAAGACAGATCACAGACCATTAATTAATATTGCAAATAAACCACTGATTGAAGCTCCAAAAAGACTACAAATGATGCTACTCACACTTCAAAAATATAATGTACAGTTACAATTCATTCAAGGAAAAGAAAATGTTGTAGCAGATGCCCTATCCAGAGCTCCAGTAACAGAGGTATGTGACACTTATGATCTGGAAAATAAAATTAAGGAAAAAAAAGTTTATAAACTGATAAGCAAAATTTCAAGTTTAAAATATTTAAAGATTACAGATAAACTCTTAGAAAAAATCAAAGAAGAGTCCATAAAAGACACACTTTGCCTACAGTTAAGTGAATATATTATTAACGGATTCCCCAGATACATATCAGACATGCCAGCAGAGGTCAAGATTTTTCATAAATTCAAACATGAACTGTCCACATCAGATGGGCTCATCTTCAGAAATAACCAGGTTTTGATTCCAGAAGCATTAAGAGCAGAGATGATACAAAGAGTTCATGTCAGTCACAACGGAGTTGCTAGTACCCTTCGTTTAGCAAAGGGAAACATTTTCTGGCCTGGAATGTCGGGTGAAATAAAAAAATATGTTGAGAAATGTACATTTTGTATGGCACATGCTCCGTCACAACAAAAACTGCCTCTAATGTGTCATGACATACCGGCTTACCCTTTCCACTATGTATCCATGGATGTATTTAGCGTGGGAGATCTAAAGTTTTTGGTCACTATAGATCATTACTCAGATTTTTTCGAATTAGACAAAATTTCTAATTTATCAGCTAACGAAATCATATCTATCTGTAAGAAAAACTTTGCTCGACATGGTGTTCCTCAGAGAGTATGCACAGACAATGCAACTAATTTTGCCAATGAGTCATTTAAGAAGTTTGCAGATAAGTGGAATTTCGAGCATGTGACATCATCACCGCATCATGCAGAGTCAAATGGAAAAGCCGAAGCTACTGTGAAAATTGCAAAGAAGCTAGTACTTAACAGCCTAGAAACCAAACAAGATTTATGGTACAGTTTACTTCATCAGCGTAATGTTCCTATAGAAATGGACAATACCAGTCCCTCTCAGAAATTATTTTCTAGAAGAACACGTTCTGGACTTCCTTGCCTGTTAAGACATTTAAAGCCAAACATAATTCCTGATATACCAGTTAAAATAAAAGAAAGAAAAGAAAAGATAAAACGGGAATGTGATAAAAGGTGTGCTGAGCTGCCAGAGTTACAGGTAGGACAGAATGTTGTTACTCAACTTCAGCCAGAGGTTGATAAGAGATGGAGTTTTGGTATCATCACAAAGAAACTAAATAAAAGATCGTACATAGTACAGGTAAATGATAAAGCATACAGAAGAAGTAGAGTTCATATAAAGCCTTACAGTGGGGACACTGTAGATGGTGGTCACCCTAGTCAGACACAGGTCCCAGATCACCAACCGCTGCACGATAGAGAACCAGAGTTTACTGGCTTTGAATTAGTGGAAGAGAACCAGTATACTAACCCTCTAGTGGTTCAGCCACCAATCAGAGAACAACATCCACCGATGGAACCTGAAGAGGCCGTGCGTCGCAGTGGGCGGGCTAAGACACAACCACGTCATCTAAGAGACTATGTTGTATCTTGTTTTGAGAAAGGGAGATGTTTCCGAACGTGATTATTTATTTATGTTAGCGTATTCGAACGAGTCCCTCCGTTCGTCTTGATTTTGGATTATCTATGTTTTGTCGATTATCTGTTGTGCGCCATTAAGCCCAATAAAAACTCATTGCTTATAAATAAGATATTTTATTATAAACAGGTTTCTTAGTTTTTTACTTAAAAATACTTTATTTACAAAATATTTTCGTTTTAATCATGGATTGTACACGACTAAAACTAATTAAATTAGTAACTGTTAACGACTCAAAGTAAAAAATGAAAATATTGCATACAAACATCAGTTTACCGACCTGTTCGGATCAAGTGGAAATTTGGCCAAAAATGCGTCAGTAGTTAGTCTTCTTACACACCCACTACAAACTTCACATTTCCTTAAAGATTTGGCCCCCATTTAAATAACAGCTAAAGTTATTTTACCAATTACAATAAAAAATAACCACGTATTTCCACGTTCACGACAATTCAAATGACGTTTGACGTTTTACTACCAATCATACCAACCTAAAGAAAAGTAAGTATAATACGTCTATGTTAAAAGTAAGTATGGTATGTGCCACGAAAATGCAACAGCAGTCATTTTAATTCGATAAGATTGTTTCTATGCCTCAATGTTGGTAACAAGTACGTTCTTAATTTATCAAAGTATGGGGTGTCGTTTTAACGTGGCAACATGCTTTTACTTGGCATTTTGTATTTTCTGCCAATCAGGAGAAAGTATTAAAAAATTGGAATTTAGGTGCTACTGTGATAGGAGCGTCACTGTGATTTTGATACGAAAGCCATTATCATTGGTTTAAATTCAGTCAAAATTAAGTTTTCGGAAAGTTTTGAATAAATGCTGGCGGTTTGATTTCGTCGGCAATATTTTGGACAGTGAATATTTTGACAATGGCTATATTATATTTTATTTAGCTAAATTATGAACATCCATAACAATCATAATACACAATGGCTCTAACCGGGTTTAGAAAGATCGAAAATGAAGCGGGCTACCCGTGTTATATCGAGTAAGTATCCGGCTATGAATCAAAGGAATTTATCCTAAATTGTACGGCTTACCAGAATATTTCAAGTTTAATTTCGATACTTGCATTATATTTAACATCTGTATATTAAATAACTCAATTGTGGTCAGTCATTGACTCGTGTTAAGTAAACCAGCGCAAGAATGCGGAAGTAATGTCAACTCTCGTTTACAGTGAAGCAACTGGAAGACAGCAAAATGACCATCCAGAGTTCTGCAAGATCATGGAATCTCTGGAGGAGTACAACGGGATTAAATACAGCGCGTATCGTATCGCCTTCAAGGTGTTTGCCCTGCAGAGACAGCTTAGGGGTTAGTACCTATTACATTTACATAAATATTGAATGTACTTTTAAAGCTGAGATATTTGAGTTTACTTTTAAAGCTTTTAACTGATAAATATAAAAATAAAAAAATTCTAAGCACTGAATAAACCTAGTTACATACCTATTGCATTTCAAAAACATTTATTTCATAAATTAATTTTAGGTTTTAACTAATATTGTTGTCCCCTTCTGGCTGAAGGCCCCCTCCATCGATTTCCACTTGTCTCTGTCCTTTGCTATTTGGATCCAGTTTAGCCCAGCAGTTTTTTTAATGTCTTTGTCCCATCTTGTACATGGTTTGCACTTTTAAATGATATTGAACTGTTATATATTATATACCTATATACTTTTTTTAAGTGAATTGTTTTGGATTAAGTTGTTAGGTAAATTGACATTTAAAATTATTTAGATTATTGCTACTTACGTCTAATATTGTGTTTGATTTCAATTATGTACCTATCATATGTTTAACAGAAATCATAAAGATATTAATTTATCATCATGTGAACCCAGTCGACAATGACCTCTGTATAACCATGGTCTCATTTTAAAATTCACAGTTCCAGCCCTACGCATCAGTTCTGGAGTGTTCGCTCGCCACCAGCTAAGCCTATCAGAGACAAGCTTATCACTGGACACAGGGGAGCTGGAGGCAGTGCTGGCCGACATATACTTTGCTGCGGAGAAGGAAGGCCTGTTCACAGGGGACGTTGACTTGGCAGTGGACTTGTTGATCAATCTGCTGCTTAATGTGTATGACAAGTGAGTTGCTGACTGGTAATACTTACATGTAGGCCTCAGATGTATGGAGCATAATTTATTCATAGGGAGTTCCGAGTTCCTGTACTCTGTATCTTTAGGTATTTAAATAAAAGTAAACAAACTACATTTTCAGGTAGTTATAACATTTATTGGTTAACCAACCAAATACAAAACCGCCTGGATCAGTCACTGAACGCCCTGACTTTAACCTACATTATTTGATCGTGTAATGTTTCCAAGCCCACACGCTATCTTCTTACAGGACTCCTCAGAACCTTCTTAGCCTTAACCTGTTTGTTTTTTGGTCTTTTACATGTAAACATGCAACTCACATATTTTTTATTATGAATTCCTTCAGAGACAGAAAAGAGCCAATCAGAGTGCTAGCCGCTAAGACGTTGCTCATCATCCTAAGTGAGGAGTCGGTGTCAGACAAATGGGCAGCCCTAGCCAACTGCTGCGCGGACCACAACGGCTGCGTGTCGCCGCGGCGTCTGGCGGCGCTACTGTCGAATGTAGCCGCCCTGCCAGAGTTATTGGGCGACCCGTGCGAACAGATACAGAGCGACATTGACAGTTGCTTTGATAAGGTAACTAACTAACTATTATGGCTCAGCGATTCTCGTTTCGCGAATGAGAGCAAAAGGTATAGGTATAGGTTTGATAAGGTATGTTACAAATAAATGGCAATACAAAAGACAAAAGGTAAGTTTAAAGCTTAATTACACGCAATTAAGTTTAGTTTAAGATCATCATCATCATCATCTCAGCCATAAGACGTCCACTGCTGAACATAGGCCTCCCCCTTATGGGGGGTGAATGCCATAATCGCCACGCTTGGCAGGCGGGTTGGCGATCGCAGTCGAGTACACCGAATTTGAGGGACGCTGCTGCCCGTCCACCGGTGGTCTTGGACATAGTTTAAGGACATACCCGGGTCCAAGTTTAAGATAATGTTAAAAATTGTAAAAGTTTCAATCAGTGCCATAAAGTGGTATTCCACTTCACCACTATAATTCTTCTTCTAATCTCTTCAATGTCCAATGTGTATTTTGTCTCACATTTTGCTTAATGAGAGAGTGAGACGCAATGACGTCGGACCGACATATTGGATACCACCCATACTCAGATTGTTATTCCAATAAATGTGACAAGTTGACAACCACCTCTTCTAGTATGTTACTTCATGGAATAAAATGTATGGAAAACTTTTTTGGACGGGACAGATTTCACAAAAACTAAGTGATAATACTATAGTGTGTATAAAAGATATAGTGTGTATAAAAGATAGATCCCTAGTGACGCAGAGGGGGGAGGGGAGGGGAGGGTTGATGAAAAATAACTTCGGTCAACAACGTACATATCCCAATTAAAAAAAGTCTTCTATTAATTATGCCATAATTTTAGCTAATTTCCCTGAATTATTCGTCCCCAGAGCGCCGGCATGCTGGGTGCGCCTGCGCGGAGTGTAGCGACGTGGGGAGCATCCTGCGCACGCGTCACCTGGCTGGGCGTGAGCGCGCGCGTGCGCGCCAGCAGGAACAGCTCCTGCGTCAGCGCAGCGTGTGCCAAGTGTCAGGAACCACTCATACAGGTACACTCCTTTGATCACACGGAAGGTAGGATCCTATACACGCTAATTTTAACCACGCATTTCTAAGGTCAAAGGAAGTAAAAAATGTAATATGAGTTTAGGTCAATTCCGCCAAAAAAATTTTTTTTGTTTTGTTTTTTCAATTTTTTTATTGTACCTATTTGTACATAAAAAATCAATGTTATTGGTAAACTTGTCACTTAAATTTGATTTTTTACATTTTTTAGGGTTCCGTACCCAAAGGGTAAAACGGGACCCTATTACTAAGACTTCGCTGTCCGTCCGTCCGTCCGTCCGTCCGTCCGTCGGTCCGTCTGTCTGTCACCAGGCTGTATCTCACGAACCGTGATAGCTAGACAGTTGAAATTTTCACAGATGATGTATTTCTGTTGCCGCTATAACAACAAATACTAAAAACAGAATAAAATAAAGATTTAAATGGGGCTCCCATACAACAAACGTGATTTTTGACCAAAGTTAATATGTAAGTATGGCATCCATACATACCATGTTTATTAATAATTATTTACACTCTGATTAAATCTTACTTTACAGGTTCTAAAATTCAAATGCTCAAAATGCTGCGATACATACTTCTGCGAGAAGTGCTACCTCTATGACAAAGACTTGACGACAGTCAGTGGGCACAAGAATACTCATTTAGTACATGAAATTATTGATGGAGAGGTAAGCAACCGCACACATAATACATAATATATGTGAGTAGTAGACAGATAGTACTATTCGTTTTTTTAGCGTTAGAAAAAAGGTAAACAATCTTGACGTGTCTTTTTATTGAAAAACACTTGAAAAAAATAGATCACGGCAAATAGAATCATATACGATTTTATACATTCTTTTGCTTTCATAATAGTTACAAATTTTTAAAAAACGTTTTAAAATTAAAAGACACGTCAAGAACGCGTAGTCTTTTTCTAATGCTAAAAAATGAACTATAATACTATAGGTTGGAACACTTGGAACGTGTTAGCAAACTAGACGGGAAACAGTATCTCCTTCATACATATTTTTTAATTACTGGCACTACAATTTCAATAAGCATTTAGTATGAATATAATGATTTATTAGCATAACAATTTGCTACGAAAAAGTGACATAGCTTAGGATTAATTCTAATTTCAGACTAAACCCCAAGAATGTCTAAGCTTCATCAAAACAATGAGACGCTTCTTCTTCTGCACCAAAACTAGAAAGAAGACCAAGAAGAAAACCACAAAGAAAGCGATTAGCATGACGAAAGAGAAGGAGACAGTTAAGAAAGAGAGGCCGGCTATGTTCACGTCGACTGTTGGCAAGGCGTCGGGACACGTGAATAATAACCCGGCGAGCATGCTGCAGGATATTATAGTGCAGTTGGAGACACAGAATAAGTAAGTTCTATTAACTAACTAGTAATCTGCGCCAGGGATGTTGCGGATGCAGATTTTTTGACATCCGCGGATGCGGATGCGGATATTTAAAGGCTCACATCTGCGGATGCGGATGTCAAGATTAGGTACTTAAAAATATCAAATATTACATTTTTAGTATTTTTTATTTCAAAAATATAACGAGACGGTTAGTATTTGAGCAACAATATAGGTGCGTTATATTTAATAAACAGTTACTTGGCTGACTTTGCTGGATCTAGACGATTTCGTTATAGGTAATGATGAAATTACCTAGCACTTACGCCGCCGCTAAGACGTCTCTGTACCGACTTGTTCGAAATCCGTATCCGCATTAAGCTCCGCATCGCTTTTATGCGGAAGCGGATGCAGATGTGGATGTTGAAAATAATGCGGAAACTCCGCGGGTGCGGATGCGAATATTCGCAACATCCCTGATCTGTGCCAATCTGCCAATAAAAAAAATGATCCACTTTGTAGATAGTCCGCACGATCCCTATATTGATCGGTATTCGATCTATTTTCAGAGCACTAGAAGAGCTGTCCAATCAGTTACAAAATACGAAAGAACCAGAAGAGGGGCTGAGGGTGAAGGTGGACGCTCACTGGAGTCAGATATCCAAGCAAATAAACAGGCTGAAAATACTTAAGGTAAATCAAGTTTCCATGGTCAGCTAAGTAAGATTGACATTTGATCGTCATTTAATGTCATCATTTAAGAGTTCGGACAATTTATCGCAAAAATAAATATTGTATGGAACATGATAATTTTTTTTTAACAATTTGGACTGCAGTTTTTGAGTATAATTTGGAAATTTTATAAAGATACTGTGTACATAATATGAGTTTAATAAATCTTATCCTGTTTTTTGATGGTTTGGTTTGCTGCTATAATTTTTGATGGTTTTGCGATGATTTGTCTGATCACTGGTCATCGGTTAAGACTGCCTTAGCAAAAGAGGCGAGAACCGAAACGCACCGACTCCCAGGGCCAGAGTTATCTTAAATTAGTGACCTGCCCCGGCTTCGCACAGGTTACACAAGACCTTAACAAATTATACACCCAAACCTTCCTCAAGAATCACTCTATTGATAGGTGAAAACCGCATGAAAATCCGTTCAGCTGTTTTAGAGTTTAACGCGAACATGCATACAGACGCGGCGAGGGACTTTGTATTAGCCGGCGTATTGTGCATAGCTTTATCTATCTTTATCCACGTGATAAAATAACTGTCACTTTTTAACACCGTAGGATAGAAAGGGAGGGACACCGTTTTATCACGCTGTCGCGTAGACAAGAACGACCATCATATCCGTACAGGTGTAGTGATGTATCCTGTATGTGAGAAGTATAGTAATCAACTTACATATATTGGCCTTCAGCGCGATCCTCGTATAAAATTATATGACTCATATTACAATCTTTTGATTACAGGAAAACCTCTCATCCAACACAACACTACCTACAGCAGAACCCGAACACCCCCAAGCCTTCGATCTCTTCAGCCCCATACCAACGCTAGAACAGAGCGACAAGCGCTCCAAGCTGTCGCAGGCTCCGAGAGTACTAAGTCTGGACTCCGGGAACTTCTCTGTGATGTCCAAACAGCAAGAGCCGCTTGTGACAGTGTCCGGAGATGCCTTGAAGCCGGTGATGGTTCATAAGTCGGACAGCATATCAACGGTTTCTATAAAGGATATTAGCAGTTGGTATAATGGTGAGTCCCTACTCCCTACCAATACTAGAACAGAGTGAAAGCGCTCCAAGCTGTCCCAGGCTCCGAGAGTACTAAGTTTAGACTCCGGGAACTTCTCTGTAATGTCCAAACAGGAGCCGCTTGTGACAGTGTCCGGAAATGCCTTGAAGCCGGTGAAGGTTCATAAGTCGGACAGCATATCAACGGTTTCTATAAAGGATATTAGCAGTTGGTATAATGGTAAGAGTTCCAAAAAAGGCCGTACAACGACCTCAATGACCACGACTGCTCTGACAAGAGTATCCGACTAAGAAGAAGAAGAAGAGTTCCAAGTGTTCCAACAGTGGTTATATTATGTTATTACTGGGTCCCATCTCAACAAATAACACGACGCGACGACGGCTCATATTCAATACCTTCTTATGGCCACTGTTACATTCTGTATTTTTGGAAATTACTATTATGGTAAAAAACCGTCTAATGGTGATCCCACACTGGCTATTATATAACGTTATACAACATCGTGTGACAGGGTCATCATGCTAGTATTGATAGGGTTTTATTATGTTATTCCTGCTACATAATGTTATGGACTCCCATAACTGTCTTTTCTGGGTTTTTTTATTGTTTTAATGCACCTTTAGTTCAATTTACACCATGGAACACAATGAACACACTTGCCCAATCTTAGTGTCAGACATAATTCTGCTTAACTTTTTTCCTATATCAATCTTAGATAAAGATAAAGATAGTTTAGTAGGCATACACCGGCTCCAACCCTACACCTGTGCCTCGATCGAGAAGATTTAAAATCCCCTCAATTGGAGGAGGGTATCCCAATATGGGACCGATAACAAACTCGGCGGGGCACACTTTACTTGAAAAAGTTAATTTTAACCAACCTATTTATTACAGAAACAGAGCACGCAAGCAAGCAAATAGCAGACTGCACATCCCAATCCATATCAGCTACAGAACAAAAGTACGCGGCCGACATCCGCTCAGTAGAGACCAGTAACGACAAGATGAAGGAACTGAACGCGGACTTGGACACGGTACTGGACCGGTTGCAGCAGATATTGACTAATAACTTCGCTATGGATGGTAAGTGTTACCAAACCAGCCCAGTCTATATCAGCCACAGAGCAAAAGTACGCGGCCGACATCCGCTCAGTAGAGACCAGTAACGACAAGATGAAGGAACTGAACGCGGACTTGGACACGGTACTGGACCGATTGCAGCAGATATTGACTAATAACTTCGCTATGGATGGTAAGTGTTACCAAACCAGCCCAGTCTATATCAGCCACAGAGCAAAAGTACGCGGCCGACATCCGCTCAGTAGAGACCAGTAACGACAAGATGAAGGAACTGAACGCGGACTTGGACACGGTACTGGACCGGTTGCAGCAGATATTGACTAATAACTTCGCTATGGATGGTAAGTGTTACCAAACCAGCCCAGTCTATATCAGCCACAGAGCAAAAGTACGCGGCCGACATCCGCTCAGTAGAGACCAGTAACGACAAGATGAAGGAACTGAACGCGGACTTGGACACGGTACTGGACCGGTTGCAGCAGATATTGACTAATAACTTCGCTATGGATGGTAAGTGTTACCAAACCAGCCCAGTCCATATCAGCCACAGAACAAAAGTACGCGGCCGATATATCCGCTCAATAGAGACCAGTAACGACAAAATGGATTGGAAGACAGGCTTTTTTTTTTCATTTTGTAGAATATTTTTTGACAAAAGATTATTCACCTGTTTTATAATACGCTTTTTCTACTGGCTTTTGAAATTAGCCATTAGGTATGTATTCGTCATTTTTCAATGTACTGTAATTCTGCTCAAATGATACATTGACTCCCTTAACCTTTTATAAGCCAGAGTGAATTTATTCCTACAGTTATTTTGAATTTTATACCAAAGTAATAGGGTTCAATTTCCTTTGTTTCCTGACACCCCGTTATTTCCATTGAAGACTAAACCTTGCCGTTTTCATTCCAGAATCTTCGTTCGACAACAACCAACTGCGGGAAACCGCGAACGAGATGGAAGGTTTGCTCGGAACGCTCATCCGAGGCGTGGAACAGAGAGCTACCCTCAATGCCACTAAGGGGTTAGTCTAACCCAAAGAGAATAGAGTGTATAGAGACGGATTGTCGAAGTAAATTATGTAGCCACTGTAAATTTACTGCCATCTTTCGACAGAAGATATAACTGTTAGAACGCCATTTGACTTTGATCCTTATTCTTTCACTGATTAATGTGTTAACTTATTGAATATTAATATTAACGCCATCTGCTCGACTATAGGTCAAATGTATGGTGCAATCTTTTCGAGCGATGGCATCCTACCCTACCTATAACCTTCAGCGTACTCTCGAGTAGATCGCGTTAATATTAATATTTAACAAGTTAAACATAAATCAGTGAAAGCATAATGATCAAAGTTAAATGCCGTGCTAACAGTTTTAATCGTCTGTCGAAAGATGGCAGTAAATGTACTGTAGCTACATAATTTACCATGACGGTAAATATCAGAACCGAATAGAGAGCTATTTCAAATTCTTTTTCTTCAGTCTAGCCTTAAGGCCGAGCCACACCGGCTTGCGTGTGCGTGACGTGCGCTAAAATGTTGGAGCCGCACACACACACGTCACGCAAGCTGTGTGCCATCTCTCATAAGGATCTGTATACTACAACGCCGCACACGCACGTGCACGTCACGCACACGCAGCCGGTGTGCACAGGCCTTTAACCCTTTGAACGCCACGCCTATCGTGCGGGGCGTCATCGTGAACCTTGTCGGAATGCACGAAGGTTGATATTGGGCTGCAGCCGCGCGCGTCCGTTGACGTCTTTGACGGTCAAACGGCTATTATGTTAGGGTGGCATTCCACCTGTCCAATGTCACTGCGTTTCACTCTCTTATTAAAGCAAAATGTGAGACGCAATACAAATTAGACAAAGAAATTGGATAGGTGGAATACCACTTAAGTTGACTATTTTCAACAGATTTTTGCCCCTATTGCTTTGGTAATGCTAATGGGTACGGGGAAACAGTAGATCTGTTTTAACCTTTTTATGTACCACTTGTAAGCTGTTAATATTTTCTTTGTACTTTAACCAGCGGTCCGACCGGCGGCAATCAGCGATGAGCGAGCTTTTTCTAGGGTGGCGAGTATACATTTCGTTCATTAACAAGATTTCGACGGCATTGTTTTAAATTGTCGGCGATCAACGATTAATATGTATAAACATTTTTTAACCTTTTGAACGCCACAGACGGCAATTGACGTCAACTCAAAATCGTGACAACGACGCCAAAGACGGCATTTGACGTCGATCGAGTTTTGATGAAAATCTACTTAACAACACCCCACTTTTAGATTGGCAATATTTATTCACAAAAATAAATTTTACCCTCGTGGCATCAGTGGCACGGCAAATGGATGCGCTGTTTGGCGTTCAAAAGGTTAAACACGAGAATTACTGGCCTAGTCTATCGTTAGTCGATTACTCGCCGCCGGTCAGGCAGTTAAAGCATGCAACAGCATGTTGAAGAGTTACTATTTGAACAGAATAAAGAGGCCTTCGTAACATATCATGTACCATATGTAAGACATAATTTGGGCTCAAGTATAAGCCAATTAACATACATGTGTTTAATGTTGTTGTTAACCTTTTGAACGCCACAAATCGTGACAACGACGCCAAAGACGGTATTTGACGTCGTTCGTTTTTTGATGAAAATCTACTGAAAGACACCCCACTTTTAAGTTGGCATTATTTATTCACAAAACAAAAATTTACCCCCGTGGCGTCAGTGGCACGGCAAATGGATGCGCCGTATGGCGTTCAAAAAGTCAAACATGGTTGGGCCTCAATTGTGAGGTGACAATTGACATGTATGACTGTGTAGCTTAGTCATACAAAATATTTAACCCTTTAAACGCCACGCTTATTGTGTGCGCGCGTCATAGTGAACCTTGTCGGAATGCACAAAGGTTGATATTGCTCTGTAGCGGCGCGCGTCAGTTGACTGAAAGTGGGGTATTTTTCAGTAGATTTTCATCAAAAAACGATCGACGGCAAATGCCGTCTTTGGCGTCGTTGTCATGATTTTGCGTTGACGTCAATTGCCGTCTGTGGTGTTCAAAAGGTTAAACGGTTAAATAAATGTTTTTATGGGCTCAAATGTAATAGAAATACTTTGCCCGGTTTTTTAGTATGCTTTTTTGTTTATACGAGTATTTTTGATTCGGTATAATTATATTATGGATTTGACTAACAATACGCATCTCATTTGATCTTTTTTATGTACTTTTTTAAATGTTTTTATACATCGAAACGGAACGTATTACATATTTTTTGTGATAAGAATCTCAATTTGATCTGAGTAGCTGTATACATAGTTTTAAGTGTCTTGTTTTATGAGAATTGTTCTAGAGTTAGACCAAAAAAAAGTGTTTTCATAGAAGTTTGACGTTTAAAATAACACTGTCACTGCGTGGGCTATCAAAATCGCTGCAGACTTTTTCTGGTCTAACTCTATTTCTTGGTGTGAAAATGAAACTATACCGTCCCTTTTAAATTTATGCTCAATTCAATTGATCTATACTTTAAGGATAAAAACTACATTTAGAAAAGTAACATGCCATATATTTTATAAAATTTACATTATTGCCATTTCTTAAATATGTAAATATTTAATGTTACAATATCTCATACTGGTTGTATCTATTCTATGTATGATAAATACATTGCTTCATTTCATTGTGCTTAGTGAAATTAAAATTAAATATTATAGTAATAAAATAAAGCAATCTATTCAGAGTTCGGAGTTAAGCGTATGCGGTGGTCGTTTTAAAGTACGTTGACACCACGGTCATAAAAATGTTAAAGTGGATTTGAAAAAGTATATATGTGACGTCCCACGTTAAAGGTACCTTATGGTGGTTAGCGCTTACGCTGTTATTACGCCCGCTCCAATATTATTGCGGCGCTATGTGACGTAAACGCCAGCCGCCATAAGGTACCTTTTTCCGTGGAACGTCACATATGTTTGTGACTACGACTATGATCTGTATCTTTAGGTATTTCAATAAAAGTGAACAAATAATTGGTGCATTTTCGGGTAGTTATAATATTTATTGGTTAACCAACCAAATACAAAACCGCCTGGATCGATCGCTGAACGACCTGACTTTAACCTACATTATTTTGATTATGTAATGTTTCAAAGTAAACAAAATCTACCCTCAACTGGCTTTCGTGGTGTCAACTTACATGAAAACAAAACAATTATGTGTAAGGTGTGTTCGTGTCTACAGAATGATTATATGTGATGATATAATAATAACTTTATATCGAAATCTTAAAATACTGTACTTAAATTTATACAAAATATTATTTTTCTTAAAAAATAATGTATATAAAATGAAGCAATTAAATTGCTTCAGCACAACCTCTATTACTTAAAATTGATGTGTAAATTCATATAAAATTCAATTGACATAGAATGTTAGCATAATATCATATTTTTATAAATTTCATGGACGGATAATTCCTAATTATAATTATCTACACTTGGGTATAACTTTTTATAAAAGATTAAAAGTAAATAAAAAAGACAATAAATCTTGGATTTCATTTAACATACTCGTTTCATATCCTCATCCGCGTTATTTTTATTCTTATTATTTTATCATAAATTTTCTCACAACTAAAATAATTTTCGCGTACTTACAAATAAGCAATAGAACAGCAGTCATACATTGATCTGTCAAATATACTGTACAACAATTTAAAGGACCAGCATTCGACAAACACAAGATTTATTCTAGCAGCTTACGTTAGTTAACATATTAAAATGTGACGTTCTACGGCAAAACGTACCTTATGGCGGCTGGCGCTTACGTCGCATAGCGCCGCAATAATATTGGAGCGGCGTTAATAATAGCGTAAGCGCCAACCGCCATAATGTACCTTTACCCGTGGGACGTCACAAATATTTACTTCTAAATGTTTTGGAAGTGTTAAATTGTCAATAAATTGACCTTATTGCATTCGTCACACGCATACAGCCAAAAAAACCTAAAATGGTACTGCAATCTCATGTGCATGTGTTTTTTTAACTATAACCGATTACATTTTTCTTATTTCGGTTTTAAAACAAACAAGTTAGAACTTTACTCCCTCCCTATAGAGTCTGTATTCGCTTGTGTCATTTAAACAAATAGGCATGTAAAATCAACAACCAAAACACAACCTTACTCCCGTATTTTAAAGTTTATATTGGTTTGTTCCTTTGAATTCTTTACCAATCTCGTACGTGCTTTTCGAATCAGGACGTTACTCCATTGGTTTAAAGTAGATATTGGCTAGTTGCGTTTACTGCTGTTGATGAGGTATTTGCAGCAGTGTGTGAGGAGGTGCTTCTCTTTCTCGACGGAGCCGTTCTGATGTATCGCCGTGGGGCCGCCGCGTTCGCGTGTGTAGATGTCTAAGCCATATTGACCTAAAAAAAAAAGTTAGGGCTAATTTCGACAATGCCAGAACTCGCATGCGAGTTTCATACCATTCCGGGTTTTGATTGGTCGGTTGAATTAGACGTAATCCACAGCCCTTATACACAACACCCTGTCGTTAAATGGTCAACGATTTTTCAATGGCTTTTTTAGTTTAGGCCCCAAATGGCAGACCCTCCCATGCCCACGGTCCTTGGGTTTGTTGAGGTCAAAGGTTCTCAATCTTTTTTGTAATGCCCGACTATGAGTCCCTTTTACATATAAATGAAGATAATCAGCGCGTAGTGTGCGAACAACACTTTTTTGGTAAAAAAAGCTGGATTTAGTCGGCGAGCGAGTCAGCGCAATGCATGTGTACAGCTGTCCCGCTCGCACCTGTGGCTGTATATAATTACATTAATTACCTTCCTCCGGGAACGTGATGTAGAAGGACACGACGTCCTCCTGCACGTTCTGCTGCACGTACTTGCTGAGCCGCTTCTCGTCGACGCCGTTCTTGTGGAGCGTCGCCATGAAGTCAGCGAGCGAGACAGCGCTATGCACGTGTACAGCTGTCCCGCTCTCACCTGTGGTGGTATATAATTACCTTCCTCCGGGAACGTGATGTAGAAGGACACGACGTCCTCCTGCACGTTCTGCTGCACGTACTTGCTGAGCCGCTTCTCGTCGACGCCGTTCTTGTGGAGCGTCGCCATGAAGTCAGCGAGCGAGACAGCGCTATGCACGTGTACAGCTGTCCCGCTCTCACCTGTGGTGGTATATAATTACCTTCCTCCGGGAACGTGATGTAGAAGGACACGACGTCTTCCTGCACGTTCTGCTGCACGTACTTGCTGAGCCGCTTCTCGTCGACGCCGTTCTTGTGGAGCGTCGCCATGAAGTCAGCGAGCGAGACAGCGCTATGCACGTGTACAGCTGTCCCGCTCTCACCTGTGGTGGTATATAATTACCTTCCTCCGGGAACGTGATGTAGAAGGACACGACGTCCTCCTGCACGTTCTGCTGCATGTACTTGCTGAGCCGCTTCTCGTCGACGCCGTTCTTGTGGAGCGTCGCCATGAAGTCAGCGAGCGAGACAGCGCTATGCACGTGTACAGCTGTCCCGCTCTCACCTGTGGCTGTATATAATTACCTTCCTCCGGGAACGTGATGTAGAAGGACACGACGTCCTCCTGCACGTTCTGCTGCACGTACTTGCTGAGCCGCTTCTCGTCGACGCCGTTCTTGTGGAGCGTCGTCGCCATGAAGTCAGCGAGCGAGACAGCGCTATGCACGTGTACAGCTGTCCCGCTCTCACCTGTGGCTGTATATAATTACCTTCCTCCGGGAACGTGATGTAGAAGGACACGACGTCCTCCTGCACGTTCTGCTGCACGTACTTGCTGAGCCGCTTCTCGTCGACGCCGTTCTTGTGGAGCGTAGCCATGAAGTCGGCGAGCGGCCGCGACATGCGGAACTGGAGTTCTAGCTCGCGACCAGCGAACACTAGCGCCTCCTGGGAATTATTTAGGTTTTATTAATAAATTAATTTGTTTATGTAGTATATGTGAAATGGAACGTTCTCTTCTCCAGTGTCACTCCTTGTGTGTGGTTTAAGCTCCAATAAAATAAATCTACAAAATTAAGTAGTTTTAATCCAAGATATAATATTGGCGACGAGGACACTCGGACAGCACGCTGCATCGAGGTATGACGTGGAAACGTCATATTGATCAAATGGTGTATTGTAATGATGATGTCGATAGTAATTAGAATTAGGTTTTGTATCGTAGGCCAAGTTTAACTTGCATTTATTTATAAATGATGCCAAGATATGTACTATGTACTACTCCTTTTGGATAACTCTAAGAGTTAAGTTTTATATCGTAGGCCAAGTTGAACTTGTATTTATTTATAAATGATGCCAAGATATGTACTTGTTTTGAACAACTCATTAACCAATATGTTAACTCTAGGTTCAAAGCACACTGTAACTGATGTAGTTTATTTAGGGCTACAATAGCCTTAATGAATAATTCTTTGCCATGTATTTAGTTTTAAGTAAAACTAGATTAGTTTTAGAATAAGTCCGGGAGAGTGTAGTATATGTGAAATGGAACGTTCTCTTCTCCAGTGTCACTCCTTGTGTGTGGTTTAAGCTCCAATAAAATAAATCTACAAAATTAAGTAGTTTTAATCCAAGATATAATAGTTTACAAGGATGAAGTGAGCCGCTTAACTTCAAACTCGGGTAAATCCATATGTCAGATCATGCGATTTTGGTATTATGAAAAGGTAATATTTGCTGAGAGGGTCGAATGGATCGTACTTTTAATTTTTCTTGCACCTATTACTACTTGTTCTCTGTTTGGCCCAAAGGTTAACTGGTAGAGAATGCCTTCTGGCATTAAGTTCGCCTTTTGTACAATTTTTACTGTGCAATAAAGTTTAAATAAATAAAAAAATAAATAAATGGATTTACCCGAGTTTGATGTTAAGCGACACAAGTGTCCTATTGCTAAGCAAAGGACTATAATAACTATAGCACAGAATAAATAATAGTAGGTACTAACTAGGTACAAAAGGTTCACTCTCTAACAAAACGCGTCTATTACGACAATATGACCGCAGGGTGGCGTAAGCGCAAGCAGGCGTTGCGTTCCGTAGCGCGGCAACTACTATATACTGCTAGACACCTTGAAATTGGTGTGGGCATGTACTTGTAGCGACGCGGCGAAATCGCGGAGTGAGCCACGCCTGACTATAGGGATATTATGAAATGTCTGGCCATATTCAAGAAGGTCTACAGGGACTTGGGACTACCAGATGACGGGAATTTTCCTGATATGTCAGGAATTTTGACCTTTTGTCAGGAATGGGTACGGAAACTGCGGCTAAAGCGCCATGCAACATGCAAGAACAATATCTATCTGTACCTATACGTAATCTTAAAAGGAGCTGTAATTCAAAAGGCTGTGAAGGAACTATAAATAGTGTTGCTAAGATCTTTGTCCAGCAGAAGGCTTTGGCTTTTTGGTCGATAATGATGATGACAAGACATGGGAATAAAAAAAGGGAGTTTACCTGGTGGGTGATGGGTACAAGGCCAAAGAGCCTGGTGGCTTTCGTCGGTCCCCACTCGCCGCTGGCGCAGTCTGGTAGAGGGACCATCACTGTCTGCAACTCTGCACAGCAGATCTGAAAATATAAACACATTTACAGGTGTATATTCTATAATTTCTATATACCTATACCACATGAAAATAAAGGTCTATTCACCTGTAAGAGAACAGCCGGCCTAGCCAAGGTTACAATCGCTATCGCTTCGACAACGAAAAGCTTTATGTCTCTCTATCACTCTTCCATATTAGTGCGACAGTGACAGTTGCGTTTCGATCGCTACGGAGCGTAAGCGATTGGCATCTTGGCTACGCGGTCAGAATAAGTAAGAGACAACTGAGACCTCGACTACTGGATGAATTCTAAATGTTCTATCATTCTAAGGCCCATACAAATGAAAAATCCAGATTTTGTCACTGAAATTTTAAACTATAGTGCAGGGAATAGAGTTGATTTTGGTTTTGTTTGAAAATTGAACTAAACAAAGCAAAAGCGACTCTATTCCAATTGAATATGGTTTAAATTTCATCGAACTGAATAAGTAGGTATAGGTAGGACCTTGGGCCTTAAGAGGCTATTCTAATATGTGTTAACCCTTTGACCGCCAAAGACGTCAACTAACGCGCGCGGCTGCAGCCCAATATCAACCTTCGTGCATTCCCACAAGGCTCACAATGACTTGCTGCGCACAGTAGACGTGGCGGTCAAAGCTACACTAAATTATGAATTGGTCCTTAGAACCGGATCGATACGTGCACATTAACAAGCGGAAATTAATTCCAAAACCAATGAACTGATAGTATTGTTATTAGGAACAATATTAGTTTTTGCACCAATACACAAAAAAATTAAATGTTCAACCGACTTAACGCCAGTATTAGGCATTATATTACCTTGAATTTGCAGACGCTCTTGAACTTCATCGGCTCGCCCGTGAGATACTCTCTCGGGGTGACGGCGTTCGCGAATATGTCGAGCAAGAAGGCGCCTGAGCACGGCGCGTGCACCCGGAACGATACCACGTTGCCGACCACTGACTGCAAATTAATACATACAACTTCGTACAAACAATTGATTTATTATAACTCAAGATATTTTATAGGCGTTCCAAAATGCCCTGTGACAAATTGTACAAGTTCCCTTTAGTAGCATCTGGGTTGTAGAAAATAAGCTAATAAGTAGGTATGCATGCGTCAGGAGGTCATGACCACAGTGACTGGTCCTTCGAGCCGGAACGTACCTGCATGACGAATCTCTTGAGGCTCTCGCCACCGAAGCCGTCACCCTCGGTATTGTAGAACTTGAGGTTGTAGAAGATAAGCTATGCATGCGTCATGAGGTCATGACCACAATGACTGGTCCTTCGAGCCGGCGGAGCCGGAACATACCTGCATGACGAATCTCTTGAGGCTCACGCCGTCGAAGCCGTCACCCTCAGTGCCGTAGAACTGGAGGTTGTAGAAGATAAGCTATGTATGCATCATGACTTCATGAGGTCATGACAACAGTCACTGGTCCTTCGAGCCGGATCGTACCTGCATGATGAATCTCTTGAGGCTCACGTCACCGAAGCCGTCACCCTCGGTATTGTAGAACTTGAGGTTGTAGAAGATAAGCTATGCATGCGTCATGAGGTCATGACCACAGTGACTGGTCCTTCGAGCCGGCGGAGCCGGAACATACCTGCATGACGAATCTCTTGAGGCTGACGCCGTCGAAGCCGTCGCCCTCGGTGTCGTAGAACTTGAGGTTGTAGAAGATAAGCTATGCATGCATCATGACTTCATGAGGTCATGACCACAGTGACTGGTCCTTCGAGCCGGATCGTACCTGCATGACGAATCTCTTGAGGCTCTCGCCACCGAAGCCGTCACCCTCGGTATTGTAGAATTTGAGGTTGTAGAAGATAAGCTATGCATGCGTCATGAGGTCATGACCACAGTGACTGGTCCTTCGAGCCGGCGGAGCCGGAACATACCTGCATGACGAATCTCTTGAGGCTGACTCCGTCGAAGCCGTCACCCTCAGTGTCATAGAACTTGAGGTTGTAGTGGAAGATGAGCGAGCTCTGCATGTGTGCCGGCATGGCTATGCGCATAGTCACCGCACCTGCGCACACAAACAAACGGTGTTATAAATACGAGTAAGTAAGTATTGATACACTTGGCTTTGAGATACGAATTACAGCTGGATGACTTAATATGGCGGTTAAGTTAGTTCATTCTGAGTATTTGACAGACACTATGGAACGAAATTAAACACCTTCGAGTGGTTAAAACGCTTATATTAATATTCGAGCAAATACCTACAAGCAAGAAAGCAGCAGAAGCAAAACTGAGATAAACCCAAATTGATGAAAGTCTAATTGTAAGGACTTACCAGTGGAGTCAGCGTACATGACAGCTTTAGTGTTGGGGTCACTAAACTACAGTCCGTAGCGGAAGAACAGCGAGCGCACAAACGACAGCTCTTCGAAGTCGCGTACTTATGGGCGTCTTGATATAAAACTAGACCTTATACTAGTTGAGTCTGTGTACATGACAGCTTTAGTATTGGGGTCACTAAAGTACAGTGCGTAGCGGAAGAACAGCGAGCGCACGAACGGCAGCTCTTCGAAGTCGCGTAGTTATGGGCGTATTGATATAAAACTAGACCTTACCAGTGGAGTCAGTGTACATGACAGCTTTAGTGTTGGGGTCAGTAAAGTACAGTCTATAGCGGAGGAACAGAGAGCGCACGAACGGCAGCTCTTCGAAGTGTGAAGCGTTATGGGCGTCTTGATATAAAACTAGACCTTACCAGTGGAATCAGTGTACATGACAGCTTTAGTATTGGGGTAACTAAAGTACAGTCCATAGCGGAGGAACAGCGAGCGCACGAACGGCAGATCTTCGAAGTCGTGAAGCGTTATGGGCGTCTTGAGATAAACTAGACCGTACCAGTGGAGTCTGTGTACATGACAGCTTTAATGTTGGGGTCATTAAAGTACAGTCCGTAGCGGAAGAATAGCGAGCGCACGAATGGCAGCTCTTCGAAGTCGTGGAGCGTTATGGGCGTCTTGGTATAAAACTAGACCTTACCAGTGGAGTCTGTGTACATGACAGCTTTAGTGTTGGGGTCACTAAAGTACAGTCCGTAGCGGAAGAACAGCGAGCGCACGAACGGCAGCTCCTCGAAGTCGTGAAGCGTTATGGGCGTCTTGAGCAGCTGCCAGTCGGACTGCAGGGGGTAGAACTCGTATATGAATTCGCGCGGGTCGGTGAGGAAGTAGTGATCGTCGTATTCGTATCTGAAATGTAATTAATAGATTTAGGGTAGTGTGATTTATGGCAAAAAGGAATTAAATATGCTCGAATTCCAGCCAATCGTGCAGCCTAACGCTACTAGTTGCGAGTGTTGCGACCAATCGCGCGCGTGATGTGAACTCATCAACCAATCGCGTGCTTGATGCGAACTCATCAACCAATCGCATTACAGCGATGTCACACCGCTGTACTGGCCCCATTCATATTGCCCGTAAGGTCAGTCCATATATACCTCAATATACTAACCTTAAACTATCGCTCTTCCCTCTATTGCCCGGTTTCGGCGCGTCCTTGGCATTGACGAGATGCCTGGCGCCCCAGTTGCACTGCACGAACCGCCAGGCCCCCGCCACGAACACCGCGTTCCAGGAATTCCGGAACCGGTTGTCTTCGAATCGGACGCCCGGCTGGTAGCCCGCGGATTTGCTGTAGCCCTTGATCACTACGCAGTGGAGGCCGGCGTAGCTGGGAAAGGTATCATCATGTTTATTTTGTATTTTGTGGTGGGTATAGGTACAAATGCTACGGCATAAGGACTGCGTCAAGCGAGACATGAACTCCTTCAACATCATCATCATCATCATCATCATCATCATCAGCCTACTCTCGTCCACTGCTGGACATAGGCCTCTCCTATTGCACGCCATTGAGCACGATTTGCGGCAACTCTGATCCAGCTCTTGCCAGCCGCCTTGCGAAGGTCATCGCTCCATCTAGTCTGAGGGCGTCCTACGCTACGCTTTCCGATGCGCGGTCCTCCTTCAACATCCCGGTTCATAAATGGGAGGAGCTTGCCGAGGACAGAGATAAGTGGCGCAAACTGGTGTTCGATGGTCGTAAAATCCACGATGACGCTTGGTTTAAGACACTCGCATGTAAGCGAGCCAAGCGTCATCAGCCCGACATCTGTTCGCCACGGGCACACTACACCTGCCAGTTTTGCGGTCGTGGTTGCCGCTCCCGTATTGGCTTATACAGCCATGAAAAAAGTTGTCGCCCTGCCTGACACTGTTTGTATAGTTTGCAATAGACTGTAAGGCCTATGATGATAGGTACAAAGTTAACTCTCCACTCTGGTCCATTTGGTTAAAGAACCTGTTCAGGTTGGTGAGTTTTTTTGCAAATTAAGTTAATTGTAAAAGTTAAGTTACTTAAGTTCCAAAAATCTCATCGGTCTGGGCAAAGAGAATAGAAATCCTCTGACTTACATAGCGACAAAGTTAGTAAAGTACAGTAGGTACTAGGTAGTCAACTAAAGTTCTCTCGATTGGCAAAAACTCAATAAGTGAGCGTTTTACCTTTATTTCTTTATAAATAACAAGATAAAACAGAAAAAAATCTACACGTACTTCATGGAAAATAGGTAGAATCACTATTCAGCTTACCTGCACAGTCTTTTAAACAGCACATGGTAACTCTCAGTCCCGTGCTTGATGCCCCGCAGCAGACCGAGCGGCGAATCCCCTCTCAGGTTGTCGTCAAACTGTATGTTATTTAAGTTCTTCACAGTTATCCAACGGAAGATCGTCCGAGCCTTCTCCACGTCGGTGGCGCAGCGGCCAACCAGCTGCCGGACTAGGTCTGTGAAGGTTTTTTGGTCTTCTTGCGCTACCTGGAGAAGAAAAATAAGCATCATTAGCGACGAAAAGAATACAGAAAAGTTTTAGCTCCGGGTCTTGGTTGTCCATCTTCCGTTGACTTTGGCCGTTTTATGAAAAAAAAGAGACCACAGATTTAACTGCTCGTAACAAACAGTTCTCTTATGCTCGTCAATAAAGAGTATTCTAGTGAGTAATAAATGTATGCTTGTTCCAGTAAATCGACTAGGTACCAGTGTTTTGATCGTTGGACGAGTGCTCCTTAGATATGTGTTAAACACGCACGAATTGTGAGAATCAAAAGGGTATAACTGAGGAAGAGAATTTCTATACAATATATATTGATAAGCTTGATTTTACCAATCTTGAATATGTAGGTACTTAACCTAAAAGGCAAATTGTGTGGCGTAAACTCTATTCTTATTTGTTGGACAATTAATCGAATAAACAGTGCACTGAATTTAGCCACACCTTACTTTGCACCACATAAACACTATCACCTAGTGAATGATCAGTGAATTAGCAGTCTGTAACTACATACTGCTAATTCATTTCGATCATTCACTGTCACCCGTGCTCATACCGATTTCAATCAGACAATAATCTCAACCATTCACAAACGGCCGCAACGTTTTCCTCGATCAATCATAGGTGATTGATCTGTATGACGGGACAAGTGATTTTATTACTCGCTAGGCAGACATAAAACGCATAAAACAAACTTTCTTATTACTCGTCAGCTTCGATGCGACAACAGGCAATGATGTGTAAGAAAGTTATTGTTTTATGGATTACCGATGGAAGTAATTAGGTATGAGGTTTTGATGGTGAGAATCCAGAGGTCTTTTTGTTGCAAGTTTGTTGCCACTGATTCCATGTTACCTACCTGTGAAGGTCGCCTAACCTTTACAATATCTTAGTTTATCGAGCAGAGGCTGCGTGGTTAGACATCCGCTTATTATGTAATTATTCGTTTAATATTCGATTGTTTTCCATTTCAATACAGTAAAGTGTCAATGCAGCAAGGGTGCATGTCCATAGCATCCGATACTCATCGCATGCACCTATCAAACCTTAACCTCAACAGCGAAGGTATGTTGACCATGATAAATGCCTTGAATTCTTGACATCACTTCTTTGACTCTTAGTACAGGAGGTGTCAATTTCTACATGAGGTCCTTCCTAGGCCGGAAAGAGAGAGATATGGAAGGATAGAAAGAGAATCTTACCGAAATAGCGATCTTATCGACGTCAGCGAACTCAACGGGGTCCGTGTAGATGTGGAACTTGGAGACGAGCGGCGGCTGCGGCGGCGGCGCGCGCGCCGGGTAAGGAGGCGCCTCTTCGCCGTCCACGTATAGAGACGACGCCGCCGCGTATTCTGAACGGCGCTCTTGGATAAGCTCCATCATCTCGTGGCTTTGCTTTTCCACTAGCGCTGCTGTCGCTGCCCTGGAAGAATAAGATAAACGGTTACAAAAATAACTCCATTTGGAACAAGTTTAGTACATCCGCCGTCTCTTTCATTAAGTACTTGCATTCTCGAAATATCCATTTACTCCCTAATGTCAAGCCTTGAAACTATATGACTTACCTCTCATACTCCAACATTTTCCTAGTCAAGCTCTCCTTCTTCTTATCCCTTCTTAAAGTCATCTTCTTCTCCAGATCCGCTCTCTCCTGCTGGTGCCGCAGCGTATCAATGCTCCGATCTCGGCGTCCGGTAGTCTCTTCAATTTCATCTCTTCCTTACTCCCTGATGTCAACCCCAACCTATTTAACTTACCTCTCATGCTCCAACATTTTCCTAATCAAGCTCTCCTTCTTCTTAATCCTTCTCAAAGTAATGTTCTTCTCCAAATCCGCTCTCTCCTGCTGATGCCGCAGCGTATCAATGCTCCGATCTCGGCGTCCGGTCGTCTCTTCAATCTCATCTCTTCCTTACTCCCTGATGTCAACCCCAACCTACTTGACTTACCTCTCATGCTCCAACATTTTCCTAATCAAGCTCTCCTTTTTCTTAATCCTTCTCAAAGTAATTTTCTTCTACAAATCCGCTCTCTCCTGCTGGTTCCGCAGCGTATCAATGCTCCGCGCTCGGCGTCCATTCTTCTCTTCAATCTCATCTCTTGCTTACTCCCCGATGTCAAGCCTTTAATATGACTTACCTTTCATGTTCCAACATTTTCCTAGTCAAGCTCTCCTTCTTCTTATCCCTTCTCAGCGTCATATTCTTCTCCAGATCCGCTCTTTCCTGCTGGTGCCGCAGCGTCAGAGCTCCGATCTCGGAGTCCGGTCGTCTCTTCTTGACTTGCATCTCTTGTTGGAACCTGTTCGTGAGTCTCTCGAGCTCTCGTTCCCACTCATCCTGTTGATATTTGATGACATTATAAATAAAACTCAAACGTCTGTGAAGTAAGTATAAGAAGTTAATAATGGCGTTATTCATAAACGCGTTACTGGCCTGAATTAGCTATGAATAGTTTGTCTTTATCTGTCATTTTGACTTATGTATTTGTAAGAAAGGGATAAAACATAATTTAACTATATCAGACCCGAGAAGTTTTATGAATAAGGGGGTAAGTCTTTGATAATCGTTTAAACCGATCCGTTATTCAGACTTTAAACACGATGCAGGGCTTCGCTTTTTATGAAATTATTATACCTGTATTTCATCTCGTATTCTTCTGTTCTCTTCTTCGCGGTGTTTCGAGAATTTTCTGTACAAGTCATCTTCCTCCTGGCGGTGTTTCATCTCCAGTTTCGTCTGTTCATCTCGATCCTGTAACAAGTAAACAAAATTGAATATTGCATAGAATACAAGCGCTCAGGATGAGCTCTTCAATTATACGAAATTTTATCAACACGAGTATAAGAATGTATATGTAAGTTTTTTTGTTGTACCTAAGTATATACATACAACAACAAAAAAAACAACAACATATAAATCTGCCCTATTAATACCTACTGTCTATTAACTTATGTACCAGGTACCTTATCGACATATGTTCCTACGAGTATGAAGAAAATATATTAATTAGGCATATAAGTTTAGGTTTGTTTTTAATTTTATTATAGATATCCATATTAATATTTTTAGCAGCTACATAACAAACAGGTTAGAAAAAAAAATTATGTAAAAGTTTCCCAGATTCACTTAATAGGTAACTAAGCCCATATTTTACCTACCAACTAACCATAAGTGGTCAGTAAGCGGTTTTAAATAACCATGGATATATTTAAATAACTTGTTTCCTCCCATTTTAATATTCAAACGATTTTTCAATCGAATATTCAAAGAGAAAATCCAATAAATTGTACATGACTTTCGTGAAACTAAGTAATAATGAATCTGGTTAAGTATACAGTTGTGGACATTAATGACATTATGATTTAATGTTTCGAAGAACATGATACGTTTCACATGAAATATTACGGGTCTTATTCAGATTTGGAAATTTAACACTAATATAATACCAATTCAACATTAATTCCATTGCATCATGTGTGCACACATTTAGCTAGTGACCGCATGCGAGCAATATGATTTTAATATAATTTTGATACATCAAACGCCATAGCAGAAAAGCCCGTTCGCGTGATGAGAGATATTATCACACTGCTATTTGGAGTGTGAAATCTCATAATGAAATGTTACAGAATTCAGCTAGATTTAATAATTTACTATCAACATTCCTAACTCGTATTGTGTGACTGTACGTAGACATTGAGATTATGATACATTTATATTTAAGAATTGATGCGTTAATTATTTTCAATTAAAGTGGTTTTACTTGGCGGTGTGTGGGCTGTCGGCATCTTTAAAGAAAATATTTTCAATTATGCATTTAATAATTATAGCGCGCATTGCCGCTGAAAATGTTTGCGTGAATAAAACGATAATGTAACTTAATTAATTAGTTAATAAGTACAAATTATACTCTCTTACTTAATTAAAATAATTGTTATTTTTGGCATTTTAGTGATGCGGCATTGCTCTCCAAAATTATTTAACAAATATTTTTTTTGTTAAATAATTTTGGAGAGTTTGTATGTAGAATCATGTGTAGATTTAAAGCTTTAGAGACGTATTTTCAAAATAGGTATATCAAAAAGCGTAAACTGTAAGATTCTGTAAATAAACATGACACTAACGCTTCAACACAATATGATTATAAAAAAAATATTTTCCTCCATATCGTGTACCTGTAATTAAGTATATAAGACACGACAATATAATTACACAAGTCATGCACTCATCTACTAACAAGCAACACTCTTAACTGACCATCTGTGTACCTTATTACTTTACAATAAGGTTGACATCTCGTCAATTAGGTAACACTGTTGACGCTATTCAATGTAAAGCTTAGAACACGGAAACCTCGCCATTGATCGAGCGATTAGTTTACATCACAATGAACGTAACCTGCCGCTTCGGAAGGAAAGTGTCGCCACCTTGCGGCGGGTCGCGGAAAGTGAAACGATGTCGTTCACCCGCGCGGAGATTAGGATTATGGCCTCTCCAAACGTCAGCGATACGATAATCGCATGCGATTTGCAATACATTGCGGCATAATTTGGTCGAATGATTGAATTCGTTGTTCCGCAAAATTATCTAAAATCGCATGCCATTTGTTGCAACCACGTTGCAACGACTGTAGAAGCCTTTACTTATGCCGGTTTTCTCGCTACGATTTGGTTTACGGTGTTTTTGAGGTTATGGCTTTTAATTTTATAGAAATCGCGCTGATATGGAGTTCTTTTTGCCATTTTTGGACACGGGAGAAGAGATAATATTGGAATCTCACTAATGTTAGGCATAAGTATTTAATATGCGCTTATAATCGAGAAATTGTCTGCAATAGACGAAAAGGACTGTGATGATGAATCGAAAAAGGTCAGACGATGGGGCATAGTTATACCTACTCCATAATACCTATATCGTTAATATACCTACATCAAATAGTGTTAAAATATTTTGCATAATGTCTACGTATCCTGAGAGGAAAATAGGAACTAAGCTTGTATGAAGAAGCAGTGGTCCACTATCCTCTTAATGTTATAACACTTATAACGACATGGTGGATACTAAAGTTGTATCAAATAAATAAGTCATAACTATTCGGCCCAAGGCGAGTTTCACAATCAGCAACATGCTACGCGGCGAGTAACACTTGAATAAGTCTCATTGGCGATTTATGTAGGTCGTGTCACAGCGATTCAATATCCATTCAAAATACAAACTTAACAGCCGTGTGTTGTACCTACCTACTAAATATTTTAGTGTCAAGTTATTCAGCTATGCAATGCGTCGCCTCAATGGAAATGCCGCTCATAACCATATGTAAATATTACGTCAATACGATCGTGACAATGGCACTACATTATCATTTAATACTAATAGTTTTTATCAAGCCGGCGACGAAGTTTGTTTTTGTACGTACGACTTAATCGCGCAGATAACGGTGTTATCATCAGTAGCGCGGCAACAAGTCGCCGGCCGGACGTGTCGCCGTATTATATTAACAAAATGTTAAGAATACTGAGAGGAGTTCAGCGTTTGAGCGGACAATGCCGCCACTACAGCCAAGCCACGATTATAGGCAGCGAGCCGAACAGAAGCGACCCTACGTACTTAGAAAATAAGGCGAGAATGGACGAGCTAGTTGCCGAGCTTCGCCAAAAAACAAGTGACGTTATACGCGGCGGGTCGGAGGACGCCGTGAAGAGACACACCGACCGCGGCAAGCTGCTCGTGCGAGACAGAATAAACCGGCTCGTCGACGAGGGCAGCGACGTACTCGAGTTGAGCACGCTAGCGGCCACCGACATGTACAAGAACCAGGTCCCTGGAGCTGGCATCGTTACAGCGATCGGCAAAGTTCACGGCCAAGAATGCGTGATAGTCGCTAACGACTCCACTGTTAAAGGAGGCACGTATTTCCCGATGACGATCAAGAAACATTTGCGCGCGCAGGCGATTGCACAAGAGTGCCGGCTTCCGTGCATTTACCTCGTTGACTCCGGAGGCGCTCACTTACCGGATCAGGCCGACGTCTTCCCTGACAGGGAGCACTTCGGACGGATATTCTATAATCAGGCCAATATGTCTGCCGAGGGCATACCTCAGATAGCTGTCGTTATGGGCTCGTGCACGGCCGGCGGCGCATACATTCCTAGCATGTCAGATGAGAGCATTATTGTTAAAAATCAGGGTACAATTTTCTTGGCCGGCCCACCTTTAGTAAAAGCAGCTACGGGGGAAGTAGTTACCGCAGAAGAATTAGGAGGTGCTGATCTTCATTGTCGGCAATCCGGTGTGACAGATCATTATGCTCAAAACGACGAGCATGCTCTGTTGTTAGCTAGAAACGTAGTTGCTAACTTAAATAGTAATGCTGACCGTATGGTACGAGTACAAACTCCTCAGGCAGAAGAGCCAAAGTTTGATATTGAGGATCTGCACGGGATCGTAAACGCGAATTTACAAAGACCTTACGATGTCCGTGAAGTAATAGCGAGGATCGTCGATGGCAGTAGATTCCACGAGTTTAAAGAGTTGTATGGTGATACTTTAGTGTGTGGGTTCGCATCTATTTTCGGGCACCCTGTTGGTGTGATAGGAAATAATGGAGTGTTGTTGTCTGAGTCTGCGTTGAAGGGTGCTCACTTTATACAGCTGTGTGCAGCGAGGAAGATACCTTTGTTGTTCCTGCAGAACATCAACGGTTTTAACGTCGGTCGCGAGGCTGAAGCGGGTGGCATTGCAAAGAATGGTGCCAAAATGGTGACCGCTGTCAGCTGTTTCAAAGGCCCTAAGATCACTGTTCTTGTCGGTGGTAGCTTCGGTGCAGGCAACTATGGTATGTGCGGACGAGCGTATTCCCCGAGCTTCCTTTACATGTGGCCTAACTCAAGGATTTCTGTGATGGGTGGGCCTCAAGCAGCAACCGTTTTGTCGTTAGTTTCTAAAGCCAAAGCAGAGCGAGAAGGTAGAACGTGGACTGAAGAGGATGACAGGAAAGTTAGAGCACCATTGGAAGAAAAGTTCGAAAGAGAAGGCCGGCCATACTACAGCACAGCTAGGTTATGGGACGACGGTATTGTAGCTCCCAAAGACACTAGAAAAGTTATAGGACTAAGTTTATCCGCCGCTCTGAATGCACCGTTCAGGGAAAGTAAATTCGGCATATTTAGAATGTAAACTGTGTGTGCTGAGACAATGAGAGGCTATCAAAGTGACATTAATATTAAACGGCGCCTCGAACAATCGGTTCTTTATATTACTGGAGTCAGTTACGGATCGCTGCCATATATGACCCAAAAATTTTTTATTAAGCTATGAGCTTCATCACATATGATCTCTGAGTAATTCTAAGCATTTCTAGCCTCGGAGGCGAGAAGAAGCGTGCGTCTAGTCGAGGAGGGCGGAGTACAAAGATGGCCGCCACCCGTCATCATTCAAAAAAATCTGTTCTGGTCTTGGTGGCTACTAGGGCAAGTTTGGTATCATTTTCGTATAAACCGAAGACGTGGAATTCATTGCTGATATTTGTTTTTTTCAGTTTCATAGTAATTTTGGAAGAAAAACGTAAAAAGATAAAAATTTGGGATGGAGGTTTTTGCTTCGAGAGCTAATAACTTTTGTATAGTGGCCAAAAGTATCATACAAAAAATACTGTAATAAAGCGCAATTCATGCAGCTTCTAAACATATACATGTTTAGTAATATCCTACTGCAAAAAGATGGTGAAAAAAGTATTAAATGATCGCAGCGCGGATAGTTGGACTTTCGTTTATCTTGCGGACCGTCGTTTATCTTACAAAATAGTCGAGGACGAGTATCTACGTAGGTAACTATGCTTACTTTGCTAGATTTTATGATGACGAATAAAATGCTTTCTGTATATTTAATGTCCGCAGTTTCCAGTACACAGACATAATTCTGGTATAGGTTAAAAAAATACACACAGGTATCCCCATGTCTCAAGAGGAGGGCGGCTCGCTTAACAAATAAGATCATGTACAACCGCAATTTCAGGTTGGGTTAAGTTAGGTTCGATAGGCACTGGTCCCACCGCGAGCTAGTAAGCTATGAGCTATCGGCTATAAACACGAACAAGAGATAAGCACTCCCGTGTAAATAAAAGAGACACGGCGATATTTATAGTTACTCGCCCAGCGGTTAGCTAGAAAGTTCGCGGTGGGACCAGTGCCTTAGTTACCTTTTATCCCTTGGAGCAGAAAATAGAAGCCCCGCGAGGCGGAGCTTCGTTGGTTTGTCACCAAGTCATACTTGCATATGCATAACCTATATTAGTATTTAGATATAGTAGTAGATTTCTAAATGTAAGCTCTCAGCATAATAGTTATTTGTTTTACAAGGGGGCAAAGTTGTTGTTTAACCGCTCGTGCTAATATTGATACCCGATCAAGCGAAAGATTTCAAAATTGAACCACGAGCGTAGTGAGTGGTTCGAAAAATGTAATCTTGAGCGTTGTAAGGGTTTCAAAGAACGAGGGTTAAACAAAATTTGCCGCCGAGTGAAACACAGAATTTTTCATCACACCAACCTGAAGCAAATATTAAATGTAAAATATCAAACAAAATCAAACCAAATCAAATCCAAATGAATGTTATGTGCAGGTTGAAGTTATTTATTAAAAACAACAAGTAAGTACCTATAAAATTACTTAAAGTGAGTTATAGCATGAAAATTATCGTGAAAATAAATATTTTGCCTCTTCCTAAGTAGTACAATTTCTCTCATAAATAGTGTTTTAGTATTATCAGCAAAAATAAGAGCGCTATTTTATTAGAATAATTTCATTCATAATAGTTATTTCTCGGACCCAAATTTGGACCCGGGTATATCCTTAAACTACGTTCAAAAGAGAGGTATGGGCACTGTGAATGTCATCTCGCTTTGTGTGGTAGGGCACAGCACAGCGGATGTCATTCCAGATCTATCCGAGCAGAGCCCAACTGGGGAAGTACGTACTTACCTCCACCTTACAGAAAACACCGGTCAAATAACACTAGGCCCCACTCAAATCGTTGCAAGTGCATTAAAATTAAAGTGCATAAAATTATGTCTGTATGATGAATTATGTCTGGATGAAAGTATTTTATTCGTCATCATAAAATCTAGCAAAGTAAGCACACCTACGTAGATACTCGTACTCGATCATTTTGTAAGATAAACGACGGTCCGCAAGATAAACGAAAGTCCAACTACCCGCGCTGCGGTCATTTAATAATTTTTTCACCATCTTTTTGCAGTAGGATATTACTAAACATGTATATGTTTAGAAGCTGCATGAATTGCGCTTTATTATAGTATTTTTTAATATGATATTTTTGGCCACTATACAAAAGTTATTAGCTCTCAAAGCAAAAACCTCCATCCTAAATTTTCATCTTTTTACGTTTTTCTTGTAAAATTACTATGAAGCTGAAAAAAACAAATATCAGCAATGAATTCTACGTCTCCGGTTTATACGAAAATGATACCAAACTTGCCCTAGTAGCCACCAGGACCAGAACAGATTTTTTTGAATGATGACGGGTGGCGGCCATCTTTGTACCCCCCCTCCCCTTATTGCCTCCCAGGCTTGAAATGCTTAGAATTACTCAAAGATCATATGTGATGAAGCTCATAGCTTAATAAAAAATTTTTGGGTCAATATCATAACTGACTCCGCTATATTAAGCATTTTTTACTAAACTCCAAACCTGTTATTCGTTGTGTTTTGCTTGTTTTGTAATTTGTTAAAAGATTTGCAAGTTGTTTTAGCTAATCGAGAACATTTCAAATTATGTGATGATTACATCTTCATTTCCATGTTTTTGAAAGGGCCAGTTGTGAACTTGTGTGGTCAAGAGTGATGCAAAATGTTGACGATGATTTCATAATTATGTTAATTACTATACGTCCTCTATTTAATCATAATTAGGTACATTTCGTATCTTATCAACCGTATGTGAACTAAACGTGTTGTTGAGATAATTTTCTGATTTAAAACGGGTATTGTCAAAAATAAAAGAATTTATATATTTTAATCATCTACTTTATTATCAAAACCCCGTTATCAGGGCAAATATTTATTTCCCGAATAATACATACAAATCTTAAAGTATGTATTTCATTATCATAATTTAAATAATTTTGCATGAAACCGTGTCAGTAGTGCTAAAATTTTATTCGTTATATGTATTACAACTTTATTGCATAATTGAATTATGACACATATAATCACACCGACGTAATTGTTAGCAAAAAAGTTATTATAAATAATTGTAAATTATGTTGCTTTTGCACATTAATGTCAGTTTGTAATGATACTCATATAATTATAACGAACATCATTAAATGCATTTCATTAACACTAATGTTACGCTAAAAACGTATCAAAATTAGATTGAAAATTAATTGGTTGTAATTGTACAATGGCCATCAGATAATTCGAAGCGGCCAAGGTGTTCACAAATATCTAAAGCCTACCTTCTCCTTTTCCCTAAGGCGAACAATGCGTGTTCAGATATTTTTGAGCTCTTCGATATATCTCATGCCAAATGTAGGTACATTGTACATGTCCACTTGCGCAAGAAAATGTTATCAAACCTATGTCATTAAGTACGATATTAAAAACCGGATCCATCTAAAAACCGGTCTCAAAATCTAAGTAAGCACCTTATCCTACAATAGTATAACTGAAAGGCTTAAACACCTCTAATTATTATAATAATCTAATCACCTGTGCACTCATGATCTATTGTGCGATAAAAACCTGATTTACATTGCTAATCGTGTTCGGTGACCTGCGCCTGCGCTGGTATTCCCATGGCTTTAATAAACCAGCATAACTTGAGCTTCGTTATCCGTGATAACCATGTGTACCCTGGGATCAAATTATACTGGTGGTCTGGTTGCGGTAGGTATGTTACGGAAATTATGGCCCGACTTTCAAAGTTCAAGTTTAACAAAAGAATTGTACTTTTAATTATTAACTGTTTATGAGAAACAAGGTCAGACATTTGTTGCTGTTTTCATAATAATTAGATTTCGTCTTTATTGTGTGAATTTGTTGCATTTTGGTATAATTAATATTATTGTGCTACGGTTGTTAAGGAAGTGTACCAAATATGATTTGATGGATCAAAAGAGTAAGTGACTGCAGTTTTCGTTGGTACAGTCGACGGCAAAGATATATAAATTTACACGTTTGTACCTTACTGCTTTAATAAGGCGAAACATGTAAACATATCTTTGACGTCGACTGTACATCCATTACTCCCCTGGGATCAGACGAAGGAGAAGTTGGCTTGGCTAAAAGTTGTCAAGCATTATATAGTTTGTTACACAGTAAGCAAATACTATGACAATCTGATTAGCTAATTTACTGCCCAAGCATCCTTTCGTGACAATCTTGTACAGTCAGCAGCAATAGTTGCTAAGAGGGCGTGGTGTTCAAAATGATATTGACGCGACTTTATTTTTAAGAGAATAAGATAGTAGGTACTATTAATCTATTCCGTGGTACAGTCATCAGCAATAGTATCTTACACAACCAGGGCCGCAAAAATATGTGTCACGTTCTTATTTGGAGCGCAATAAGAGCGCGTCATATATTTTTGCGGCCCTAGTTGTGTAAGATACTATTGCTGATGACTGTACCTACTGGACTATAGTTACGGGTATTTTCACGGTAGGTATTCCATGGTAGCATCAATTTCGGTCATCAGGTCACTCGCCACTCTGATAAAACCCGTGTGTACTGTATAAATACATCATAGCGCAGCATTTTACGCTTTCGAGTCGCCACGGTGCCCGCACATTTTTTCCTAATGGCATTCCTAGCAAGAAACTCCATCTGCCGGCAAATCGGCGTTATTAACTGATAATTATCGATGTATGCGAATGTGGCCTGGTTTATCTAATGTATATGTCCGGGGAACTGGGACCCAATAGTACCCAGTTCGTGTGGACATCGTGAGGTAGGTACTTCCCTGAGACTTTCACAGTCCGAAACGCTATAGTGATTCACATGTGAGGGGTCATCCATTAATTACATCACACGTTTAGGGGGAGGGAGGGGGTCAAGAAAATGTGACATATTGTGACATGGGGGAGGGGGGAGACACAAACTTTGTGACGTCACTTTAACTTCATCAGTAACCGAAAATTTATTTAAATTATTTTATTCGCTGTACATTTAAATAACAAGTTTTTAAAACGATAATCGTTTTTATTCGTTTAATTTTCTTTCCTAAGCAGTTTTGGGGTATAAAATTACTAATATTTATATCGTCAATAATATTTTGATAAAATATTAATAATACTCAGGTATTTACTTAATTCGATTTGGCAATTTCGTAGAAAAAATGTGACGTAACACTAGGGGGGAGGGGTTTGCCAAATGTGACCAAGTGTGACAAGGAGGGGGGGGGGGGAGGGGTCAAAAAACCTAGAAATTCGTGTGACGTAATTAATGGATGACCCCTGATTGCAGCTTGGAGGTTGTGTGATTTACAATTCTTAACTGTTAGTAAGTTAAGAGTGTTGTAGAATACAGCTAGAATTCTTATCAGAGATTTGAATTTGAACAGACTTCGAATGTTCTAAAAAAATAAAAACTTCCAAAACTGGTACCTACATGGGCAGATTGGGTAGCCTCCCTAAAAAACAACATGGTTGCCTATATAGCAGGGTACGAGAGATACATTCTCCCCCTTTTCATCCTTAGGCCGCTTGTATACGTCGGGTGTTTTCACCGGACAACGCAGCAAGTGGGCTATTTTCCACCCCACCAATTAAATCAGACGATTCAGGATGTAGTTGTTTTCGTAGAAGGCTACTAAGTACCTACTTTGGGACTTAAGTTTTACGTAATATTTTTTTACTTTACTGAGCACAATACAAATCAGTCTTACATTGCCAAACCTTCAAACCCACCCAAGTCAAGTCTCACTACCATCAACTTCGACACTTCCACAATAAGAAGTAACCACAGAACCATACCAAAGAGAATTATATGCTGTTCCCTTTGTCTATGACCATACATACTAAAGTTGCTTACAAGACACACGCGGATAAATAGAGCTCATACTATTTATCCGAGCAGGCCAGCCGCAGGCATAATGGCGGACAATTAAAACTGTACCAGTTAATGATGCCGTGATAGCCAATTGAGTCGAAAGGTTCGGTCCGCTGCCTCGGGCCTCGTAATGAAACCCTACTAGGATGAGTAGCTGAACGCCATTGGGCCGAGAGGTTCGGTGATTTATTTCAACTTTATTGCACAGTAAAATTTGTACAAAAGGCGAACTTAATGCTAGAAGGCATTCTCTACAAGTTAACCCTCGGGCTAAACAGAGAACAAGCAGTAATAGGTGCAGGAAAAATTAAAAGTACGAAAAATGTAATATTAAATATAAATTGTGACGTTCCACGGCATAAGGTACCTTATGGCGGCTGGCGCTTACGTCGCATAGCGCCGCAATAATATTGGAGCGTCGTTAACAATAGCGTAAGCGCCAAGCGCCATAAGGTACCTTTACCCGTGGGACGTCACAATTTTGTTTGTTTTGGGTGATCGGGCCGCGGCCGGCCTCGGGCCTTATGACGGGGCATGAACCAGCTCTTTTGAGTTTGAAAATACTGTATGAAATGAAAGCTGTACTAACTAGTATCATCATTGATCATAGTTCAATAGTACTTACCTACATGTTGCCTCTACCATTCATATCTTTAATTAAAAATTGTATATTACATATTCTAATACAACATGATTTATATTGAGATAAAGGTTATCATATCGTAAGACTGGGATCGCGTACTTTTTTACCTAACTACGGCAACGCAAAAGGAGGGTTATGATTTTGACCGGTATGTATGTGGGTAATGTATGTATGCATGTTCATTTGTTCCCTCAGAACTCCTAAAGTACGCATTATACTTTTTACTGTCTATGTAGAGTAAGACCAAAATAAGTCTGCAACGATTTTGATAGTACACGCAGTGCATGTTTTATTTATACGTCATAATTTCATAGAAGTTTACGTTTTAAATAACACTTGCACCGCGTGTGCTATCAAAATCGTTGCAGACTTGTCTTAGTCTGACTCTAACTACATCACATACTCGTATTGTCTGAAATGTCTTCTCAAATCCCTATGTAGACCGCAATCTGCTAAATTGCTTTCTGTTATGGCTCCTCTACACGATGGGCCAACGCCGGCCACTCCAAGGGACGCAGCCATGCGGTAGAATGAGATAGCAATATCACTTGCTCCCTCTAACGCATAAATGCGTCCTTTGGAGTGACCGGCGTTGGCCCATCGTGTTGAGGACCCATTACGTTGAGACTTAATTTTTTGCACGGTCAGTTCTTGATCAACACCAAGACGGTCGCTTATTTTACAACGGTCGATTACTCATAATGATTCGTATAAATCTAAGTTAATGAGATTTATTGGGCGCTGGCATGGCCAATCGAATTAATTTATCCGTAAGTCCGTTTCTAAAACACTTAAGCTAAATAAAGAAAAAAAACCTTTCTTGAAACTTGAAACCTTACAACACTTGTCCCTTTGAATAATTTGACGGTTTAAACTCACTTGTTTTCAGTCACTCGCGCGACATGTTTCGACCGTCGTGAACGCTGCTCGCACTGTTAGTGCTTGGGAAAGGAGACCTAGGCTCTCCGAAACATGTCGCGCGAGCGACTTAAAACAAGCGAGTTTCATCATCATCAGTATTTAAGAGCTGTGCTCTTGTAGGTGGAGTAATCGCTACTCTTCTTTTTGCTGGGCCAGCCTTTTAACTCCCTCGTACGACACGACAGAGACTTTTTCTTTTATTTGGCTGTGATAAGTGAGTTTAAACCGTCAAATTATTCAATGTTAGTATGTCTCACAAGGGGTCCCTTTGTTTCCCATAAAGTTTTAAGTCATAATGTGTTGTTTGTCATATTATCGTTAGTCATAAAACTTAAACCGTTAACTTTTCAGGATTTTCGTAAGGTTATTCTATAGATAGGTGAGGTTAGGTTAGGTTTGTTTTATGGCAATCCTGAAAAGTTACGCATTTCTGAGAAAAACCAATTATGACTAACGAAAATTCGGACAAACAATACATTATGACTTAAATCTATTTGGGAAACAATAGAGACCCGTCTCACAACTGTTTAAATTCGAACACTTATCCCAGTGGCTATTCAGGTAATATGTATGACCCAGAAGTGACCCGTAATTTTCTAATCGTATTCATGCTTGATAGAAACTCTATCGGCAGTAGTATTACAAAAATCTATATAGAACTTGGCCAGAAAGTCGCCACACAATATTTTTTTAATTCTTTCAACAATTTTCCTTATGAAAGAAGCTGTCAATTTCGAGCTGTCATTTAATTTCCTACTTTTTTTGCGACGTAAGTTGTTTTTGAAGTTACCGCATTTTTTGTGACACGACTCGCCAGTACGATGGCTAGTACTACTATCTCTCGCTCGATTAATCCATCAAATCGGCCACAATGTCTCTATCAATCATTTTATAACTAGGAGGCATGACAGTTTAAACTATACCTTATGATTATATTTGCTATATCGGTTACATCGTTATTAACACTCTTAACCGGCTCTGGTCGTGGGCTTCACTATAGATTGATATTTATGGGTATTTGCAATTGTGCAAATGGAACAAGTCGAGTAAATTACTCTATTTAGGTGTCCTACGTCCTTATTGAGATACGGCGCTGCAAAATGCTATTTATTAGGATTACGTAGGATAATCTATTCAGTTCGATAGGGTCTGCAGTCCAAACTACATTTATACTCAGTAAATTGAATAGGTACCTAATACTATGAGTATAAACGTTACACTCTCCATTTTCACTGTAGGCTTAACTTTAATTTTACCTACTTATATTTGAAGTCTTCTTTCAACAAAGTAATATAAAATTCAGTTCTGTATTTATTTCCATTTAGAAATTCTTCTTGTGTATAATACAAATATCGACGTTGTAAAATTTGCTCGCGAATTTGCTAAACGAAAGTGTTAAAACACGGTCACAACTTTCATGCTCGTTGTCCATTTAAATCAATTCGCAGCCTAAGACACCATTCTTTTTTTTTAAACTGGCACCCAACACGAAATGACGTTACGTGCAACTTTCCATGGCGAAGGTATTTCCCTGTGCAGCCACATGGTTGATCTGTTGCGTTCTGTTACACAATCGAGGCAATCACGGCTCGTTCTTTAATTAACAACTTTCTCCATATCGAGTCAACGGACGCCGGCTGAATGCGCAGCATCAACGACTCTGAGCACTAGAAAAAAAAACATCGTTCAACTCGATTCCAATTTCAAATCTCATTTCGTTTCGAATTTTGAAACCATTTAGTTTATAGGTTCACGTTCATCATTAAAATTCCAGGGACAGTAAGGTTTTCTAATAGATATCGAATTCTTGGATATCAATCTTTTCTTTACTAATCTACCTAATATCAGATGACAGAATCTATTGCGTGTTTGATTTATAATTATTGGTGGAAAGTCGATCGGGTTTCGCTGCGTAAATTCCAAGTACTACACAGTCAACAATTATATAAAAGTTTATTTAATTACCTGTTGCATAGAGTCATACTTATTGTATGTAATAAAAGTCAGGAAGAGATTTCATTGTAAGTTTACAGATAAAACTAGGAAACAACTTAAACATACAACTAACGGTTATACAGCGAGTGTTTTATTAAAACTGTGAAGTAAATAGACAATTTTATCACCACTCTCACTTTACCATGATGAGGAAGGTGACATAAGACAGGAATTGTACATTTTCATGTAGCTTTCCTTATGTAGTAGGGACTTTTCGATAAAAAAAAACAGTAAAAGCATAACAATACATATTATGGTCATTGCGCTAGTTTTCGCCCGGCTCTAGTTTTAGTCCAATTGACGAAATTTGAATAAGTATAAAGCTACATCGCTGCACAAATTTGGACTTATTGCAAAACTTACTATGTCAACAATATATCTATCTACATAAAAATGATATTTCGAAAGTAGCAAATTAAAAATGAAATGTAATCAAGCGGACGAAAACTACGGACGGAAACTAGCGCAATGACCCTATACTCTGACAAGCCAGATTAGTCGGTAGAAAATAGTCGGCGTACAGTATGTAAAAAAAAACATAATTATATCGATTAAGAAAGTCGGAGAAAAAAATAAAACTGCCAGATAAGAGATGTGATTGTAAGCAACCAAAAAGTTCTGAGACTCAATAAAACATCATGAGTCAAGGCCGTCAGGTTACTAGGTTGGGGAATGTATAAAAATTAAATTTTAATGAGTGGCATGCTCATACAATATAGGTACCTAACGAATTTTGGCATAGAATTTAATGTCGTTGCGCTTGTGAATTCCGACATGTTCTCGATTTTTGAAATGAAACTCTGGAAACTCTACACACTGCTGCATACCATATGTTTTCTTTGCTGAAAATTTTACAGATCACATAGCGGAATTTACGATCACAACGTATGTATTAATTTGATTAATTACCGGCCACGTGCATGAGAAATCACCCAATTTACAGTTTTAACACGACACCTGTTGTTTTAATGTGATCGTTATAGGGCCAAATAGGTACCTTTTTAGGGCGGGCCATTAATGTACCTACTAATTTGTTAAATCAGTTCAACAAACTCCTTTTCTCTAGTTAAATTTCAACCGCGATAAACGACTTAAATAAACGGTTCTCAAGAATTATACATCTCACTTAGCAGGAATTAATCTTCTTCTTCTTTTCAGCCCTTTTCAATCTTTGAGATGTATAGGCCTCCTTCAATTTTTGCCATTCTGGTCTATTTTGTGCCCTTTGTACCCATTTTGATCCAGCTGTTCTTGTGATGGATTTTTTATTTTATTTTTTTATTATGAATGGGCTTACTCATGGCCACAGACTAGCCGAGGCGTAGACGTGGCCTACGATGGAGCGAGCTTGCCCAGAAGGTGCCTGTTCACTCTTGATTTGAAGGTTGCCGGGTTATAAGAACACGGAAATATAGACGCCGGCAGGGAATTCCATTCCTTGGCAGTTCGCATAAGGAAAGTAGAAGTAGAATTATTCTAGTGAATAGTAAATATAACTAGAAGTAATTAATCACGGCATTATAAGTGCCAATTATTGGAAAATTGTCATAAACCTGCTATTGTAGAGTTAATAGCATAGGAAATGCAAGCGAGCTGTGTCGGGCCCGTTGCACAAGCACATGTGTGGCGATGAAGAACTTTATTACGTTGTAATAGGGGTGTTTATTGTTTGATAATGTATCTTGAGTACCGTTGACAGGATGGTATGATTACAATCATGGTGCAAGTGGCTGGTAGAGTGGACACCTTGGGGAGTGTCTAACAATTTTTTTTGAGCTAATCTTGTTTCTAAGCTAATGATCTAGTTTAGACCACATGAACGCCAATCGTATTCAAATTGCCTATTTCAAACGACATTGGAATTCCATTTATAGGTACTCAAATGAGGCCGCAAGCCGTATACGAAAAAGTACTCTCGATTCTACTTCAATTTATCCATCTATTGAAACAGAGGTTTACTCAATATGAGTACAGAAAGTACTCGCTTGCTTCAAATTAGTATTTAAACAAGTGTATTTAAATAAAATAATTCAGTTGCTACAATGAAGGCGTAGCTGCTTACATGTGTCTTGGGACATATCCATCGTAACTACATTTATAACCCGTTTATTTGTATTCTTATACTCGTATAATAAATTACAAAATTTTACCACTTTTCAAATTCAGACAGGTACCGTCCATAAAGAAGTTGTAGAAGAAAGGTAATCTCCATTTTCCGAAGTACTTTCGTGGAGGAACTAAAAGCTACACTTGCGCATATATATAATAGGACAAAATTTCAAAGGCACATAGCGGATATTCTTTACATTCATTAGGTATTATCAACCTACGGGTGTTTAATATTCAATGCGAAATGGCGTATAATTGAGTTTACATAGTTTTTCGGTCCTTATGTTAATGAACGAGGTGTGGGAACGCAGTAGGCGCGCGCGCAGTTCGCAAAGTTACACGTCGTTTACAAGCTGGTTTGTTTGATCAAGGGCCGGGGGATATGCTAATTGTGAGGCAATTGAGGATTGTTTCCATTCCAACAGTTGTATTTGCATACATATGAAAAATATTGCATTTATATATAATACGCATTTTGTTAGAAGCAGCAGGAGTCAATAATGGATCCAGGATTAAAGGAAAGTCTATAACTAACTAATTAATATTAAGGCTCAGCGATCCAAAGAGGATCTTGGCCTCCGAAACGAGAGCATGCCACTTTTCCCGATCCTGCGCCGTTTCCTGCCAATTATGGGCTTGACGCAGATCCGCTTCCACATTGTCTCCCCAGCGGTATTTGGGCCGATCTACCGGGCGGCCACCAGTCGGTCTTCCCAGGTAGGTACGACCTCTTGGCAGCTCGATCCTCTCCCATTAAAAAAGTAGGTACCTGCCTATGGGTTTTGTTATTGATCCTTTTGTAGAGTAGGTATTAGCAGTCAATTTTTTCGGTGGCTTTGAATAGAATATAAAAGATAATGTTTATATTCGAGGCAAAATAAAAGAAGAAGCTGGTTGAAGTGTAGGTGTTTTACCAAATATGTAACTCGAAATACCATAAAAATAATAAGAACAATTTGCCAAAAAAGTGACGTAACAGTGAGGCGGTTGATACTTTCAAAAAGTGTAAAGAATAAAAGGAAAAGCAAACATTAAATCACGCATTTTTATTTCGCCCTATGGTTGACTGGCGGGGAATGCTTAGAGGCAACAAGTCCAAGTACTTTTTTACGCGCAATAAAGTTTAAAATAAATAAAACATTAAATTAATTTAGGCTTTTTGCAGATCTACTTGGTAATGTACGTAAATAAACCGATGACGGAATAGGTCATGTATAATTGAACAGGACAAGATTAAATCTAAACCAAAGACACTGCAGTGCAGCATTAGAAGCGGCCGTTGACGTCACCTCTATGGTCATCGTTACGATGAGACACAATCCAATCGGCGCTCGCGTCATTTTATGATCGCTATAAATATTATGATGGGGCAGGTCAATGCATTTGGGTCACGCATAGATTTTAACACTTTAAATTGTCACCATAGTGCTGGCCGTCGTTATCAAAAATATGAATGTCAGGAAAAATATTCGGAAATCAGGAATTTTGTCAGGAAATTCTAAATTTGCATCCTAACCGGAACGGAGATGGCGGCGGGACGATTTGGATGCATTATATTCGGATTGATGGGAAAAAGCAAACGAACTTGTTTACTCTTGGAGTGAACAAGGGAAATCCTTTGCCTCCCCCCAGCAATGGGACACTGAATTGGGCTAGTAAAGAAAATGGTGTCACTCCTGTTCCTGTGGGCTATAGTTATCTAGGCCGTTTGTGTGCATATAAGTAGTGATTTTATCACACAATTTCATAGAAAATGGAATCTGAATGCGGATAAGAGTTCAATAAAAAATAGGCTTTAATAACCCTTAAGTTTGGGTAGTTATGTGAGACTTATGTCAGTTATGTCCAATAGAGTTAAGTGAACCTTATTGCTGTGTTGACCCGTTTATAGTTTATATGGTTTATTTTAAACGTTCTGCCCTGCGGATTTGTACCTACAATTCGTTTGAATCTGTTAGGACTTGGGATCTGGATCCAAACCAGCACCAACTTTCTATAGTTTTTGGCCTTGGTTCTGAGACTTCTGAGATTCCAAAACTGGACCAATGGTATGCAATTTGTTATTTGTCTCTGTACTTGTGTGAAACAAGTATTGCAAGTCAAAAATATAATAAAACAAGTGTAACAAGCGGGTGACCCCCTGAACTTTCGCGCCGAAACGAAAGAGGTTCCCACGGAATAATATCAAATAACCGAAACAAAAGTAAAAACTGCGGCTACATAAGGTGTCTCACTTGCATTAAGGTGTGTTGGAATTAACCTCGTTTCCGAATTTATCAAAATGCGCATTTCTAAACCGGTGATACCACGAGCTGTCGCCATTGCCATACAATCGAAGTTATTATATATACATCGACATTCGACAATTATAATGACATTCTAAAATAACGTGAATTTTGGCATGTACGAGTAACATACATGGTGAAGTTTTTATCACCAGTCATACTCTGCGTAGTGAATTTATACGTCATACTGAACAACTTATAATGTGGGACCAATACCTAAATCGCGAAACAAAATTTGGCTCTTATGTAGATAAGAGCCAAATTTTAATACTCAAGTATCTTTATACCGTAGAATTAAAGAACCGAAGCCTGAACACAATTAATAATCAACAAGCTTTAGCTTCGACTTTTGCACAATGCACGCAGCCTTACGAAACCGATCATGAGATAAAGCCTTTTATTAAAGTTAATTATAACTTTAATGAAGAGTTACTGGGTGTTAAAGTGCGTGTAATCCGTCTACTGATGATACATGTTCGTTCTTGATGAAAAACATCAGACAATGAAGTCGAGGTTATTAATAAGTTAAATTACCTACTTACCTGCTTAGATAATTTTTGAGAATTATTAACAAATAACCAGTAACTGTTCATTAGGATTTAACTGTAACATCCCTGTTGTTGAGACCTAATTTGACGTTAAATTGTTTTGATTGCGCATGTTTAATGAGAATACATATTTGTTCGCTATCGCTCGGTGTTTTGTCTTGCTTACCATTTAAGTATTTTTTTTTCTATTGTATTTCTAGTGTATCAGATTACGTGTTTCAAAATGTCTTATTCCTGGTTTCTACTTAATATTTATTGTATTAAGTCTTGTTGTTTGTTGCTGTGTCCAAGCGTCGTCAGCTTTCATATGTAAAACTTGAATGTTATAATCTGTAGCTATGCTATGAGTGTGATCTTGAAATTGGCTTTCCATTTCTTATCTCAATTTTGTTTTGATAGCTGATGGATCTCCGTAACATAAATAAATAACATTATTAGTCAAGAACATCACATCAGCCTATCAGTCCTATGTCCTATCTCCTATCTGATATTACATGCGTTTTATTAAACTAATTTTATAAAATTACCTACAAGTACATAGTAGTAGTAGAACAAGATGTATAATTGCAAAATATACAATTTTGACACGGCATTCCACACATCGGCGATAAGGCATAATGGTAACAGTACAATGGCCCATACAATGTTATACAACTCGAGCCGCTCCGCCATTGTATGCTTCCTATAGCCTGTAGGGTATCTCGCTCTCGCATCTCGTTGATGAAACCGCCGTGAGATCAAATGGAGTGTGGAGTGACGCAATTGTAGTAGATTGTTTGGTGACTGGTTTAATCTAGGGCTAGATTACTTAGCTTATTACGGCTACTTTCATTCAATACTAGCATACGGAATCGACCTATGGGGTGACGCTGCGGACCGACTGAGGCTATACAAACTTCAAAAACGAGCGATTCGGTGCATATCTGGGGTCCCATGGGATCATCCAGCTCAGGAACTGTTTAAACAAACAGAAATTCTTACCCTACCTTGTCTAATTGTCTATATATTTTCGAAATAGCAAAACACGTTAGACGCAATTTAAAACAGTTTCCGAATCGCGGGAACGCACGAGGTGCGAGTTCCAGAAGGCACTATGAACTTTATCCACCTAAGACATGATTGGCCAAGTCCAGAAAGTGTATACACACGGTAGGACCTAAAGTATATAGTAACAAAATTCCGCTGTATAAAAACAAATAACAAGAGCCAATGTTTTAATAAAAAACTCAAATCAAAACTCAAAAAAAAAACTCAAATCTAAACTCAAAAAAAAAAAACTCAAATCTAAATGCCTTATAGTTTTACGAGACCTTTGAATGGTGGAATTTGAATGGTTTTTAATATTTTTATGTTGTTATTTCATAACGTCACTTTTTCAGAATGAACTCCAAAGTCTTGAATTTTTTTATGAATAAAGGGGTTAATATAGTAGCTATTCTACAAGAGCTGCATACAACTGCAGCGTAAGCGGCGCCCGCGCAAGGCCGACGCCCACGCGTTCATTCATAACTTGCTGCGACTGCATTGCTATGTTAACCGCCGAAGCACAGGTATAGCTGGTATAGTCACCTGCAATAATACGTCTAAAATATCTCATGCCTTTTATTAGGTAGGAAAATATTTTGTCTTGTTAACTAACGTGTAGATCATGTAGGAAAGGAACCCATGGGAAACAAAAGATTGTCACACAATTTAAAATTAAAGAGGATACCTTTCACTTCTTTGCTACATGATTATGGAGGTAACAGTATTATTACTGTGACTATACTATATTTCAAACCCAAATGTACCCAATTCTCCCCTAAAATTGAACCCTAAAATTTAAAAACGTTGTTTGCTATGTTTTTACTCAGATTTTTCCGTGTACTCATGGTATAATAATATACTCCGCCTGGTACTCTCTTCCCGTCTTTTCTAGGTCACCTGACTAACACAAGCCTACGTCATCATGCGACAGCGCTATATGATAATATGCGATAGCGCTATATATAGCGGCCATGTTATTGTGACGTAGGATTGTGTCACTCTGGGAAGAGAAGACCATGTTTTATTAGACTATGTGTGTACTTATATCAAGTAGGTACCTATGTATTTTATCTATGTTTATGTATATGAGATACGAGAAATACGCTTGTGACTTTTGTGAACGACAGGTTAATCGTCTCATCAGCCACTTTGTTACAGGGCAAGACTTTCCATGGCGCTGAAAGTTAGAAGGGACGTTTGAAATCCCAATGGCATCCCTTTAAGTTCAAAATGCCCTGAAATTTGTTTACCATCATATCAGCCAGAGGAAGTCCACTGCTGGACATAGGCCTCCCCTAAAGAGTGCCACAATTAATGTCCGGTCTTGCGCCACCCGCATAAAAAAAAAACTGTTTATTTTTCTACTAACTAATCTTACATTTTTAAGATTATCAGAACTAAGGGACATAGGGAGCAACTCCCATCTAGTGGACTCCCTCCCGCGACCTTTACCAGGTCATCAGTCCACCTTGTCTTGCGCCTTCCGGTACGTGGTCGCTATTCTAATGCTGAAATTTGTTGCTGACAGTTAAATCCGTTTAAGTTGAGTCAAGTCGATGAAATCCCGAAAGGAGATCCAAGCGGATTGTCTAATTGATCGAGGATACAAATAATTGCGTAAAAAATATATATCTGAATATTCTGACCCAATTCATTAAAAAAAAATAAGTGCATAGTAAACATTGGAAGGCAAGGCCGCCGCCTACTCGTCCATTCATAACCGGCTGCGCCGGATTGCATTGAGCGACGTTTTCAGAAATGTCACTGTGACAAGTGTGACATAACACGCAGTGACCAGTGAAGCCTTCGCCTTAGTCATTATATTGATTATTAAAAAATTGCTTCCTGTTGGCTAACCTTTTTAAAATTTTTAGGATATTGATGTTTCTGATTAAATCTCTTGCTCGTTTTTGATACCTAAGTACTCTATATTAGTAAGACTACTACTACTATACTCTTGGATATGTAGGTACATATCCAAGAGTAGTAATTAAAACATAAGTTTTTGGCAAAAATTTCATTTTTGGTACAAGCTTTTATCGCCGACTGTACTTTTTTTTCCACAGGCAACTAATACTCATCGAGACAATTCTAAAAACCCCAAACACATTAGGTTTCGTTGTTTCATCACAGAGTTCCTATGGCCACCTCCGGTCTTCATCATCAGATCAGCTCGATGACACCATAATATTGCATTGTCACCCGACTTACGTATGTATGCAAAATTTCAGCTCAATCGGAAACCGGGAAGCGGATCAAATTTAACTTGCAAGATTTGATTACAGACAGACAGACAACGGTCAGGTGAAAGTAAATAAAAGCTTGTAAAAACTATAAAGTAAGTCACTTTATTCAATAAGAGAAAACAATAAAAACACAAAACACGAAAGAAAAACACGAACTGCCACGAAATGGGCTCATCTCAGCATGATGCGGCGAGTGCCGGCGCTGATCTTCTAATTAGATCATCAGGTGTAAAAAAGTAATAGCATACAGTGCATACCAATGCGACGTGACGTCACTATCGATTGATTTGTTTTGATTGGTGTAGCACAGAAAGTGGTAACAAATTCCTGCTGTCAGCCATAGTGGCAACTCATTGTCGAAGTCATTAGCCATTCGTCGCTCGTTCATTCGTGATCGACAGAAGAAAGCAGCCTTTCATTAAGCTCGTATTGAATAAGTATGGCATCAAACAATATTAATACGTATTGTACCTGTACCTTTTTGACATACACACATAAACAGTTTATTCGCTTGTTCCATCCAATAGCAGCAGCTTTTGTAAGTGCATTTTATCAACATGAGCTCAGTAGGAAATTTAAATGAGGGTAAGTATTAAAATATTGCAGAACTACCAAATTATACATATAATACCTACGCTTATTAGTGTAGAAAATACTTATTGTTAATGTCACTCTTAGTCTGAGGATATGAACATAGGATGGTCTTCAGGTATGGTTCCAGAAACATAAACTGTACTCTGATATCAAGAGCGTCGCCAGCAGGCAGCTGCCCCCCCCCCCCCCGCTCCTAGGGAATAAAATGCGTAACTAAATGTATGCCCCTCCCCCTCTCCATATCAACTGCCCCCCTTTAGCCCATCAGCTGGCGACGCCCTTATCCGATATCCTGGTTTCACTACTACATAACCTATCACATAAAGCTTCGCAGAATGAGGTCACTGAGATTGACATATTATAGAACTTACAATGCATCGCGCATGATCCTCCAGTTCTCGGTACACACATATATTGAATAATACATATCACGCGTGCACCGAAGTTGCCTCCCTTGGCGCGCGTTCAAAGAAAACCGGACCTGAGTTTTCTAACAGGTTGACTGATATTAAGGTTTTGCGGAAGCGGCTGATATGATGACACACTGACTGATATGAAACACTATAATACCACTGCTCTCTAGCCACCCATGAGGCCCCACGGTTCTTACCTACTATAGTAGGTCAGAGAGCCTAGCCTACCTACTTTAAAGGGCTTACTATATAGATACACGTAGGCAGGGCCGGCTTAAGCATGTCGGGGCCCCTAGGCAGTGCGAGGCTCGGGGCCCCCTACAGTCAATTCTGCACACAGCATATTCTGGCACCGAAATTTTTGGTAACAATATCGCAAATTGTTAAAGCGTGTTAAAGGCCGGGTATCGAATGTATCGATCTTCATCTGGGACTAAAAGTCCGAAGTGCCCCAGTGAGGCGAGCTTTTATGCGAAGTCAAAGCCGTGCTTCTTCACCATCAGGCTTCAGGATAAATAGTTGAGCACAAACTCGAACCAATGTCCATTGTATTAAAAAGCGAGACCGCAGTTCGAGTTTCGCGCAGCGAGGCCAAAGGCTAAGCTGAAGTAGGAGATGTGAAACACAAACCATTGGTGAATTGAGGTAAAAAGTGAGGCTGAAGGTCGAGCATTCCTATGAAAAACTGGGGACACATTCGTCTTCTTTCTTTGTTTTATTCAATAGTCCTCGTAATTCTGAGTCGAAATAACCCAAAAGTTGTTAGTTGTTCGAAAAAAGGGAACCATTTTTCTTGAAAGCCCCTATTATTACAACTTTACAACAGGTACTAAACTGTAACGTATTGCTTCAATTTTATTACAGTATTTCATTAATTTAAAGAATGATTAAAAACAGCAATAACAAAGCATACCCATTATTATAAGAATAAAAAAAATACCCATGAATTTTGACCGTATGGAACAAAATTTTATTTGCTGCGCGCTGAGCCGCCGGGGCCCCCTAGCCGAGGCGGTGCCTCTAGGCAGTTGCCTACTTTGACTTAGGGTTAATCCGGCCCTGCGCGTAGGTGTGGGGAACTATAGAGGTAAAGATTGTGTTTTAGAAAACCACCAAGATCAGCTGTTTAACTCGTAAACAACTGTCCACCGTATGACACATCACACATTGCTAACCCTTTTGAGATACATTGGATCTATTAGGGAGCAAGTTTAATTCAAAATGCATAAGATTATGTTGTTAATGTCTTAATACATATGGTAATTTGTAATGATGTGCCACCTACCACGGCGGATAAAATAAAATACATGTTAATCAAAAAAATTAAAATACAAAATAGGTTCGCTCTCCACTTATAAGGCCCCAAAACCACTTAAGCCTTTTGCACCACTTTCTTATAAGGGAAGATGGATCTAAGCGTTTATAATTAACTTATTTGATAGAGTGCCGCGGTGGTTATGTTTTTGCCGTCGCCGTGAAAGGAAGATCCTGTAAAGCCTTGTTGTCCATCTTAACCGGTAGCTGAGGTTTACTTTTAAGAAGAGTATTAAGTCGTTTGATGACTCATAGGTTCTGTAGAGTCCGTTACAGAAAACATCCGTTACATTGTTGATGGACGGAGAGCTGAAGACCCAAAAAACGATGGATGGATTGTGTGAAACAGGATATGAGAAGGATAGGAGTGAGTGCTGAGGTGACGAAAGACAGAGGAGAATGGAAGAGAAACATATGTTGTGCCGACCCCAAATAACGTGGGATAAGGGCAGGAAAAAGAAGAAAACGGTCTGTTACAGAAAAGGCCTAAACAATTTTGTTACAGAAAAGACCTAAACAAGGCCTAGACATGATGAAGTTTTGACGAAATCACTATTCATGGCGGTAAGTAAGGTACCCGTCCCAATTTCTCGAGTATATGCAATATTTGAAAGGCTAGGCGCCTTTCATCAACTCTAAGGGTGAGAAGTGCGTGCTTGCACGTCTTACAAAAATTCCTCCTTCGCTAAAAGTGTTGCTGTTAATATAAGTAAATCGAAAATAAGTCAATTCAGTATTTCAGTAAACGTGTTAGACCGAGCTTTTGACTCGAAGCGATGAGAATACCACCCCGTTTACACAACAAACCTTCCCACAAGCTAACGGCTCGTTTATGCGGACGCCCGTTTATGGACCAAATACATTGCCTGTTCTATTCGTCATTGCCATAAAAGAGCAAGCGACTACGTAATGTACAGTGTACTATAGAAACGCCCGTCGAAGATGTACCCGTTAATTGCTCGTTCGTAAACCTTAATACGAAGACATAAGGTCTAACTACGGTTAGGATTGCTAGTAACTTGGTAAATGCCTTATAGGGATTGTTGTCCATTATGTAAGACAGTGCAGGTTGCGGTGGTTATAGGAAGCGGTAGTTGTGACAAATTGATCTAGATATTCTAGATAGGTACTAGTAGATATTTAAGTTACGTCAAGGAACTGTTTTATTGATAGGTATCAAACTAAACGAAATTAAAATGGATTTAAAAACCACACCAGACAAACTAAAGAACATACATAATGATACCTACAACATAATATAGACGTAATAGTCCATGGCCTCGACGGAAGACCAGCGCTAGCCTTTAGGCTAGCACCTGCTGAGTCGGGACCATTTCGTGACCGTGGTAGTATTACCTGTTGTTTTATCTATTAAGTTTTGTCACGAATAAAAACATTCAATTCTATTCTATTCTATAAAGAATGACGACTCACGGTAGGTAGGGCCGTGTCCCTGTCCGGGCCGGAGCTTCCGGCGCATCGTTTTCCATGGAAAGCATCTCGTGATCACTTGTCATGTCATAGAAAATTAAGCGCCGGAAGCTCTGGCCCGGACACGGCCCGGTCTAACGTGAGTCATCCTTAAGCCTACAATGTTAGTAACCTACATGCTGAGAGCAATGAACCTAATCAATCCCAAAACACCTACTTTGGTACTCGTACCGATTCGTTGTTCTTCTCATAACACGCGATGTGGTATCCATACCCAACTTTTATGAAAAGTGCAGACTTCACCGTATAAAACTGCCAAACTTTTGCTAGAAATGTGACACGAACTATGGCTGAACTGAACGTTGATTACCGCATGTTGTTATTTCAATACGCATTGAATAATTTTACGGTTTAGACTCACTTGTTTTTAGTCACTCGTGCGACATGTTTCGGAGAGCCTAAGTCTCCTTTCTCAAGCACTAACAGTGCGAGCAGCGTTCACGACGGCCGTGTATCGCGTACACTATACACATATTTGACATATTATATACATATATTACTTCAAGGCTCAATGTGGACAAGTGTACATACACTTTATTGGTCTTGATGTATAATTAAAAGGATAATTATAATTACTTATACTCGTCTGAAACTAGGCATTAGTTTATCATCAAGCCCATTCGATACGCAATAGACGATGAGCTGGTCATTTCATGGATTGAGTATGCTAATCACCATGACTGGTTATTAAGTGGTCTCAAATTTATGTCATGATTGTCATTAACGCGCTAAATGATCATTGCCGATGCCAAATTAGAAAACTAGTCAAAGTATTGATGTATAAATTGACAGATAGCTGTGACATCATCGAGTGTTACAAATTGTCAGAAGCATGTGTTGTAAAATCTTGTTTTGCCGTCTTGGATGCACTAAAAATATAATACTTACTTGATACTTGTAATACTTTGGAGAAAATCTATCGGGTAACCTAGGAGGTAGTAAAGTTAGAATTTAGGTACTGACCTAGCTCAATGCCTAAGTTGTAAGAATTTATGTTTATGTATACAGGAGAGCATAAAGCATAACCAATACTAAATAGGCATAAGGGATAAGAGAACTATTTTATTTCGTCCTGTTCAAAATTGGAACCTTAAGGGCCACTAGCGCCCTATTACAAACGTTTGCAGGATCAAAACCTACCAAGTCAAATATTTTAGGGCGATATCAATATGTTATATAAGTTTAACTTGTTAATGCGATCAATAACGCAATTATAGCGTGTAGTAATGAAGATTCCGAGCTTGATTTGAATAAGGAAGCGATAAAATCAACATTCTATAGCACAATAAAATGCTTACTAAAGATTTCCCGTATTGATTAATATTTATATCTTTTAATAATTTCTTACATCGAAAATTTTATATCCAATGAAGTATCCAATTGAGTAGCTCTACAAAAAAGCACGTATTACCGCAGAGGCCCTCTTCAACGAGTAATTAAATCTCGCGATTACAGGTATTCGTTAATATTTATAATTTCTAATACACCGTCCGTCGGTTGCATTTGTTTACGGATTATCTTTTTATCTCGCACGGCAGATTTCTCGCGATGAAGCCTCGAGAATTGCGAGAAATGTGCGAGAGGTTCTTAAGTCAAAAGCGAGAGCGGGTTGAAAGAGTAGCTTAGAAATCAGGAAGTTGAAGTAGGGTTGATGACTCGTTGACCAAGATAAAGATAGAAAATCGTTGACCAAGATAAAGATAGAAGGTAGAAGGTTAAAATCGGGGACTCTCGAAGATATATCTAGAAAAGAAGAGTCGACTTTGAAAGACTGTCCAGATGTAGCCCAAAACCGGGCCGAGAAGGTATTTGATATGACATGATATGACAACGCACAAAAGACGCTTGTGTGAGGTGAGTGGTACTTTTAAGGGCGCGGTTACGCCGACGTTGCGTCATCGTCGTGCAGCGGCCATAAATTTGACTACACGCCGACCCTCGGAAAACGCCCGTGTGGGCTAACCCTCAACTTCGATTAAATCAATATACTTGGCAAAAATTACAGGCGCTCTCCGCTTGTTCTAGTGGCTTGCGCCGGCGCCGGCATTCCATTTGCGCACGCGATCGGTTCTAGTCCACGAGCCAGGAATGCGATGTGGATCCGTCGATACACGCCTTCATTATAGCGCGCGTCCTTATCTCGCAGAAGAAAGGCCCATTCAGCGCGTACGGCTTTTTAAAAGCTTTTATTTTTACGCCGGACGCCGAGACCCTTGGGAATCTGAGAAATACTTTACGTGAAGAACTAGCACTTTTTATAGGAGCAATTAGGAGCGTATCATGGAATATGATATGAACAGCATTTTGTAAATTTGGATAAGTACGAATTGTTTGTTTTTCTGTGTTTCACAGGATTTTTGTGAGCTAGTTTGCATTTCGCAAAATTAATAAATGCATCGTTGCGGGATCCAGGCTGCACCAGCATTTGTGTCAAAAGTCCGTGCATGCAACATCGGTTTTGACATTTACGGCAGCAATGCAGTCTTCAGCAAGATTGCAGTATTTAAACGCGACATTCTTCAATTTGCAGCAGTAATACAGCTAACTCCATTGTTCCAGGAACGTCAAAAAGGTAATTTAATGGATAAATTTATTTAACTTGATATTTGTGACATGGTGAAGCGTATTTAATTGATTCAGTATCAACAATGTTCATAAAAAGGCGTCGCCAAGTACAGAAACTTGATCTTTTAAAATGTGGAACCCTAAAAGTCTCAACAAGTCATTAGTTAGCGTTTGCGCAAGTTTGATTTGCAATGAAATTATCATGGACGGAGTGACGCGATAACAACTGGGTGGGCACTGCCGCCACTGGTTAGTTACCACCAAGTTGGTAATGCGGTAGAAAGGTTTTTTTTTGCATTGGCTGTTTGTTTAGTGATGTAATAATAAGCAACTGTCCTCGCTTAGCTCAGTTACTTAACGTGTTATAGTGAAATTAAATTTGTGTCATTCATTCGCTTAAATTTCTAGGGATTAGCAATTAATCCTGCTCAACCGTAATGCGAGCAACATAAAAATGCCTATTTTCGAATAGATTTAGACCTAAAACCTGTGGACTCAATATTGACTTGACTAAATGTTTCACTTCTAGGCCTTATTAGCTTTCACAACATATAAATGTGGCTAATATACCTTCTTAAAATGCAAAATTCAAACAAAAAATGGTATGGTCTTCGTCTACCTCACATTTCTAATATACCCTTGCCACACACCCGCGGAATGGCATGATTGGTAGGTAAGTAGCCACTTGACCGTCCGACGATAGCATAGTATCCGAAAAAATATGCTCTTAACCGTCCGCGGGAACCTTACTATCCAAAGGGGTGGAAGAAAGAATTGATTTCAGAGCCATCTAATGGAATATTTCGGCATTATTTATTAATTCTCTTGATGCGACAACATAGCCTAACTAAATAGTTAGCTCTAAAAAAATTTAGATGGCAATGTAGTTATAATTTGTAAGCGGGCATATAAAAATTTGGGCATGTTGCTTCGGGTAGGGCAGCCTTTTAAGCGACCTAGAACTTATAAGTTATTGTTTTTCTGTTTTGTCCGTAGCGTCCTCGAGTTCGGTAGTGTTATATGGTCACCGCAGTATCAGGTACATATTGATCGACTGGAGCGGATTCAAAACATTTTTATAAAATCTCTTAGTTATAGGACAGGTTTTCACTTCAATGACACCTCGACGGCTGCGAAGTACTTCAATATCCCTTCCCTCAGTAATCGTAGGATGTATTTGGATGTTATGTTTTTCTACAAAATTTGTAAGAATGCAATCCAATGCCCTAATCTTTTGCAAAAAGTGCTTTTTAGTGTTCCGCACCGCCCCTTACGTTCTAGGCCCCTTTTTCACGTTACTTTTGCTCGCAAGAAATATGCGCAGCATACGTTTTTCAGACGAGTGCCCAACTATTGTAATAGACATCTAGGCAGGATTGATCCCTTTCACAAATCACTTACTACACTTAAAATCATGTTAAAGGAAAAAATATTATTGCTGTCTACCTACTCTCTGAGATTTTATTTTGATAGCTATTGTTCCTTGATTTTTATCTATTTTACTGTACTACGCTTCCTATTTTCAGAATTCTATATTTCTTTTTCTTGACCCTCGCTGTAATTATTATTATTATTCCGACTTTTTGCTGTAAGTATTAATGAGTTATTCTTGCTTCTTGTTGTATGTATCCTACCTTGGGCTTATGCTTGTACCTATTGTATACCAATTTTCAGTTACATGTATATTTTATGAACCTCCAGGTCTTTTTAGTATTAAGATTTATGTGCGTATTACGCACCTCTAACATATGTATCTTATATGACTGTATGTGTTCTGAATAAATAAAAAAAAAATAAAAAAAAAAAAAAAATAATTTTTGTAGAAAGTTGTGAATGCGCTGCGCGGGGCGTGCGTCGCTTAAAAACCCCGGACGGTTGACAGGAAAACAGTCTCGCGGGCCGGACGGTTGAGTGGGTAGCGAGGAGAGTAGGTAGGCAGAGACGTAGTGTGCGAACGTTACTCGTCTTGCCGCACGTCATACTCCTCGTCCTGCCCACCGCTGCCTATTTTGTCAGCTTTTTTGGCACGAGTCAAATGACCGGCAATACTTAAAAGTGCGGTGCGTGCGTCCGACTCGCACTTGTACGTTTTTTTAGGGTTCCGTACCCAAAGGGTAAAACGGGACCCTATTACTAAGACTTCGATGTCCGTCCGTCCGTCCGTCCGTCCGTCCGTCTGTCACCAGGCTGTATCTCACGAACCGTGATAGCTAGACAGTTGAAATTTTCACAGATGATGTATTTCTGTTGCCGCTATAACAACAAATACTAAAAACAGAATAAAATAAAGATTTAAGTGGGGCTCCCATACAACAAACGTGATTTTTGACCAAAGTTAAGCAACGTCGGGAGTGGTCAGTACTGATGGGTGACCGTTTTTTTTTGCTTTTTTTTGTTTTTTTTTTGCATTATGGTACGGAACCCTTCGTGCGCGAGTCCGACTCGCACTTGCCCGGTTTTTTTAACGACTCACTTACCAAATAGCAGTCGATGGGTTTTTCCTTCGGGCGATGGTACGCCTTCTGCAGCTCGGTCTGCTTGAGCGCATGCGCGATGTGCAGCGCGCTGGCGTCGAACCGGCCGTATTGGTAGTCGGGCGTGTCGCGCAACTCACGCGCGGGCGACGCGTGTACGCTGCCGCCGTTTGTCGCGCGTGTGGGGGATACTGCGAACAATGCCATATGTTACAAATACAGGACTGATAGTCGGGAATATAGCGTAATGCGTACACGCTACCGCCTATTGCCACATGTGATGTTGATTTTTATCATACATGACAGCTTAAAGGCGAATGTAAAATTAATAAAATGTATTATATCTGTCGGCGGCCGATCGTAAGATCAGGCATATCGTGAAATTCCTAGGCATATCGTAAAACGTGAAAATCTTTGACTCGTACCGTGAGTCAACGGAGCGCCGCTACGCGGGGCTCCTATTTCTGGGCAGTTTGCCCTTCGGGCATCTGAAGCAACCTAACGAACCTATCCTGCCTATATATTGGTTTAATGTGACTATCGTCAAAACATTACACAGGAATATTACGATCTGCCTGATCTTACGATCGGCCGCCGACGTATCAATATTCAGTTTAATATACTAAGTAAGATTTTATCGGCTTTATCGTGTCTTTATCACTCCACAAAAGCTTTCCGAGAGAAAATGCACGAGTTAGGTACTTAAAATAAAATCACAATTCGTGTGGCTTTATATTATAATATTTGACGACATTCTCCAAGGATTACTCCAAAATCCTGACGTGGTAGTCTTGGTATCAATTATGAAGTAGGAAACAGCTTGAGAATGCCGTAGCCAATACACTATGCATGCATTCATGCATTGTACCTGAGATTAAAACTTACAAGGGTATAGGTATGCTAAATTTCAGCTCAATCTTATTGATTCCATTCCTGCTTGCAAAGCTATTTAACATTTTAGATCGAATAAGAGCTTAAAAAGGAGGACGTTTTTATCGTGTGATATACCTCGATGATTGTGCTAACCCGCAGGCAATAAGTTCCAAGCAGACCGTTTCCACATGGTTTTTAACCATGTCCATGGTTTCCAAGGAGGCCAATTCTATTTTTACAATTTTAATATGGATTAATCTTATTTTGATACCACTTTGAGTTAACGACTTTGAGTAGCCTTAATAAGACTCTATTTGGCATGAATAAGCAGCCTTAAAAAAAGTACATTTCGTTTTTTTTTTAACTATTTTTGGATTTTTGACAGAGGTGAATATATACTTTCCCTCAGTCTCCCGTTGATCTCGGATGCTGTAACGTCGGGATCTGCAGCTGTTTGAAGTTGCAGGTTTGGATCGAGAGTTGTTGTAGGTGGCGATCACAATAGATCAGGGATGGTCGCAGTGATACATAAGGGGGTGGTAATTGGTCAGAATCTACCTCCTCGCGGTCCACCCCGGGCAACGGCTTCACTCTGAAGACGGCTAAAAGATTCCGACTGTTCCTGGCAAGCTGGATCTGCTCCCTCTGAGCCTCCCAGCTATTCCTGTGTTCGATACTCTCAAGATAAAATACAATGCGCTCAATAGTTTGCCCCTTAGTGGGCTCATCGACAAAAAGTTTAGGACCTTCCGTCCTTATACTGCAAATTAACATTGAAGGCATGTCACAATCTAAATGCGACTACCTTGCGCGACTTGCTCATGATAACCATGTTGACGTGATAACCGTCCAGGAACATCATATAGATAATATAAGTAAATTTGACAACCGTGGGAACATCCCGGGTTTTAACTTAGTAGCCTTTCACCTATCTATGGTTCAGCTGTTTACGTCAGATCCACTATCACAAGTGCACAAATAATTGAAGTGTCCGCCCATAATAACTTGGAGGTCATTACTTTAAAAATATCCAACATCTCTGTGACATCAGTCTACAAACCCCCTAACAATGTTTTCTCAAATCCCCCCTTTAAGACTTACCCCCACCCAGCGATCTTCTTAGGGGATTTCAATAGCCGACACTCCGCCTGGGGATACACATCCAGCAATCCCAACGGTGAGATTCTAAATAAGTGGTGTATAGAAGAAAACCTTCATCTTATATTTGACGCCAAACAGCAAGGATCTTTCCGATCGGCACGGTGGCAGCGCGACACTAATCCAGATCTTTGTTTTGCCTCTGAGGATGAGCATGGAAACATATTACCTATCAGCAGAGTTATCCTAAATGATTTTCCCCGTAGCCAGCACCGGCCCGCTCTTGTAAAGATAGGATTGGAGGTCCCGATTGTTAACTCGTTGCCGAAGCCGCGCTGGAATATGATGAAAGCCGACTGGGAAGCATACAAACACCAAATGGATGCAAATATAAGATGGCTCAAACCAGAAGCATCAAACTATGATAGATTCTGCGGCATAGCAATAGGTGCGGCCAAAAGATGCATACCTAGAGGCTTTAGAAAAGAATATATCCCTGGTTGGTCTTCGGAAACCGAAGTAATGTATCAAGCCTACCTCAAGAATAACGAAGCCTCCACTGCCAATAAACTCCTGGCTGCCCTAGGGGAGGCCCGTCGACAGAAGTGGATGAACAGCGTCGAAGGTATGAACTTTACGCACTCGAGCAGAAAAAGCTGGGCTCTACTGCGAAAACTGGGTGGTGGAGCACCAGCTGACACTAGACCGCCTACTGTACATCCTGACAACATCGCGGAACGCCTCAAAAACATCACAAAGAGCGCGCATATCGACAAAGCCTTCGCTAAAAACATCAGACGCGAAAACAAAGCCTTACTCGGTTCTCAAAATCGATGTGTGGCTTTTGACTCACCTTTCAGCGCGGACGAGGTCTGCCAGTCCTTGAAGTATGTTAAATGCGGGAAAGCTGCTGGGTTGGATGATATGTACCCAGAGTTCCTTACCCATCTAGGCAAGCGAGCAGTGCGATGGTTAACAGACTTCTTCAACAACATCTTTGAAACTGGCATACTACCCGCCGTTTTTATGAAGTCCAAGGTCATAGCCATACTAAAGCCCGGAAAAACTCCTGACGACCCGGCAAATTTCAGGCCTATATCACTGCTAAGTGTCACGTTTAAATTACTGGAGCGCTTACTGTACAACAGAATGAAAGATGTTGTTGACAAACACATTCCCGCTGAGCAGGCAGGGTTTCGCGCCGGTAGAAGCTGCTGCGACCAGGTTCTAGCACTAAGCAGCCATATTGAAGCCGGATTTCAACGAGGACAGAAAACCCTGGCGGCTTTCGTGGATTTAAGTGCAGCGTATGACACTGTTTGGATAAGCGGATTGATCCACAAGGTAGGAAAGATAATTCCGTCTGCGAAAATCCTCCGTCTCCTGGGGAACATGATGGGGCCACGAAAGATTACCGTGCTGTTGGGCGACACAGCCAGCAAATACAAGCAACTGAAGAATGGACTTCCGCAAGGTTCAGTTCTGGCTCCCCTCCTATTTAATATATATACCAGCGACATGCCTCCCACTCAATGTCACAAATTTCTATACGCTGATGATATTGCGCTCACAATCCAGACTAGGAGTTTTGAGACTGGCGAAGCTGTGCTCACGCGGGACCTTGACGCCTTACATCAGTACTACACCAAATGGAGACTGCACCCGAATCCTTCAAAAACAGAGGTTACCGCTTTCCATCTAACGAACAGCCTGGCAAATAGGGAGGTGGATGTTACTTTCTGCGGTCAAAAAATCCGCCACAATCCTAATCCAAAATATCTAGGGGTCACGTTGGATCGGTCACTAACATATGGGGCACACATGGAAAATCTAGCCCAAAAGGTAAAGACCCGGGTGAACCTTATAAACAAACTGGCCGGAACTTCGTGGGGTGCTCGAGCTGACGTGCTGCGAACATCTTCTATGGCTCTTGTGTATTCTCCAGCGGAATACTGCGCACCACTGTGGTATAAAAGCGCGCACACCAGCAAGGTGGACGTTCAGCTGAACCGAGTGATGCGAACGATATCTGGCAGTTTGCTTCCTACTCCCACCAGGTGGCTCCCCGTGTTATCACACATTGCCCCTCCGGACATCAGGAGAACTCAGGCTGCTGCGCGGGAGTGGGACAAAGCAACTACGCATGGTTTACCGATTAGAGAGACGCTAAACCATCTACCACAGGCGCGCCTGCTATCTCGCAAACCTATTTGGTCTGATCACCAGGTACAGGGCCAAGAGCCATTCAATGCATATGCGGAGTGGAGAAAGCAGTGGCAAGCGCAGGACGGTGACTCCAATATAGACCCCAATGAATTGCCGACTGGCTTCAAAGACCACCGCAAGATCTGGGTTACTATAAACCGCATCCGCACGGGAGTAGGACGATGTAACCAGAATCTTCACAGATGGGGAATCTCGTCGACACCAGCCTGTGATTGTGGGGAGCCAACTCAAACAATCCCTCACATCATAGGAGAATGTCCTATAAGGCGATTTACCGGAAGCATGCAGGACTTGTTAGCACTCACACCGGATGCAAGGGATTGGCTACTCAATTTAGATATTAAATTGTAAATATTTTCTTTCTGTATACTTATAAAAATTGTAAATTAAATGTGTATTCAGGAATAAAGCCATACGACATAATAATAATAAGCTTTGGAGCCTTATATAGCCCCTAAAAAGAAGAAGAAGAAGAAGAACGTCGGGATATATTTTATAATACCGTGTGTGGCCTGTAATATGAGCAAAAAATTAAACTGTAGGCTGTACTCCTCATATAAAAGTAAAATTCAAAAATAATAATAAATCACCGCTTGACAATAAATAAATCAATATAATCAATATACTGACCAACATTTGTTCAGCGACTTAAATAACTTGTGGTTTGATTTTTAATACACTTTAAAGTTTATTCTGAGACGCAATGTATTGCGAATTTTGTTATGTTTAAGGCGTGACAAGCAACGTCAATCACAATGATATGGCGTGGCGATGGCGTCCATTGAAGATATATATTTATTTTGTATGAAAAATATGTCTAAATACTTCATAAGTTTTAAAAGTTGTTGAACAAAAGTGTCACCGTTTGAGGAATACAATCTATGATTTGATTATTTGCTTGTGTTACAGGCCACACCCGGTATAGTTACACATGAATAACTATCGCGGTGACCGAAAACAATATGAAAATCATATCAATATTATCAGACAGAATCGGCTTAATGAACGCTAACGGGCCGCGTAGCCGAGCGAATTGAAGCGATACGTACGCGGGCAGTAATTAGCAGTAAATTATCAGCTATCAGTGCAGCTAGATGCAAGTGCAACGTTAAAATTCTATCGATTTGCCACCGCATAATGTCCAACTACAACGAGAAATTTTAGCTGTTTTTAGGGTTCTGTACCTCAAAAGGAAAAAAACGGAACCCTTATAGGATCACTCGTGCGTCTGTCTGTCTTTCCGTCCGACCATCCCCCCCCCCTTTATCTCTGAAACTACTGGGCCTGAACTTTTGAAAAAAATACACAAAATAGTACTTTATCTGTAGATGTCAGGAAAACCTATTAGAAATGTGCAGTCAAGCGTGAGTCGGACTTATGTACGGAACCCTTGGAACGCGAGTCCCATTCGCACTTGATCGGTTTTTTTGTATATTAGAGTAATTGATTTGAGTGAATCGGTCCTCGCTAGAAATACGGGCGGCCGTTTGCTCTTTGTTTCAGTAAGAGCAGAGGGGCTACCGCGAAAACCTAAATTCGCAAATTGCGGGGAACTTTCTCTTTTACTCCAATAAAGGTGTAATAAGACTGACAGAGAAAAATGCCCGCAATTTGCGAACTTCGAGTTTCGCGGTTATAGCCCTGTATTGGTAGTGGATTACGGTGTTTGTTTAGTGGTTTTGGGCAGGTTCCGACAATGGCACGGGTGAACCTGCCCCAAGTTTAAGGTAATCATAACTATAATCATTTATTTATTGCATCCAACCCGATGGTAGGTAGGTATTCGCCATGAAGGGCAGCAGAACTGGTACAAACTGATTAGAGTGATTAGTATCCTTAAAATCAAGACAGAAATAAACTCAATGGGACTAATTTGTAATGTGTATAGAAAATTAACTACTTAACTAAAACTAACTATTTTGGCTGAGCAATCCAAAGAGAATCTTAATCCCGAAATAGAAAATTCCCACTTTAATTTACGCCGCTGTAACAAATCTTTCAATTTGCAATAATTAATAACTTAGGGTGACTACTGTAGTTATTGGCCACTACATAGTAATTGGCCACTTTTAACAATAAGGCTGCAATTGGCTAGTTAGAAACTATGATTTGTTAGTAGCCAATAACTATAGCCTCGGAGTAATTAACAATGGAGCCGCCATTAACAGGCGTTCCCCTCTGTCGAAAATAGGCGGCCAATGGTCAACCACATGTCAACCATATGTATGGACTGACGTTTATCTGACATGACGTACCTATACATTTGATGTGCCCCTCCCCCGCAAAAAACGGCAGACTATTTTGTACCGAAAATTTTAGACATGGCGTCTCCGTTGTTAATTACTCCGAGACTATAGCAGTCACCCTAGTAGTCTTCTAAGACAAAACCATACATATACCTAACTTATTTATGATAATTAAAACCTGCCTGTTACATCCAGCCAGTCCACCTTGAACGTTACAGCTAATAATATGATAATGCATTAATCTAATCAGCAGTAATAAGTAAATGAGATGAAAATGTTCGTATAGAGAATATTGCAAAGTGTTTAGATTACTATGCAAATTTAGTTGTATCCCTTGCACGTAGGATGTAAAATGATCAATAAAGTTGTCAATTAGACGATTATTTATGGGAGGTTATCGCCATCGCCATTAGACTAAGAAATAACGCTGATTATTGAAAAACCGCAGGTTAAATACATAATATATCTTACAACAAATGCAGTTACTTAGATTACAATTACTATATGTATATACCGGGCCTCTAACTAATCTTTATACATACCAAATTTCATTTCTATTGGTTCAGAGGTTTAATAGTATCATATAAACAAATAGATAGGGTTACTTTGGCATTTATGATATTAGTAGGGATTGATACCAAAGTTAAGATAAAGAAGGATGATGACCACTAAGCATTTCAACAAACTGATAATTTCAATAAATAAATAAGTAAATAAATATTATAGGATAATTTTACACAGATCGACCTAGTCCACGGTAAGCTCAATAGCAATAATATTAATAAAATTCCGCATACATTTTAAGAATGAAAACTAGTAAATGAGGTATTTACCGGTCATCCGACCCGCAACCTTTCGACCACAATGCCATTTCAATTAAGACCCAATTGTCTCTATCATAGGGCCGACATTCCAGCGAGCTGCCGGCCGTAGGAATGGTGCCAATGACCCTATCGATATCCATAACTTACACACTATTTCACTGGGTAAACTTATCCGCATGCCGGCTTAAAGTAGGCTCTATTAAGAAACTGTTTGGTTGCGAAAGAATTGTGGGAGGAGTTTATTGAATGTGTATTTTATTTTCAGAATAATTGTGGGTTATATCATAACACATTAAGGGCTCGATTCGGATTTTGAAATAGATAGCTATCAGATATCTTTTAGACATCACCAAGATACGATAACGATATGTTTAAGATCTAACCAGTCAAATTTGACATTTGCGCGATTCTGGAGATACTCTTGAACGATTTCCACAGGATACGACTTAGAGATCCAATTCACATCTAATAGATATCTTACTCTATCGTAAAAGTGACATTGGTTGCCCGAATTGCGCTGCAAAAGAAAGCTAGTTGATATCTAAACTATAACGTATCTAAGATGAATCTAGTACGTGTCGTCTCTTGTGAATATCTTGAAGTTCGAATACGGCAGTAAGTCACTTCATGCATTCAAATTGGATCTGCTGAAAATTAACATCAGGCAATTTTTATTTATTTCGGCGATGGTTCCATAGTAAAAGTTGTTAAATATGGCCTATTTTTGATATCACGCGGTGGCAAACAAACATACGGTTTAAAAGGGTCACTTTTTATGGAAATTCCCAGGATGGGAAAGACGTGGCTACTAGTAGTAGCCTACAAAACTACTTATATGTAGCTATTATAATGTGATAGCTGTTTTCGTTGTCTGAAGTGTTAGAACAACACTCCAAAATAAATCTAATCTAAACACGAAACGATTGCAGTGTGAGCCTGAAACCAACGCTTCCAGCGTATATCGCAAGCAGTCCAAAATTATAATACGCTTATGGCAGTCGGCGCATTTTTGTGCATTGCTCAAATGATCCAAATAGGGCTTTAACGACTCTTGCGCAGCGCTTGCGACTCGCAGTTTCAACCTGACATAAAACAGCCGATGTTAATAGTAAATGTACGTTTTTTACGACCTTTCTTGCCGGAGTGAGAGGTAAATGTGGAGCTGCAATGTGCGAATTGCTTAGCTTGTGCCAAATATGCGCGTGTAGGAGAAATATGTGTTTATCCTTATCTATGTATGGTTAATCTAATAAAGTAGGTACAGAAAAGGCGCGGAGACAGGATTCTAACTGGAGTACCGTAAAACCCAACTATAGATGTTTTTATAATATTATAGAATTTTTTGACCAAGTCAGTAAATGAAAATATTACAGACATCACAGTGCTTTGTTTATGTAAGGAAATAATGTAATATTGCTATCAAATGATCATGTGTGAATGTAAATCACCTACTTGTAGCCCTCTTATATTGCCTTGCCCTTGCAGGGTGTCACATGTATACCTTTATTTATGTTCCATTCCATCCATGTCTGTAAACTATTATAGTATGCAATAAAGTATTATATTCTATTCTATTCTAGCCCAATACTACAAAATAAATATGGTCCACAAGTTCAATCAACGTTCTTTTTTGTCTGGGATTACTTTTACTATGTATAATAAAGTATAAAAGCCCCATTAAATGCCTTATCCCATAACCTTCCGTGGGTCACCAGCCCCTTAACTTGTCATTATATGCTGTAACTATAACATAACCTTCCCCTTCCTCTGCCCAACCTTTAGGTTAGCTTTTAATAGTTCTAATGGTTAATTGAGGTTTCTACCTAAAAAAACCTGACACGCGCCATCGCAACTCCCAATCCACATAATCCCAACCTGCAACCCGCAATCCTGACAAAGAACCAAAAATCCTGATGTGTCAGGGGAAATCCTGACTGACTGACAGTTAATGACAGGAAGGTGTAAACTGTAAAGCACCCAGTCCAGCCTGCGCCTGCGTTACATAAGCCTATGTGAGATACGTAGTATAAAAACAAAGATCACACTTACATTTTTACGAGATGGTTCACTTTTGCTAAGCTAATACGTACTTATATCGAAATAATAAGTTAGAACTGCTGTTCAATAACACAACTACCCTCCATGTATATTTCTTGACCATAACTGTCAGAACATAAGTAAGGTAAATAAAGTATTTTATAATAATAAGCCATGATATTAAATTTGTATTAGTTTGCGTTAATTATTCTATAATAAATTAAACTAAATGCAGCAAATACATTTGTTGAATTGAATTATTATAATAACCGGATGTGCAGGAAACATCTTATTTGTTATTCCCACCAAGAAGTGGTAGAAGGGGTGAAGTCTAATCGAATATAAGCGGGTGTCTGACAGTTGTGGGTCACTTCTCAGTTGGAGAGCTACGACGACGAACGAAGTTAAGTGTCAATTTTATTTAATTGTGATTTTATGACTTGTTATAAATTTCTGTATGTTTTCTTTGTGTTATAGTCTGATGGTATGTACGTTACAATCTTTAATGTGAATATAACCCTTTGATGAGTTTTTAATAGTTACTATGTAACGTATATTCCAACTGATTACGGTGTAATACATCATGTGGCTTATTGCTCGATCTTTATTACTATTTTAAACTATGCCAAGTGTGTACGTTAAGGTAGCCAGTACTAACTATTAAGCCACCAATATTTATTACGCATAAAATAATATTTTTGTGAATGATGTGATAATAAAGCCGATTAATTGTTCCGTAAATCTACAATATACTTTTACTTACAATCTGCTTATATAAATATATTACTTAAATAATGTCTACCATTTTTCATATTCTAAACCTTGTAGTTGTCGCTATAATAAATACATTACTTTGAGCAATAATTAACTAGTCTTAATTAAATACTGCCTTACATCCTTATTTCCTATTTTATCAACTTAATACTAAAGTAAATCTGACATCAGAAGTGGGATGATATTACACACATTCTATGCCTACAAAACTAATGTTTCAGGAGCAGTACGAGTATAAGGACTGCTTATGCTAGTCAACAGCGGGACGCCATCCAACTCCAAACAGACACTGTAAGCCGCGCTATCCTGGACACAAGGACACTGGTGTTTCACTTTCAGTGAAAACCCCAGGTGAAACAAGATATTTGGTATACTAAGCATGATGCTTTTTATGGAGAACCGCAGCAAGCAGCTCAAAAGTACTTCGCGAAACAGAAACTGCCGCACCTGTGAGACGCTGCGGAGTGGCGCCTGTCTGGAAGGATGACTGATGAATGATGTTGTTTCTGGTATGTTAAAATTTGGTTACACTTAAAAATAGGACTGTATAGGTATGTTTAGATATCGAATCACATCGAATAGTTACAGAGTTAGATAAACGTAAACGTCTGTCCTTTTCATAACCTGTTATGTAACCATAATGACGCATAAATAAATATTTTCTAATCTATACTATTCTAAATGACGACTTAGTTAATGACTGAATCGAATAATAATAAAAAAAAAGAAGCTATTTGTGAAATTGGATTTTAGAAAAGCAGTTTGGTTTGAATAAGTTTCCAAACGTTGGAATAACGTTATTTATGGCCTGGATAAATATTTTAATCGTGATCAGTTAGCTACAACTCGAATCTCATTATAAGATTTTGAGGTCTGCATTAAAGACTACGTTGGAAATTTTAGGCGGTTAATAACAATGGGCATTTTAATTGTAGCTTACCGCGTGTCTTAAGTTAGGTACGTTTATCAAGTCACGTTCAGCTGTCGGTTTAGTTACGAATTTGATACTTAATTTAATTGTCGCGGTTATGATATTTGTCCTCAGATTTGTGACTTTTCCTAACCGGCCGTTAACGGTATACAGTTAAGTGGAAATACCCTTATACGTCCTTTGTATTTTATTAGTCACATTATTTCTTATTTTTGTTACGATTGATACGAATAAATATTTATATAACACCAGTTACTTAGGTTCAATAGTCTGATATCGAAGGCACATATCTTAAAGATTCTATCTCACCGATCAGGATCTTATCAAGGAACTATTTCAATAAATATAAAACAGTAAACAATATTAAACTGTCAGGTCGTTTTAAAACTGTAAAGGATAAAGTCAACACGCTTTTGGTTTTCAGTTACAAGCCCCTCGTAAGCTTATCGATATTAAAACAGTCGGTGGTAGTCGTGATACTTTCATAAATAGTAATAACGGCTATTTACAATTTTGCACCTACAGTGCTTATTGCGAGTTCTGTGTACAGATAGTAATACGTGTTTGGCATAAAAGCGTTTTTGAAAGTATGCTTCCAATTTGATAAATTTACTGATTGATGGATATTAAATGACTAAAACAAAAAAGGATATCTCAGTGACAACCTTAGACAATTACGTCATACAAAATAGTAGACTAGTCAGTATTGTTCTTGTGGTAATCAGAGGTAATTCAAGTCCCGTGTTAGTAAATTATGTTTTGAAACCGTGAAGTTGAAAGATTTTTGCACATGCAAATTAGTCAGTAAATAAAAAGCACATATTCTCTTGGTAATAAAAATACTTTAAAAAAAAAAAGGGGTAAATATACAACATAGAGTACAATAAATGTGTACAAAGTAAACGTATTCCTTTAGGACAATTCATCTAGGTGACCTGTAACTGGGTTGCCAACTTTTTTTTGGTGGAATATAGTATTTTCCAGAATAAGGCATCAAAAATATAGTACATTAAAAAAAAAAAGTACTTTTAGATAAAATACTAAACATGAGTGTAATATACTTTTAATCGGAAATATAGTATTTTAGCGTACTATATATTTTTCCAAAAGTATATAGTACAAAGAGCCAAAATATAGTACAATACTATATAATATAGTACGGTTGGCAACCCTACCTGTTAGGAATATAAAAAATATATACACGGTGTAACATGAGGGGGCCGAATAGTTTTAGCAGCGTATTCCTGATTATATTTAGAGACAAAGTCCTTTAAACCTTTTTGAAATTCGCCTAGTTTCAGAGTTCATTTAATACAAATACAGAAAAGAAAAAAAAAAATTAAAAAAAAAACTAGTTTTTATTGTTACGTAGTGCAAAACGCCTTAACTTTTTGATGACGATGTTACTACTATGGGACGTAGTCTAAATATCCTTAAAGTAACACTTTGCAACAACTATGATTTACAAAAAAAAAAAGTTTTTAAAAATGTATTTTAGTGACATGTTTACCAATAACATATACTTTTTTATGTACAAGTACATTAAAAAAAATTTTTTTTTTTTGGGCGAAATTGACATATACACATATTACATTATTTTCTCTCTTTTGACCTCAGAAATGCGTGGTTAAGGTCTTTCGCATTCCTTGTGAACACCATGTATATACGATATTTTAAACTGTTATATACTTTACCAGTTCTCGTAGTAAACTCGCATAAGCCCTTGGGTATATGTACCACCATTTACCTGGTCTGGCGGTAATTAAATATGCTGCGGTAATAAAATGCCTATAACAATGGCAATTTTGTACCTATGATCTTCTGGTTCATTTTAATGTTTGTTTTAATTTTGGTACATACAAGAAAACATAAGACCACCGGAATACTGATAAAGCCAAGTGGAAGGTAGATAGGTGAATTAACCTTTTGGTGCCACTTGTTGCTATGAGTGAGCTGTTCAGGAATAAAACGAATCGTATAATCCTGATTCTATAGTATTTAGCAAACATCAATTTTTTATTTATTTATACCTAACCTATTGCCATAATGAAGCATGACTGATATAAATAATATGTCTTCGAATTAATTGTGTCCTACCCAGAAGCCCAAAACATCCTAGACCCATCCTAGAGAACGACTTTTGTAAGATGAATCCGCCTTTGTACGATAAGTTAAGATTCAACTAGAAGAATATCGCGTTATCTCCTGCGGTTTAAGGACAGTTACGATGGAAGCTCCAAAATACCATTTCATAAAAAGAAATACGTTGCCTATTATTTGTAACCACATTTTTATTTTGCCACCGAAGCTTCAGCTAAATAAAAGATAGATCTATACATATTGAATACATTATAGATAATACTGATCACTGACTTTTAAAATAGTTGTTTTGTGGGATGGCCGAACGGAGTTTAAAATTCTGTTACATTAGGTTTATATAATTCCTGGGAGTGACCAACGTAGGAAGTTCTAATGGAATAAAAAAAAAACGAAAAAATAAATGAAAAATGTTTATTTCTGTTAAACGATTCAGGTTAATTTATAAAAGTTAAGAACTCCTAGTAGGTATAGACATTACCTGTGGCAGGAGAATAGTTTAGAAACATTAATTATTGTAAATTAATTTGAGACATAGGGTTCCCAGATTTATTTTCCATTTGTCGCGATCTTAAGCGGTTACTTCCAGCTATCAGTCGAGTCCAGTTGAGCCAGCCTCCTTCTTAACTGACCACCTCCATGATGCCTTCCCGACCGTCTACTGCCAGCTGAATGCCAAATTAATTTTGTATTAAACAGAAACGTTTGCGAATGATACTATAAAATTTAGCTTTTTTTTTTCTCTCTCTTTAAAATTCATTATTTATTGTGGCTGTAAACCTATAGTGCACAAGAACTTAGTAAGTTTACGAAGATTGGAGGTCTTGGATTAGTAAACTTCATGTGTTGGCGTTTTTATTTGTCAAAAAAAAGAGAAATCTCTGCATACCAAACTGGAGGTCCCGGGTTCGATATCCAGTGGGTACATCTGTGTGTTCATCGGAAGGATTTGTTCCTTAACCGTGAATGATTTTTATGTATGTAAGTATGAATATGTAACATATTATTATGTACATATGCATAAATATATTTATACATGTCTATCATCTTCTAGTGTTCAAAACATAAGCTAGTTGGACTATGGGATTAAGAAGTTTTATATACTTAAGGTAATTTATGTATTAAAGAAAAAAAAAAGAAAAAAAGAAAAGTTTATAAAGTTTACTTATGTGAATGAGACATGAGTTGATTATCGATCGATTGAGAACTTCCAGTGTACATCTTTCCAGTGTAGTTAAAAAGCTAATTTGACAAAATAATAACCGATTAATAATTGCTGCCGAGCCTGTGAGCTCTCACTTGATGTAAGTGAAAAAGTAGCAATATAGGGACCTGCTGCAGAGCCTGTGTGCCCCACTTGATGTTATAGGTGGACCAGTAGCCAACTCAGGGCGATACATGCTACCGAGGCTGACTTGATGTGATAAGTGCCCGTAGCATGGTGATTGTAAGTAGGATAATTGCTACCGAGCCTGCGAGCTCTCGCTTGATGTAAGTGAAAAAGTAGCAATATAGGGACCTGCTGCAGAGCCTGTGTGCCCCACTTGATGTTATAAGTGGACCAGTAGCCAACCTAGGGTGATACATGCTACTGAGGCTCACTTGATGTGATAAGTGAAACAGTAGTATGGTGATTGTAAGTAGGATAATTGCTGCCGAGCCTTCGAGCTCTCACTTGATTAATGTGATATGTGATATAGTATCTGACTAATAAAAAATAGTCATTGCATATACTAAGTTTAATATAATAAATAAATAATAATAAATATAGAAATAAGGTACTTCGAGAACGAAGCACCTGTCAGTATGGCCGTGTGAGATACGTAGTATAAAAACAAAGATCACACTTACATTTTTACGAGATGGTTCACTTTTGCTAAGCTAATACGTACTTATATCGAAATAATAAGTTAGAACTGCTGTTCAATAACACAACTACCCTCCATGTATATTTCTTGACCATAACTGTCAGAACATAAGTAAGGTAAATAAAGTATTTTATAATAATAAGCCATGATATTAAATTTGTATTAGTTTGCGTTAATTATTCTATAATAAATTAAACTAAATGCAGCAAATACATTTGTTGAATTGAATTATTATAATAACCGGATGTGCAGGAAACATCTTATTTGTTATTCCCACCAAGAAGTGGTAGAAGGGGTGAAGTCTAATCGAATATAAGCGGGTGTCTGACAGTTGTGGGTCACTTCTCAGTTGGAGAGCTACGACGACGAACGAAGTTAAGTGTCAATTTTATTTAATTGTGATTTTATGACTTGTTATAAATTTCTGTATGTTTTCTTTGTGTTATAGTCTGATGGTATGTACGTTACAATCTTTAATGTGAATATAACCCTTTGATGAGTTTTTAATAGTTACTATGTAACGTATATTCCAACTGATTACGGTGTAATACATCATGTGGCTTATTGCTCGATCTTTATTACTATTTTAAACTATGCCAAGTGTGTACGTTAAGGTAGCCAGTACTAACTATTAAGCCACCAATATTTATTACGCATAAAATAATATTTTTGTGAATGATGTGATAATAAAGCCGATTAATTGTTCCGTAAATCTACAATATACTTTTACTTACAATCTGCTTATATAAATATATTACTTAAATAATGTCTACCATTTTTCATATTCTAAACCTTGTAGTTGTCGCTATAATAAATACATTACTTTGAGCAATAATTAACTAGTCTTAATTAAATACTGCCTTACATCCTTATTTCCTATTTTATCAACTTAATACTAAAGTAAATCTGACACCTACGCATGCGCGTGCCTGTCTTGCGCAAGACCACGCAGTTTCATGCGTCTAAATAACTTGGCCGACATTGCGACACATCAGAATTTTTCGCGTTTGTCACATTTGATGATGATGATTAACTGAATATTTCATGTAATTTTGTAATATTTAAGTTCTAGTTAGCTCAGGTTTGTTCCAAATATTTTGTCACAAACTAAATTAACTAGAACTGATAGCCAAGCCACTGGCTAGCCAAGATGACAAACTCAAAACGAATAGAAAAAACCGGGCAAGTGCGAGTCGGACTCGCGCACGAAGGGTTCCGTACCATAAAGCAAAAAAAAACCGAAAAAATGCAAAAAGAAAACGGTCACCCATCCAAGTACTGACCACGCCCGACGTTGCTTAACTTTGGTCAAAAATCACGTTTGCTGTATGGGAGCCCCCACTCAAATCTTTATTTTATTCTATATTTAGTATTTGTTGTTATAGCGGCAACAGAAATACATCATCTGTGAAAATTTCAACTGTCTAGCTATCACGGTTCGTGAGATACAGCCTGGTGACAGACGGACGGACGGACGGACGGACGGACAGCGAAGTCTTAGTAATAGGGTCCCGTTTTACCCTTTGGGTACGGAACCCTAAAAATGACAAAAACCAAGTGACTATTTCCATACGTTATATTTAAGTTTTGATTGGCTTTTCTATCCTCAATTGTCATCTTGGCTAGGTCCTCAAATCTACATTCCTGCGAGTATTAATGATACATACATTCCAATAGGAATAGACCTATGCATTATGTTTCACAAATAAATTTAGTTTCGTGAAACTAACTAACCAAACGAATCGTCGTAGATTTTCTCAAAACTTATATTATCTTTCAGTAGGTATACTTATACTTAGCTTTTGATAACAATAGGAAATTCTTATATTTTGCACCACTACAAAAGTACAACAATGTTGCTTGGGGTAGTCAAGAAATAATTAACAGTGTTTTGTCCAACAAGAAATTGTTTGAAAACACTAGATGTTTTCCTGGAAATGGTCACAACGTGCTTACAAAGTTTCACTGTGCTTTGTAAATGTAACTTTGTAGGCAAATAATTAGCTGCTTTCATAGAAACAAGTATGTAAGTATGCCACTTTGCATTGACTCTCACACGTACTTACTCGAAATTCGCGAGAACCAGAAACCCAGAACAACTCGAAACAAAATTGTCTTGGGAAAATCTACGAGGATACTTTCCATTTGAAACACGGAACTGAAAATTCCTTATAAATCAGAATTTATAGGTCTATCGGGAAGTATCTTTAATATTCATAGAAATGTAAAAAAAATTGCTGTTCGAAAAAGAAAAAGATTTCAGGATCGCCGGTGAGGTGAGAAGTGGCAATTTGCGTTAAATTATGGAAATTCCACTAGAGGTCAAATTTATTATTAAAATCGCATAGTTATAAGCTATAAATGATGTCGTTAAAAGGGCCCATAGCACCATACAAATCCAATCGCCAGTCCCGTTACACGAATACGTTTTGTCAGGGTCCCAGGTCCGAAGCAGTGTTGCCAACTCGGATTTTGAAAAAATGCTAGACTAATGTCTGGATTATGTCAAAATTATGCCAAAGTTTTTTGAAATACCTATGCTAAAATGTCACTTGAAAATAGACACTTAAAATAAGGTGTCTAAAATTATTCAGTATAAATCACCGTACGTACCTCTGCTAGGATTAAAATGCCGACTGCTGTCCCTTCCCAGCAAAATAGCAAAACAGAGATTTGGCTAAATTTATGTAAGTACCTACAAGATCAGTAAAGGCCAGTCCAGATGGGACAATTTTCGCCCAACCTGATACAATTGCCTGATCAAATCTGCAAAACGGAACTTAGACTAAATTATGCTAAAAAATATGCCCGATGCTAATTGGAAAATTTTGGTGCCAAAGCAAGTGAAAATATGCCAGATCTGGCATCATTTATGCCAAGTTGGCAACACTGGTCCGAAGTACCTGAGCTTTAGGTCACTGGGCTGGTCGTAGGAATGCGGCCGGCTGTTTTGCAACAAGTTCTGCCCTCCCATTCTAACTTAGCCTTCTCTTTCACACGGCCGAACGCGCTCGAAGGCTTTCGCGTCTTCTTCGGAAGTCCGACCGGATTCTTGCGAACGTTTGTGTTTGCGCAGATTTGCGGCTATTTTTATTTCGTGTAACGGAGCTGACAGCCATACTGTTTGCTGTCTTGCGTTATGCTGTTTTATAGTGACACGCATAATGAAACGCTTTGAATTTATGTTCATGATATTAATTTGTCAGTTTTTCCCCAATAAGTGGGTACCCACGTACTTAACTACTAATCTCTGAGTAGGCGCTTCTTAGTAAATAAATCACAGTTATTTCGGTGTTTGTCTCTTTTTTGTACAAAAAAATTGCACCGTGTGTTGAATTGTATCTTTTTTTAGGGTTCCGTACCCAAAGGGTAAAACGGGACCCTATTACTAAGACTTCGCTGTCCGTCCGTCCGTCCGTCCGTCCGTCTGTCACCAGGCTGTATCTCACGAACCGTGACAGCTAGACAGTTGAAATTTTCACAGATGATGTATTTCTGTTGCCGCTATAACAACAAATACTAAAAACAGAATAAAATAAAGATTTAAATGGGGCTCCCATACAACAAACGTGATTTTTGACCAAAGTTAAGCAACGTCGGGAGTGGTCAGTACTTGGATGGGTGACCGTTTTTTTTTGCTTTTTTTTTGTTTTTTTTTTTTGCATTATGGTACGGAACCCTTCGTGCGCGAGTCCGACTCGCACTTGCCCGGTTTTTTAACGATGTGGTAATGCTGTTATGCAAATATGCATGCCCCTTTTGACCTAGGGAGGCCGAGGGTTATGTGGGACTCCCATCTCCCATTCCTTTCTCTTAGCCCCCCCCCCCACATCTAGCGTCTTTCGAGCGTCGGCGTCTGGTTAGCGCTATGGAAAATGACGTCGCTGCGCAGTTGCGTCGACGTTGCGTCGAGCAGCGGGCATAGAGTTGTAGACGCCGACGCTCGAAAGACGCTAGATGTGGGGGGGCCCTAAGGGGGAAAAGGGGGAGAAGTATCCACTAAACCTACATCGGCTTTACTCACATTGCCGGATGGAAGACATCATGGGATCACCGACATTCTGCCGACGCCCCCGACAATGTTGTATTGTATCTACTATCAAAACGACAATGATTTGACTTCCTTTACCAACTGCACTTGTATTGCATGAGTTGCACACAATGGTCGACCTTGGTCGCGGTTCATTGGTCACGCACAATGTGCAGGATCTTAGACAAGGTGGCTAAACTTACGTGTCAATCGGCCGTGTCAGTCCTAAGGCGGTTACAGCATTGATGCGGTTCCGGTGTGAGAGCGAAACAGCGTTATATAATAATTAGCGATATTCTGCTCCCACACCGGAGCGACTGCCTTCTACTAATACATAGTAGAAGTTCTACAAAATTACACACCGGAGCGTCTTAGTACGGATCCGCATTAAATGTGAAGATCTTATTCGAGACATGAAAGGATTTTATGTGTCAAATAGCCGTGTCATTCCAACAGAAACAGAGGACATTTAAAGGTGGTTGACTTGCAGGAAGTTCATTTTACTACATTAATTAATTTTGGCAATGTAAACTTTCATTTTCCATTCATAAATTGAGTTTCTAAATATTTCCAATATTTCCATGGGGTAAGTATTAACAGATTAGGAATTACTGCGACGGTACATAGGCCACGTACAAACAGTCAAAGTTAATAGAGACGTTTGGGCCCAAATTTGATAGATATATCTACTGACAGGCCTACCTGTGATGTGATGTAGGTAATGTACAACGTAGGTAAAACCCACCTAAAATAAAGATAATGAAGGAAACTTCGGACTTGAGGAGTTAAATACCTGCTTTAGCCTCTAGCCGCCCGCCCATTCGTCAAACCTCGCCAAGCAAAATGAAATTTTATTTTGTCAACACAAAGTTCAAATTAGAATGGAACAGGAGACCTTTTTATAGGTATCTGGGCGGCTAGAGGATATAAGTTTATTTTTGCAATTGCACATTGAATTCATATTTAATTGTAAGTATCATTCGTGACATGACAAGAATGCAATCGGATCATCTGTCAAATATTTGCTGAGTTCAAAAATGGTTTACCATGAATTGATTGCATCCAAACCATCCAAACAATCGATTAATTGTTTCTTTTATACATTCACAATTGCAAGCCACCCACATGTAGACAGATTAATTGCTACACTTAAGGGCAATAATAATGATTCACTTTCTAAGTAAATTCTACAAGAAGTATCTCGATATCATTGATATTGAGTGTAGTAGCGTATTTCCCATTGGGTCCGCGATTCCCAAGGGCCCTCGCTTTGTTGAGCTAGACGCACTTTAACGGTAATTGCTGATAGCATCGCGGTTAGAGCACTCTTGACTCTTGGGGCTGTGAGAGTTCATCATTGTGCTAAATTATTTATATACTCTGTATCTTTAGGTAGTTAAATAAAAGTAAACAAATAATTTGTACATTTTCGGGTAGTTTTTGACTCTTGGATTAAAGCGATAATTATTCATGACATAATGACATGACCATGTCGTGTTGGATATTCAACGAAACTACTTGGTCTGAGTATATATGAATTTTAGACATGAGGTAAAGATAAAGACCTAATGTCTAAAATTTATAACATATGCAAAGAGCTTATACTATAACGCTATACACGCCTGAGGGTACTTAATGTGTAGCACACACTACATCCAACTGATTATATTTTTGTATTGTTTCATTGATTTATGGTCTGAATTAGAGATGCACCGGATATCCGGTTACTATCCGGTATCCGGCCTAACTGCCATTAATTTACTATCCGGCCGGATACCGGATAGTGACCTACTATCCGGCCGGATACCGGATAGTAACATTGCTTGATTTCGGAGTAAACTAATTGGATTTAAGAAACAGACACGGTCATAATCGTACTTGTTTATTATTTTAAAACAATTTAATCATTTCACTGACTTGAACGCGCACTCATTTCAAACCTAGCAATGAGTCCGCGCGAACGTTTACTAGGAAACAGGTCAAACCTGCAGAATGCGCACCTGAGAAACCGAAATGTAGGTATAGTTCCGCTGGCCGAATATTCGGCGGCCGGATACCGGATATTCGGCCGATGGTCAGGCCGAATATCCGGTATCCTGTATCCGGCCAAACAACTATCCGTTGCATCTCTAGTCTGAATATAAGTAAGTAATAAGTACCTATTAGCCCTAATTATAAAACATAATGTGAACAACTGGGCCTCACATTAACTCTAATGCTGGCTAAAAACAACTCTTACTTAAATTACTTATACATAAACATTATGAGATTTCACAGATTACTTATTTAATAGACGGAGCACATAGGCTAACTCACGTCAACCAAACATTAATTAGCGCTTCCATAATGCCAGTGGGCGCGCCAGTATGCTGACCACTCTGACCAGCGTACCCCGCTGGCTCCACAGAAGATAACGCTGATGCTCACACTAGTCTTACCAACTGCATTGCTGAGTGAAGGCCATATTTACTTTACATCTTGGTTTCTTAGTTTGGTTTACTTTTTAATTAGTTATCTGTGTAACTTGTGTTATTTTTATATTATGAGAAGCAGCGACTATTTAGGTTATTGTGTTTACGTTTATGATCTTTTTATATGGAAAAAAAATCCGAACATTCGTTATTGCAATTCGAACCTTCTGTCCTCTCCTCTCGAAGGCTCACTAATCACTCTCATCGATAAATGTATTTTCTTTATTTCTTTCTAAAAATCGGCCGTTAAATTTACTCGTATAAACTATAAAAACATTTACATAAAAATGTTAAGTAAACAGTAATTTACCCATCAAAGGGGCCAGTCTGATGACCTCTAGTCTTCGTAAACGCGTCATAATGCGGAGTCTGAGAAAGAAAGTCAACGTAAGCGTTATTTAGAGTTGTGGTCATATTTAGGGAAATGACGCCTATAATGCCAAACGGCTCTTTAGGACCGTTATGTTAGCTGAGTATTCGTATTCATTTTCTTAATGTTTTTATTTGGTTATCTGTTTTATCATAGAGAAGTATAGTAATACAAGAGTGCTCACTACATACCTACATCAGTTTTGGTCCCAGAAATATTAGTATTTCCATAGCAACTTTCATAGTCGACATCGAGCATCGAGTAGCGGAATTATCAGTACTTTAAGTAGAAGTAATAGTACTGTCAAGTGACAAAAGATGATGTAGCACCGACCGGAAACTCGATCTAATCTCAACATAAGACTTTCCGGTCGGTGCTACATCTATTGTCACTTGACAGTACTACTACTTAAAGTACTGATAATTCCGTTATACTCGATGCTAGATGTCGACTATGAAAGTTGCTATGGAAATACTAATATTTCTGTGACCAAAATTGATGTATGGAGTGAGCACTCTTGTCTTACTTACTCTATGGTTTTATTAAGTAGGTTCACTGCTAGGACGGAAAACGGTGAAACGTTTCTTTTTTATTCTGCCGACGAAGCTGATGGTGACTAATCGGAGGTCATAGTTCCAACTTCAATGAGTTTAATATATAAGACAATTTATAAGTAGGTAAGTGTATTTTTATATATAGTTTTTAGAAATGACGACAAATGTAACTTTTGTGACCACGTGGCGACGTGGCACTGCTTCTTAATACTCATGTTAATTGTCAATGTTGCGGGCGAGGCCACGGATCTGGTCGTTGTCGTATTTAGTTGTTGCTGCGCGGCACGTTGAGCGCGCTGCGGATGCCGACGGGTTGTCCAGGTGATGGGCCTCGTCATACTCACGCTCATTGTCAATGTTGCGGGCGAGGCCGCGGATCTGCTCGTTGACGTAGTTGTTGCTGCGCGGCACGTTGAGCGCGCTGCGGATGCCGACGGGTTGCCCAGGTGATGGGCCTCGTCATACTCACGCTCATTGTCAATGTTGCGGGCGAGGCCGCGGATCTGCTCGTTGACGTAGTTGTTGCTGCGCGACACGTTGAGCGCGCTGCGGATGCCGACGGGTTGCCCAGGTGATGGGCCTCGTCATACTCACGCTCATTGTCAATGTTGCGGGCGAGGCCGCGGATCTGCTCGTTGACGTAGTTGTTGCTGCGCGGCACGTTGAGCGCGCTGCGGATGCCGACGGGTTGCCCAGGTGATGGGCCTCGTCATACTCACGCTCATTGTCAATGTTGCGGGCGAGGCCACGGATCTGCTCGTTGACGTAGTTGTTGCTGCGCGGCACGTTGAGCGCGCTGCGGATGCCGACGGGTTGCCCAGGTGATGGGCCTCGTCATACTCACGCTCATTGTCAATGTTGCGGGCGAGGCCGCGGATCTGCTCGTTGACGTAGTTGTTGCTGCGCGGCACGTTGAGCGCGCTGCGGATGCCGACGGGTTGCCCAGGTAATGGGCCTCGTCATACTCACGCTCATTGTCAATGTTGCGGGCGAGGCCGCGGATCTGCTCGTTGACGTAGTTGTTGCTGCGCGGCACGTTGAGCGCGCTGCGGATGCCGACGGAGGAGTTGTCCAGGTGACCTGGACCGATCTTGGGCACGTGCGAGGAGCAGTACACTTCCTTGTCCTCTGTGTAGTGCTGGTTGTTGAAGTAGGTCTGCGGAAAGGATATAAAAGTTAGGAAAATGTTTGATGAGATAAGATAATATTTATTGATGTGTGTAATATAGAGGAACCGAGAGGGACTGTAGATTTTAAGGCATTTACAGATTATACAGATGCCCAATCATTATGTATGTTCAAATTTATGAACTAAATAATAACAGACTTAAAAATAAATGTTAATTAATGTGTTATGCCATAAATCATAATTTGACACTTCCTACTTTTTCTCAGATAAAGAGTGACAATACTCTTAACTCTATTCTAAGAAATAGTTTTCTTTCGCTTGCATTACATAAATATTGAATTTAGTTTAGTTTAGATCCCTTGTACAATTTTTTAGATGTTTAAGTGCATCCACATGGTAATTAACTTTTGTGCATCCACACGGCAACTTTAGGTAACTTACCTTGTCACTTACTGTTGCACTGTGCTCCACAGTTGCTACACAAAAAATGCGGTGTGGACGCACCTTAATAATGCAATTCTAAAGAGCTAATGAAACTGTCTAAAATAACCTTATTTCACGGGCATTTATCTACGAATTCAATAACCATATAAAGAGGTCGAAATTATCCATTCACTACTAATCCGAATACAAAAGATCCAGACCAATTTGCATTGACCCCGTCATAATGCATTTTGGCGGAGGCGTTGTTAAAGTCCGAGCAGACAGAGGTCTCTAATAATGCTGGTGGCAGACAATGTAATCGATGCGCCGTGATGCCCAGTTAATTCATAACAATACAACAATTGTTTGGAAATTGGGAGCTAAGTTTAGTAAATTAGATATGGCGACAATGCAATTGTTGATGTATTATTAAATAGATTATATCATATTAAGTCAGTGTATTATATGCTTATTGTGGATCATGTTTTGTTGATGATGAGCAGAAATATGTATTATGTAGGTATAAACCACTGAATTTAGAAGCTAAGTTATCAAATAATCGTCATAACCTTATTTCAGACAAGTTATTTCGGAGTTGGTTATATAGTAAAAGTTACTCAATACATATAGTTATTTAATAATAAAATTAAGTATGTTTACAATAAGAAATCCGCAATTTCTGTTAATTCATATTAGGTAGTCTGTATATTCATAAGAAAACTAAATAACAAATGAAGAGGTATAAGGATAATACATATGTATTTATAAATACTTAAATACATAGACAAACAGGATTATTCGCGTTTTTAGCAGACGTTAGAAGCCACACGGCAAAATTTACTAGCAATAATCATAAAATTCATAAAACACTTTCATTGACATTATTTCAAAGAAAATTAGCATAAACGTATTATATTTACGTTATAATTGTTTTAATGACAATGGTACCGTTAGCCGGTTTCATTAATGGAATAATGATATGCACCCATGTGAGTAACTCCACAAACATTGAAACTGACAGTAGCACACTGACCACTGCTCGACTTTATCCCTTTGTAATAAGGTTCACTTTCAGTCCACTGGGCCAAGAGCACATGAGTCACTGAACAAGTGAACACCCAGCTGACTCATCTCTGTTTATTTTCATGAACAATTTCATATATTTCAATGTGTACATGTGTCGTTTTTATAGTTTTGTAACGGGAGTAATAACAACAACAATATTTTATTCACAATAAAAGTTTAACAGGCACGTTACAGTGAACCCTGCACTAGGCATTGCCTGTATCGGGGGGGGGGGTCATGATCATTGTTTAGTAAGTAATCAGTATTTTTTATTTAAATTATAATTTTTTATTTCTATCTTTACCATTTTATGCTATAAAGCGATCCCTAATTCAGCAGCTTAGGTTGATTTGGAGTTTAGGAGAAAATTTATTCTTACCACAAGTAAATGCTATCTTTTTTTATCTTTAATTCAATACAAGGAAATTATCCTTCAACAAAATTAAGTCGACATAGGCACAGTCAGCTGCGAAATTGCATAGAGCATTTTACGGCTGATGGTACACATACATCAAAAACTTGGATTTATTAAAGTTAGGAACATGTCACTTTTTCTTGTCAAAATTTTGAACATTACCAAGAATGTCACAAGTCACAAGAGATCAAGGTTTATAATTTATAAGACAGATTTCCTGTATTTTTCACATTTCCCCTAAGTGTTCTTAGACATCCTTTTTACAGATTTCTACATTAAAACTACGCAATAAAACAATACATATAGTAGTGTACCCTATGATGGGCGTGGAACTAGTAATGGGACAAAAAACCACAAATCCTGTAAAATAAGTGTCTAAAAGTAGTTTATAAACATTGCCTGTATATTATCATAAATAAGAGTCCTAGAGCTGTTTCAGTTTGAATTTTTATTAAATTTGGTTGTTTTTTAAGAAATTGGCGTCAACCCAAAAGTTGTCGTGTCACTGAAAAAAAATACCACTACGAATTCTTAACAACTTCGCTAAGAGAGGTGAGTTAATTTATTAAATTTTAATTAATTAATACTTGATGAAAACTAGAATGTGTTTTGTTAATTGCATTTACCATGAGATAAGGTATACAACATACTATGTTGTGACTCCACAGATGTAAAAAAATAGTGGTATTTGGCCCAATCCCATTATAGGAGCTGTAAAACTGCATACCTCCTATAATGGGACAATTTACATAATGATGCTTGCCATGCCATCATTTCATGTTTAAACAATACAGAAGTAAATTTAGTTACGAAATATGTCAACCAGGAGGTATGCTCGGACTTCGGATAAATTAATATCGTTTTTTAGTGTGGGTCAAATCTTGGTAGCCGAGTTTGAGCCACTTTCCCGTTTTCCGATTGAGTTGAAATTTTGTATTCGTAATTAAATATGCAAATCGGATGATAATGCAATATTATGATAACACGGACCAGATCTGATGACCTATTTCACTATTTTATACTGATAGAGCAGTGTCCATTACTGGGGGGCCCATTACTGGAGCTTTGGTGTCCATGACTGGAGAAAAATAGCATAGTGTTAATTTGTTAAGTATATGGAAACTCATTGCAGTATCTTTGATACAACACGCCTGAAACATGAAAGACGGGTAGGACTTTCATCTTTCAATACGCTAAGCGGTAGACCATTCACATGTATTAGGGAAATATCACAAATACTCCAAATTCCCTCTTAAATGTCCCATGACTGGTGCTGTTACTATATACATAAATCATAGTCGACTGTGACTTAGTAAATTAATTTGACAACTTGGTAATCTTGTAGTAAAGATTAATGTTCAGCCAAGTTTTTTGGGCTGACATTACGAGTCGAAACGCGACGAGACTGTACCAAGGTCGGCCAAATGTCAATGAGGAGGTCACGATTGTACGAATTAGCGCGTCTTTTGTTTTTATTTAGTTTATACAGCGTTCTTGATATTACATTAGCTAAAATGTAGCTAATGTAACTACATATTAGCTATAGAATTAAGCATCAAAAAATATTGATAAGGTAAGTACCCCTATTAACGAGGGGGATAAGCAAGTTTCCCAAAAAGAGCCAAAAATTAAGCATAAACCGGCGGTATATGGACCAAGACATATTTTTTTATGTTAGTTTATTAATTAAAGTTTATATTATTTTAGTTTCTGACCTTGTTTTAGAAAATTATAAAGGAAAAAATAATTATCAAAACCAAAATGTCGAAATCGCCTATTACCGTGGTAATGGACCACTGTTACCCAAATACCGCGGATGTGGGTTCCTTTTTACGAGGGTAGATAACTCGTTACATTTTTAGTTCCATAATTACGATAAATATTATTTATTTGACAATAATGGATAAAATATGGTATATTCAATACTTACCTTCGCTTTTCATATTATAAGACTTAGTTAATTATTGAATTTAAAATAGAAATAGTTGGTTCCTTTAACGCTAAAAACATCGTGGGGTACCCTTTACGAGCAAGGGTGATGCTGTCGAAATTATTCTTGTTTAATTTATTTATTACCTATCTACGTTAAATAAATAGGTACTTAATTATTTCAATCGGACGTGGAGGACAAATTGCGCCAAAACGTTCAAGCTATCACAATTATATTCTACACAATACAGATACAAGATCTGTGTAAGTTAATGTTAATGTTGTATGTTTGTGTTGTGTATCTATTTTATATATATAACATAAAATATATTTTTTTTCTACTCCAGCACTTCTATTTGTCGATTAAATGATTGCCAGTGATATCTAAACCAGCTACATTTGAAGCGCAGTGCGTAGAGGGCCGTGTCCTTTGTCTATATGATCACAAATATTACAATAGTAATAGTCAAGAGTTGTATTTAAAAAAAAAACTATCTTCTAGGCAAAGATCTAAAAACCAATATTTACTTTGACTTTATATATCATTTTATGTTTGCTGCCTTATAAAAAATATTGTGTGCAATGCAACGGTAATACATTAGGTCTGAAAATTCTCGGGCCTGTCTTCGGCCCTTGAATTTTAAGAACCCTTTTATTATGTACTTGGTATACAAAAGAGTATCAAAAGTACTTTAAAGTATTTTAAGAACCTATTAATTTCGAAGCCATTAAAGTTTTGGGTGGGTCTGTATTAGGTTCTCATACAGCTTATTACCGAGCGATGTCTTTTCTAACCATCGTTAAACGGTTCAATTCAAATAATTTTAAAACTCATTTACGACTAATCAAAATAAATAGTTATCTTGTATTTTTTTAAACGATCAATATGGATGATTCCAAATATTACAAAACAATTAGGTTAAAATAAACTTTATAACCATACTTCTGTTTTTATATCAATACTTGAACGAGTTTCTCATATAAGGGTTTCTAAGAAAACGTCTGAGAAGGTGTCTAAAATTGTAATCAAAATTAAGAGTTCTTGCATAGATTTCATACCACGTTAATACCTCTTTAGTTTTATAGGTGGTTAAATAATTCAATAACATCAAAAGTCAAGGAAATGTGCATTTATATATGAATATAAGATCGCTCGAATCTAAAATACCGTTTCCGTTATTACCGAGGTATACCTCGAAATTAGGTGTCACACAAAGAAAATGGAACCTAACACCGAGGTTTTTAATTTCCTATTTTTTTCCCTATTGGCGAGCAAATATCGCAAATAAAGTATTTGAGAATCATAAATAATAACTAAGAATCAATCTCAAGTCTTAGTCCTTCCATAATATTTACCATTATTACGCTAATCACTAAATAGAATACGCGTTTACTTACTTGAGGTGTTGCGTGTTAGTATGGGGCAACCAAATCTTGCGCTCTTGATACGCTAGTTTACGTTTTTCGACTTGTTTGTGTGATATTTTCGTAGTAGTGTTATACTTATTCGACAGTCAAAAGATAAGGCTTTATTTCTGTGTTCTTAGATTCAAAGAAAGTTAGTAAGCTTTCTTATTAAACGCTATTTTGTACATACCGCGGTAATGAATGCCAATTTTAATGGGGTCGTTAATAGGGGTACTTACCTTATCTGTTTAGCGAAAATGTATGATACAGCCAATTTTTTTCGCGATATGAGGCTCCCGTACAAACGTTTGTAGTAAAAAGCTCGTAAAAAGTATACCTATTAGTTAGCAAGCCTAGAGGTAAGCTCGTACTAATGAGTTTTTCGGAACTTATAATACGAAATATCATTTCAGTTTTACCCGTAGCTTTTCTGTGAAGGAAAACATCGTTAGGAAACCGGACTAATCCCAAATATCCCAATGCGGTCTGGTTTCCCCTTCGGAAGGTCAGATTGCAGTCGATTTTTTTTAAATAGTGCCAACGGGATTAAGTAGCCGAATAAGCCCCAGGGCCCCTAGGATTCTTTTGTAAGTTGTGGGTGGGACAACGCTATTAGGAAATTAGGAAGATAATGATAATTATTATTCTTACCTTCAACGTGAGCTTCGTCCTGCATACTGCACATTTGAAGCAGCCACTGTGAAAGAACGTAAAGTCCTTGAGTGGACCAACTCGGTCCACTTGGTATACGATCTCGTTGCACCGAAAACAAGTGCTTTCATAGAAGTTGGGCCGGTACATCGTGGCGTCGTCACGTCATCTCAGTTTCACTGTTTCACTGTTCACTTCACGCGCTCACTGTCACTGGTTTCACTGCAGAGTGCATGTGCTGTTCACTGTAACTTGTTGCACTGTTCACTGCAAGTCGCAGAGCGTTACGCGCTGTTCACTGTCACTAGTTTTACTGTTTACTGCAGAGTGCGATTTTGTGTTTCCACTGTTCACTGTGTACTTGAAGTTCTTATTACGGACGGTTAGTTAAGTTCCAGTGTTTCATTGCTTAAAGCTTATTCATGGATGTTTGGTTACGGACTAGCAGTGGATTAGTTTTGAATGTTTGTTTGCCTGGAAGAGGTAAGAATGGCGTATATTAGAGATGTGTTTTGGAACATATATCTCTGCCGTCTCTGTGCAACATAAAAACTTGATGATTTAGTATATCAATAGGAGTAACTTTTGCGGCTAATGAAAATAACTGAGTTGCTGGATGCCTTCTGCGAAGGATCTCATACTTATTGTGGCAATCTACTTCTAATCTATACTTATTATATATATTACAAATACAAAATCCTAAAAAAGATCCAAATAATATTTCTCTTCTAGGTCTAACTTATAGGTACGGTCTAACTTGTATAGATAAATTAGGAATTGACATTTTAGGTACAATTTACCTATATATAACTTTAATTTGTAGCATTTACCTACTTTTATATATTTTTTTCCATTTATTCTATTTATTTAATTGTAAAGATTAAGTAAACAACTTAATCGTATGTTTCTATGTTAAATTACCGGTAGGTACCGGTTAGGTACCTACGTAGGTACCTAACCGTAATTACATTTTGATAAAATTTTAGTGTAGGTACTGAATATTTATCTATTGTAATCACTGTAATCAGTCCGTTCAAATACGGAAGCTTGTAACTTGTAATACAAGTGGAAGTCACTTTCTAACAAAAGCTGTCAAAAAGTGACATCCGCTTGTATTACAAGTTACAAGCTTTTGGGAAACGGGCTCCAGAGGGCAACTGCATGTTATAAAAATATGCATATTCATGGGCACATGTTAAATGCAGGAAAGTTATGAATCAGTCTTGACCCACGCGGGGCAAATCATTCGTCCGGAACACCCCACACTGCCCACTGTTAATAGCCCTCGAATATCGGGCCAATGGACTAATTCGGAAATGTGAATGAAACTAAAGAGAATTCAGTATAGAGGCGTATTGTCAAAGTAAATTTTTGTAGTCACAGTAAATTTACTGCCATCTTTCGACACAGGATTAGAACTTTCATAACGCCATTTGACTTTGATCCTTGTTCTCACTGATACGTGTTATACACAAACGGGTCTGCAATACCGGTAAATATGTGTATAAAACGCGAGAGTTTATGTGTTAAAATTGTTAAATATCGAAAGGAGTCGCCATCTACACAAGTATCAGCCAAAGGTACGACGCCATCTTTTCGAGCATATTTTTTTCTTGAGTTTCGAAGGCACGTTTTTTTCTTAGACGTTATTTATCTGTACGGAGTTACATAATATTTAATGAAACTCAACGAAATATACTACATATTATAAAAGTAGTAGGTATTCCTAAAGAGACATTTTGGTTGTATTCTCGCTAATGGCTCCTCTACATGATGGGCCAATGCCGGCCATTCCAGGGGCCACATTTATGCGCTAGAGGGAGCCAGTGATATTGCTATCTCATTCTGCCGCATGGCTGCGTCCCTTGAACTGGCCGGCGCTGGCCCATCGTGTAGAGCCATAACCATAATGGTAGGACAAAAACAATAGGTTGAGTAGGCACCAATGAACCAGTGGTACATACTGAACCATCACATTAATTCAAACATAGACTACTTATAATATCGTGAGGCTTGTGTATGGTAGGTACCCGTTAATTTCCACAATGCAACAGTTCTACAAACGTTTAAATGTAGTTTATTAACAATGCAATGCGATGCAATGCGTGCTAGATGCTGCGCTCGCGGCGATGCGTGGGACTAGATATGAGCGGAAGCGATTTTATTTTTGCTAAAGATAAATAACAAGTGTGAAATCGTTTCGAAGACATATCGGAACATATATGTTACCTATTTGGACCATTTAGGTGCGAATAAAAATATATATTGCTTGTAGGAAGAAGTGTAGATAGTATGTATGTACCTACTTGTAATAAAGTAATGTATGGATTCAACATGGCATAGGCATTGTTCGGTTTTGTTAACCTTTTTCAATGCGAGTGACAACGTGCGATAAACAGCATACACATACACGTAATGTGATAGCTAGGCACCACCGCAAAAATTAAACGTATCTACTCGTTATATCACTAATTTTATCTATCTACTTATGACAAGATCGTATCTCGATTGAACTAATCTTATTTCATCAGTTTCATCACGAAACAAATGCAACCATTATAGGAATGCAGTATCAAACGGATGCCCCGTTATCGCTCAAATAAGCAAGGGCGGAGAGGCAGATAACGAATTTTCGATTTTCGATGTCGAGTTAGGCCCCACGAAGCTTTTCTTTCGCTTGCTGCGGTCAAGGACGTTGTAAATCGCTCGCGCCCGTGCCTTGCGCCCGCGCAGCACCCGCGGTGACTATTGGAACGTGCCAATATAATGATAGCCCGCAACTTGTTTATGTGGTCGTGCGGCGCATTCGCATAATGCCTGGAAAATCGGCTAAATCGCTAAATAAACTAAACTACTTTACATCAATACCTTCCGAGTCGGTGTCAAGTGGAATGCAGTTGGGTCAAAAGTGTTCCGGATCGGGCGAGTGTTCTATGGGCAAATGCCTATTAGGGCCCAACAAGGAAATTAGGCTAGTTAAAGAACATTTATTGTAAGATGTCCACAGGAAAGACGAATAACTCATTCCTTAACGTTTTCTACTCGTAAGGTTATATACAAGTTTTGTGTATATCCGGGGGTTGTTTTTCTGTTATATGATGTTTCCCGTGGAATTTCTTAGCTATCTACTCTTCATATACGTGGTTTTTAGTTTTTTTACTAACCCAACCCAAGGGACGAGATGAATGTTGTTTGTTTAATTACCTATTCCGCTACCGCTACTGGTTGGCAACCAAAATTATAATTAGAAATGTTCTAAGGCTTAACAAATTTGATAACGTATTATCTGAGCATGAGATCATTTTTATTACAGCTTTATTGATATTATCAGTTCCGCATCTATCACAAAAGGAAATTGACAATTTGGCCATCCTATAAAAATATACAACGAGAAGGCGTCAAAGCTAATAAAACTGGAGGAAGCAAATCAGCATAATAATAGACCACCAAAAATGTACATAAGCATCATTTCACAACATAGAAATGGTTTTACGACATAACTAGAATTTGAAAAACATAAAAACAAGGTTATTTCTACATTTTGCTTACACTAGAATAGCTTTTATTACATAGTGTTAAGGGTTATAGTATTTTTTGTGATAGGTAAGTGTGATATAGTTGTGTAGGAGCGGATTTTGGCGGGTTGGTCAGCGGCCGGATTGGGTGGCAGTGTAGGAGGACTGTGGGTGCCGAAGGGCTAATCGCGAACGCCTTTTACTTGTTACTCAACTTACTCAATGATACGAAGATAGGATATTTAAAGTGCAAGGCAGTGCAAGGCCGAGCGAGGGTTGGACTTGTTTGAAACTGTGAAGATATATACAGCAATTTCATGTAGGTATGTAAACTCTTTTATATAATTTGTAGTTCTGTTTTCTTGATAGCCTTTTGGTTGGGGGTGTGAGGACTTGATGTCGCGATTAATTGGCTTTATAAACTAAGGCACAGAATAAATAATAGTGCTCGGTACAGAAGACTCACTCTCTAACAAAGTCTGTTACGATCAGGACAGATATGGCCGCTAGGTGGCGACAGCGCCACGCGCGGCTTATGGTTAGCCACCAAAATTGATGTGGAACGGATGTACTTTTAGCTATCTGTAGCAAAGCGACGAAATCGCGGAGTGAACCACGCCTAACTAAGGTTAAAGCAATACATACCTACCTATAGTTTTTGAATTTTTTAGAAAAATCTTACTTGTGCAAGCTAGGGAGGTAACTGAGCCACCGCGTCCCAGTTCAAAGTAGTTACAGATACCTACACTTTCTGAAGAAAGTGAAGAAAGAAAGAAGAAGTGAAGTTATTCATGGCATTGTCACGGTCAAGTCAGTGCAATCTCAGCGTGGTCAGAGTCTACGCGTGTAGCAAAGCAATATACTTAAACAACTGACCATTGAACCGGCTTTGACTGTCATTGACGGACACCCGCAGATCACACATCGCCCCGTATCTTATCTATGTTTTAAGTTATTCAAGTTAGCATAGCAGCTGTCACTTATGGCTGATGGCATACTCTGGCCCACGCCGCGTTTTGCAATTCGGCTTATGGTTCAGTTTATCGGGATTTGAATACATTAGTAGATTATCTAATGCCTTGGAACTACTTAAGTTATGCGTGACTTTACCATATAAATAATGGGAGCGTTAAAACTCTGAATGCCATAAAATAGAAAACCGGCTGGAAATCTGTTTTTACGGGCTTGTAACTTATTATTATCTTATTATAACAGTTATATTAAAATATACCGTTTTTAGGGTTCCGTACCCAAAGGGTAAAACGGGACCCTATTACTAAGACTTCGCTGTCCGTCCGTCCGTCCGTCTGTCCGTCTGTCTGTCACCAGGCTATATCTCACGAACCGTGATAGCTAGACAGTTGAAATTTTCACAGATGATGTATTTCTGTTGCCGCTATAACAACAAATACTAAAAACAGAATAAAATAAAGATTTAAGTGGGGCTCCCATACAGCAAACGTGATTTTTGACCAAAGTTAAGCAACGTCGGGCGTGGTCAGTACTTGGATGGGTGACCGTTTTCTTTTTGCATATTTTTCCGTTTTTTTATTTATTTATATTTTATTTATTTAGAAATTTAATTCAGGCAACAAGGCCCATATTACAAATACCTTACAGACTAACATACATATGTATTTTATAAACTTAAAACTAAACACTATTTAGACGATAAAACGGCGTGGCTCCGTTGCATCGCCTTGCATTGCATATGATTTATGGTACGGAACCCTTCGTGCGCGAGTCCGACTCGCACTTGCCCGGTTTTTATTTCAAAAACAGCTTCATAGATCCCCGTTTGATGTAATATTAAATTATAATCCGTCGTAGAAACATTCTCGGAAAGCCTCAACCGGTTCCGTGCCGTATGGATGTGAATATAGAGAGCCAACTACGAACCACGTTCGATGTGTTGCCTCTGTCTTACTTGTAAATTCGAACGTAAGTGTGACAGGGAGGCAACACGTCGAACGTGGTTCGCGGTAGGCCCTCTGACTAAAGATAACGTTATGCCTATATTTCGTGTTAAAACTCTCATCTAGACACGCGGCAGCGTGTCAAGCCAAGTTCAAGCAAAGGAACTGGCTAGCCAGCGCCAAGTGTAATATTACACGAACCACTTGGTGCCACTTTTGACCCTTCTATAACTCAAAACATCTTTAACGTAAACACATAAAACTACGTGTGTTTAATTATATCCATAAGGACATCTAGAAGCCCAAATTTCATGAAGCTAGCTCAAACGGTTATAAAGATATGAAGGTCAAAAAGTCGTAAATTTTAAGACTGACTGACATACCTATAGTACCTAAACCTAACCTACTTCCAGATGACCTAGAAGGATGAAATTTGGAATCCAGCTCAGTTATTGTGTGAAAGCGTAGGAAAAAATCTAAAAATTAAAAAAAGTTATAAAATAGGGGGGGTCCCCATACAAAAAAACCATTTTTTATTGTGGCTGACATATAAGTACCTAAACCTAACCTACTTCCAGATGACCTAGAAGGATGAAATTTGGAATCCAGCTCAGTTATTGTGTGAAAGCGTAGGAAAAAATCTAAAAATTAAAAAAAGTTATAAAATAGGGGGGGTCCCCATACAAAAAAAACCATTTTTTATTGTGACTGACATATAAGTACCTAAACCTAAACTACTTCCAGATGACCTAGAAGGATGAAATTTGGAATCCAGCTCGGTTATTGTGTGTAAGCGTAGGGAAAAATCTAAAAACAAAAAAAGTTAATAAATAGGGGGGGGTTCCCATACAAATTTCTTTTTTATTGTGACTGACATATAGTACCTAAACCTAACCTACTTCCAGATGACCTAGAAGGATGAAATTTGGAATCCAGCTCGGTAATTGTGTGTAAGCGTAGGAAAAAATCTAAAAATAAAAAAAGTTAAAAAATACGGGGGGTCCCCATACAAAAAACCTGTAATACGCGCTAAACAACCGGCCCACGGTGTGTCGTTGGCGGCGCGTGGCACCACATAATTAATACAAAGAACAGAAGTAAAAAACATGCAGCGGAAACACAAGAAAAAACATTAAATCTCAATACCTGCCTAGTTTTCTTTACAAAAAGTATTGATATCCCATCAAAAACATAAATGTAAAAAAGGAGAGCCAAGTTCAATACAAAAATTATGCTTGGCTGTGGGGTTCGCCGCAAAAAGAATGGAGATTTAAATGAGTGCCAAGTTCTATGCAAAATCCAAATATGTATTTATAGGAACAAAATAACATTATAAACAAGTATTAAACTCTATTTCTTTGCTTTATTGGATACCTATAACAATTGCTGTTATTTAAAAAAAATGTGAGATCTTAAAGTAGGTTAGGTTTGGCTTGGCCAGTTTTTATCAGAATTACAAAATATATATGTTGAATAACTTTATAAAATGATTGATGTAATGAAAACTGGCCAAGTCAAATCTAACCTGCTTTAAGATCTCGCATTTTTTTTAAATAACAGCAATTGTTATAGGTATCCAATAAAGCAAAGAAATAGAGTTTAATACTTGTTTATAATGTTATTTTGTTCCTATAAATACATATTTGGATTTTGCATAGAACTTGGCACTCATTTAAATCTCCATTCTTTTTGCGGCGAACCCCACAGCCAAGCATAATGTTTGTATTGAACTTGGCTCTCCTTTTTTACATTTATGTTTTTGATGGGATTGGGATTTACATTTTTGACCATTTCCGTGAGCTTTGCGTATTGACTTTGTTGCTGTGTGCGTCAGAAAACATGGGATGACTACTGTTATATTCCATTACTAGCGACCTGGCTCGGCTTCACACGGGTTAACAAATTAAACACCTAAACCTTCCTCAAGAATCACTCTATTAATAGGTGAAAACCGCATGAAAATCCGTAGAGTAGTTTTTGAGTTTATCGCGAACATACAAACAGACAGACGCGGCGGGGGACTTTGTTTTATAAGGTGTAGTGATGAGTTGAACAGCTTTGCTTGGAAATACTAGCTAATAAATAATCTTACTATTTTAGTAAATAGGGATCAGCTAAGATTTTAAGGCTAAACTATGTCCAGTTGAAATGTTTTCAAAATCTTAAACTTCGAGAACTTCTCATATTTTAAGTAATCGAATTTTTTTTTGAAGTGTTTTTAGTTGTTAGGATTCTCTTAACTTTACGATGTCTACAGGAAATACACTAACATGTTAAGCATACTTACTATAAAATGTCGATGTCCCAAATGGGATGTAACATTTCATATAGGATTATGCTAAGGACCCGGGCCTTATCTTCTTCAGTAATTGAATTGATTCAGGAATTGAATTCAAAACCATTTGTATGCATATAAGGTACGTCGCTTTACTGGCAAAACTAGATTTCATACAAATAAACACCTGAACTTTATGATTTTATCACTTCCTTGTAAATAAAAATAAAATGTAATATTTAAATGCACTAGGAGCCCAATTCAGATATCACAACTTGGTACGGTATTGATCCTGTTTTGATACGACCTTAAGTATCGCTCACGCTGATTGTTGCATGCGAAATAAAGTGACAATATTATAACTTAAATTAAAAACTACATAAAACTACAACTAACAGCATAAACTAAGATTATACACAAAAAACTGGCTCCAGCTCGGTGCCTTGGGGCACCCAGAAGGCTGGGTGTGGCGTTGAGCAAGATAGGAGCCAGCCCTCTTGTCACCCGTCGCCTCCACGAGGCGCTTCGCCAGCTCTGAGAATATGCCGTGGGCGTCAGGTCCCCACGGCCCAAGGGTTTCCACCCCAAACGGCTCAAACATGCAGCCAGAATAAACGTCGTATCAAAACCATATTAAACCCAAACCAAATTATCAATTCTGAATTGGGGTTTAGCACATGATTCCGAATTGATTTTAAGAATAGACTTTTTAATTTTTATAACGGGAAGTTTATTATGCAAAATATAACCTTAACGTGAAGGATATAATACGGAAGTAAAACGGTTTTAGATTTAATATCTGAGTCATTGGGTGACTTTAGCAAACGCCTTTTACAACCATGTCTTTCACAATTTGAACCGATTTAAAGTTTTTTACCTAATGTACTTATATATTTTTCCCGAAGAATTTTCATTGTGTATTGTTTTCCCATCACAGTTCAGTTAACGGCCTTTACATTGTATAAGTATAGTACATATTAGAGATGCCCCGAATAGTGAATTTGGCCGAATACCGAATACCGAATATTCGGCCTCTCTCTCGGCCGAATACCGAATATTCGGCGACCGAATATTCGGCATGACATGCGAACATTTTGAGTCACAATTATTATGAAAATTGTTCGCCAACAAAGCGCAACGTTTGCTAAGATATATTTTTATATTGAACAGAATTAATGAATGTAGTTAGAGTCAATCAAATCAGACCCATGATAAAAATAAAATATTTTGCAATCAACAAATGGTCAAAAACGTGTCTTCGTATTTAACTACTTTCCAAGAATACATTTTAAATATTAAATATAGCTAGATTTTGGTTATTTTTTGTAAAATTTTTCTTTTTAGGTAGGTGCAACAGATATTCGGTATTCGGCCGAATAGTAGGCAACATTCGGCCAAATACCGAATATTCGGCAAAATGGCCGATTAGGCCGAATACCGAGTAGTTGCCGAATATTCGTGGCATCTCTAGCATATATATTTGCATTGTTTCATCAGTGTCTTGATAACTTCATTAGGTAACTGATCGCATGATACGTTTGTATGTCTATCCCAGAAAGATTTTTAATGTAGAGCGTTAAGGTGTTATGCAGATTTTAAGGCGATAAAAACATTGAAATCATTTCTAATGGTAATAGACCAGGTATTTTGCTGGTTACGTTTTTAATGAATTATAACATCAAATGACTCTGATTGGTGTCAAAAAATATGTAGGTACTGCTAGATACTAATCGCAAGTCTTCAAAAGCTGGTATAGCTATTTGCTAGTAAATCTTATCGAATTTAAATATTTTGACGTATGTATATAGTAACAGCACCAGTCATGGGACATTTAAGAGGAAATTTGGAGTATTTATGATATTTCCCTTACACATGTAAATGGTCTACCGCTTAGCGTGTTAAAAGATGAAAGTCCTATCCGTCTTTCATGTTTTAGGCGTGTTGTACCAAAGATACTGCAATTAGTTTCCACACATTTAACAAATTAATACTATGCTTTTTTTCTCCAGTCATGGACACCAAAGCTCCAGTAATGGGCCCCTGGTAATGGACGTGAACCCAGTAATAGATAATATTTACATACTTACTTAAGTTTAGTAGTTACCAAACCTACGTAGTAGCGTTGCGGTAGTATTAAAATCCTTGTGAAAATTAGCACTTGCTTGTGTCATGGTCACTTATGCCGTGGAATTTAGGACGCGGCGTGGATTTAATACTTACATCGCCACGATCTTCTTGTAACTTTTGTTTCGGCTCGATTCGGAAAATGAATTAGATTTCTACTCGACTTCAACAAGTTACGATATGGATAATTTAAAAATAGTTGTAAGATATGTCAAATTTGACGTTTCCGCGATTCTGGAGGTCCTCTTGAACGATTTCGACAAGTTATGACTTAGATATCCAAGTCACATCTAGTCGATATCTAATGTAGATCTAGTTGATCTCTAGATCGTCTCTAGATCTTGTGATTATCTCGAAATCCGAATACAGGCATTATTTCAATTGAAAAGCATGTAGGGCCCTGATATTTGTCACGGTATACGTACCGTAAAATCACCCAAACTATACTCCAAAACTTACGAGTAATACTACAAGTATGGTCCACAAGTAGGTAGTTCAATACGTAGCTAATTGCCTCTAAATATCAAAACCAACAATGCTTTTTGGTTTTGTCCGGATTTTTTCTTTCTTTTATGAAAATATTTTGCGTTTGAATTGTGTCATTGAAATTATAGGCACAGCACACCTAACAAAGATTTTCGAGTTAATTTTGGACCATATTTGGGTGGTTATGCGGTACCTAATTTTTGTAAATTTGTTAAGATAATCTATACCTCCTTCGTTACGATGTGAACTGCAAATAATTTCTAGTCCGTTTAATTCGTCTTGAGAAAACACATAAACCTAAATAATACAATATCATCGTTTCAATGAGTAGCTTCATAGCGGAAATCTGAGAAAATAATACGAGCCAGCAATATGGAACAGTACTGTTATTTCTGTATTATTGAATAATCAGTTCCACTCATTGGGCAGGAATTTGCGGCAGTTAACTGGAAAAGTTTCCTTAGAGGAACTTAGAAGAAATGTGCGTGTGATTTGGTTGTATAGCTGTTGTAAATTTTCCTCAATAATAATAATTGATTTATTTCCCTCGAAATTACAACAAGTTTGCCTATTAGAGGGTTTTCAGAAAAATGGTGCCATTTGCTTTTTTTCAAAAATCATCAACATTTGGGATATTTAAGTACAATCAGAATCACAAGTACTATTGAATGAGACAAAGAAAAAAAGTGTCCCAAGTTTTCCATACAAATTTTGGGTGTCAGTTTTGTAAATACAAAATGTACTTATGTGAAAAGCGTTGCAAAATTTGGTCATTACGAATATTTGTACCTGAGTTATAGATGTTTTCTATGTATTATATTTATCGATATAAGTATGTACCTATATCATCGCCTAGTACCCATAGTACAAGCTTTGCTTAGTTTGGGGCTAGGTTGATCTGTAAGTATAAGATTGTCCCCAGATATAAGATTTATAGACGCATTAAACTTAAGTCATAGTAAAACAGTTTTGACCCATAATTATGTAGTTACCTATTGTACCTAATACTAGCTTGAATTAAATTCAGTTTTCATTACGGTTAAATTAAATGGTAGGTTAATAGTTAATACCTACTTGACATAAATGCCAACAACTTAATATGATCCAAAATTGATAGTTTTGACAAAAAAAATCCAATATTAAAGGATTTGATAGACGTCTAATGGGCTATTCATAAATATTTCAAATTAGGGGGGGGGTCTGGACATCGGATGACGGTAGCATGAAGTAGGAGGAAATGGGGTCATTTGAAGCATGATTTTTGGATGATTATAAGGGGGGGGGGGGTCAAAAACCAATTTATGGACAGCCCCTAAGCGGTGTAACTACACAATATCGTTATAAAACATTGTGGATTGTGCATTTTTTTTTGGAAGGGTCCAAAACTGTACGGTGAGACTATGCTTGGATTCTTAGTCAAATTGGCTTTTAGCTTAATTTTTAAAACAAAACCGTGTTTATAACAACTGATTAAGGTTCACAATTGCATGTTTTGTCAGAAATATCAAAACACTATCAACCACTACATTACAAGCACTACAGATTATACACTGAAGTATGTACCTAAGTATACCTATACCAATTTGACAAGCGTCAACCATCAGTTACCTACTTAATACTAAAACATACAGGTTAGTACCATCTTAACATCGAAATTTGGCTAGGTATACGTACTTTAAGTTCTAGTTTCTACTCATCTAAAGGCATTTCAACTCATAGCATACACAGCTAAGGTTTCGTGTCACAATAAGACTAATTGCACCCAAGACAGCAAACAAGTTACTCTACCAAGGTTCTATAACTTAAGACATACGTTTCCAAAACTCATTGAAAATCCACGTTTCCCACAGACACAACACTACGAACAACGGTACTGGTACACGGGACGCGGTACACGTACACGGTACACGTACACTGGTACACGACGCGAGCGGCGTCCGCGGAGGCCGGGTGAGCACTGGCCGCGAATGTTTACGGTCCAAGAGAGTGCGCGCGCGCAAAGAGTGAGGAGGCTTTTTTAGGTAAAATGGAGTGCCCGCTGAGAGGCAGCGTCTTTTCAATGAGCTAGAAGTTGTCCCGATTAGCACATTGACGCCAAATGATACATTACATACCAGTGTGACATAAGGCCTGTGCACACCGGCTTGCGTGTGCGTGACGTGCACGTGCGCGTGCGCTAAAATGTTGGAGCCGCACACGCACACGTCACGCAAGCGGTGTCGGTGTGCCGTCTCTCGTTAGAATCTGTATGTCGGCGGCCGATCGTAAGATCAGACATATCGTGAAATTCCTAGGCATATCGTGAAACGTGAAAATCTATGACTCGTTCCCTGAGTCGACAGAGCCCCGCTACGCGGGGCTCCTATTTCTGGGCAGTTTGCCCTTCAGGCATCTGAAGTAACCTAACGAACCCATCCTACCTATATATTGGTTTAATGTGACTATCGTCAAAACATTACACAAGAACATTACGAATCTTACGATCAGCCGCCGATTAATATTATCAAAACTAACCTATAAAGCTGGTCGGTGAATTGTAAACATTCCGTTGTCGAGATCCTTTGAATGCTTCATGTTTTTATGTTTGTTTTACGTTAAAGTTTTAAAGTAACAACCGCTAATTTCCTCCGAGATCACTTTAGTTGACATACAGCAAGACAGCTCAAGTCATAGACTTATAATATATAGAGACGGTGTCTCAGCGAGCTGTCACTGTTGCCACTTTTGTTTAGTGTACGATTAACAATTTAACACCACCTTGCTGTAGCCATGTCGATAAAGTCATATCGATAAACTATCGACATTTCTTACAATTTTAATTTTACTTCAAAGGTTTGACGATATCTAAAATGATCAAAAACGCTTTTATTCTTTATTGTGGTTATCAGATCACAATTTTATCGTCACGCCCCAGCAGGGAACCAAGGGAAAGTTCAGATATTTAATTAAAATACATAAATACCTACTAAGATATGTGTTCCGCAATAATTGAAATATTTTATTATATTCGAATATATTTATTATTCATTAGCATTTCAATTATGTATATGTTTAACGAAGATATTGAAGCTTCAATTAATAGCTATTTCGTTCCGCTGTGTAGCGTTTATCGATATATAACATGATTAAAATCGACTTTTCAGATCCCTAAAAGAGCACACATACACGTTTTTTACGCAAACATACACAGCCTGGATGCATCAAAAAAGGCAACACTTGATTTGAAGTTCACCTTGTCAACAGTATGGTTGTCCTTTTTTGACAAATGGCATTTTAAAAGAGCGAGGAGAGAGAAATGATACTAGTTGCTGCGTCGTCAAAGAGAACAGAAAACGTAGGGGCCTTGGCTCAAGTACTTTATGACGTTTCACATAGTGTTGCTATTGTGCGTCTATGTTTTCTTGATATTACAGCAATATAGTCTGTATAGAAGACATGCATCCAAAGCGCCCTCCAGACTATGTGCGTGAATCGCGGGCGAAGCCGCGAACGCGAGTGTGGAGTCTAGTTCGCTGATATGCGAAATCGACTCCAAACTCGCGTTCGCGGCTTCGCGCCGCGATTCGCGCACGAGTGTGGAGCGGGCTCAACATGCATCTCAGTTAGGGTTACCAGATACAAATTTAGAATTTCCTGACAAATTCCTGATATCCGAATATTTTTCCTGACATTCATATTTTTGACGACGACGGGGTGGGGACTAAATTCTTATTATATTGTTATCTTTGCAAATGCGAATATTAGACATGATTTCGATTTGTAAAACATCTATGTATGTATGCTTGAGTAAAGATAAATTTGTTAATTAATAATTACGAAGTTATTGTTTTTTTTTGGATTTTATAAAAAAGTCTATAAATTCAAAAAATTCCTGACATTTTCGTGATCCGTTCCCATGCCTGGCAAAAGGCCAAAATTCCTGACATGTCAGGAAAATTCCTGTGATCTGGTAACCCTAATCTCAGTTCAAATAGGGAATATTACGCAAAACTCTGCGTAGATGGTATCACTAGCAGTTTACAGGGCCTACCGCGAAACAAGAAATTTCGGTTTCTGCCTCTCTATCACTCTTGCCTATTCGATTGATAGAGAGGCATATAACGAAATTTAGATTTTCGCATTTCGCGGTAGGCTACCTGTAAACAAACCGCCTTGATGCATCAATGTCATAGTGAAAACTTGTCAAAAAACTGTTTAAGGCATAGTATGTATAAGTTACTCTATGGTTTACTATTGCACTATAGTCGCACCAAACAAAGTCTGCAGCGGATTTGATAGCCCACGCAGTGTAAGTGTTATGTATACGTCATAATTTCATAGAAGTTTGACGTTTAAAATGACACTTGCACTGCGTGGGCTATCAAAATCGCTGCAGACTTTTTACAGTCTCACTATAGTGCTGCACTCTGGCGGCAGAACACTGCAGTAATACTCCCTATAGAACGTATATCTATGAAAATGTAATTAGAGTCGGACCAAGCTAACTCTGCGTGCCATTTGCAATGACATTGTGCGGCAAAGTCATCATTAATGTCAATATTAATATGAAAATATAGTTTTGTTTAAAGACACTCCTTCAGTTTGGTGCACAAATTGGAGCAAAGCTAGCTCAGACGGACTTCTAGCCCCCATTCGCACGACAGCTTTTTCAACGCGCGTTAAAGAAGCGCTCGAATCTGTCCGCACTCCAAATTCCATTTAACGACCAAGGTTTAAAGTTGATAATCCAACAACGCTTGATAAAAATCGCCACCGCTGTCTTGATACATGTATCCATTTGTGAAACGCTTTTTTAACGCGCGTTGTAAAAGCGCCCGTGGGAATGGGGGCTAACTGACAACGATATGTGACGTTCCATGGCAAAAGTTACTTTATGGCGGCTGGTGCTTACGTTGCATAGCGCACAATAATATTAGAGCGACTTTAATAATAGCGTAAGCGCCAACCGCCATAAGGTACCTTTACCCGTGGACGTCACATAGGTATAAGTTTATGAATGAAACATGTCACCTCTACAAATTCTCGATTTGTTACTCTATGTCCGGTCGGTAGACGCCGCGCGGCCACTCCGCGCGTCCAAGCGGCTTGGAGAAAGTATTATATCACTCATTACCCAAACACAACCTTATTACTCACGCTATAAGGTTGGAAATCAAGTGGAAGAGGCCCTGATATATGCATATTTGGTTTGGTGTAATCGATTTCGGTTTTTGTGTGTTTTTGGGTTTGGTGTGGTAAAATTTGTGTGTGTTGTTTGATTAGGATACAATTTCATGGATGATATGTTTTGTAAATATTATTGAGTTGTAAACGCGACGTGACAAACTAAATACCTTGAATATATCTGTCTCACTCTTATTCCTCATACGAGCGAGTATGTTCGCGGATCTTGATTTATTGCTCTACCGCGCATTAAATAGAGGCAAATACAGTATACTAAATAGATAGCGTTTTAGCACGTTTTAATACGTTACGTTACGTTTTAATAGGCACCTCAAAAATCTCAAAATATTTAATTAGTACCAGATCTAGGTAAGTACTAAATACTTTTACAACCTCTGACAACTTTATAAAACTACCAAACTATGGACGATAATTTCATAAACCCTGAAAATTAACTCAATAACAGTCCCATGCCTGGGCTACTAGGATTTATTTTCGATAAGTAGATGGCAGATGCAATTGCACTGTCTTTTTGGTTCTTACAATCTTACAATAGTTTTTGTAAAAAATACGGAGATCCTTAAAAAACCTTAAGTATACATTTTCTTATAACACCAGGTACCGAATATATAAACATAGAGAACAATCACTTTATACACAGGTTGACTTGATATAATATATCTTGACTTGACATAGTATATTATACTTCTATAGAAAGTTTCGGACACTCCGTATAAAAGACATCAACGCGATTTTTGTCAATCGCTGATATTATATCAAAGCCTCTTTAAATAATAATTAAAAATATACAAAATCCAGCGAGAACAATATTATTTAAGTATTTGTAAATATTAGGTGACCAAACTGATAGAGCAAATGTGGCATTTGCATAACTTCGATCCTAAAGCAGGCCACTGACGAGCCATCCAAATGGATGCCGTTACAATGGATTCATCCAAATGGACGGCATCCTAATATTAAACATTGTACGTTTTTGACATTCACGGACCGATTTTGGATTGCAGCCACGCTATTGGGACTGTTGGAAGGCTCGTCAGAGACCACCTTAACTCAGACCTACAATTAGACATATTTAGACATCACAGTGCGTCTAAATCTGTACCTTAAGAATAAATTTTTAATAAGTTACGGGTAATTAGTAAATATTATCTAATTCAGGTAAGTACTTATATTTGTAATGCCGATGAAATATAACCCCTTGCGTTTTTATATGAGCAATGTTTACTTTATTCGTCTTGTTAATTTAAGTAAGTATGTATTGTGTGTTTTCACTCGAATACGGACTACAGAAAGGATAACATGAATGATTATAATAATTATTATTTTAGCAGTATATCGTAACGTCAAAACTACTCTGTCTGTCTGTGAGTCTGTGCGGAAAGAGAAGAGTTGTGGAAGGGGCCCAATACATCCCACGACTCTTCTCTTTACGAATAGTCAACCGAATTTAATCGGTTTAGTACAAACTAAATACATATATACAGTCAATAAAACCCTTAAAAAAACGAAAATACTGCGTGGGCTATCAAAATCGCTGCAGACTTTTCTTGGTATAACTTTATCTAGAACATTAAGGGATCATTTTACATTAAATTTACTATAAAATTCTTTCACCGTATATAATGCTTGGTCAAACAAAAATGCTTTTAACTTTTTAACAATTAGCTCGTAAGAAGCCGCATCTTTTATTTCACGGCTCATGCAGCATGAGTTGGTATTAAAATGTATAACAGCTGCTGTTATACATTTTAATACCAACTACCTACCCCTAACAAGCATTTCATGTAAAGATATCTCCATGTTCTCCCTCAGCCAAAATTTTGAAAAAAATACATATTATAGGACGTTGGTGGGTGTATTACCAGTGAAAAAATTGGAGCGGTCTCTAACGTGAAAGTAAAAGAAAAAAAAATCTGAAGAGTTTAATTGGATTTTTTTTTCTATGACATAATGAAAATATAATTACGGTCATTTAATCATCTTTATTAAGCTACATATTTAATATATGCCAAGCTCGCTAAAATAAGTTGACTAGAAAAGAAAATATTGAAGAAAGATCATATTTCGTTTTTTTTTTTTATTATTTAACTATAAAGTTTGAGGACCTGAAATTTGGCATACTCGAAACTAATAGAAAGACAAATCAATAAAAAAAATTACAAGCCAAAACTCGCTGGGGGCAGACTCACTTAGCTTATCCTGGCAGGGCCTTTGATATTTGCGCTATTCTGGAGATACTCTTGAACGATTTCCACAGGATATGGCTTAGAGATCCAATTCACATCCAATAGATTATCTTACTCTATCTAACGTAAAAGTGACATTGGTTGCCCGAATTGCGCTGCAAAAGAGAACTTTGATATCTAAAGTATAGCGTATCTAGAATGGATCTAGTACGTGTCGTCTCTTGTGAATATCTTGAAGTTCGAATACGTCAGACTCTTGTGTTTATAAACATATAGGTTAGTTAGAATATGGTAATAGTGTAGTATAAATAGGTCACGGTTAGAATACTAATTCTCGAAAATACTCTTTAGTTGGAGTGAATGGCGGCACCCCGGACAACATTCTAACAGCCCTCTTCTGCAGTATAAAAACTCTATCCCTGTCGGCTGCCAGCCCCCAAAGGCATTACCTTACACAAGGATTGAGTTTACATACGCGTAATAAATATGCCATACGGAGGTTCCCACATCAGCTAGATATGGTCGCCTTTTTATCATTTGTCACTGCCTGTCACGTTCTAACAAATATGAAAGTGCGAAAGTGACGCATGACATGATAAGTGCTAAAAATACGACCATGATATCCGTGCTGGCAGGCGTGGCTCACTCCGCGATTTTGTCGCTTTGCTACAGGTAGCTAAAAGTACATCCGTTCCACCCCAATTTTGGGGAAAGCCATAAGCCGCGCCACCTAGCGGCCATATCTCTGCTGATCGTAACAGACGAGTTTTGTTAGAGAGTGAGTCTTCTGTACCTAGTACTATATTTATTCTATGGTGCTGGTGTTAAAACATATCTGCTATTTACTATCTTGCAGGGGCGCAAAATAAATTGAGCTCACTTTGAGACTAACAGGCCAATTCGAGTTTTTATGTGCTGATAGGTAGTACAGTCAACAACAGAGCTATGAATACAGGCAATGTGCCAAAAATATGTATACACGACCTTAATGTGCAGACAATAAAGTACTGTATATATATTTTTGACACTTTGCCTGTATTCATAGCTCTGTTGTTGGCTGTACAACAAAAGATTGAATGAGACAAAAAAATATGTTGTTTATTATTTTATTTTTATGTATCAATTTATTGATTCATTTATAAAATACAATTTTCACTTATAACACCTAGACTTTATTTATATTTAATGAGATTTTAATACAAAATAGAAGTAAGACAAAATCTGACTAATTAAACTAAATAAAATGTCTGATTTAAACATTTTGGATGGTTTTTCGACCAATTAATTTAAATTAACAACATTTACTACTAAATAGTCTTAGTGAATAAAGATAAGTTTTCGTAAACTTTTAACAAAAAATATTTGATAGTATCAAATTAATATTGAAAATTATATAAATAACATACTCGTCAACAAAAAAATATATTTTCTATATGAACAGTACAGTTGTGTTTTATTTTAAATAATATTACGCTGCAGTTTGCCATATCACGTCACGTTGTATAATTGATTAATATTTACATTATAGCAATGAAAACAATTGCAATTCGGGACTAAATATCTGGGGTTATTAACAACATAATAGACTAACATACGATCTGTCTTTTTTATATGAGGATGACTATAAAGTCTATAAACAACAAACTCTATTCCTCATTTTTTTTTGTAATATTGTCATAGATAAAGTAAATTCATATCACAGATTACTTTATTAAAATTAATAATTACTAGCGACCCGCCCTACTTCGCACGGGTTAACAAATTCAAATTATACACTAAACCTGCCTCAAGAATCACTCTATTGATAGGTGAAAACCGCACGAAAATCCGTTTAGTAGTTTTTGAGTTTATCGCGACCATACAAACACACCAACAGACAGACGCAGGTTCAGTACAATTTGACACTGGGTTATCGGTTTAACCCGTGTCGGAAGCCGGTGTTGCTCGAAGGTTTAACCGGTTAACCCCGGGTTAGCGGGACGGTGCAAGTGGTGCTAAGACTAGTTCTCTCAGCGCCACTTGCACCATCCCACTAACCCAGGGTTGACCAGTTAAACTGTTAACCTAGTGTCAAATTGTACTGGTAACCATAGTAACTCACGGGCTTAAACGGTTAACCCCGGGTTAATGAATGGTGCAAGTGGCCCTCAGGGTGTACTACGCGTGAGTCTGTCCGATGACGTACACATCGATTTGAGGCACGATGGTGTGGTGCTTCTTCTTTAACCGGTTAACCCCGGGTTAGCGGGACGGTGCAAGTGGTGCTAAGACTAGTTCTTTCAGGCTGTACTACGCGTGAGTCGGTCCGATGACGTACACGTCGTTTTGAGGCACGATGGTGTGGTTCTTTTTCTTCTGCACCAGGTCTATGCCACAGTACACCTGGAATAAAAACATAAGTAAGCTCAGAAAAACAATAGTAACCGGTAGACGTTACCCACCAGTGCTTGGTGGGCAACAATGAACCAAACTATACTCTGTATCTTTAGGTATTTAAATAAAAGTCAACAAAATCTATACCCTCAAATGGCTCCTTAAGCCATTTGAGAGTAGATGGAAACATTACATGATCAAATAATGTAGGTTAAAGTCAGGTCGTTCAGTGACTGATCCAGGCGGTTTTGTATTTGGTTGGTTAACCAATACCTAAATGTTATAACTACCCGAAAATGTACAAATTGTTTACTTTTATTGAAATACCTAAAGATACAGACTATAAATGCGTAGGTTATTTATAATTTTTTGCGCATCTGTCTCACACTTCACAGGCGCACTTATACTCGTAGTAAAAGCTTTCTCAAGAGAGCCTTTCTTGCGCTTCAAAGAAGGAGTGTAGAGATGGTTAAAATAACTCCCCTCCCCTGTAATTACAGGCATCCGTAGCATACGATGACTGATTACTATCAGGAGGGTCGTATGCTTGTTTGCCACCGACGTGGTATATAAAGAGAGCTTTAACCGGTTCGTTGCGTGTTCCATTTTCGAAAACTTTTGGCTGTGGCGCGGAACAATCATTTCATGACACGGCAGCCATGCCATGCGCCATAGAATATGGGGCCAAATTAGGATTGTTAATTTTTTTTAGATCCCCATTTTTATTTTATTTTCTGAAAATATAGGTTAATTTAAGATACCAATTTGAATGATTTAGTAATTCGTGGCTCGGTTGAATATTTATAATTTATTGAAAATATGAGATACGACTTCTCGTAAATTACATGTCGTCGGCTGATTAGGATAATGCACAAGCAACAACAAGCATTAAAAAAATAGTTGTCATTGTCAATTGATTGTAATGTCACCTGTCGACAATGTCAGTGTCACGTGTTTCTATAAATAACAATCGTCTGGAATGGAAAACTCGTTTATTTTGAATCATTAATTTCAAAATACCTAATACGCTATAAATTTGAGAAAGCTGATTCCAGAAATCTGCCTAAGTTATATAATATAACTCCCATAGTATCCATATAGCATCCAACTCCAACCATAACTTGGCTGAAATCAAGGGAGCAAAAATACAAATGTAAGTTACCTACATCATATATATTTTAACTGATTCGATTTGTAAGAAGATTGGATTCATAAAATCGTTACAAGCGTCCATTGCTAAAGGTAGCTTAGCACCCAGTGGGTGCTTTCTACCGGCTTGTCACCATTGTTTGGATATTGTACTACATACTTATACTACTATATTAGGAACATGCCAATTTTGCTAATTATATCCTATTATTTCAGGTCATCGTGATTCCTATTTAGATACAGCTGTGAGATATGTAACTGCACTTGGGCCCAGAACAAAGTTGAGCATTTTGTATTGAAACGAACGTCAATTATTAATCGTCGTAATACTTTACGACCGTAAATAATGCCTGGGAACAGAGTAAATAACAAACCATACACTTCTATTCTGGATGGTCAACAAGAAGCCATCATTGTCAGATGCTCGTGCAGAACATGATAAACATACATTTAATGTAAAGTTACTATTTTTTTGGAAACATATATAACATATTCCCCAAATTAATAAAAAAGTAGGTAGGTAAACAAAAACATGTTTTATTATTCACAACTCTTTATTAAGTCTTGTCCACCATGATATCAGCAGCTTGAACTGCAACATGTACCTGGAAATTAGAAATTATATCTTTTTAAAGCAGTTTCAGGCTGAATTTTGAGTATGGCTATGTATTCTTGTATATTCCTTCTTTCTAGTAGGCACCATCTCTGTTTAACGGTTTGCCTTTAGATACTCTGGCTACATTACCACAGAAAATAAATAGATACCACGACCCTACCACAAAGTGAGCTTTTAAATACTTAATTGTAGTAAATTAATATTAATTTTATACTTACATCGACGTGAATCTCACAGCAATACTGTGTGTAACACGTGAAGTAGGTAGGTATTCCAAGTTTAATTCACGGCACCATCTTTCACGTCGTAGGTCTTCGTGGATTCGAACTATTATTTTTGTGAATCATTCCCACACATAGGAACAAGGTTTTTGATATATTATTAAGCAATGAAATCTACTGTTTAGGTATTAATTATAAATCAAATTGTAACAAACAAGCGCAGCGGTTTAACTGAAAATTTTTGTTATGACAATCGATGACAATGATAACTTTGACAATACGTGAGTGACGGATTTATTTACTATGGTTCGATAACTTTTATTATGCAATGACTTTACATTCAGCCCAGGAGAAGGTCAAACTAAGGTCATAAGGATATTTGTTGAAATATCTTCAATCCTCAATTATTATATCGCAGCAAATGTCGGAAACTGTTCAAAAACCTTATATCTCGAAATGGTTTTCGAAATAGAACATTTGAAAAAAAATGAACAATCCTAATTCGACATGTACAACTGTCAGATTTCGCATCCACGTCAAATCAACAGTTGATTTTATTGCATACTGAGTGTTGATTCCATCAACGGTGGATAATATCATTTGGTACAACCAAAACTTAACTCTAAACTAAGGGTGGTTCGGTTCGGTTTGCTTGTCACCCTAACTGTGGATTGTTAATGTCAAATTTTGATATTGCACGTATTCGAGAACTTATGATTTTTCCCACATCAACGGGAGATCAACACGATACTCACACGATACGTCAAACGTCGCTTGTCGAATAGGGGTCATGATTACACTCCTCCCGTGTCATACGCCACACAAAAACATTGATGACACGGCAGGCGTGTCATCAGCACCGAATTGGTTAACCCTTTATAAGGCCCGTTGACAGGGACGTGCTATCGCAGAATTTGTTGCAGCTATCAGAAGCCTACATTTCAAAAATCTATTTTAAAAGCAAGTTGAATATTCAATTAATGCAAACGATTTTGAGCCCTATTATTAAAACAGTATGGTTGAATTTCTGATTGAGCGTATGTGGTCGATATATCGCCTCTGCCTTATAAAGGGTTAAGTGATTATAGGATTTATAGGACATGGCTGAACACCCAGAAAGTCGCACATGTTGTTTACATATTTGTGCTATTTCGGTACAGGCCACTCATTGTTCTCGTTTTAATTATATTTTTATCTCCAAAGATAACCCTAAGTGCTGTTCAACTGTGTAACTATGTTAGCGTGGAAAGTCATGCCAGTGATAAAATAATTATGCCACAGTTCATCGACTCTCCATTCACTTGGCCAAGGCGCTAATTATAGCCTAAGATAGATTAATAACAAGAACACAATCGTTGTAAGTGTGTCGCCATAACATCTTGCGCCTCAGGCCTTAATGTTCTGTATAATGCTTTGACTTTAGCTCTACATCCTGAGACCCTGATGCCTAATATTCATACCTGGGATAATTCGGGGCATCTATACGAAAGTGATGTAGCAAAATATTTTATCGACAAAAAAATATATCGACATTACTGTCAACATCTAAATGTTATTCGACATAAATGAATATTACTTATTTTTTCCTCATTTTTAAATAAAAAACTAAACAAATCAAAACGTGTAGGGTATATGGATATTTTAAAATAGTTTAGAAAATACATGTGTTACAATCAATATTTTTTCCATATTCGTCGGTATTAATGATTGCCGTCTAGATAAAAATCTAAACCTTTTTATAGTAATCGAGAATGTTCATGAATTTAATTATATCGACATCTTTTTTATTGATATCAAATCCCTGGAACTTGCCCCGAGTTATCCCAGGTATGCAGTAATATTGTATGTAGATTCCTAAGTAGCAATCATTTAAACTTATACAACATATCCCAAAACTGCGCGGCATTTATTTATTTAAACCTTATTGCTCAGTAAAACTATACAGTGACAAAAGGCGGACTTAATGCTACACGGCATTTTCTACCAGTCAACCTTTAGGCCAAACAGAGAAGCATAGTTGGTGCGGCATTATGCGTGTGTAACTAAAAAAATCGAAGCGTCAAACAAGTTGTATGGGGGTGCAACGTCATTGAATTATGCTACGGCGTAGCATTATTTAATGATACGTCAACTGTTTTCATTATCTACTTGTCTTTGACAAGATGTTTAAGGGAGAGAGTTGTAACAGAGGAGAGTTGTGGCATTGTCGATTTTTTTGGAATCTATTACCTAACTAAAAACTAGATCGCAGTAGCGCGCGTTTGTTAGTTCAAGTTGCGAGCAAACAAACGCACACTGTTGCGAGCTCACTAACAGTTATTAGATTCCAAAAATCGACAATGTCACAACTCTCCTCTGTCACAACTCTCCTCGGTCTCCCCTACTCTTCAGGTTATACGCGTAATTAGTAAAACTTTTTAATTGTTCCATTGCGACTTAATTAATTCGGTTATTTTTATTTTGCTGATTGTTATTACACGGTTGATTATATTTTGATAGTTATTAATACCTATTTGTATATTTTGTCTGGTACTTGTTTATTTGAACGCGTTAAAACAAACATTTACTTATATTTACAGTCACTACTAATGTTAATCAAAGTTAATACGAAAACAAGGGAGGCAGACGAATCTCGTACTCGTGTAATAGTACATTATTGTCGAGGCTCGGAAGTAGCTACTTGCAGGCTGAGGATTCGTTTTAAACGGACGACCTTGGGAGTCCGTTTAATTGAATCCGAAGCCAGCAAGTAGCCTTCCAGCCGAGTCATATATAGTGCTTTTCTCAAAAATGGTGCAAGAAACATAAATATCATAGAAACATTTTACAATAGCAACGTTCTTACGTATATATTTTCACAGAGAAAAGCCCTTGCCGCCTTTTTATTTTTTAATAAAAAAAATAGAAGTGTATTTTTCTGCCGAAAATACGCCAACCTATTTGAGACAACTAAATAGTCGCGGTACTAATCATCTGTTTGGCTGTTTAATGGGCCTGTGCCTTCATTTGATATGGCCATTTGAACTTTTAAAAAGTTTGGAACTCGACAAATAATGGAATTTGTATGCAACATTGCAGTCCCAAAATCGAGACTGCAATGTTTTTAACTTTTTAATTTTTGACTGACCATAAACTCTGCGCTTCGCGACCTATTTTTTAGACGGCAAAGTCGACTTTGCCGTCCATTTTTGAGAAAAGTATAATGTCATACTAGTCTGGACATAGTAGTCATCATCATCAGCCTGGCGTCAATCCCGGCTGTGCCCCCGCGCGGGGCGCGAGGACCCGGAGTCCGCTTTCCGACTCCTTCGTGTTCACTTTCACACTTTGCCCGATCTTCGGCGTCCCTGGTGGTGAGTCCGTTGGCACGCATGTCCTCCTTAACGACATCAAGCCATCGCTTCTTGGGCCGGCCTTTTCTTCCCGTACCGGGAGGAGGCGGCATAGCCAGGCAAAATTAATACGAAAACAGGGGAGGCAGACTAATCTCGTACTCGTGTAAATGTCATACTAGTCTGGACATAGTAGTCATTCATACCTAAGCCTACCCGGTAAAAGATCCCATCGACGTCCTCACTAGCGTCACTGCTAAATAATTGTAATTATTTAAAATTACGATAGATATTTAAAAAAGGCCGCTACGTACTGTATTTTTTGTATTTAAGTACCTTTTGAATACCAACATTATAATAATTTGTACGTTGCTGGATTCGACAGTAATATACGTCCAAAGTTAATTTTTTACCGTTTTTGTTTTGAGTTCATAAATCGACTATGGTACAAAAGGTACTTAAATACAAAATACAGTACATAGCGGCCCCCATTTTTAAGTATCTATCGTTAAATTTAAATAATCACAATTATTTACCAGTGGCGCTAGTGAGCACGTCGATGGGCTCTTAAACACCCTTACTCTCTCTCTCTCTCTCTCTCTCTCTTACTCGCTCTTACTTGGGTAGAGGTAGATAAATAGAGGTCACTTAATATGACCGTTGGCCATGACTTCATAATATCATGATCATGATGAAGATAGTGTAAAAACTCAACTACTTAATCCCATAATTGACTGTAAGTAAGACCTTGTGCTCGTTACCTCAAGGAGAGTTTGCCATCATTGGATTATTAGCATCGCTGGAGCATATCAGCGATCAAGAACATCGAATAAATAGATCATTAAGGTGTAGGTAATAGCTATGACCAAAATAATTATTAATAAGAGAGTTTCTGAAATATTTTCGTCCTGCTACCGTTATAAGCTATTCAATGTCGTAATTTGAGACGTGAGAACGCGTAGTAAACCAAGAGATCATGAGAGGGTTTGAAGAGAGTGAGAAAACTTATAGTAAATGTTATTTCACTCACCACTAGTACAGCAAAGACAATGCCCAAACTGTAGCCAGCTAGTACGTCGCTCCAGTGATGCTTGTAATCCGACACTCGAGAGAGCGCGGTGAACCAAGAGATCATGAGAGCGGTTTGAAGAGAGTGAGGAAACTTAGAGTAAATGTTATTTCACTCACCACTAGTATAGCGAAGACAATGCCCAAGCTGTAGCCAGCTAGCACGTCGCTCCAGTGATGCTTGTAGTCCGACACTCGAGAGAGCGCGGTGAACCAAGAGATCATGAGAGCGGAGAACTGTAGAGAGTGACGGAGGACGCGGGTTCCTCGCCAGGTCATCCGCCGCTCGAGGTACAGCTGAAAAACAATAATATACATGTTGATATATACATGATTTATGGGGTAAATATCATAGGATGTAGAAACCGAGATTTAATAATCAAGTTGTCCACTGTTTCGCAATGGTTTAATCTCCTGTTTGGGATAAAAAACATTTAATTATCTACAAATTTTAGTATGAAGTCAGAATAATAATAATAACAAAATATTTTATGGCACACTACAAAATAAAAAAAAAATACAGAAAAATACATTGGAGTTTAACGGTGTAGGTAACAGCAGGCGGACTTATCGCTAAACAGCGACAGAATCCAATAGGAGAAACGTTAAAATAACAAGAAAAATAATACCGGGACCAGAAAGCACGCTGAATTTTTGCTATACTTCAAGTATTAGAATAGATTAGAATGTTTCGGTTTTCATTCCTCAATTCGATATCAATGTGTCCAAATCATCTTTTCTTGTACAAGTAGATAAAACACGTGTGTATTTCTAATAACCAAGGTGATGGCTGATAATATATGTAATCATGAGTTTTTATTTTTGCGGACATTCATTTATTTACGAGTATCGCTTAGTCATACCAAATAAGGTCTGTCCCCGATAAAAAGTGGTCAGCATTTAATAAAAAAAATATATAAAATAAAAGACAACTGACATCTGTCACTTTGATTGTTAAATAGCGGGAAGAATAAACTATCGTTTAGGGCTATTTGGAGTTTATAAATTCGTAACGTTTATAAAATGTCGTCTAGCCAACTGGACATCCGAAAAAAGATCGTGTACACCTACAACCAAAATGTCGGTATATCGCAAGGAAAGTTAGCCAAATTATTAAAAGTTCCGAAGTCAACCGTGCAAAAGGTATTGGCTAACTATCAGTCCAGATTGTCTGTTTCAAGAAAAGATGGTTCGGGTAGAAAACGCGGTCCTGCTGATAAAACTAAGGCAAAAAAAGTAATCGAGCATTTTAAGAAGAATCCAACTCTCTCTGTCCGTGACGTCGCCAGAAAATGTAAGGTATCGAAATCGTATGTCCAAAAAATCAAGCAGCGTGCAGGTTTACGATCGTACAAGGCAACTACAGTTCCTAATCGCGATGCTACAAAGGATAAATTATGTAAAACCCGGGCTCGAAAGTTGTATACAAAATATTTGACGAAGTTTGGTTGTATTTTGATGGACGACGAAACATACGTGAAAGCAGATTTTAAGCAATTACCAGGTTTGCAGTTCTATGTGGCAAATCAAAGAGGGAATGCCGATAAAAAATTTACAACAAAAAAACTTGATAAATTTGCAAAAAAATTCCTTGTCTGGCAAGCCATCTGTACATGTGGTCAAAAAAGCAAATCGTTTGTTACTACGGGTACGATTAACCAATCCATTTACACGAAAGAGTGTTTGAAAAAACGTTTATTGCCGTTTATAAGAAACCACACCGAGCCTGTCATATTCTGGCCTGATTTAGCGTCCTCACATTATGCCAAATCTGTTTTAGAATGGTACACTGAAAATAATATTTCCTTTGTACCGAAATTAGCAAATCCACCAAACTGCCCAGAACTCCGGCCGGTAGAGCATTATTGGGCAATAATGAAAAGAAAATTGAAAAATAGTGGTAAAATTGCTACAAATGAGCAACAGTTCAAAAGAATGTGGGATACGACATGTAAAAAGGTGACCGAAAGTGATGTACAGAGATTGATGGAAGGAGTCCGAAGCAAAGTCAGGGCATTTTACCAGTGTTAATTTGTTGAACAGGAGGTTTATTAATTTTAAAGAACACTAATAAAACTTTAATTTAAATAGCCCATGAAATTGTTTTTCTTAGTTTTTTTTCTAATTTGTCGTTGTAACACCGACCACTTTTTTTCGTGGACGGGCTTTAGGTAACAAGGTACCAAACTTGAAAAAAAAAACGACACAGAATTCAGCTTGGTCATTCAGTCCTTAATTATGCTGTAAAGCTGCGTGACTGCTAAGATAGATAATAAGTTAATTAAGATCTGTTTTTGTGATCTGATGTTTTTGTTAAGATCTCGATCAATTGATCGAAATATCGAAGGATGTCTTTTGGAAAGTCTGTAAGGATACAGCGATTGCAGCGGCTGGATGTAACCACGGATGGAATTGCATCATTAAACAAAGCACAGGAAGGTGTTCCAATGATCTAGTCAAGATGACAAAGAACTGCCAGTCGTGAACAGCAAGCAAGCTCACTTGTTAATGGATATCCTTTAGAAACTTCGCACAGCAATGGATATATTTTGAGTAAAATGCTTCCCGTAGATAGATGCTTTCCGTGAGCATTCGCTTACTGTGGCTGACACACTGGCTTTGATTTGGTCGGTCCATATCATTGGCTATCCTCCTCTAGCCCTGTCACCTCCCACTTTTCCTTGCTTATAAAGTAATATGCTTATGAATGGTATTAATGGTACTTACAGCCACGAAGACCATGGTGTAGGCCGCGAAGGATGAGTGTCCGCTGAGGAATGACTTTCGCATGTCCTTGATCTGGCTGCTGTTGCTTGTGCAGTAGTACTCCGAGGGTAGGACGTAGCGGCCGTGCCATTCAGGTAAACTGCAGTCGATTGAGGGCCGGCATAACTGCAAATAAGATAACATTTATTGATCGTCTCATCATCATCATCATTCTAGCCTTCAGTCGCTCACTGCTGAGCATAGGCCTCTCTTCGTGTACGCCACTTATCCGGGTCCTGGGCTAGTCTCATTCAAAACTGCGCTGCGAATTTCCGAATGTCATCCACCCAACGAGCCAACGGACGCCAGGCGCTTCTTTCATCCGAAAGCGTCCGAGCGGTGATTGATCGTCTACACGTCCAGAACCCCTAACGTAAAATTCATTCAATAGCGTGACGAGCGTTCGCGTTTGCGTTATGTCTATTTTTGTATGTGATTTTGAACAGCGCGCCAAGCGGGGCGTTTTGGAAACTCTAAATCTCATACAAATGACACTTAACGCAAACGCCGTACGGGCCTCGCTATCGAATGAAATTTACGCTAGGGGTACCGGTTCATTGTATGGCTAGTTTATTGTGTTAGGCAAGAATATTATCCATTTAAGTAAATATTGCCTAGTTAATAGAGAAACAAGTAAACATAGAGTGCTCACTCCATACAACTGGCTATTAGCCCGAAAGCTTGAAAGTGGCTTGAAATAATGACGAGTAAGGGGACTCAGGAAGGAGCGGCGGCGGGCGTCTATTTGTAAAACTTAGTATTCAGCCCCTCGCGCGCTTCCCCCTCAGTCCCCTTACTCATAATGCCTTCATTGAGCTGTGGAGCTAGTAACGGAGTGAGCACTCTAAACTAACTTGTTTGAATAAGTTGCTTAGTTACCAATACCAATTACCAATCATTTATTGACATATTTGACATTATATATGTATTTTCTATGATGGACTACTGTTATCTAGTTTGCGTTTGTAACAGCGCCATCTCTTAGGAAATTTGGATATCAAACTTAACACTCTATTTTATATGAAATCGACTTATACTTAATCTAATCTTAGGTCAGCTACTTATCTCAGGTCAAGTCAAGCAGGGAAGTGTATTTCTTATCTGTAGATGAATAATTAAGTTAGCTTTATTATCTATTCCTTAATAGATTCTAACATTAACATGCTGTCAACATAAAGTTTAAAGATATATTTAAAGATACTTAAAATATGTTATGCCAAGCCATAAAGAAATATTCTACTTTATGCATGTTTTATAAAAACGAAAAAGTTACCCGATGACACACTTGGCGACCTTTTAGGCTAATTCAACGGACAACGCGCCGAGGCCAAAGGCCACTACTGTGCAGTACACCCCACGAATCCAGGTGGGGATGCTCAAACCTTCGTCTCCGCTTGGGCACTTATGAGCGCCAAGGTAGATGTTGCAATGCGCTCCTCCGCTTTGCGTGAAATTAAATAGCTACTTACATCAAAGAAGTGAGGCCTGAGTCTCCCGATGACATGCTTGGCCATCTCAGTGGATAACTCAACGAACAATGCGCCGAGGCCGAAGGCCACCGCTGTGCAGTACAGCCCACGAATCCAGGTCGGAATGCTCAAGCCGAATACTTTTGTGTCACTGGGTTCTTTCCGCAGGATTATCCATTCACAGACCAATACCTGTGGGCAGATAATGTAAGAATATAAGTGTTTATTCAAGTTTTTACACAAAAGACAGGCGATAAAGTGGAAGAAGGAGGTACTTAGGGCATACTGAAACTTCCTGGACTGACCACTTAGAAAAAATAAGTCGTCTCATATATCAGCCGGCCTAGCCAAGGTTACAATCGCTATCGCTTCGACAACGAAAAGCATTATGTCTCTCTATCACTCTTCCATATTAGCGCGACAGTGACAGTTGCGTTTCGATCGCTACGGAGCGTAAGCGATTGGCATCTTGGCTACGCGGCCTGAATCCAGAAACTTTCAGTATGGATCACGTATAGAAGATATTACGTAAAAGCTAATTATGTACATACCTACATTTAATGCGGTGCACGGAAATCCTAGAGAAAGACCGTGTTGGTCAGGTATAGAGAAAGGGTCATATTACAGCTTCATAATTTACTTTCAAATGAGTTTTAATTTTGTGTGGAGGTGATAATTTGTGATGCGATCAAGAGACGTCCTTTTTCCAATTCTGGTCATACTTAAGGATGCTCACGTTAGACTGGGCCGTGACCGGGCCGAAGCTTCCGGCGCATCGTTTCCTAAAGGATCACGTGATCACCTGTCATGTCATAGAAAAGTAAGGGCCGGAAGCTCCGGCCCGGACACGGCCCGGTCTAACGTAAGTCATCCTTTAATCAATCTGGAACCTAAATATGATATTCTCATTTGTGAGGGAATCTTCGGATATTTCAAACCTTTGTCTTATATTAAGAAACTTCATGTTCGAAGGTGTAGGTACTTACAACTAAAAAGGGTAGCCCCAGTCCATATAATCTCAGCACGAGCGTGGTAACTGTGTTTTCGTGGTAGGGGTACTTGAGGGACTCGTCGTCGCAGAAGAACCCTCGGCTGAAGGGCTCCCATAGCAACTTCATCGCGAACAGACATACGGTCACTGGAAATTAATCAATAGTAGAATTAATGCGACGACATTCAAGTACCGTTTAACAAGAGGCGTTTTTTGAAGTGAAAACTTCTTTAGCGGCGCTGTGCACTTATTGTGATGGGGAAAAATTATGTAGAAAAGATGTTAAACTCGCGACAGGTCATGTGACCGACAGATTCGACAGATTGAAAATTCATAAGACGGACACGTGACCTGATCCAAGAACTGTTACAATGTCACTAAGTTTTCACTTCTGCCGGCACTCCCGGAGTGCAACCCGTTGTTTTTTTTTTTGTGAGATTTGCTTTTGCTGTCAGGAAACTTTGCCAACGTCAAGTTTTTTAAGGTTAAACTGAGGAGTGCACGTACACTTTAGCCCAGAATTTTATTATGGATTGTGAGTTTCGTGCGTTGTGTACGATTGTCAGAATGACTGTCGATGTCGATGTCGTTTCTGCATTTAATACTGGATGACAGACAATCAGCAGTGGATCCAGTTTGTTTCGAAGATGAAATGTCTATGGGACCCATTGCATAAAAGCAATACTGGGTGATTTTGACCTGACCCGAATGACTTATTGCATTTTTAGAAAATAAGATGATTTAGATTTAGTTAGGTACCATACCTTGAGTTTATATCAGTTTTATCATTATGAAATCAATAACATGGTCATGGTTATTACATTTGTGAAAGGGCTATTATTTTTAATTAGCTACTGCGAAATAGATTGCTGACGAGCGACCCATTGAAATTAAAAAGGTAAACATACGACACAATTGAGGTCATTGTAGTGAAGTAAATAAATATTGAAAGCATGACAAAGAAAATAGGAACTTACATAGTAATTTAAATTCGCGTGTAAGTATTATTACCATGTATTACCTGGTAAGCCTACTGATAACTGATAACAGTGATAACATTATATTTACTTTAAGGTTTATGTCATTAGACCGGCGCGTGAAACACTGGGGCCAAATTCGACACGTACAACTGTCAGATTTCGCATCCATGTCAAATCAACAGTTGATTTTATTGCATACTGAGTGTTGATTCCATCAACTGTGGATAATATCATTTGGTACAACCAAAACTATCCAAAACTCAACTCTAAACTAAGGGTGGTTCGGTTTGGTTTGCTTGTCACACTAACTGTGGATTGTTAATGTCAAATTTTGACATTGTACGTATTCGAGAACTTATGATTTTTCCCACATCAACGGGAGATCAACACGATACGTCAAACGTCGCTTGTCGAATACCACCCCTGATTACTCATCGCCAACTAAAAATAGAGTAAATCCTCGATTATACATATTTACCCACATTAGGACAGTGGATATTACCGAATCAAAAGTTTGGATAATCGAAATTTGTATGTTTCTTGGGACAACACATTTTTTACATACAAACAGTACCTATAATTTGACGGTGTGCATTATTAGGTAGCGTTGAAATAGAAAACACCTGCAAAAATCTAATATTTTTAAACATATTATTTTTTTACAATACCTATGGTCTATTTTTAATTAAAGAAAGGCGTATTAGCGTGGATAATAGAGGATTCCGATAGTCGAGGTTCTACTGTAACTTTTCACACTTAAATATCGAAGTAATAATTACAATGTCAAAAACCTGTAAGTATTTGTATTGTACAGTTGACGTCAAAGATATGTTTACGTTTTTCGCCTTATTACCAAGGAGTAAGGTGCAAAAGTGTAAACATATCTTTGACGTCGACTGTACATTGCTCGGGGTGTTTGTCAAGGCTTGACCATACTATTACGTGACATGAATAGCGAATACGTACGTACGGCAATTGTTCATTCAATATACAAAGTAAAGTTAGTGCAAAGCAGATGCAAATTTGACAGCTAGAGTAGATAGCGCGAAAGTAAAAGCCGTTAAGAATGTCGCTCGAAGTGCCAGCTAGACCTTGAAAAATGTTTTGTATACATGGGGCCCGATTCGGATTTTGAAATAGACATCTATTAGATATCTTTAAGACATCACCAAGATACGATAACGATATGTTTAAGATATAACCTGTCAAATTTGACATTTGCGCGCTTGTAGAGAATACTCTTGAACGATCTCCACAGGATATGAATTAGAGATCCAATTCACATCTAATAGATATCTTACTCTATCTAACGTAAAAGTGACATTGGTTGCCCGAATTGCGCTGCAAAAGAGAACTAGTTGATATCTAAACTCTAACGTATCTAGAATGGATCTAGTACGTGTCGTCTCTTGTGAATATCTTGAAGTTCGAATACGGCAGATGGACGTTCAATTGTGTTCTTATATGGACACCAAACACCATTGAATGAATAATAATGATAGGTACATCATCCATGCTTGTAATCGTGAATTGGCTGGACATAAGGAAATGATTCGTTGGTAACTGTCGTTAGACGTTAAAGTACACTACAATAGACTATTCATCATTGGTCACAATGATACGACTGACGATCATTCAAGTGTCCTCGAAATAGATTTTTTCAGCTGTAGTTTGATGACGAACGACAATTTAAGAAATACAAACATCTTAAGAGTTACTGTTTTTGATTTGAGTTTTACTTTCGATAGAATCGAATCATAAAAAGATAATAAAAATGCATTTTGCTAACATTTTTATTCACTTTTTATGCTTTGATTTCAATAATGCAATAACTGGCACGTGCGTATTCACAAATTACTTAGGTAGGTACATTATGTTACACACGTGGTATGATTTTTTATAAATAAAAAACAGTTAAGATCATGGCGGGATAATACTCAGTATGTACCTATTATTACAGTACCTAAAACAATTATATGAAACTCCGAATACTTTAAAAAAAAAAATTCATTATAAATGGCTTAATAATTCATTAAAAATAAGTAGGTAGAGTCCGGCTAAGCTAACTTTGCATCAATTTGAATGGAAAAAAGTGTTTACAAACATATATTCACACAAATTTAACATTCATAACATTGCCACGCATTGTCATTGCAAATGCCGTGCAGAGTTATCTTGGTCCGACTCTATGTACAGTCAAGGAATTTAAATTCCGACCCATTTCGTACTTTGTCACAGTGACAACCGTATGAGGTCTCTAGCGGCTTTCATATTGATTGTCACTGTGACAAAGTACGAAATGGGTCGGAATTTAAATTCCTTGACTGTACCTATGTAATTAGATAACTCAAAAAGACGAATATAATTAAAGATAAAGCAATACAGCGGGGAAATGCTGCCAGCGTTCTCGGCACCATGCCAAAGGGGCCCAATTTCTTGGACGTATTTTAATTTTATTTAGTATTAGTTTTTAGTTTTATTTCATTTTCATTTTCATTTATTTCGTATTGTATTGTCATGTACATTAGATGTTACATTATATATAGTCAGATCATGACACCCTGTTAGGGCACACAATAGTATTATTCTATTCTAGGCTAGTCTATAAGGCAACATAATAACATTAATAACATTTACTTATTAGTAACAAATTAAATTAAAAATAAATGACGTCATAGCTTAAAACTTATAGCTTATTAGCTTATTTTATAGATAAGTCAGTTTATTTTTATTTTTAATGTTTGTATCTACCTTATTAATATAAATAAATAAATAAATTAAAGATAAATAAACTATAATTTTTTTATAACATCGTTCAGTACTTACATCCAGCAATGAGGAATCCATCCAGCACCACTTTCCGCAGCACACATATCGAGCGCCCTTCTCTCGACATCTTCACTCTTTTCTTAATTAATTGTTTAGTAGTTTAGCTACTCGCACTGTCAAGTCGTAAGTTCGGTCGAGTAATGACGAATAGTTGGCCCGCGCGCCGGTTTTAAAGTAAGCGCGGCTATCAGTTCGTTGCAGATAGCGAAGATACTGCCTAGATGAGACAATTAATTTTATTAAAATTATGTAGGTAATATGCTTTAAATTAAAAAAAAATCGGCAATGAAACCAAGCTGATCGATTTTGCACCTGTGTTTATGAATGTTGATATAAGAATGTTGATTAGCCTCCTCCACACTCGCGTTCGCAGCTTCGCCCGCGATTCACGCGCATAGTCTGGAGGGGGCTATTGATTAATTTCAATTCTTGAGAGTATGCGTTTGTCGTTTTTTTTGTTTTCGTTTTTTAGCATTAGAAATAAGGTAAACAATCTTGATGGGTCTTTTAATTGAAAAACACATTTTAAAAATAAGTTACGGCAAATATGTAACAATTGTGAATCTAATACGATCATTTATATTCTTCTGCTTTCATAAGTAATAGTTTTTGATTTTTAAAAAGCGATTTTGAATTAAAAGATATGTCAAGATCTTCTTGCAAGTTCTTTCGAATGCTAAAAAAAACGAACTATAGTAACATAAAATGTTAATCCAAAATGTATCAGCTTAGGTCATTTGCTCTGTGTATTTTGAGTAAAAAGAAAACTCTAGCCAATGTGAATCTAACTCACTAATGATATTAGTAAAAAACGTCAATTTATATTTTATTATTTTCATTCTTGTCAGTAAGTAACAACTGGTTACTTTTTTGTTATGTTATTAGTATGTTTTTATATTGTTTTACATTTATTAAATCTTACACACACCTACGCATAATAATCCAGTTTGACTAGAGGTTTTAAGAAAAAAGCTCAAGAAGGCTCGTGTTGTGGGTACATAGGTATATACAGTGTGTTTTCTGTAACAGGAGCAATAAATTAAACTGTAGGCTGTACTCCTCAAACTGACCAACATTTGTTCAGCAACTTTTGAAAATAACTCATGGTTTGATGTTTATTACACTTTCAAGTTTATTCTAAGACGCAATGTATTGCAAAATTTGTTATGTTAAAAGCGTGACAAGTAACTTCAAACACACTGATGTCAGCGTACATTGAAGGCAATATTTATTTTGTATGAAAAAGAGGAAGTCTAAAGGATTCATAATTTTTAAAAGTTGCTGAACAAATTTTGGTCGGTTTGAGAAGTACAGCCTTTAGTTTAATTTATTGCTACTGTTACAGGAAGCACCCTGTATAATATATAAATACCTACATAAACACATAGAACACACCCATGTTTAAGAAACAAATGTCCGTGCTCATAACACAAATAAATGCCGTTACCGGGATTCGAACCCAGGACCACTACTACCAACAGGCCAGACCGGTCGGATATTATCAAGGTCCACTTGATGCTGAAATTCATAAATCATAAGTTACGATACGGCTGCCAAACATAACGTGTCGCTGAGGCTATTAAGGGCCCCCCCACATCTGGCGTCTTTCGAGCGTCGGCATCTGTCGGCGTCGGTCCGGCGCTATGGAAAATGATGTCGCTGCGCAGTTGCGTCGACGCTGCGTCGACGTTGCGTCGACGTCGGCCATAGAATTGTAGACGCCGACGCTCGAAAGACGCCAGATGTGGGGGGGCCCTTAAAAAGTATCATAACCCAGCCACTACTGATCACAATACAAAGATACAAAATCAATTCTCTTTGTCACAAAATAAATAACAGCACGGTGATATAATAATACTCCCTCGTGGTTTGTGGTAGGATTGTTAGAAGCAATCATGTACCTACATAGTTATTTAAGTGTGTACCTAAGTGTGACATATAAAAACATCACCACCTTGAACTTGATATTAAAAAGAAAAAAAATAGTAGCAATTTGGCCTGAGGCATTTTTTTAATGCGTTCATATGCGTTCATACGCTGTTTTTGTTACCGGTTTGAGCCATCTAATGTGACGTGGGTGATAAAATAGATAGAAGACACAAAATCGCACAATAGTAGCTGATGAACGGATGTTTGAGTTCTGCACGCAGAACGAGTGAGGTATGAAATGTATGAATAGTTACATTAGTTTAGGGTTGCCATAAGTGTGGGGGCTCAGACCGGGACATTTAAAGAAAACCGGCCAAGTGCGAGTCGGACTCGCCTTCCAAGGGTTCCGTACATTACACAATTTATATTTGTAATTATGTATATTTTTGATGTGAAACGTGAGTGAAATGTTTAAAAAAGACCCGTAAGGGACGATCAAAAACTAAGTAATAAGTCCGACGCACGCTTGACTGCATATTTCTAATAGGTTTTTCTGTCATCTATAGGTAAGGAACTATTTAGTATTTTTTTTAAATTTTAGTAGTTTCGGAGATAAAGAGGGTAAGTGGTAATTTTTTGTCTATTTACTTAAATTACTTCTAAACTATTAATCTTAAAATTATTAATAAAATATATTTGAGATTCCCACAGCTCTATCACTTGTATATAACACCATATAGTTTGCAAAACTTTGTTTATTAACTGTCTCATTTACCCCCCAATAAGTGCCCCCTATGTTTAAAATTCATTTTATTTACGTTACATATGTCCGTCTTCGGGTTATAGATTGACATAATATATGTGTACCAAATTTCAACTGAACTGTCACAAACAATGTAGGTAGAAGCGAGCGCGAAATTTTTTCAAGATAATAGTAGGTAGATTTTTAGGATTTCGTACTTCAAAAGGAAAAAAACGGAGCCCATATAGGATCACTTTGTTGACCGTCCGGCCGTCTGTCTGTCTCAATGCCCCCTACTAAATAACTATGATTTATAAACCGGGACAATTAGCTTATGGGCCGAGACACCGGGACATCATGCTTCAAACCAGGACATGTCCCGGCGTACCGGGACGTATGGCAACCCTACATTAGTTACGAATGAAGACAATGGCAATGAATGATGAAAACAATAAACTAAACAAATAAACTGCATGCGAAAATTCATTGATAGTAAGATGGTACGAGAGAGATTTAAGATAATATCGTACTTAGAAACTGATGGCATGTAAATGGTTAATGGCGCCGTACGGCGTCGTAGTCTTCGTACATTATGCCGTACGTAACCTATATCAAAAGTCTCAAAACGTTTGAAAATAATGATAATTCAGTTCTCAAATAGGTACTTAGTTCGGCTGTCATACTCCCACCGAGGTTTGTTCCTTAGACTTTACATGCAAATTAAATACTTTCCAATTTATCCTCCAAAAGCACAAATATCTAATATTTTAGTCAATGAGCCAAATATATACATAAGGGGATCAATGATCGAACGCGTAGATGAGGCAAGAAACTTGGGGTTAGTGATGGACAGCCAGCTAAGGTTTGAGAAGCATATAGGAGAATTGGTGAAGTCGTGTTTTTATCGCTTGAAGGTTTTGTACCAAGTTCGAAACCTTCTAAGCGAGGAAATACGTAAGTTGCTATGCGAATCGCTGGTTCTCTCTAAGTTAAACTACGGAGACATTGTGTATGGGCCACGACTGTTGGAAAAAACTCGCCGTCTTATCCAAAGAGTCCAAAATGCTTGTTTTCGTTTTTGTTGTGCAATTCCGCCGAGAAGACACATTACACCTTACTTGAACAAAGCATCCATATTAAATATGTCCTCTCGTAGACATCTACATCTTGCGAGTCTGCTATTTGGCGTTTTGAATGACAAAAAGCCCATATACTTGTTTAATAAAATACGTATATCTTCTTTTCATAAACGACACGGTACTCGTTCTACCAGACGATGTCTCCTGGAAGCACATCCTCACAAAACCGTTGCTTTTACTGGCTGCTTTCGGTATCTCGCAACCAGGTGTTGGAACAATATTCCTCCTCCTATTTGTGTTATGAAAATTAAGAATAGTTTCAAATTTCACTTCAAAAAATACCTTTTAGAGAAACAAAGTTTGGGAATCCCTCACGGTTACCTGGTTGCTGACTACCGAATCTAGTCTTAGTAATTAAAATAATTAAAATAATAATTTGCTCTAAATCACACTTGACACTACATACATTACATGCTAACCACACTCACACTTCTACATCACAACTATGTGCACACATTTTAAATTGTCATTAGTTAAGTTATTTATTGGTAATTTGGTAAGTAAAATCTTTTCATTATTTCATATTTTCACTGATTTTATTGGCGTGATCTGGTTCTGGCAGAACATCAGTGCCTCTCCCATAATAGGTTGAAGCGTAATACTGAGCCAGAACCATTTTGTTTTGCTGCGACGCACACAACATTCCTTCTGTGTGAATCAATATTTATACGTATATTTCTTTCTTTTTCTATTTTTGCAAAAATCTGTCTTACTCTTATTTGTGCTTGTATTTTCTGTTTTTTCTAAATATTGATTGTTTTTTTTTTGTTCTTTTTTCTGTCATTTTTGTATTTGATTATTCTGTGTGTATTGTGGCAAACAAATAAACAGATTATCTATCTATCTATCTATCTATCTATCTAATTTAGTTGTTTTGCTATTCTCCTGTGAAATTAAATATTTCACGTAAGATTTAAACAACGGCTCTTCCAGTACGTACTAGTTTGTTACTCGTGTTTAAGTTGATCATTCCTCGTTCACGTTACGATAGTAAACATTGCCGAGTAATCTAATCTGCGGCTCCGACGCACATGTAAAGGGGGCGTGGGTCAGCTATCACTTAAATGAATCTTTATCTGTTATACTGTTTCCTTAAACTTACTCTGATAACTTACACGTGGTAGGTATTTTCCCGTATGTTTAATGAAAAGACCTGGGGGCCGATTTTTGGAATTCGACCGCTCGATTTCGTCACTCGAAAATCGGTGGAAAACGGCGAAATACTATAGTTCGTTTTTTTTAGCATTTGAAAGAACTTGCAAGAAGGTAAGCGATCTTGACATGTCTTTTAATTTAAAAACGCTTTTTAAAAATCAAAAACTATTACTTATGAAAGCAGAAGAATATAAATGATTGTATTAGATTCATAATTGTTACATATTTGCCGTAACTTATTTTTAAAATGTGTTTTTCAATTAAAAGACACATCAAGATTGTTTACCTTATTTCTAATGCTAAAAAAAAACGAACTATAATTTTTGAAATACGTGCGATCGAAATTTGGAATCTAGTGGTATTGACCACTCGATTTCAATTTTATTAGTAGAATTTAAACGCCTAGTAGTGGAGATATCATTTAACGAAATACACGAAATCGAGTGGTCGAATATCAAAAATCGGCCCCCTGTCCGCCTTCGGAATACCCAACTGGCGCGAAGTGACGCAGAATAGGGCAAAGTGGCGCTCTCTTATAAGAGAGCGCCACTTTTGGAGTCAGAGGCCAAGATCCTCTTTGGGTCACTGTGCCAATAATGTATGTATGTACATATAATGAAAAACTTTTTTTAAATGTTATTCAGCATCATCATATCAGCCAGAGGACGTCCACTGCTGGACATAGGCCTCCCCCAAAGAGTGCCACAATGACCGGTCTTGCACCACCCGCATCCCACTGACTCCCGCGACCTCCAGGTCATCAGTCCACCTTGTTAAATGTTAATTGTGTTGTTGTTGTTAAATGTTATTACGTTAATTTATTTATATTAAGCAAGTGCTATCGGGCAGATTTTTATTATATTGTCGATTTTTTTTTTCTTCGTCTGATTTTGATATAATTGGTTAGATAGAGTTCCTTATTCTGTACAAAATATAAGCGTAATTTCACAGTTTCTTAAAAATCTTCATCAATTGTGGCAATTTTAATACCATTTTGGTGTTTCGCATTTATTCCGCCCAGAATGAGTGCTCTTCAATCCACTCTTCAAACCAGCAATTTTTTTTAATTTATTTATAAAACAAACAGCCTTACAAAAATGACTAAAAATATTAGGCCTTTTAATTTTAGGCTAAAAAGTTTCATGTTACTAGGTTGACTATTACAATAAAGGTAGTAGGTTACTTAATTATAAATTTAATTATAAATTATAATTTTTTATCCAAAACCATAGTCACACTATAGTTCGTTTTTTTTAGCATTAGAAAGAACTTGCAAGAAGGTAAGCGATCTTGACATGTCTTTTAATTGAAAAACGCGTTTTAAAAATCAAAAACTATTACTTATTATGAAAGCAGAAGAATATAAATGATCGTATTAGATTCATAATTGTTACATATTTGCGGTAACTTATTTTAAAAATGTGTTTTTCAATTCAAAGACACATCAAGATTGTTTACCTTATTTCTAATGCTAAAAAAACGAACTATAGAAAAAAAAGGTCGGTGCTTTTTGGGAAGTTGAGTGGGTGTAATACACGTGTAATATGACAAAAGTGGCAAATCCTACGATTATTTGATTATCTATTTGTGGTTATCTATTAACACGTTCAAGGACTTAGGTACTCGTCGAGAGACGTAAAAGGAGACCCTCGTGATATGACACCACGGCTGAAGCCTATGATTTTTACTTTGACAAAACCGCAAACCCGTCCACACAGACGCCGAGTTTTTTTAGTGCCGTGTGGTGCCGGCATCAGAAAAGAATAGCACCACCCCATCTCGTCCCGTGGGTGTCGTATAAGGCGACTAAGGGAAAACTGGCGACAGATATGCATATGAACAAGGCTCGCCCGTATCCTTGGCGGGGTCCTTGCTCACAAGAGCTGTGCGCGCGCCACATCGAAAAAAAAAAAGACGCCGAGTTTTCATAGGATTAATATAATGTATCTTGTGCCGTTTTAGACACACCAACCACATGGCTCTATGGTGTCACATCGCATAAAGGATGACTTACGTTAGAACGGTCCGGGTCCGGGCCCGGGCCGGGCCTTCTGACACTTCAGTTTTCTATAGAAAGTATCACGTGATCACTGATCAAACGTCATAGAAAATGAAGTGTCGGAAGCCTCGGCCCGGTCACGGACCTTTCTAACGTGTGTCATCCTTATAAGTACTAAAAATGGTCTCTATTGTTTCCCAAAAAGTTTTACGTCATAACGTATTCTTTGTCCGCATTTTCGTTAGTCATAATTTGTTTTTCTCAGAAAGACGTAAATTTTCAGGATTGCCGCAAAACAATCCTAACCTAACCTATCTATAGGATAACCCTACGAAAATGGTGGAAAGTTTCAGACGGTTTCTGAATTATGGCTAATGATAATCTGACAATCATTACATTATGACTTTCAATTAATAAAATTATGTCAAACAAAGGGATCCGACTAAAATATATACAACTGATAGTACTGAGTGCGCTATCATAAAGGTAATAAACATTTCTTATTCTTATTCTTAATATCTTTATTTGGATACGTTTGTTTAATTTGTCTTTATGACCGGTCGTTTTTTGTTATGTCTGTTGGAGAATGCACACAGAATGCGCACGGAGGAAGTTTATGCAGTTCATTGAAATGTTTTTAGTAGAGATGTCGCGATGTTTTTTTAATTAATGCATGTTAATTACAAGATGTAATGTTTTGAAAATATGTGTCCAACTGAGTTTCTTACCAGTCCTATATTGTACGCCATAATTGTACAATATAGGACTGGATAGTACCTAGGATTGTATAATACCTAGCCATCTTCGAGAAAACGGGGACAATAAATAAACAAACAGTAGGTACATGTCCCAATCCTAAATTCCCAACGTACCTACGTCGTCCTTCGAAATGTGAACTTTTTGAAGTCGGTTAGTAATAACCAGTCTGCCTGCAGTCGTAAATCCTATCGGGCGTCCTGCCATCCCAGGCCAATAACGTCTACACACATAAGCTATTATTACCTACTGGCAATGGCATGATGCCACCTCTGCAACTACATATTAGCACTTGAGATTCGTCAGTTTTCGCCCCAAGACCACGGACTGTCCGGCCGATATCTGTCCACGCTGACCGGAATCGTCAAGCGGTCACACACTCGGTTCGTATTAATCATCAGGCCGAAACGAAACGGGACTGTTAAGGTGTGACCTTTTATGATTAGCAGACAAACTAATTATTTATTTTTTAATAAAATAGAGAGGTATTCTTAAAAATAGTCATAGCCCCGCTAAACTCAACTATGAGTTTGACTGTGGGGTCATCAGTCACTAGTTATGAACTTAATAACTTATAGTAGGTAATGTCATCAGGCGAACTGGTAATCCGTGGGTCCCTTTACAGTTGCAAATTTACTGTATACCTAATACCTTTTTAGGGGTCCCTTTGTTTCCCATAAAGTTTTAAGACACCATTTATTGTTTGTCATATTATCGTTAGTCATAAAACTGAAACCGTTAACTTTTCAGGATTTTTGTAAGGTTATTCTATAGATAGCTTAGGTTAGGTTTGTTTTATGGCAATCCTGAAAAGTTACGCGTTTCTGAGAAAAACCAATTATGACTAACGAAAATTCGGACAAAAAATACATTATGACTTAAAATTATTTGAGAAACAATAGAGACCCACCTTTTTATTAACAGATTTCGTATATTATACTGCAATTACGTGCGACAATAGATTACAAAGTTACACAATACTAAAACAGTAATCATTATAATAAGTACCCACTTACTCGTGGTTACTTAGAGATTAGCGAGCATGCTTTGATATCATGGTGTCTAATAAAATAATATGTAAAATAATTATATTAATTACGTTATTTCGTCTGGCAGATAACCTTATTTCTGATTGTTACTAACGCTACGTCTTACGTAGGCGAACAACGCGCGAACGCGGCGCGGCGCGGCGCGGCGAAATCAATCCTTTGATGCCCATAGAAGTGTCCTACGTAAGCGATCTCGTTGCGAACGCGGTGCGGCGCGATTTGCACGCGAATGTCAGGCGGCGCGGCACGGCGCGGCGCGGCGGCGGCCGCTTTCGCCGCGCCGCGCCGCGCCGCGTTCGCGCGTTGTTCGCCTACGTAAGACGTAGCGTTAGTTGTCATGTCTATTATTCTAATTTTAGCAATCAAGGAACACGTAAAATTATTTTATGGACATACTTACAGGGAATCCAGGTTTTCGGGCGAGACTCAATAAGTAAAAATGTTATAATATTGCTATTACCAAAATTTCTTAACGAGTTGTACCTAATGAGTACATTAAGGGGCCCACTGATTAACAGTCCGCCGGACGGTATCGGCCTGTCAGTTGTTCGGAACTGCCAAAATTTTGTTCTGACAGGCCGATACCGTCCGGCGTACTGTTAATCAGTGGGCCCCTTTACTAAAAATAATGACGGTAAGCTTACCTATAACAATGATTGTAATGATATGAAATATTATGAACGTTTGTTTGGATTTAATTAATAGTATTTTCCTCGTTATGATGTGGTGAAAAATGTTGTGTTTCACTCGATAGCAAAGTTGGACTGCGTTATGGAATAACGAACTACTTAGTTCGTTATAACGAACTACTTAGTTCGTTATTCCATAACGCAGTCCAGTTGGTTTAGCACTCGTGCCCTAAAACCCTGGCAATGCCATGGAGATTAGTCCATGCCTATGCATATTATAAGATATTACTCGTAGATATTGACGATACAAAGTTGCACTGGATCTGAACCGTTATATAGATGGGACTTTGACTTCTGGGTTAAATCACACTATGTTGAGTGACAAAGCAATTTATATATCCGTATTGCATCATAATAATGTACGGAAGGATCGTAGAACAGTAATTATAATTAATTAATAATGATTGGTAAAGATGCGCAAGTTGCGGAAACTTTCCAAAATCTGAAAATTCAGGGACATTTCACAGGAAACAAAAGAAACCTTCCTTTGCTAAATGGAAAATTCGAAGTGTGTGTCTGTCTGTGGCACCGTGGCACTTAAACGGATGAACCGATAAGGATCCAGTTGGTTTTTCATTTGTAAGATTTGTTAGACATGTTTTATCATACTCGGTCATTTTCATTGCGTTGTTTTTTTTAAATATTTAGTTCAGACCTAACCCACGCAACATTAGTTTTATTTACTATATCGAGTAATGTTGACATTATAGTACGATGTTATAAATATAGTCGGACTTTCAACAAATATTATCATCACCCATTTGCGATTGCACAAATGCCACGCCCCCGCCGTTCGATTTCCTTGATGTTATCGTACAAACAAGTCCGTAATACATTATCTAAGTATTTCATTATTTGGACCCCTGGAGTCATCTTTGCCCTACATGATACTCTGTTGTATAGAATACTTTACCTATACAGGGCGTCCCACGGCGATGCCACATGGAGGGAAAGTACCTTAAATATCATAGATAGCATATTTTGCTGAAAGAAGACTTCATTTTAATTTAAAAAACAATTTAAACTGCATTCATAGATTTTTAAATAATTACATGGTTGAACCGGGAATCGAACCCGCTACACGAAAAAAAAAACATCCTGTAGCTTTTTCATCCCGATCGAAAGGCTTCATCATAAGGATTATTTTTTGCTAAATAACATAGTGTCAGAAACTAAAGGAAGACCATGAATTTTAACATTTGATGTGAAATTTAGCGAAATAATCAAAAGAGAGCGGCTTTGTATTCAACAGAATGACTCTCATTTTGAGCATTTGATAAATTAAATTGGTTAATTTGAATTAAAAATGTTAAAATTCATGGGTTTCTTTTTATTACCGACACTATGTTATTTAGCAAAAAATAATCCTTATGATGAAGCCTTTCGATCGGTATGAAAAAGCTACAGGATGTTTTTTTTTTCGTGTAGCGGGTTCGATTCCCGGTTCAACCATGTAATTATTTAAAAATCTATGAATGCAGTTTAAATTGTTTTTTAAATTAAAATGAAGTCTTCTTTCAGCAAAATATGCTATCTATGATATTTAAGGTACTTTCCCTCCATGTGGCATCGCCGTGGGACGCCCTGTATATCGTTTATCATTTTACACTCTGCCCATTAACTAATGTAAGCAATTCCAAAGTAGGTATTTCAACCCTTTGAATTATACTATTAATCCTATACAGGCTGTAATCGTTAAGTGTGGCCAGGCCATAATTCCGTAAATATAACAGATATCAGAAAACTTCCAACTGATATCGAAAGTGCGTTACCCAATGAGTAAAATTACATTATTAACTTTTTTTAAATAAAAGCAGAAATATCCCAAACATTAACTTCAAACCCTCCCATACATTTAGTACGACGACTCACCGCTCAAAGAACGTCGGTGTCGTAAGAGATAAAACTGCTTGAGATTCATTATTTACGATAATAAACTGTAATAAAATAATAAAACAACTGTTTATGAAATAATAAATCTGACATTATTTTTTTTATTACACCGCAAATTTTAAGAATAGTTCATTTAGAAACTTTTAAGAAGGCCCGTCAATGTATCGCATAATAAGGGCGTCACTTCGAGCAACTAACTAGTAACTACTGTAATCAAAAAAATTAATTACTTAAAAAATAAATGTTAGAATTATTATTTCATAAACGGTAGTTTTAATATTTTATTACAGTTTATTATCACAATTAATTAAACTCAAGCAATTTTATCTCTTACGACACCGACGTTCTTTAAGGGGTGAGTCGTCGTACTAAATGTATGGGAGGGTTTGAAGTTAATGTTTGGGATATAATTTCTGCTTTTATTTAAAAAAAGTTACTAATGTAATTTTACTCATTGGGTAACGCACTTTCGACATCAGTTGGAAGTTTTCTGATATCTGTTATATTTACGGAATTACGGCCTGGCCACACTTAACGATTACATCACCCTGTATACCTATAGAACCATCATAAAATTCATAAACCTTAGTCGTCATGGGACAACCAAAACTCACTAATTAGGTATACTACTACTATGATTCAAAGTCATATTGAACCGTACGACTTTTTTAGTAAAGCTAAAAAATAAATACAAAAATCATCCCTGTCAGAATCAGTCGTACGGTTCAATATGACTTTGATATTGGTTGATCTTATGATATGAGGCCAAAAGGTTAAAGGATTCTACAACCTATCACTGTCTTTCATTGACGCAATAACCCCACAGTCTCATTTATCCCGGTTGACATTAACAGTACAGAATGTATATTCTATAATAATCATTAAGATTATACAAATTACCAGTAGCATGTAGATAATTAAGGTAGGTACTTATTTTATTGATATTGATTTTATATCATTGTAATTTGTAGGTATCACCTCGACAAGTAGTGGTTTTATCTTGCTATCAAGTGTAATTTAAGCCGGGTCGGGGTTAGATAGCATTACTATAGCATTATTCTATTTTCCCTAATAGTAACTAAATAACAAATATGAATATGTGTTATTTTTTACAATTCTCGTCTCTTGAAGAAGGTTTTATTATAGGCAGTCAGATGTTATTTTGAGATAGGTAAAATATTAAAAGACACATTTTACTATTGCATATTTTATTCCGAATTGCAAGCACTCAGTACGGGGCAATATACTACGTTCAAAAATGAAAGAAAAAAATCGTATTTACTGTTTACTCGACTGCTTCTATCAGTCATGTTACAAAACATTTTTCGTTTCGCATGCTCTGAAAGTGGCTCATTGTTTAGGTAACTATGAAGAGGGCTGAAACTTATGAAAGTGGTACGTTTAGGATGACTCACGTTAGACCGGGCCGTGTCCGGACCGGAGCTTCCGGCGCATCGTTCGCTATGGAAAGCATCACGTGATCACCCGTCATGTCATAGAAAAGTAAGCTCCGGAAGCTCCGGCCCAGACACGGCCCGGTCTAACGTGAGTCATCCTTTTCTCCTCTCTTCTCCAGGGCGTCTTACATTGCAAGTACGTTTGTTTATTTATTTTTTAGGGTTCCGTACCCAAAAGGTAAAACGGGACCCTATTACTAAGACTTCGCTGTCCGTCCGTCCGTCCGTCTGTCACCAGGCTGTATCTCACGAACCGTGATAGCTAGACAGTTGAAATTTTCACAGATAATGTATTTCTGTTGCCGCTATAACAACAAATACTAAAAACAGAATAAAATAAAGATTTAAATGGGGCTCCCATACAACAAACGTGATTTTTGACCAAAGTTAAGCAACGTCGGCAGGGGTCAGTACTTGGATGGGTGACCGTTTTCTTTTTGCTTTTTTTTGTTTTTTTTTTTGCATTATGGTACGGAACCTTTCGTGCGCGAGTCCGACTCGCACTTGCCCGGTTTTTAAGATAAGCAATGAAAATACGAAAATACGGAGATGTTGATGTACTCATGTACTCTTATCGCTCGCTACTTGCACTTATTATGTGGGTTCATTCAGCTAGGACAAGTTCAGTCTACCTATAGATAATTCCTGTATCATTGCTAGAGATGCCCCGAATAGTGAATTTGGCCGAATACCGAATATTCGGCCTCTCTCTCGGCCGAATACCGAATATTCGGCATGACGTGCGAACATTTTGAGTCACAATTATTATGAAACCTGTTCGCCAAAAAAGCGCAACATTTGCTAAGATTTAGATTTTTATGTTGACAGAATTAATGAATGTAGGTACAGTCAATCAAATCAGACCCATGATATAATAAAATATTTTGTAATCAACAAATGCTCAAAAACGTGCCTTCGTATTTAGCTACTTTCCAAGAATACATTTTAAATGTTAACCTAGTTTTTGATTTTTTTTTTGTGTATTTTTTCTTTTTAGGTAGGTAGGTGCAACAGATATTCTGTATTCGGCCGAATAGTAGGGTAAATGCGGCCGAATACCGAAAATTCGGCAAAGTGGCGGAATAGGCCGAATAACGAATAGTAGCCGAATATTCGTGGCATCTCTAATTATTGCGTTTTTTTGGCGGAAGCTTCGTGCGACTCTTAAGCACGGGAGAATTACGTACTAAGACCTACAAAGTACATATGACAATATGATAAACTCTGGCTGACATAGTTTTTTGACGTCATAAAATATATTGAAAGATCTTAAACAATAACATATGGCGATGGATGACATGCGGGAGATAAGAGAATGCGTAGATCTAAATCTATATTAATATTAATGGTAACATTCCATTTCTAACCGCAGCTGCACTACCGGGGCCGATTTTTGAAATTCGACCACTCGATTTCGTGTATTTTGTTAAATGATATCTCCACTACTAGGCGTTTCAATTCTACTAATAGAATTGAAATCGAGTGGAATCGAATACCACTAGATTTCAAATATCGAGCGTCCGTATTTCAAAAATTAGGTTTTCGACGTTTTCCACCGATTTTCGAGTGATCGAAATTCGAAAATCGGCCCCCCGATACTGAACGCGTCGCTGTCATTGTCAATTTCCATAGTAAAATGAACAGTAATGCAGCTGTCGTTGGAAATGGACTGTCACCGTAACTGAAAGCAGGAGAACGTAGTAAAGTTGAATTTTATTTCTTCTAGAGTGCAAAATAGTATATTAACTACCGTAAAACTTTAAAACTCCAAACAATTTTGACAAAGGTAAGTACGCAATGGCAGCAATCTTCCGAATGTCGTCCACCCAAGGTCTTTTCCACGCTTTTCTTTTTTCACTGCCCATGCCATTTTGATTGTATAAGGTAAAAGTACGCTCCACCGAACGCTCAATATCCGTCCGTATCACCGAATTTCTTCTATTTTAGGCTATAAGTCGATTATTTACAGCTGATATTTACTTGCGTATTTTTTTTCCACGAGTTAAATACCTATCCCTTCAACTATGCCTCAGACTCGGTCAATTTGTCCCGCAGTTGGGACGTGGCAACTGATCGAAACGGATCGTTGCTCCCGATTGCCACTTTGTATGGGCAACCTTAAAGAAATCGGTAAGAAGTTGCGTATATTTCTTAAGGTCATAAAACCTTTTAAATTTATTTCTGTGTTTCAAAGTATGGTTTTTCAGTGTGACTACTTAATTAGTTTGTGTATTTTAGTAAATTTAATTAATTTAGTGCAGTCATATTATCAGAAATTAAGCTTAATGTGAGTTCGGTGATGAGTACACCGACAATTTGATTGGAAGGTATTATCGAACAGCGTCCGAAATCAGGGAAAGCGTATGTTTTTGAAATTATTTTTTTAATGGTTGATTACGAACTATTTAGATTAACTACCTAATTTCACAAATAACTTAATGTATTTGTAATTTTATGAGCAATTGCCGAACAACAATAACCTATATAGATTATTATAAAACTGCGTTTGAAATGTTCATGTTTTACGACTTTTTGGCATCAAAATAAGGTTTTTGGCAAGACTATTATCAAACAATAATTTTAGATATTTTACGTCAGTATTAACAAGAACTTTATACATGTACGGTTTTGTAATGGATTCAAGTATTAAATTTAATGATAGATTTGTAGTTATACCACATTGATTACGATTAAAATACTATTTTCAAAATCCGTTCGCGAAATAGGTTCCACATATTTTCCATGTTTCGTTCACCGAACGGCCGTTCGGTGAATGGTACCCATGGTCTCTGCTACCGAACTCATGTTTGCGTTGGCCATGTTTCTATTCGACGTTCATGAGAATATCATCCTTATTACGATAACGGCTAGGTCGATATTTATATGTTTATTTTTTGTGACCATTATTTCAATGCCAGCGCTTTTCAAACTTTAGACATACTTATTGGACGCCTGATAATAGTCTTGGAACGTGGACAAAAAAACTGAATAGGATAATAAAAATAATGAAGCATGATGTTCAAAAATTTTTTTAGATTCCTCTCGTCGTGGGCGATTGTGATTTTTTAAACTTTTATCTTTTGTTATGAAATTCCGGGGTTCACATACAGGGTGGCTAAAAATTAACTACATTCCCATTCCCAGGGAGGTTTTGGGATTATACTGAGCAACTTTTACTATGGGACCAACTCCGAAATCGTGAAAAAAAAATTACCCTTCCATAGAAAATGGACCAGCCAAAATTTATGAAACAGCCAAATTATTTTATACATATGCGTACATGTTTTATAATTGTTGCGTACCTTACTTACTGACTTATTTTTCAAAAGAATTATTTCAATAAAAAAGACACGTCAAGATCGCTTACCATCTTTATAATGCTAAAAAACGAAGCATAGTACGGATTTAATAGTGAACTACTGAAGTTTGAGCACCACTCAACACCATATTTTCATACAATTATTTCCTAGTTCGGTAATGCGGGCTCCCTATTCGGTATAATGTGCAAATCACGTTTCTTAGTTCGGTAAACGGTACAAACAAGGAAATTGGAAGAAATGACTTTAAAAATGTTTTTAATACACATCCAATCAATTCAGTAATTTATAGGTATGTTTAAATGAGGACAAATTTATCTATGTTTCTATTTTAGTATTGAACATATTCGTAAGAAAATATCAGAACGAATAAAAAAATTAAACGTAAGTCTAGGGCTTAAGCATTCGGTGAAGCGTACATTTACCTTAGTGCATGTTGCAAGCATGCACAAATCAGTTTCAGAAATAAATACCTACGTATAACTAGCTAGACAATAACATGTTTGCTTTAAGTTGGAGTTCATCAAAGTTCAATAAACCTACTTTACCCACTTTTAGTCGCAAATCACATCATTTTCAAATTATTATAACACGCATTTCTTGATAATTTGATAACCTAATAAATATTATTCCATCAAAACATTTCATCACTATCATTAACAATTGAAAATATTGTTATCTGACCGTACCTAAGTCTAGAGTCAGACCAAGAATAGTCTGCAGCGGATTTGACAGCCCACGCAGTGAAAGTGTTATTTTAAACGTCAAACTTCTATGAAATTATGACGTATAAATGACACTTGCACTGCGTGGGCTATCAAATCCGCTGCAGACTTTTATTGGTGCGACTATATTTATAAATTGACGTTGTCTGTCACCACACCACCCATTGAACTTCTCAATTTATCATCGTCATACACACAACGAATATCGCAAAAATATCTGACACGGTCTTGTTTGTAGAACCATAAGAGCCCGTCACATATTTTTGCGGCCTTCGAGTAACATATTATTGCAGGTAACTGTTTCAGCAAGAAATATTAGCTGAAACATCTATAATTCATAGGTATTGGGTACCTACACTACACTGTATACGGTACCCAAGATCTAAAATTATAGGCTTTCATTTCATATTATTGTTATCACGGACTCTTGGTCTTAAACATAAACAAGATGACTGACAAGTATTCTGAATGTAGTTTATCTAATTTCTAGATAATTATCAAGAGAAATAAACGACCTTTCAATTAGAGCGATCAAAGTTTATGATTAGATTCAAAGTCCGATTTCTATACACATGTTTACAATCTCAAAGGTTTTTTTTACTATTACTTACAGGCCAATTCGAGTTTCAGTTATTCTACCTGGTTCCGATTATAATACCGAAATATAAAAAAAAAATAACTAAATGTAAATATTTACAAAATTGCTTGCTTAGGATTAGATACGAGTATGAGGATATTAGGTATAACCTTTTTTTGTTGCTTTTATCACAATTTGCAGCGATTTTTTGGCACTATTGTCATAATTTATCACATAAGTATATTCACAGTTCGGTTCTATTATATTTATTATAAAATGATTTTTTTTATCTAGTTGTACACCTGTTGTGTCCCACTGTTGGGCAAACGCCACCATCTCTTTCTTCCAGTCTTCCACGCATCTATCCATGACAATATTTAGGCCAATCTTTCTAAAAGATCACCTTCTTCTAAGTATTTTATTATAAACTAAACGATGAATCGGCCAATCTAATAGAGTTAGACTAAGAAAAGCCTGCAGCAATTTTATAGCGATAGTCCACGCAGTGCAAGTATTATTTTACGTCAGAATTTCATATAAGTTTTACGTTTAAAATAACATTTGCACCGCGTGAGCTATCAAAATCGCAGCAGCTTTTCTTGGTCGAACTCTAAACGTATTAAAATCATAAACTGTCAGAGATATTTAAACACAAAACGCAGTAGGTATTTTATTTAAAATTTCACGTCGCAGCGCCAGGACTACTATTTAGTTACAACAGTTGTCGCTAGATGTCTCTGCAGGTATTTAAGATGGCGCTATCGTTTGTTCCCCGTAGTTTGCAGAAGTTTGATGCCAATCACTATTTCGATCAACAATAACAAAAATTCATAGATGGCGCCGATGTTGGTATTTTTGAATTCGTTCTTATTTATACCAGTAAGAACGATTATTGTAAATAATAACCAAGTTATAGAGTCTTTTCGGAAAGAGAAGAATCTACCGCGACTTTTGTCTTTCCGCACAAAAACGGACGGATACCTAGTGGTAGAACTAACGAAAATATAACACAGGTCATAAAAATACAATTTATTGCGCAACTTACACTTGTGTAGAAAAGATACAAAAACCGTGCATAATTATGTATAATTATTGTGCAATGAGGTTCAATGCATTGACTCTATACGTTTCATAAAGATACAAAACGTATACAAAATCGTACTTAGTTTTTTGGTTTTAAGTTACTACCTGACCTGATAGATATTTATTAAATGATACGGGGATTTTTAGAAAAAGGCGTACTATAATGTACTTTTTTTCCAAATACTACGAACTTTTGGGTTATTTCTACGCACGATGAGGACTATTGATTTTATAACGAAAAATATTTTCGACAAAAATTTTCAGTTTTATGACGCATTTTCACATAGTGTACCTACGTTTTGTATGAAATACTGGGGAGACTAATTTTCTTTCTTTTAATCAATAGTACTCGTTCTAAGAAGAAATAACCCAAAAGGTGAAAAATTTTGTGTTTCACTCGGTAGCAAAGTTTCTTTAAACCTTCGTGCCTTGAAGCTGTCGCAACTGTCGCTACGCTCGTGGTTCAATTATGGATCTTTCACTTGCTCAGCTATCAATATTAGGACCAGATATTAAAGAACAACTTTATCCCTTTGTAAATAATACTATATAATTCCTACCTATATAATAAATAGGTAGGTAACAGTAAGTATACAGTTTTAGTCACGTTAACATTTATATTTAACGTCAAAGAACCGTTTTCATACTGAATTACTGGACCCAGTAGCTTTTCTTTTTGCTAGTTACAAACAAAACACAGAGCTCAATTTGCAGGCCTAGACCGACAATGTCGTATAAAAAAATGTTGCTGGCGCGCTTCTAATGATTGTTTTTTTTTTCTCAAACATACGCATAATCTATTTAGTTTCTGATAATAACTTTAATGTTAAATTTAGGGTAAGCTTTAGAATGATAGCAACTTAAGTAGGTGCATAAAAGTGTATAAAATGAGCGCTGTCTCGCCAACAAACTGCATTCTACGTAGTTTGGCGATTAACTTTAAAATTGATTATGTATATGTGCCTTTGACAAATAAATTAAAAAAAAAAATATCGTCGCGAAGTCCACTACTTATTTGACAATGGCCAAGCAAAGGCAAACAAGTTTAGTTTAGTTAGCGATTCTAAAGCCGCCAAGTGAAGTCACCGCGCCAACGCCGGCCGTGGCAGGATGTTCTGTTGTGGCGTGTCCCTGTCCTGCCATGTCCCGGACATGTACTTCTTGGGTTTCAGCACGAATTTCACCTGAAAATAACATTATTTCACATTCAAATTTAATCTAAATAATACTTTAGCTAGGCGAATGTGTTTTTTTAAATGTGATGTTGTTACATTGTCAGTAATTTAAGACATTCTGGACCCTTTTAAGGTCGTACCAATGAATATTTCGCCTTCAAAATATATTTAAAACAGTTAAAGTGTGACCCACCATCACTAGAACGGCAGCGACGGCGCCTATAACGAAGCCTGTAGCGACGTCATCCTGTGATGAAGTGTTCCGCCACCCTCGACAGGCCAACATATAGCGTAACCAGAACGAGGAACTGCTGATAATATTCTAACATATGTATAAAGGCTCTCACCTTCAGAACGATAGCTATAGGAGAAGGACGGGTCCCATTGCTCTTAATAGCCAGCGTTGGCAATGACATTCTGATTACTACTATAAAGCGGTGCAAATTGCGTCGAAGTTTTTTACATTAATTAGCCAGATGATGGTTATGTTAATGTAATATGATAAGAGGGACCTACCACAAGAACTGCAGCGACGGCGCCTATAACGAAGCCGATGGCCACGTCATCCCTGTGATGAAAGTGTTCCACCACCCTTGACAGGCCAACGTATAACGCACCCAGTAGAATAAGGAACTGGACGGCGTGGCGAAGCAGCTTCGAACCTCGCCATTTACATTTCAGCTGGAGGTATATCTGGAAACCAAATGGAGAATACATATTTAAATGTCAAGGAGAGTCACATTAAAGGCCTGTGCACTTGGGCTGCGTGTGCGTGACGTGCACGTGCAGCGTTGTAGTATACAGATCTTTATGAGAGACGTCACACCGCTTGTGTGACGGTGCGTGTGCGGCTCCAACATTTTAGTTATCCTTAAGGCCTGTGCACTCCACACTGGTGTGCATAGAAAATGACGGGTTGGACGCCTCAGCCTAGGCCGGGGCCCGGTCTAGCGTGAGTCATCCTTTAATTTAATAAAATTTTAGATTTTTATAGTTTTGGAGGCTTCCATTGTACTCTAGTAAATACAAATTTACTCGTAGATATTTAAAGCAAGACTAGATGGAGCTTGCGTTTGGGATGCTTGGCTTAAATGATTTATAGCATTGCGATACAACGAGGAAATGCCGCCAGCATCCTTGGTACAATGCCTCATGGGCCTATTTCAGATTTAAGCTAGTAATTAATTTAGTTTAGTATAGACCGACCGCTTCAATGAGTCCTAGCCTGCGCAGTACGGTAAGGGTGGCGGGGAAGGTGCGGGCGGCAGGCGTACGACCCCGTCGCCCCCGTACCGCGCAGGCGAGGACTCATTTAAGCGGTCGGTATATCTATACTATCTATAGTACCACTGTATATATCTTTTTATGTACTCAAATAAAGTATGTATTTATCTTACAATGTAGAATACGGCGATGTACATAGCGAAGCTTGCATGCGCACTAGGGAACGACAGACTGAGCTGACTGATCTCTTTAGTGCGTGAGTCGTTCGGGTCTACGCAGGTGTAGACCTGTATGAAGCCGTTGGCATTGGCGGGGTCTGACGCGTTGTAGGCCGGGCGGCAGACCTGAAATGGAGAATGAAAAGTTGGGATTACCTTGCTTCAACTCAATGATGTTTTAGTGGCTACTAGGTACTGAATAAGTCGATGATTTTTATGGATTGCTAAGAGCATTAAAAAACTGTGCCATGAGAGTAAAGTCACTATGCTGATAAATTTTTGGAGATAAAAATTATGTTTAATAACCTAATCGATAATTATATGATATACTTAAACCTATACCTGATCAACATAGGTACGCCGTACAAAAAGTAATTTTGTGTGACAATATTGTAGTAATTATGATTGCCTATACAGTATACATTAATGAACAATGGGTGTCTTTCCATAACATCAAAATAACCGTTACCGTACAAAATTGACAAAGAAACGCGAACGTTAACACCCGTAACAGTAAATGAGACGAAGGTGCGAATGACACGATATGTGACGCGTATATATTGCACCTCTAATTTGGGTTAAATTCCGGTAATTTGCAACTTTTTTACAGTTATTGTAAACAATGTATATCACATATTACCTAAATAATAATAATCAAATCGGATGCTGCCTCTGCGTGCGTCCTATAACACGGGCAAGGGCAGCATCCGCTCGGTGTACCCCTTACATTTCACTGTCAAAAGGGCTGTACGTGTTGGCTTCGGCTTCGCGCATGCATGAATGTTGATGGACGGAGAGCGGATGGTACATCCAAAAAACGATGGATGGATTGTGTGAGAGAGGATATGAGAAAGATAGGAGTGAGTGCTGAGGTGACGAAAGACAGAGGAGAATGGAAGAGAAAAACATGTTGTGCCGACCCCACTTAACATGGGATAAGGACAGGGAAAAGAAGACTTACATCAAAGAAATGCGGCCTCAGCCTCCCAACGATTTGTTTCAAAGTCTCCGAAGTAACTTGCTGCACCACAGCGCCGTACGTGAAGACGCCGATGGTGACATAGCTGGTCCACACCCAGCCCGGGATCAGGTGGTCGCACAGGAACTTCTCGCCGACGCTCAGTCCCTTCTTCTCGCGGACATATTCAACGATTATTATCTGGAAAAAATGTAACACTATAAACTCGCGTTTTGTATACATAATTACACAAACGGGTATACCGCGATTTATATTTATCAACTAATTTCGTGGTGTTTGCTGCACATTTGCTGGGAAGTCTTTCTTTCCGTGACTATAGCTGGTGCACCTTAGCTGAAACGTCGGAATTTAAGGTAAAAACAATATTAATTATATCGCGGTAGACCCGTTTGTGTAATTAAATATCTGGAAGAAATGTAAAGGCTTAAGTATCAAAAACACTAATTGAAACTGATTAGGTACATGACTTCATTCGCATCTGTCATCCACATATTTATGCTTTCCGATTGGCGTTTCTCTCTCTCTCATCTTAGCGTTTAATCAGGTCTTCGGCATACTCTTTAGTAAGATCATTAGTAAAAAATTGACAATTTGCTGATCGGAGATTTTTATAGATTGCTCGCTTCATGCAAGCCTTCCGAATTGTGCTAATTAGCTACGCAATGTGTAGCAAACATTTTGCCGCACCATAAATCAAACCATACGTTTACTATTTCAATAATATATATGCAATTCGAATCATCATCGTTTTGTTACTTGTCATGAATTCAAAACTTAATAGAGAACAAAAGAAAACGCGTTAAACAAAGGACGGAAATTGATAATTATGCAAGACAGACTGGGGGTTTGAGCACTGTTGTTAATTACAACGGGAAAATCAAAGATTGGAAAAGAAAGATCTAATAAATAATTTGACATAGGACAAGTGATATTAATTAGGAATGTAAGTAGATTCTTAATATAACTTTCACTAATATATTTGACTAACTGAAGTATTCAGTCAGGTAAAGAAGTTGCAAAATATTTATGAAAACATTACAAGACTAAAAATTTAAAGTCTTGTGAAAGTTTGAAGAGTTTCTGGAAGTGTTATGTTGGGTAACAAGAAAAATATCATCTTAGGAAATAAATATTAATAAAAAATATAGGTAGAAGCTAAGTGCAATGTAATAAATTGTGGCAGAGTAAATATTAGTGATTTGGGCGGTATTAGTGGTTTGGGTAAATTGAATTGAAAAAAAAGTGACTTAAAGGAAGGAAGGAGGAAAAAAACGTATGAAGTTTAAATCACTTTTTTTTCAATTCAATTTCTGAGTAGGTCAGATTCTTAGCAGGTTACGGTCATTATAGTATCAAATCAGATGACCATTAAGTTTGACATTGCCAACCGCGTCTCCCGAGCTTAGAGAACATAACCAAACTGAGTGGTCATTAACAGGCGTTCCCCTCTGTCGAAAATAGGCGGCCAATGGTCAACCACATGTATGGACTGACGTTTATCTGACTTGGCTATGTTTACGTTAGGTACGTATACATCAGAAATCTCATTTTTTCGTATCAAACTTAATGGTCATCTGATTTGATACTATAATGACCGTAACCTGCTAAGAATCTGACCTACTCAGAAATTGAATTGAAAATAATTTTTAAGAAAAAAAAACCGACTTCCATGGGGGCCGATGAAAGATTACTGTAGATGGTACACTATGTAGAAAAGGAGGTAAAACCACCCATTTTCTACTAGCATTTCGCTTCTGTATAATGGCTCCTCTACAGGATGGGCCAACGCCGGCCACTCCAAGGGACGCAGCCATGCGGTAGAATGAGATAGCAATATCACTTGCTCCCTCTAACGCATAAATGCGTCCCTTGGAGTGGCCGGCGTTGGCCCATCGTGAAGAGGAGCCATGAGGGTCGTAGTTCTAGCCTAACCTAACCCACTCCTCAGATAGCAGTTCGGTTCTGTGCGGATCGCAGTTCGAACCTAATCAAACCCACTTTTCAAGTACCTAGCATTTCGTTTCTGTAAGGCTCGCAGTTCTAACCTAACCTAATCCTTGTTCGGTTCTGTGAGGATCGCAGTTCAAACCTAACCTAACCCACTTAATGGCGCATGCCGTGCGGTGAACGGGGGTTTAAGCGGGAGGGGCTAGTAAGATTGGCATTATCGTACTTTATACCTACATTAATTTTATAGTAGGTAATCATAGTTGTTTAAGTATTTAGTTAAGGTATCATAGTGGTTTTCTGGATCAAGGTCCGGGTCCGAGTCCGGGTCCGAGTCCGGGTCCGAGTCCGGGTCCGGGTCCGAGTCCGGGACCGAGTCCGGGTCCGAGTCCGGGTCCGTGTCCGGGTCCGAGACCGGGTCCGAGTCCGGGTCCGAGTCCGGTTCCAAGTCCGAGTCCGAATCCGGGTCCGAGTCCAGGTCCGGGTCCAAACCGGATCCGGGTCCGAACCGGATCCGGGTATGAGTCCGAGTCCGGGTCCCAGTCCAAGTCAAAATCGAAATTCGTAATCACCAAACGTGTACCACGCGTCATTGAAGAATTCTGTTCTGGTCATCATCAGCAGTTCCACTTCATCAAATGCGACAGTTTTTAATGTAAATGCTTGATTTTATGATGAAAATACAAAAAAATCTATACGTATGTCTTTAATATTTGAGGAGTTCCCTCGATTCCTTATGGATCCCATCATCAGAACTCGAGCTTGACAAAAATGTGGCTTAAAAACTTAACTTGCTTAACGAACATAACGAAAAGGAAAAATCGCCAAACGTGAACTATGCGTCGTTGAAGAGTTCTGTTCTGATCATCATCAGCAGTTCCACTTCATCAAATGCAACAGTTTTTAATGAAAATGCTTGATTTTCTGATGTAAATACAAAAATCTCTATGCGCATGCCTTTAAGATTTGAGGAGTTCCCTTGATTCCTCATGGATCCCATCATCAGAACTCGAGCTTGACAAAAATGTGGCTTAAAAACTTAACTTGCTTAACAAACATAACGAAGAGGACAAATCGCCAACCGTGAACTATGCGTCGTTAAAGAGTTCCGTTCTGATCATCATCAGCAGTTCCACTTCATCAAATGTCACTTTTTTGGGTGTATATGCTTGATTTGTTGATAAAAACCCAAAAATCACTATATGTATGCCTTTAAGATTTGAGGAGTTCCCTTGATTCCTCATGGATCCCATCATCAGAACTGGGTTTTGACAAAAACGGGACTAATCTGTATGCATATACATTCAATCAAAAAAAGAATTTTCAAAATCGATCTAGTAATGACGGAGATATGGAGTAACAAACATAAAAAAAAAATAAAAAAAAAATAAAAAAAATAAAAAAAAACATACAACCGAATTGATAACCTCCTTCTTTGAGATTTGGAAGTCGGTTAATATAATTTTTAAGAAAAAAAAACCGACTTCCATGGGGGCCGATGAAAGATTATTGTAGATGGTACACTATGTAGAAAAGGAGGTAAAACCACCCACTTTTCTACTAGCATTTCGCTTCTGTATAATGGCTCCTCTACAGGATGGGCCAACGCCGGCCACTCCAAGGGACGCAGCCATGCGGTAGAATGAGATAGCAATATCACTTGCTCCCTCTAACGCATAAATGCGTCCCTTGGAGTGGCCGGCGTTGGCCCATCGTGAAGAGGAGCCATGAGGGTCGTAGTTCTAGCCTAACCTAACCCACTCCTCAGATAGCAGTTCGGTTCTGTGCGGATCGCAGTTCGAACCTAATCAAACCCACTTTTCAAGTAGCATTTCGTTTCTGTAAGGCTCGCAGTTCTAACCTAACCAAATCCTTGTTCGGTTCTGTGAGGATCGCAGTTCAAACCTAACCTAACCTACTTAATGGCGCATGCCATGCGGTGTACGGGGGTTTAAGCGGGAGGGGCTAGTAAGATTGGCATCATCGTACTTTATACCTACATTAATTTTATGGTAGGTAATCATAGTTGTTTATTTAGTTAAGGTATCATAGTGGTTTTCTGGGTCAAGGTCCGGGTCCGAGTCCGGGTCCGAGTCCGGGTCCGAGTCCGGGTCCGAGTCCGGGTCCGTGTCCGGGTCCGAGACCGGGTCCGAGTCCGAATCCGGATCCGAGTCCAGGTCCGGGTCCGAAACGGATCCGGGTCCGAACCGGATCCGGGTATGAGTCCGAGTCCGGGTCCCAGTCCAATTCAAAATCGAAATTCGTAATCACCAAACGTGTACCATGCGTCATTGAAGAGTTCTGTTCTGGTCATCATCAGCAGTTCCACTTCATCAAATGCGACAGTTTTTAATGTAAATGCTTGATTTTATGATGAAAATACAAAAAAATCTATACGTATGCCTTTAATATTTGAGGAGTTCCCTCGATTCCTTATGGATCCCATCATCAGAACTCGAGCTTGACAAAAATGTGGCTTAAAAACTTAACTTGCTTAACGAACATAACGAAAAGGAAAAATCGCCAAACGTGAACTATGCGTCGTTTAAGAGTTCTGTTCTGATCATCATCAGCAGTTCCACTTCATCAACTGCAACAGTTTTTAATGAAAATGCTTGATTTTCTGATGTAAATACAAAAATCTCTATACGCATGCCTTTAAGATTTGAGGAGTTCCCTTGATTCCTCATGGATCCCATCATCAGAACTCGAGCTTCACAAAAATGTGGCTTAAAAACTTAACTTGCTTAACAAACATAACGAAGGGGACAAATCGCCAACCGTGAACTATGCGTCGTTAAAGAGTTCCGTTCTGATCATCATCAGCAGTTCCACTTCATCAAATGTCACTTTTTTGGGTGTATATGCTTGATTTGTTGATAAAAACCCAAAAATCACTATATGTATACCTTTAAGATTTGAGGAGTTCCCTCGATTCCTCATGGATCCCATCATCAGAACTGGGTTTTGACAAAAACGGGACCAATCTGTATGCATATACATTCAATCAAAAAAAGAATTTTCAAAATCGATCTAGTAATGACGGAGATATGGAGTAACAAACATAAAAAAAATAAAAAAAAATAAATAAAATAAAAAAAAACATACAACCGAATTGATAACCTCCTTCTTTGAGATTTGGAAGTCGGTTAAAAAAGTGACTTAAACTTCATACGTTTTTTTCCGAAACCGTCTCATTCAGAAACCGAACTATAGGTAATCTGAAGTAACCAGAATCTAAATTATAGAGATTTTGTCCAAAATCTCAACTGGTTTCTGTCGAAACTGACACCTACCGCCCAAATCGGCTTGATTAGATTCGCGCGCTTTCTAAATGAGCCTTGCGCAAATATAAAAGTTTTCAATGTGTTAGATTTTTTTGTACTACGTTTTGTACTATACCGTGACAATGACGAGAGCAAAGCCAGCCGGCGCCAGCACAGCCTCAGGTACAGTCTGCTGTTCGTACGGCAGGTGGAGGCTGCGGTCATCCGCGAAAAAACCTCCTAGCTTTGGCTTGCTCCAGAACTGGAGGTATAGGAGGGGAGAGGCCACTGAAAATATAAAAATATTTCATGGCGTTACTCATAAACGTATCAAATATCAAATATCAAATATCAAATATCAACATTTATTCAGCAAATAGGCCACAAGGGCACTTTTACACGTCAACATTGAATTTACATAAAAGCAAAAATAATAACATCAACAATTTTATAAAATAAAACTAACAATTCAATCTAACGTATTACAATTACTAAGAGATGTATATGGTCTCTCAATGTCGAATTACATACAAAATACAGATAAAAAAACACACACAAAAAATCTATAATATTTAGAGGTGTAAATGTCTCTAGGTGTCAGAACTATAAGATTATATAGTTTATCAAGTTATCCTTAGAGATGTATAGGGTCTCCAAGAGTCAATATCCTGTATAATTAATACATTCATTAAGAGAAAAGAAACATACGAGAACAGAATGAGGCGTCTCACTGTAATTAATTAATAAAAATTAAGTTACTAAGTATGTATAATAGCTCGTGTTAGCTTAAACAGACCAGTCTCCACAAACAGCACCCGTTCACGAGTATGACGCGTATCTCAGCCATCGTCTCCCTCAACCTTCATTCGGGAAAGTGGCGACCCGATCAACGACGCCACCGTAAGCAAAGACTTTTAAGCGAGCATGACATGTTTAAGCTACCGGCCTATATTAATATTAAATAGTAATAACATGTAGCTGTAAGACACTGCATTTTGTGCTCATATGTTACTACTAACCTAACTAAATTACTAGCCTAAGTTGACTTAGAGATGTAAAGGTCTCTAAGTGTCAGAAACATTAAAAATATTGGTATGTACAATCAAAAATAAAAATCAAATAAATAAATATGTACTTAGAGATGTATAAGGTCTCCAAGTGTCCAAAACTAAAATTACATTACACATTATGTCACATCTATCATGCCAATAACCTTTAGAACGGCATAAATTAACTTAGATTTGTTAAATTTTATGAATCAGGGGCTAGCTCAAGCATTCTTTGGTAAAATTCTGATTAAGAATAAATTTTACTTACTAAATGAGTACTAAAATGGTTTCACAACAGACCTACCATTGGCTGTGGGATTCACGAATGTTCAAAGTGGTGTCACGAAAATGCAACAACCCGTGAAACTCTAAGCCCATTTAGAGTTTCTCATTTCGATCTCGAAAAATATTATCATATAAAAAACGGGTGACTCGTCAGTCATCGTGGCGTTTTTTTCTGCGTCAGTTAGCCAATGTGAACTCTAGATAAAGCTCATCTTTAGAACGAAACATGTTGAAAAATTATGGGCTTAAAAATAAGCAAGCATGGTCCTTTTTAATTATTTGTAGGTTGTAGGTATGTTTGTGACAATGTGTAGAGGCAGACATACCTCTGCCATACTATAATAAGAACAGGTCGCTATCTTGTCATAAAAGAATTACGTAAACTCAGGTTATCAATCATTTGTATATTTTTCTAAAACTGGTACAACTTCCGCATATCGCTATCTAAGCTTAATAAAACGGAGATAAACTCAATATCGCTGGGAGTGGGAATATATAACATTTGATATCGTGATTATTGACAGCGTTATCTACGAAATTGTTTCCCATGGTGTTCCCATGCGATCGATCACCCAAAAATAATTATTAATTTTGTGTTGGGTGCTCAATATTCATATCACCCGGCGACAAATATTGCACATCGGAATTTTGGCTTCGTAATAGAACGTTCTCTCTCTCTGTCACTCTCGTTGTCTCCAATTATCTCATTCTAAAGACCGATGTGCAATATTTATTGCGCGGGTAGGTACCTACTGTATACCTACATATACCTACCGCAATAAGTAGTTAGGACACGGAAGCATATCCACCATAATTTCGTCGGCCAAACTTTCTGTAGTTTTCGTTTGTTTATATTGTACAGTCGCAAACAGTATATCGGAGCGGCCAAATATGTAAATACGCCTCTATTGTCAAGGCGTTAAAGTGCTTGTTCAGATATTTAGGAGCACCTTGGCCGCTCCAATATATCTGATGTTGACTGTACGAGTACACAGGCGTGAAAGTTTTTTTTCAGTGTAAAGTCTGTTTTCCTGTAGGTAGAGCCTATAGTTATGCTACATTATACAAGTTCACATAGCTTTGCAAAAAAACAATAAAGTGCGAGCCGGACTCGCGCACGAAGGGTTCCGTACCATTACGCAAAAAATGGCAAAAAAATCACGTTTGCCCGGAGCCTCACTGATCACGGCGCCCAACAGAAATACATCATCTGTGAAAGTTTCAACTAGCTATCACGGTTCAGATACAGCCTGGTGACAAACAGACAAACGGACAGTGGAGCCTTAAGCAGGCCACTGACGAGCCTTCCAAATGGATGCCGTTACAATGGATTCATCCAAATGGACGGCATCCTAATATTAAACATTGTACGTTTTTGACATTCACGGACCGATTTTGGATTGCAGCCACGCTATTTGGACAGTTGGAAGGCTCGTCAGTGGCCACCTTTAGTAATGGGGTCCCGTTTTTAGCCTTTGGGTACGAAACCCTAAAAATGGCGTTACGCGGGGTTGATGCTGAAACGCGCACATAGACCTAAATATTGAAATATCATATAAAATATACTTACAACAGCATAATATAAAGAAATCCAGCACCATCTTCCATATCAACTTATCCTGGGCCATCTCACACGATACAAAGATCAATTGAAATAAAACTAAACTAACACTCATTCGAATTATACGATTGCTTCTGAAATTCACTTGATACGACTTTTGCAATTCGCACGATTTCCATTTCAGTAATCATCGTATTTAATATCGTTCACAGATAAGATTCCGATTTAGAACACACCCACTATGCACTAATTAAACTTTTGTTAACCTCTATAGTCTAGAAACACTGATAATTCATAATCATTGTGTATCAAACTTTTACAAATTAGTAAATAAACCTTCACTTTTTTCCTTTCAATTCTCCTGCCTTTTCATATACACGATCAGCTCTTTAAGATGATCTACCTATAGAGTTAGCAGACCAAGCTAGTATCTTGGCAGCGATTTTGATAGCCCAGGCTGTGCAAGTGTTATTTTAAACGTTATACTTACTATGAAATTGAGACGTTTAAATAACACTTGCACAATCTGGGCTGTCAAAATCGCTGCCAACTTAGCTTGGTATAACTCTATATCACTCAGCGGATCTTTCTTGACAACATTTGTTCCGAAAGATATACTCTGTATCTTTAGGTATTTAAATAAAAGTAAACAAAATCTACCCTCAAATGACTCCTTTCCCAGTGAGTGGAGGAACATCGATAGCCTTGTTATCTTTAAAAATAAATTAAAAACACTGCTGCTGAAAGAGTGCTTTTATTCTATAGTGGAGTTTACAACCTACCTTAGTAATTTGTCTTCGTAATGTTCGTATTAACTATTTTAGATAAATACGTATGATATTGTACTGCATGTTAGATTTTAAAATTCTTAGATTTAAGGACCTAGATTTAAGCAACTTAGTATGTAGTTATATTCAAATACAATTGTCACATTGTTCATGAATAAATAAATAATAAATAAATAAGCCAGTTGAGGGTAGATGAAAAGTATGAAAACATTACATGATCAAATAATGTAGGTTATTAAAGCATATTAAAGTCAGGTCGTTCAGTGACTGATCCAGGCGGTTTTGTATTTGGTTGGTTAACCAATAAATGTTATAACTACCCGAAAATTTACAAATTGTTTGTTTACTTTTATTTAAATACCTTAAGATACAGACTATAGGAAGGAAAAACTTTTCAGTTTTTTCGCGTATTTCGCCACACAGGCGCTTCGATCGGAGCAATGCACTGTACTGATAGCGATAGGTGAGTAATCTTCGAGTACTCAACTCACCTTGAAAACCGTTATTCGTCACGAGTACACATGATTTTGTTTATGCTAGTTTTGATGTCACTCGCTTTGTTATGCTAACGGAAGTTCATTCTCAAAAGATTATGGGTCAAACAGAAAACTGTGTTAACGTCTTTCCTTAGAGATACACAAGAGTTAAGGGCTATAAAGGTTAATTTTCTTATTTAACCCTTATCCACGTGAAAAGGTCCTCCTTTTATTAAGAGAACTATGATAAAATCATTACTTACATGCCCACAAGCTGTTAACTATTGCCCACAGGAAAGAAAACTAGTGTGTTCGCGCGAACTGTACATTTTTCTCTCCTGTGCGCACTAAATAAAAGAAGGACCTTTTCACGTGGATAAGGGTTAAATAAGAAAATTTACCTTAATACTCTTGTGTATGTCTACAGGAGAAACGTAACAGTTTTCTGTTTGACCCTTATATGGATTTTCCTTAAAATAGCATGGTTCTAATTCCAACTGTATAGTTGAATAGAGGATTTTTTTTTTATTTGTCCGGGCCTTATGGTGGTATTCCATCTGTCCAATATCTAGAAAGGGATAGCATGATTCGTCCCTGAATCGCTATCAAACTTCGGTTTTGAAGGAAATGTCCTTTCTGGGGCCTTACCATGATATCCTTATAGCGATTCTGTTTAGGACCTAAACTGAATTGCTAAAGGACATCATGGTAAGACCCCTGTAAGGTATTATTTATTATTATTATTCTGTACCTAAGTAAAATATTTAGGATTAAAATTAAGAATACAGCATAAAATATATACTACTTCCTTTATTTTAAGATCAACACTGCTCGGTTTTCAATTCAGTTAGTAGCGTTTTATTGTTTAGAAGTTTAGGTTAACAGATATACAGATTATAAATGAATTTCCATACAAAATACCTACCATATTTAACAGAATATACATTTTTGATAACATTAACTATTATAACAAGTAAATCAGACTACTCAAAACTTGCGTTAACCTGACTCCCCAATATTTAAAAAACTATTGCTGTACAAAAATACTGACTAAAATAAACTAAAAAAACTAGTAGGTCATATTCAGTAGCTATATTATGCGTCACACTCTTTAAAATATGTACAAACATGTTATCTTATCACAATAACAAATGTTGTAGTAATTACATACCTACGTCACGTTAGCATGTAGATACAGTGATGTAGATAACTAAAACTATTTTCAACGGGTCACTCACATGATGACACATGAAACACTTGACATGTTTCGATCCAATTTTCAACTCTTCTTCAAGGAGCACCGGTTGCACCGCCTTTACTGGGGGCCGATTTTTAACCGACTTCCAAATCTCAAAGAAGGAGGTTATCAATTCGGTTGTATGTTTTTTTTTATTTTTTTTTTTTTTTTTTATGTTTGTTACTCCATATCTCCGTCATTACTGGACCGATTTTGAAAATTCTTTTTTTGATTGAATGTATATGCATACAGATTGGTCCCGTTTTTGTCAAAACCCAGTTCTGATGATGGGATCCATGAGGAATCGAGGGAACTCCTCAAATCTTAAAGGCATACATATAGTGATTTTTGGGTTTTTATCAACAAATCAAGCATATACACCCAAAAAAGTGACATTTGATGAAGTGGAACTGCTGATGATGATCAGAACGGAACTCTTTAACGACGCATAGTTCACGGTTGGCGATTTGTCCTCTTCGTTATATTTGTTAAGCAAGTTAAGTTTTTAAGCCACATTTTTGTCAAGCTCGAGTTCTGATGATGGGATCCATGAGGAATTAAGGGAACTCCTCAAATCTTAAAGGCATGCGTATAGAGATTTTTGTATTTACATCAGAAAATCAAGCATTTTAGTTAAAAACTGTTGCATTTGATGAAGTGGAACTGCTAATGATGATCAGAACAGAACTCTTCAACGACACATAGTTCACGGTTGGCGATTTGTCCTCGTCGTTATGTTTGTTAAGCAAGTTAAGTTTTTAAGCCACATTTTTGTAAAGCTCGAGTTCTGATGATGGGATCCATGAGGAATCAAGGGAACTCCTCAAATCTTAAAGGCATGCGTATAGAGATTTTTGTATTTACATCAGAAAATCAAGCATTTTCATTAAAAACTGTCGCATTTGATGAAGTGGAACTGCTGATGATGACCAGAACAGAACTCTTCAATGACGCATGGTACACGTTTGGTGATTACGAATTTCGATTTTGACTTGGACTGGGACCCGGACCTGGACTCGATCCGGATTCGGACCCGGACTCGGAACCGGACTCGGACCCGGTCTCGGACCCGGACACGGACCCGGACTCGGATCCGGAATCGGACCCGGACTCGGACCCGGACTCGGACCCGGACGCGGACCCGGACCCAGAAAACCACTATGATACCTTAACTAAATAAACAACTATGATTACCTATTACCTACCATAAAATTAATGTAGGTATAAAGTACGATGATGCCAATCTTACTAGCCCCTCCCGCTTAAACCCCCGTACACCGCACGGCATGCGCCATTAAGTGGGTTAGGTTAGGTTTGAACTGCGATCCTCACAGAACCGAACAAGGATTAGGTTAGGTTAGAACTGCGAGCCTTACAGAAACGAAATGCTACTTGAAAAGTGGGTTTGATTAGGTTCGAACTGCGATCCGCACAGAACCGAACTGCTATCTGAGGAGTGGGTTAGGTTAGGCTAGAACTACGACCCTCATGGCTCCTCTTCACGATGGGCCAACGCCGGCCACTCCAAGGGACGCATTTATGCGTTAGAGGGAGCAAGTGATATTGCTATCTCATTCTACCGCATGGCTGCGTCCCTTGGAGTGGCCGGCGTTGGCCCATCCTGTAGAGGAGCCATTATACAGAAGGGAAATGCTAGTAGAAAAGTAGGTGGTTTTACCTCCCTTTCTACATAGTGTACTATCTACAATAATCTTTCATCGGCCCCCATGGAAGTCGGTTTTTTTTTCTTAAAAATTATTGAAATTCGATCGCTCGATTTCGTCACTCGAAAATCGGTGGAAAACGGCGAAATGCTTATTTTCGAAATAAGAGCGATAGAAATTTTGAATCGAGTGGTGTTGACCAGTCGTTTTCAATTCTATTAGTAGAATTTAAATGCATAGTAGTGGAGATATTACCGAAATACACGAAATAGAGCGGTTGAATTCCAAAAATCGGCCGCCTGGTCGAGCGCGCGACGATGACCCGTTGAATATAGTTTTGATATTGTAGATTTATGAAATCAGTAGCTATATACTTGCCTGGGTTTAAAACCCGCGGTCTAAGAGAATATTTACAAATCTTATTAGCTTAAAAATGAACACTATGGGTTACTTAGTGCTTGTTGTGTTTCGTTAGGCGCCAGAACGTTCACACTTACATGGCTAAATAAAAATACTAGCAGACAATACTTAAATAAACTTTAAATGATTGGTTTTGTTGATTAATGTGGAACTTAAAGAAACAATGATGATATTAATTAATGTCCTTGTCATATTTTAGTAATGTACCTTCACATGTTTCTGACACTATGTGCAACTAATATTACGTGTCACGAGCGTAGTACCTAGTTAATTAATGCTATTTCGACATGAATCGATTCTCATTTTCATAGTTGGCAGTTATCCGGTTTCCGGCGGTGAAAGAAATCAATATAGATACAGCGATTGACTATTTTCACGCTAGGAAAGTACATTTATTTACATATAAATCCCATGACAATTAAGGAGTCATAACATCGCTTTTCGCGAACACCCGCCATAACTGTATTTGTAGATAGGTACAGGTTAGAGGTAGATGACATGTCTTGCACAACAAATGTTGGCTGTAACACCGCCGGGACACAGTTTTTGGCAGATATCTGGCGGTAAACTATTTATAGCGTGTCTTGGTCTTGCACAACAAAGCTGTTAACACTGCTTGCGAGAATGTTTTCTAAGAAACACATGCACACCAGGAAAGAAGTCACTCATTGCATCGCTTCTCACTGCTTCCCACCGGTCCAACAACTGTCAGAAGCTACGAAAAGCCAGGGGCCTTATTCCACTTGTGCAAAGCTGACATTTTAAATCAACATCACATCAACAGATGATTGTATCGCATTGTTCAATGGAATCGCGTTCTATCGCAAACTTGTGATCGAAAAATAAGTAAGAAAAAATCAACTTTGTTTTATTACTACTATACGGTTTATAATGACTTTGAACTCGGGGTAGGTCGGTTAAGTCGGTTTGGTTCGGTTGTCACCTAACTGTGGATTGCTAATGTCAAATTTTGACAGGCATGGATACTATCGCTAGACTTTTTTGTCCATGGGCTTGGGCACCATCTTGGAGTTTTTGACGTGCGAAAGGGTATTTTATAGCATAGAGTAAAGCTTTTTTTTTTCAATATATACGTTTACAGGAATTAATGACATCTTGTGAGCGATAGATGAACTAAAGCGCTATTCATGGTGCGGCGGCGAGTAGTGGAACTATACGTGACAATTTCCATCAATCAAAAGGGGACTACACTGTTGATGGTCGATAAAGGCTATTATTAATTGAATTTTAACAACACGAACGCCTTATTGACAAGCGCTCTTTTTGTTGAACCCACACCTACACGTCAAATAATGCTCGCTCCACACTTTCACCTATGAACGCTCAAAAATGCCTATTCACGCAAGTTGTAATTAAACCATATTTAAAAAGTCAGTTTTTGTTACTGGGTGGAATTAGGGATGAAAATCCCGGAAAAAAACAAATGCTTATCGTACACACAAAAAACAACACAAAATTTCACAAAATTTCGTTTTTTCCGGTCTTTTCCAGTTTAGGATGACTCACGTTAGACCGGGCTGTGGCCGGGCCGCCGGAGCTACCGGAGCTTCCTTTTGTATGCAAAGCGGCAGGCCACTGACGAGCCTTCCAAATGGATGCCGTTACAATGGATTCATCCAAATGGACGGCATCCTAATCATCCTAATACTAAACATTGTACGTTTTTATAATATTTTAAACTTTCGCGTTTTGAATACATATTAACTCACATTATACATTATTATTCATTTTTATTATTATTGTTTGTGTCGAAACGTCGGTAAATAAAGGTAATTGAATATAATTCGCGTTAGACCCGTCTATAATGTGAGTTAATATTGTACGTTTTTGACATTCACGGACCGATTTTGGAATGTAGCCACGCTATTTGGACTGGAAGGTTCGTCAGTGGCCACCTTTATGTCATCACCAGGGCTCGGGAGTGGCACGGTGCGGGCCCGGCTCGGTCTTGCTATGTGCAAAGCCCTGATCCCCCCGAGTTTCTTGACAATTTTCACTATGACATTGATGCATCAAGGTGATTTGCTTACAGTACCTATGTTTACAGATAGGCTACCGCAAAACGCGATAATCGAAATTTCGTTATCTGCCTCTCTGTCGATCGAATGGGCATGAGTGATAGAGGCAGAAAACGATATTTCGATTTACGTGTTTCGCGGTAGGCCCTGGGATGTGCTATTAACGCCCTCTACGCAGGGTTTTGCGTAATATTGCCTATTTCCTGCCTCAAATTACAGTGTGACAAAAACCAGTAGAATATAAATGAGGGCGCCACTTTCTACGTTACTGTCCCTTTTTTGACGTAAAATGCTTAAAAATGGCATCAATTTAGTATCGAATATTTTTAGTTCCAGTTTATTTAATTTCTACTATTTTATGTCGCACTTTGGGTATAGGCACTAACTACTGAAATAATACAATAGTACTCTTTGTATATATATATTTTATAATAAACTAAACGGGGATTGGCTCTCGTCACACCTGATGGAAAGTGAAAACAGAGCCTAAGATGATGGAGCTTACCGGCTCAGTAAGTAATAATAGCCTATTCACTCTTGCTTTAAAGACACCGAGGTCAAATTTCCCAGGAAACACAGATGACGGGAGCGCATTCCATTCCTTAATCGTCCTTACAAAAAAGATGAGGCAAATCGTTTTGTGCGGACAAATATAGATGAGCAAAGCGACTGCACCCGTTCGTTGTTAATATTCTATAGTTGGTCAAGCAAATCTTGTCAGTAGAAAAAGGCGCGAAATTCAAATTTTCTATGAGACTATATCCCTTCGTGGCTACATTTTTCAAATTTGCCGCCTTTTTCTAATGACAAGATCCGCTTGACCAACTATAGAATATTAACAACGAACGGGTGCAGTCGCTTTGCTCCTCCCGCCTGGACGTCCGACATAGACCTAGTATTAGGTACATAGATGAGCTATACGCGTGCCTCCGTGAGGGATAAAACATTCGCAAAGCGACAATATTAAAAACACGTTTTAACATTCCTGACAACATACCAAAAACAATCTACGTAATTCGGTCGGGTTATTTGTTGCCCACCATAAACCATATAAATAAATTTTGGTGGGGAACAAACAAAAAGTGAGACTGTGACAAGGACAAGCAATAATACCGCTTTCTCTGCTACTCCTACTGAAATTGCCATAAGTGCATCTGGTTCGGTCGTTTAGCCCCTCCCCCGTGTCATCTCTATACACCGTGTTTTTATTGAATTCCGTTACCTTCGGGGTATGGATAAATACGTTTAAAGCAGGCCACTGACGAGCCTTCCAAATGGATGCCGTTACAATGGATTCATCCAAATGGAAGGCATCCTAATATTAAACATTGTACGTTTTTGACACTCACGGACCGATTTTAGATTGCAGCCTCGCTATTTGGACTGTTGGAAGGCTCGTCAGTGGCCACCTTAACCCTTTACCAGGCCCCGAAGAACCAGCGTGTCTTAATACGTACTTTATATGCTGTTGCAACCGTATTGAACGCCTTGTAAAAAATGTATTTATGAAAGTCGGAGATCTTCCTCTAAACCAGAAATAAAAATGTGGGTTACGGTTATCCCATCGCCTGTCTAAGTAATGAACTGTCATACTAGATTTTGTCTTATTATATTCTTGATCAGGCCAAGGGATATATTCCACCCACATCTTATATCGGTTATAATAGTCAAGGTTTAACTCCAAATCTCCTACGAACCATTATATCAATCACTGAAAACATTATTTTATGATCTTCATTCATGGCACGCTTCAAAATCCAATAATATATCTTTAGCAGCCATTTAAATCCACTTGACCAGTGATGTTAGTGGTTTGTTTACAAATTCGAACACTTTACTGAATTTAAGAAAAACACAAGCAGATATATAGAACCATTTTTTGTTATTTTCATGATTTTAATGATTGTAAGGTAATATAATCATATATTTTGCTAAATACTCCTGCGTCCTTGTGATATGACCAGAATTAGGATGTGGGATGACTATCCCATTGCCTGGCTAGAATTTGCCTGTGTGGGAACTATTCTTCCCATGACCCGATTAGATTTTGGGGCTCTTTGGTTTTTGTTATTTATTTTTAAGTATACAGGCTGTATCAAAAATACGAGTAGGTACCTAATTCGTTTAAGGGCATTCTCGGTACGTATTTATTTTTTGTAAGTATAATAAAATAACTACCGATAATATATCCTGAGGGACGGTACGGTCGACATTTGTCGGGTATGTCGCCGTCTTATATATTATTACTAGCGACCCGCCCCCGCTTCGCACGGGTGCAATGCTGATACTAAATACTTATACATATACATATAAACCTTCCTCTTGAATCACTCTATCTATATTACAAGGCGATCAATCCAAATGGGTCAGTATGGAGATGTCAGAAACTTTGTGAGATAGCGAAATCTGTTCTTAGGAACCATAGCTTCGATTTAATAATAAGGGCATTCAAACGTTTTTTCAATCTTGACCCATTTGGATTGATCAGCCTGTATATATGTAACACAGTCTCACACCTAGACAGGCAATGGGATAAATACTTACCTCATTACTTTTTGGTTAAAAGCAACACAATTATTCAATTTTATGATACTATCTACAAGAAGAAATTCTTCAGGGAAAGCCTTTAAAAGGAGATTTTATAGCTAGGTACATGAATTCGCTCTAGGTTGAACACAAAAACTGTTTTATTACTTACGTGAGTTTTTATGACATGACAAGACAATTTACCGGGCCATGGGAAAAATAGCTCCCACACAGTTAAACTCTAATAAGGCCATGGGATAATGTCAACCCACATCCTAATTCTGGTCATACACAATAATGCATGAATATTTAGCAATGTTTACGATTACATTTGCTTTCAACACTCAAAATCTACAAAATATCAAAAAATTGTTCGATCTATGTACTTCTGTTTCATAGAAATTATGGAAAGTGTTCGAATTTCTCCGTAGTTTGCTGAAATTAGCGTTCAAGTGAATTGAAATGGCTGCCAAAGATATATTACGCAATTTAGAAGCGTGTTGTGAATGAAGATCATAAAATAATATTTTCAGGGATTGACAAAATATTTTGTAGGTGGTTTGGAGTTAAAACCTGACTACGGTAACCGATATAAGATGTGGGTGGAATATTTCCCTTGGCCTGGTAAAGGGTTAAGAGAACTAAATGGCGTATATAATTAAAAAAAATCTTTTTTTCCTTTTTTTGTAGAAATATTAAGTTTTAAAAAGTAATTAAATGTAGCACATAGCGTTGTAGTAACACGGGCATACAGTTAAATCTGTGACATGTCAATGTTATTTTGAACATCAATCGACCGAGATTGTACTTAAGTTTAATAGCAGATGTATGAACTCATTTTAAACACTTATCAATATGTAAACCGGCACTAAGGCAAGTGTACACGCTTGTAGAGGCTTTATAGGAAAAAATAAATTATTGATTATCTCCGAAATTGAGTTAATTAGAATATTGGTGTCTTTGAGAAAGTAATTTGATTTAAGCTCAGGAATGCACCCTTGAAATTAACGGAAGTAAAAAAAAACATGGTGTATTATTGTACCTCTATGACGTCCGATGATGAAAAGGGAAAGGTGGGATCAGGTCGTGCAATTCTTTTGGGTTATTCCCACTAGTTAACACCAAGTTCTTACGGGTGGTAACTACTGGGATTTTTTTCCCACCTGTGGTAAACCACTGGTAACTACTGGGAATTTTTATTCCCACTAGTTACCACTGGTAAAAGGTGGGAATTTTTTTCCCAGTAGTTACCACCAAAATATTGCTAGAATGCAATACTAATAAAACAGTATAAATAGTAAAGTATAAATGTAGCGTGCTGTAATAAATAATTATGCATCAGTTAGTGATTCAGTAAACTGCTTTAAAAGTGATCAAACATATTAAACCAGTTTTACCGGTATAAGCGTAAACACTAAAGTAGAAGAGTCTCATTCTAGTTAAGAAGAAATTAACTTATTATCCGGATTAAATTTATCTTATTAGCTGTTAATTGAATTACAAATTTATACAAACGTACAATTCTCAAAACTCAATTTAAGGTTGTTTTATGCGATTTTAATTACTTACACGGTCTCCCAATAAACATATTTTCCAAAAGAATAAAAGTTAAATAAAAAAAAGAAGTGTACCCTCTGACTACTGATGCCCCACTGGTAGAGTGTTATTACCATCCCGCTAGCGTGGGTGTTTAAGCAATCGAGCCAACCAGCGTAACATGACCGAGCGATGTACTACCCGAGCGTAATCGGAATGCGAACCTACGCTGGTTAGTCCGAGCAGTCAGCCGTCAGCCCATCCGAAGCGCGCCCTAAGCGGTTTTAATAACAACCATGCCCTTTTATTTAGCCTGACTACAAATTATGAATACCTACATATTCCAGCTCTGCGTCGTGTTATAATACTTATAATAGAACGAAATGAAGTAGCTCTAAATAATAAAACGAAATCAGTTCTGTCCGTTTTTGACTGATTGGTTTGTTCGTTTGTATAAATATGTAATTCAATTTACAGTTAATAAGATAAATTTTATTCGGATAATAAGTGAATTTCTAGTTAACTAGAATGAGACTCTTCTATTTTAGTTTTTACACTTATACCGGTAAAACTGTTTTAATATTTTTGATCACTTTTAAAGCAGTTTACTGAATCACTAACCGACACAATTATTTATTTCAGCACGCTACATTTATACTAAACTATTTATACTGTTTTTATTAGTATTGAATTCTAACAATATTTTGGTGGTAACTAGTGGGATTTTTTTTTACCAGTGGTAAAAGGTGGGAAAAAATGCCCAGTAGTTATCACTGGTAAGAACTTGGTGGTAACTAGTGGGAATAACACATTCTTTTGCGCACTCCCTAGAATATATCCGATAGAACACCGATAGACATGTAACTCGTCGGCAGTGTTGCCAACTCGGATTTTGAAAAAATGCTAGACTAATGTCTAGATTATGCCAAAATTATGCCAAAGATTTTTTAACCACCTATGCTAAAAAAATGCTAAAATATCACTTGAAATTAGACACTTAAAACACATAAATTTTTCAAAATTACCCCCTTTTTCTACTGACAAGATCTGCTTGACCAACTTTATATAGTCCGTTGACGTCCGTCCACCAAAGTCAAAATTCATATGAAAATATGAACCACATAAGGCGATGGCGCATATTGTTGCTGCAAACTTGGCTTAGAGTAAATTATGCTAAAAAATATGCCAGATGCTACATGGAAAATTTTGGTGCCAAAGCAAGTGAAAATATGCCAGATCTGGCATCATTAATGCCAAGTTGGCAACACTGCTCGTCGGCGATGATATGATCGAGGCTTTGTAACTTTGATTTGACAGCCATCGCCAAAAAGTATATGAGCCCGGCGCTCTATCGAGTCCAGGGCTGCCAGCTGATAGTCGGACCAAAAAAAGTCTGCAGCAGACTTGATATTAGCCAGTGGCAGCAGTATTCCATGCACAAGCGGACCTATGTTTAGTGCCGCCTCACCTTAAATAGGACATCAGGTTTTGGTAGCAGGCCTGGACTCAATTGTCGACCCGAAATTTTGGTTGGATTATTATTGTTCTAATAGAAAGGCCGCAATGAGACTACCATAAAAATTTTGATTTGTACCAAATTTTGTTTCTTTTTAAAAATAAAGGAATGTCTCCTTTAAGTAAAATAAGCCAGCAGGATTTAAGGTAGTTTCCCTCCAGGGCCCGACTTATCTTTCCATCCTGTATATGGCATCCTATTTGAAAGCAATCCTACAATTATGGTCATACACGCCAAATTTGTCAAAATTGTTGTTATTACACCATCATCTGTAAATATGTAGTTAGTTAATAAGTTTGTGCGTGTATCCTACTAACATTTGTTGTAAGATTTAAATTGAAATGACGAAATTGATCCTTTGTTGGCCTTAAATAAATTAAATTAAATTATTAATCACAGGGTAATTAAATAACAACAATCTTAACAAATATAGCGTGTATGATCATGATTGTAGGATTGCTTTCAAATAGGATCAATAAACATTTTTTGAATAGGTAGGTATATATATCTTCCTTTGACGTGGCTGCTAATGCTATAGTCTTCAGGATTTGATTTGCCGTGTGATCATCGCTTTCTGGTTGCAACTTGGTGCCATCGAGGAATGTCCATAGTATATATATGAAAGAAAAAAACTACTACTACAGGGCGGCACCTTTAACCTTATTTTGGCAGTGATAATAATATATCCTTACTTAATATAAAATAGGTTAGGTGTCTACATAATTGTGTATTAATAATATTTTCAGTGGCTCATCTCTGTTATATATATATATACTAGCTTTTCCCCGCGACTTCTTCAGCGTGGAATTATTAATTTAGATAGGTAGCTATTATTTTATTCAATCAGTTAAAGGGTGATTTCTTGAATGAAAACTACCCTTTGTAATTCTCCGGGACTCAAACTATCTCTATGTACCGTAGAGTTGCGTATCTTCGCCTGGGTTTTGACACTTTTCTCAAAATATCTCTCAAATTTGAAAGCAAAATTTAAGGCGAAAAAAGGTTTTTTAGTATTCCTAACTATCAGTATACACCACTAAAACTTTGAATTTTATTGGTTAAGTTGGTAATAAATGGCCCCAAAGGCAATAGGCGATGTGTGGGTATTTTTCCCAATCTTCGCCTATGGCATGCCTTGCCGCTAATACTTACTTTTCTGTGACTTAGACATGTTAAGTCGCATCTCCTTGGAATACGCTAATATACTATGAACCTTAACTATACCAGACTAGGCATATATTTAAAAAACGGGGTAGTAGGCGAAGTTGGGTAACAGTCTGAAGTCGTTTTCATACATTTTCTATAATGAAGCTAGGGCTGCCAAAATTAACCAACATGTCAAATAAAGGGGAGTAATGGTTTATAAGTTAAAAAAATAATTATTTTTAACAAAATTGTTTAATTGTTGCAAAATTGTTGTTATTATCGTAATTGACATCAAATCAACCTTATTTACACAAAGTGAGACATAAAAATACCTATTTGGTACCTACTCAATATCGGTAAGAGTAGAAATAAACATTTGCATATAGCGTAAACTAAAATAACTAAACATAAGAAAATATTTAAATTTGGAAACAAATAATGTCATTCACCAATGAATGTGGTACAAAAAATTTGTCAACCCTAGGGGTAGGCGAAATTTGGCAACAAGATGGACGCAAAGTACCCTCTCCAACGTTTTATCCAATTGTGACTTCTAAACGTGAGCTAACCATTAAATAATAGTTTCATATGAAAAAGAGATAGTTATAGGATATAATCATGTAAAAAGTTTAACATTACGGTCCGTATCACCGTTTAAAACTGAAGTTAAAACACAGGTTTATAAAAACGTGTGGTCGGCGTCGCGAAAAAACCTCACTAAAGGTCAACTGTGTGAAGTTAGCCGCAGAATGTTTGAAGAATATTGACACCCGTAAAAAATACTTTGTATTTAGCAGTTTTATGTAAGGCTTACATTAGAAACATTTTGTTAATGGCAACTTATGTCAAACTAGGCGAAAATAGGTATCGCAGGCAAAGATACGAAACTCTACGGTACCCAACTAAATCGTGCACCAGCGCCGGTGCTACACCGCGCGGGCGGGACAGTTCCTATTGACAAAGTTTGCTGTCCAGTTTGTGTTAAGTCCCCATACAAAGTTCCACCCCTTTAAGGGATGATTTCTGGAATAAAAACTATCCTATGTCCTTCTTCGGGACTCAGACAATCTCTATACCATACCTATTTCAAATAAATCGGTTCAGTGGCTTAAGAGTGAAGCGTAACAGACAAGACAGACAAACAGACAGTCACACTTTCGCCTTTATATTATTAAGTATGGATATGCACTAGTTCAAGCACCAAGGGCGTGTAAGCGATAAGATAGAGATTCCGTGTCGGTAAAAGACAATAGATAGGTACCTATATTAATAGTTGATCGCTGGCTGTTCACATTGCCGGCGAGGACTCTCTTTGCACTCTTTACTCGCAGCGATAAAAGCTGTCAACGATAAAGTCGCTTAGCGGTAGGTACTCGCTAAGCGATGTTCGCTTGGCGGTCGGAGAGACCATGCAACTAGAAAAAATAGTCGTATTGTTTTATACCACATCTATATCGATATTACTAACGAACCTCTGTAACTCAAAAAAAAAGAAACTGTATTTTTACGTTTCTATGTATAATCACCTGCCTAACACGAATTTTAATGTGTTTTTAAGACTAACAAAAACCTACAAGAACCTCTCTAAGTCGATGCACTCTATAAGATAAAACCTCGTTAACACGAAGTTTTGGCGTTTCCCTTGAGATCCGTGCTATCGAGGTTCCACTGTACTTCTATTCTGTGACTAAGGTTACAATACTTAATTCACGAAGGCTGATATTTGCTTGTAGACCTTCATCATCATCATCATCATCTCAGCCATAAGACGTCCACTGCTGAACATAGGCCTCCCCCTTGGACCTCCACTCGTACCGGTTGGAAGCATCCAGCGTCTTCCGGCGGCCTTAACAAGGTCGTCCGTCCATCTTGTGGGTGGACGTCTTACGCTGCGTTTGCTAGTCCGTGGTCTCCACTCGAGCACTTTTCGACCCCATCGGCCATCTTCTCTGCGCGCAATGTGGCCTGCCCATTGCCACTTCAGCTTGCTAATCCGGTGGGCTATGTCGGTGACTTTAGTTCGTCTACGGATCTCCTCATTTTTGATTCGATCACGCAGAGAAACTCCGAGCATAGCCCTCTCCATAGCTCGTTGAGCGACTTTGAATTTTGAGATGAGGCCGATAGTGAAAGACCACGTTTCGGAGCCGTAAGTCATCACTGGTAACACACATTGATTAAAGACTTTCGTCTTGAGGCACTGAGGTATGTCGGACGAAAAGACATTACGTAGTTTCCCGAACGCTGCCCAACCGAGTTGGATTCGGCGGTTGACCTCCTTCTCGAAGCTTGTAGACCTTATTAACCTTAAATACGGTGTTTAAAACGTCAAACTCGCATTCAAAAACTCGCTTCGGTCGCAGCCGGACGCCCCAACTCGTTTCCAGTTTTCTAGCTCTAATCGCTTCTCGCTCATGGTTCTTGGTGAAACCAATGCCAGTACATTGAACCTAAAAAATAATATATTATATTTACATTTATAACACGAGGTACGATAAATATACCAATTATTTTACACTACTAAAAACTGCAACTAAAACGTTCGATATGTTTCGGAAATGTTTGGGCACAGTCATTTGTAAGGTCAAACATGCCTCCCATCACCCATCTAATTAAATAAAATGTTCCGTAGGTTGTATGTATATAACTATATACAGGATACAGGTGTATAAAGACGGGCCAATAACACCTGCTTTGTAGGTATCTTAGTTCAGTCATGATAGATTTTGACCTGTGAATAATCAGTTCTTGGATTTTTTTTGTAGGTCCCTCGGGGGGGTCAAGGGAGTATAAATTCAATAATTTTTAAGAAAAAAAAACCGACTTCTATGGGGCCCGGTGAAAGATTATGGTAGATGGTGCACTATGTAGAAAAGGAGATAAAACCAGTACTTTCTAGTAGCATTTCGTTTCCGTAAGGGTCGTAGTTCTAGCCTAACCTAACCCACTTCTCTGATAGCAGTTCGGTTCTGTGAGGATCGCAGTTCGAACCTAATCAAACCCACTTTTCTAGTAGCATTTCGTTTCTGTAAGGCTCGCGGTTCTAACCAAACCTAACCCACGTTTGTTCGGTTCTGTAAGGATCGCAGTTCAAACCTAACCTAACCCACTTAACGGCGCATGCGGTGCGGTGTACGGGGGTTTGAGCGGGAGGGGTTTGGCATCATCATACTTTATACCTACATTTTATGGTAGGTAATCATCCGGGTCAAGGTCCGGGTCTCTGAGTCCGAGTCCGGGTCCGAGTCCCGGTTCGAGTCCGGGTCCGGGTCCGAGTCCGGGTCCGACACCAAACGTGTACTATGCGTCGTTGAAGAGTTCTGTTCTGATCATCATCAGCAGTTCTACTTCATCAAATGCGACAGTTTTTAATGTAAAGGCTTGATTTTATGATGAAAATACAGAAAATTCTATATGTATGCCTTTAAAATTTGAGGAGTTCCCTCGATTCCTTATGGATCCCATCATCAGTACTCGAGCTTGACAGAAATGTGGCTTAAAAACTAAACTTGCTTAGCAAACATAACGAAGAGGACAAATCGCCAAAGGTGAACTATGCGTCGTTGAAGAGTTCCGTTCTGATCATCATCAGCAGTTCCACTTCATCAAATATCACGTTTTTGAATATATATGCTTGATTTGTTGATAAAAACACAAAAATCACTATATGTATGCCTTTAAGATTTGAGGAGTTCCATCGATTCCTCATGGATTCCATCATCAGAACTGGATTTTGACAAAAACGGGACCAATCTGTATGCATATACATACAATCAAAAAAATAATTTTCGAAATCGGTCCAGTAATGACGGAGATATGGAGTAACAAACATAAAAAATAAAAAAAATAAAAAAAAACATACAACCGAATTGATAACCTCCTGGCCTCCTCCTTTGGGATTTGGAAGTAGGTTAAAAAGTAGACTGAATCAGGTTTCTGTGTATATTCGAAAAACGGTTTTTCTTGAATAACTCGGGCATTTTTGATTTTACAGTAAAACCGTGAGAACAAAAATTGTAGGAAATTTGATTCTCTACAAGTTTGGTCCTCACAATTTTTCTTCTAGGATCGATATTTTGGAAATTAAATTTGAAAAACGCGACAAATTCCTAAACCTACGTATAATGAACACCAACTACGCCGGTATCGTCTTGGGTTGTCCCATTCGTTTTTCGTCAAGTTCTTAAATTAGTCCTATTCTGCTTTCGTCACCCATTCTACATTCGTCACAATCGTCGGTGGCTTTCAATGTAGAATGCGTGACGAAAGCAGAATAGGACTAATTTAAGAACTAGAATAGGACGACCCAAGACGATACCACTACGCCATATTGGTTAGTACCAACCCCGCGACCCGCCCCGGCTTCGCACGGGTTACACAAAACCTTAACAGATTATACACCTAAATCTTCCTCAAGAATCACTCTGTTGATAGATGAAAACCGCATGAAAATCCGATCTGTAGTTTTTGGGTCTATCGCGAACATACATACACACAAACAGCGGGACTTGGTTTTATAAGGTGGAGTGATTCTATACTCGCTGTGGTCAAGGCTTTGCCCGTGTGGAATTTGGTCAGTTCTCTTCCTCCCTCTCTTCCGCCCGGGAGGGTATAAATAATAAATAATTAAAAGCCTAAGCCGAAACACCTATTAAATACTTGTCATGGAGAAGTTACTTTCTGGTCTTCATGAAAAAGTTCCATTCACCAAATAGCACTGTTTAAATGCAAATGTAAAAATATACTATAAGTACCTATATATAAAAGATTTGAAAAGTTTCGTCTATTCTTTCTGGAACCCATCACCAGAAATAGGTCTCGACTAAAATGATGCTTAAAAATAACTCGCAGATTAAACATAACGAAGAAGACATATTGCCAAACGTGAAATACGCGTCGTTAGGGTGTTCCAGCTGGTCTTCATCAGCAGTTCCACTCCATTAAATATCACTCATTTTATTTAATCTGAATGCTTGATCATCATATGATTCAACAACAAATTTAAATGTATTATGTCTGTAAGATTAGACGAGTTAGGAATAAATTCTTACGCTACGTCTTACGTAGGCGAACAACGCGCGAACGCGGCGCGGCGCGGCGCGGCGAAATCAATCCTTTGATGCCCATAGAAGTGTCCTACGTAAGCGATCTCGTTGCGAACGCGGTGCGGCGCGATTTGCACGCGAATGTCAGGCGGCGCGGCGCGGCGCGGCGCGGCGGCGGCCGCTTTCGCCGCGCCGCGCCGCGCCGCGTTCGCGCGTTGTTCGCCTACGTAAGACGTAGCGTTATGGAATGATCATTCACAGAGATAGGTAGAAAGATGGACAGACGGACGGATGCACAGACGGATAGACGGACAGACGGACGGACGGACGGACAGACGGACAATAAAGTGATCCTAAAAGTGTCCTGTTTTCTCCTTATGAAGTACGGAAACCTAAAGAATTACTTTCTGCTTATCATAGCGTTCTTTAAATTCTTTAGACATACAAGTACTTTATAGTAAGTAATAATCGTATTAACTTTATTCCTCTTCAACTCGATACCTACACCCGTTCCCGAGATAAAGGGCCTTGACTTGACAGACAGACGGACGGAAGGATGGACAGACAGACGGACAGACGGATAGACGGACGGATAACGAATTGATCCTTAAAGGGTCCCGTTTTTTCCTTTTGAGGTACGGGACCTAAAAAAATAACTTGTAAGTACTCGTATTTACTTTACACCTCTTATTACATATTTCGGTCCCTTTTACATATTACTTACATAAGTGAAAGAAAAACTATTAAGGTAAGTATGTATACCTATATATATACTAATATTATTTCTAGTACCAAAAAATCTACTTACTAACATACCTACACGTAATTTAAAAAAACCGGCCAAGTGCGAGTCGGACTCGCGTTTCTAGGGTTCCGTACATAAGTCCGACTCACGCTTGACTGCACATTTCTAATAGGTTTTCCTGTCATCTACAAGTGAAGAACTATTTTGTGTATTTTTTGTATTTCAAAATTTTAGACTTAGTAGTTTCGGAGATAAGTAACTTTTAGGCTATTTTCTTAAATAACTTCGAATAAATGTATTTTAAAATTATAAAAAAATCTACTACTAATTTACATATATATACCAAATTTCAACTTAATTGGTCCAGTAGTTTCAGAGAAAATAGGCTGTGACAGACGGACAGACAGACAGACGCACGAGTGATCCTACAAGGGCTCTGTTTTTTTTCCTTTTGAGGTATGGAACCCTAAAAACAAACCTCCTATGAGCAGATCCACTTCACTAAATGTCACTTTTTCTGAACGTAAATACTTACTTTATTGATGAAAACACAAAAATCGCTATATGTATGCCTACTTATAAGATTCGAGGAGTTCGGATAGACCCTTCATCAGAATGGGATTTGATAAAAACGGGACCAACTTGAAACTACATATACCTATACTTTCAAAAAAAAAATCCAAATCGGTTCACCACCGCCAACCGGTTGAAATTCTAACCTACGAGTAAGTAGTGGTTTACAAAATTAAAAATACCTACTTTCCACATTTCATTATAATATAGTTTTTGAGTAAGATTGCTGTGGCATATGGACAGATAGACGGACAAGCATGACGAAACTTTAAGGGTTCCGTTTTTGCAATTATAGCTACGGAACCCTAAACTTACAGTGCTTGGTAAATTTCAACTACCTATTATTGATCAAAAATTATTATTCCCAAGAAGAAAGTAAGTAAGTAAGTATGTATATAGTTTATTTTTTGTAAATGTTAGACAATTCTACCTTAGTGTACTTATGAGCTTAATAGTTAATATTTACTTACTTCTTTTTTTTACTTTGAGACATTCTTAGTGGTAAACGTATTCGCTATGGCCGAAAACAGTTTATAGATGATTATCTTACATCGATACTTTAAAATGTTGTTATACATTCCCACAGCCATCGGAAATTTATTCTCTTTTAAACTTTCGTTTTTCACGCGTTCCTGAAACCATAAAGTAACTATAATCTGTGCTGAAACTGAACAAATCTGTACACATGAACACTGAAGAACGTGAGATTGATGGAAGAAAATAATGCCAAAACCTGAAAAGCTGAAATATAAATTTGTAGAATGCATTGAGCACTAGTTTGTTGATATTCCGGGCTGTTGTCGTGGTAGGTGCAGCATGCGTGTGCCAGACAAGCCCTGAATTAACTATTTAACTTTAACTTTGTTCACCTGTGTATCCTTTCCAAGATAATCATCTTTTTTTTAAATGTAACTTGTATAATCGGTAAATCATTTCTATGCGATAATATGATTTTGCATTTTTTTATTGGATATAAATTTCTTCACTTCGATTGACGTGTTTATTATTTCCGTTACTATGACAACGTAAATATTAAAAAAAATTATAACGTGAAGGTTGAGTCCGCAGGTGAAGGCACAGTGACATTTATAGTTGGTCAAGCAGATTTTGTCAGTAGAAAAAGGCGGCAAATTTGAAAAACGTAGGCGCGAAGGGATATCGTCTCATAGAAAATTTGAATTTCGCGCCTTTTTTAACTGACAAGTGTTTGCTTGACCATCTATTAATGTATAAGTATTATAATATCGAACCTAAGTATAAGTCAGTAGTAATAATAACCAAAAGTATTGTTAACTATATAACTACATGAACTAAATTGTTAACCACCAATTTTGCTACACCCTTTCCAGGGTCCATGTTATAACATCTGTACTATGGTATGCAAATAAAGATCTCTTATCTCTTATAACTCACACAAGCAAGAACCACGGACGACGATTTAAATTAATATGATAAATATTTAAATACCAACTTTTTGGCGTTTATCGTGCGTACTTCTATTCGTCTTTTCGGAAAAATTACCACAAACAAAGGGCCTACCGTGAACCACGAAATTCCAAATTTCGTTAACTACCTACCACTATCCTATATCCGAGCGATAGAGTGGCAGATAAAGAAATTTCGGGTTTCGCAGCAGGCTGTAAACAAACCGCCTTGATCCATCAATGTTAACAATTTGTCAGTCAGTAATAACCGGGAAAACTATAGTCGTCCTTTTCTTTTGGGTGCTAGTACTAGTGTAAAGTATAAGACAAAGATTGAATGATTGTCTGAATCTCTGTCTATGATTAAAAGGAGACAACCTTTGAAAAAACTATATTTATTCGAAACATCTGTGAAAACTTGATTACTTATGTATGCAAATTTTCAGCTTAATTGAACACCCGGGAAGTGGGTCTTTAGATTTAATTGTTACAAACAGACAACGGGGCAAGTGAAAGTGAAACTACATAAAAGCTTGTAAAAATGTGGCTTCTGGAATTTCCAATTTCTATTCGAATTTCAGATGAAATGTCCATATTGCATTTGAAGCATAAAGACGTACCCTTATTTTACGGAAAGCCACAAATAACAACCAATTCGAGGCTACTAAGGTGGCAAAATACGAGTAGGTTAAAGTAACTCGTAAGTCTCGTAACACAAAATAAGTTTCACAGAACAAAATTACTTACATATAGGTACCTAAACATATTACTTTTCTAATAAAAGGACTGAAGTGTGGTGCTGCGAAGAAACGGTATTTTAATGACATAATTATGGAAGAAGTAGGCATGGAATCCTCCATTTTGCGTGGTCTGACGCATCTGGCCGGGTTTTCCCGATTTTCTGTCAATGTCTGTGAAAGACCTTTCCTCACAAAATACCTAAAATAATAAGTTTTAAATTAATCTAAAACTCTCCAGTTTGCTATTCATTCAAACTGATAAAATCCAAATTTCTAAGTCGGTATACGACCGGTGTCTTATATGCCATTGAAAATTCAACATTAATAACAACTAATTAGGCATAGCGTCCAATGTATAGAGAATGGCACAGTATAGTTCTTACGAATTTTACCTGAATTTATTAATCAAAGGAACTGACCGGTTTTCCAGAGCCCATTAGCCCCTAATCATGCACCTAACATACCCTGGCTCATGGCTTAGGGCTTTTAGCTTGCTGTAGTGACAACTTAAAATTTTATAAAAGAAAAGTAGTCTTAGTAGTCTAGTAGTCATCACAATAACTTCTTATTTTGCCGCATTCTTCACTATCTCTCCCTGCCATCTAACCCAGAGGGGAAAAATATATAGTACCTTATTGTGGCTACTCCATCTTCCTCATGATATTTTACTTCACAGAAAAGTAATTGGTTAAGATAGTTACATTACAACAAGTTCATTTTTAATAGCCGGGCCTTTTTACCTATATGATTTGTAAGTATGTTTATAATAAATCTGTTTTCTTTTTGCCATTTTGAAGTATATGTATTGCTCTATGTTATTTGTCAATTATGTTTTTAATCATAGACAATTGTCACATGTTCGTTTAATGATAGATCTACACCCACGCAACTGCATGTCATGTTCTTGCGGTTTATTTTTATAACGCCAAGATCGAAATTTGACTGCTAACTCCATCTTGCGTCCAGTAGAAGAATCAAAGTATTGTAGAAAAATGAGCATGCAGTTTACTCTATGCCGTAGGATCCCCTTTTGAATGTCATAAATCCAAATATGGCAGCCATACCCATCGACAAAAAAGTCTAGTTTCATTGACAGTTACGATCACAAGTTGTCAAATGTAACAACTTGCGATACATTGTGATCCTAACTAGAGCTGGGACACGTTGGCAAAATGCGTACCAAAAGTACGTTTCTATGAAAATACCAATTTTACGTGTACCACCCCAAAAAGGCAATTTACGTGTTTACCGTACTTAAGCGACTTACAAATAAGGGTTATTTATGCAAATATCGACTTTTCATTAGTAGGGATCTGACGTATCGTGACGTTTTGAGTCAAGGCCATTAATCAAATGACATATTAACAATGTAAAAATTATTTCCATTATTTTTTGATCCAACAGACACCCAGACGACTGTCTGTTAACAAAAAAATATTTTACATAAAGTAAAAATAAGAATGGAGGTACGAGGTGTTGGCAACTTCATATTTGTTATATTTCGAAAAATAGAGTCCGTGCTTTTAAATACTCGACAAACAAAACGTCGTCCATTAAGAAAAACCTGTCCCAAAAACTATTTCAGTACAACACCCCCACCTCTAGTGTGGATAGAGTTCACTGACAGGTGGTGATTGTACGCGATTCCACAAGTCATGATTTATCCGCATCAACTGGATATCCTCCTGATACGTCAAATGTCCGTTCTCGAATACACCCCCAGATTATCACAAATTGACTACCACACTCTTCTTCTTTTCCCTGCGCTTATCCCACGTTATGTGGGGTCGGCACAACATATTTTTCTCTTCCATTCTCCTCTGTCTTTCGTCACCTCAGCACTCACTCCTATCTTTCTCATATCCTCTTTCATACAATCCATCCATCGTTTTTTGGATCCGCTCTCCGTCCATCAACATTCATCTCCCTAATACCACACGACGACGGACTATGACGGACTAACACACAATCATTTATTAAGTATCGTCATCAGTATGAACTGCAGTACGACCAGAAGTCTGAACCGCTGGCGCCGCGGGCGTCACCGCGCGACTGGGAGCGTGCTCGCCGGCGCGTCCTGCCAGGTTATGGGCAGGCGTTTCGTTGGCTTTAGGATGTAGATTACCTGAAAATAAATAATAGATAAATACCACCATGTCAATAAAATTTTCGAAATATAGGTATGTAGCCCAAACTGCCGAAAATTTAAATTCGAAGAAAGTCATGTCCATCTCTGTGTGAGAGGGAAAAAATAGATAATTTTCTGATTGAGGGGTTCGCGTTCTTTCTAATCTTCATCTATTTTACATTTATTCCACGTTAATTATGTTTTTGCTGTTTGAACAGCGTGGCAACTTCGAGCCTCGCGACACGACGCCAGGATTCTTGGCGTCCAAAGTGTGAATGACAGTATCTCAAATAGCAACCTTCAAATACGCAAAAATCACACGTACCAGGCTTCCACCTTTTTATTTAAATAATTGAACAGTCTGACGGAGGAGCCTCACTATGTGCCTTTAAGTTCACAATTATGTAAGAGTTTTTGACCTTCAAAGGATTGAAGTAACTCACCACCAAAAATCCAAAGATGGCGCCATTGATAAAACCCACAGCAACGTCGCTCCAGTGGTGGAAGTTTTCTACCACGCGCGTCATCCCCACGTACCAGGCTCCCATCAACGCGAAGAATTGGATAGCGTGGCGAAGCAGCTTAGATCCGCGCCATCTGCCTTTAAACTGAATGTAAACCTGGAAACCACGACAACAATATATCATATTTATTATAATAATTGGAATCGTTTAAGACGAAGAGGGCCTGTCGAAACGCCTTTTCATAGATTGTCATCAGAGAGGAAAATGGGAATCACGTTTGTAAGGAGAAACGGCCGTCCCCTTTCCTTTTAAGTTCATGCTAAAAGTTGAGTTAGGTTTGTAGGTAGTCGTTCTCAGGCTAAAAGAAACAGATTTGTCGGATGTTAAAACTATTTCACAGGACTTCGTCTACCAGGTTATCAATTTGCAAACTGTAAAAACAGTTTAGCAAGTAAGTGTGTGGCATTACATATCGTGCGGTTGTCATTAGTCGGATTCAGAATGGTTTAAAGCAGTAGCGGATTTAAGGGGGGCTAAGGGTCTCAAGCCCGTAAAGTCCCCACCTTCATTGGGTTCAAGCACCTCTCCCCCTAAACCAAAATGCTGCAGAAAAAAGAACTCACAATGAAAAACACCGCCGCATACATGGCGAAGCTGGAGTGAGCGCTGAAGAAGGACAGCCGCATGTCTTTGAGGTAAGATTGGTAGGCGGGATCAGTCTGGGTGGCGCAAGTGTACACCTGGATGTAGCCCAAGGCGTTCGCTGGCAACGTCTCGTTGTATTCAGGACGACATACCTGAAATTGTAAAATGGAGATACACATTAATACCACAAAATGATAGGTAGTCACAGGAAAAGTTTGGCAAATGACTAAAAGGGGGGAACCCAATGCGCTGGATAGATAATCGGTGCTACACTGAACACTGAAGTTGCCCAAGAAGTCCATATCACACCTACCTACTGCCACTGCCATACTGCTGCATACTGCTGTTAACGGATTAGTAGAACTTGTAGGCAACGCAACCATTAAGTGACGTTCTCGACCGTTTTTCAGATGATTGACGAAAAATAGCTCCAATGACGAGTTCACACCAAATATTCCGATTTTTGTCACGTTTTTAATAGGTAGTTGTCAGGCCGTCTTGTAAATATAATACCTACGACCTGTTTTTGAAACACATTTATTGTTTCACAGTTGACCGATGACAATAGTTATTTGTACAACAAGAGATCAAAGTTTGATATTTCTTCGAGTGCTTATTTTGAGACCCGTGCAAGCGAAAGATTCTATAATAGATTCACGAGCGTAGCGAGTGAATCTAATTTGGAATCTTGAGCGTAGTAAGGGATTCAAAAGCGCACGAGATGTAAATAACTTTGATCTCGTGTAGTACACAAGATTTTTCACCCTAAGCAGTGAGAACATACCTAGAGGGACAGAGATAATAGAACCCAATTATATCGGACTTGTATTAGACCCCGCATGTTGAAATGACATTTGACTATAAAGGTCACTTGAATGACATTTTGTCTCACTCAGTGAGCAAAATGCGATTTTGCTCACTCATTCTGTCTCACTCAGTGAGCAAAATGCGATTTTGCTCACTGAGTGAGACAAAATGACTCAGTGAGCAAAATCGCATTTTGCTCACTGTTTTTAAGAAGCAAAGTACCCTTGTTCGAGCTGCTGAGGTGAAAATTACTTTAATAGTTAAGACGTTTACATTTTTGTAACAACTAACAGCACGCACTCTGATCAATTTGTTTTCCCAAACAGAAACTTTGTAGTTTGCACATACTTACTCGTACTTGGATAGTTATTACCCAACTAGCAAAATCACGCTAACAACAGTCTCTAGACTACAATTTTGTCGCTCTTATATTGATTTTATATCATCGTATAAGCCCGGGTTTGGGCACAAAGCATAAGCGTATTTATTTTAATATCGTTCTAATATCAGTCTAATTGAATGTTGTTTGCATTCACAGTAATCTTTTTCAAAACTATATTAAGCTGCTTTAGGCTAATATCGCTTTTACGTAAGTATCTTGTAAGCCTACATAGGCTTATATTGGTCGAACGTAAGTATCTTGTAAGCCTACATACTACATAGGCTTATATTGGTCGAACGTAAGTATCTTGTAAGCCTACATACTACATAGGCTTATATTGGTCGAACGTAAGTATCTTGTAAGCCTACATAGGCTTATATTGTTCGAACGTTAGAATCTTGTAAGCCTAAATAAGCTTATTTTGGTTTGAAACATTCTATTTGTGAAGTATAAATATACGGGTGAAATTAACTGCAACGTGACAAAAACATATTAGTGTAAGTGTTTATCATACTTTTTATGAATTATGTTTAAATATAATAACGTGCTGTTTATCATCGTCTGTTTATGTTTCAGGGTAAGTATTCACATGGGAAAATATTATTTATTGTAAAGTAGACCCTGTTTTACACTTCAAACTTTATGCGCCTACTCAAATATGGTATTTGAATATTTTTATAATTATTTTATTTCTTTATTTTGTATTGATAGTCAGCCATTGATGTAGGTGCATTTTTCAAGCGCACTATTAGAGTATTTTAAGCATTCTGAATACAAATGATGTGGCCATGTTGAATTACTTATACTAACAATAGTGTTCCCAAAAACGATTTAAGATCAAACCATCTGATATTGATCTTCTCTATTGTGATATAAGTGTCTTGATCTTATATCACTCTAATATCTTACTAAAGTGCTGCTGTTGATCTTATTATAGCTTTAGTAAGATCAGAAAAGTACGTACTTACAGTGTTCTTATGCTATGTTAATATTAGTCTTACATTCTTACAATAGCATTTAGAAATCTAATATAAAATCAAATGAACTAAGAGAATGAGGATATAAGACCAGGTACTCTCAAGTTCAATGAGACTTCGTAAATGTTGTTGTAAGAGCAAGAGGCTTATAATAGTATTATGCTATGTTGATATTAGTCTTACATTCTTATAATAGCATTTAGAAAGTCTAATATAAGATCAAATGAACTAAGAGAATGTGGATATAAGACCAGGTACTCTCAAGTTCAATGAGACTTCGTAAATGTTGTTGTAAGAGCAAGAGGCTTATAATAGTATTATGCTATGTTGATATTAGTCTTACATTCTTATAATAGCATTTATAAAGTCTAATATAAGTTCAAATGAACTTAGAGAATGTGGATATAAGACCAGGTACTCTCAAGTTCAATGAGACTTCGTAAATGTTGTTGTAAGAGCAAGAGGCTTATAATAGTATTATGCTATGTTGATATTAGTCTTACATTCTTATAATAGCATTTATAAAGTCTAATATAAGTTCAAATGAACTTAGAGAATGTGGATATAAGACCACGTACTCTCAAGTTCAATGAGACTTCGTAAATGTTGTTGTAAGAGCAAGAGGCTTATAATAGTATTATGCTATGTTGATATTAGCCTTACATTCTTATAATAGCATTTAGAAAGTCTAATATAAGATCAAATGAACTTAGAGAATGTGGATATAAGACCAAGTACTCTCAAGTTCAATGAGACTTAGTAAATGTTATTGTAAGAGCGAGAGGCTCATAATAGTATTATGCCATGTTGATATTAGTCTTACATTCTTATAATAGCATTTAGAAAGTCTATTATAAGATCAAATGAACTTAGAGAATGTGGATATAAGACCAGGTACTCTCAAGTTCAATGAGACTTAGTAAATGTTATTGTAAGAGCGAGAGGCTTATAATGGTATTATAAAATGCTCTAATATACATATATAAGACTAGGTAATAAGACTAAACTTACTAAAGTGCGTATTAGCTTGTCTAAGACTAATATAAGAGCGATGACAAGTTCAAAACAAAAATAAGAGCGCTATAAGCTCACTACTCTTATAAAGTGCGCAATCTGAGACTTTTTTGCTAGTTGGGTAGTTTATTACCCAGTAACTGGTCGTCAAATGTTGCAAAAACCTAACAAATACCGACATAAACACAAAACTTTGGAAATCTTATTTAAATGCCGGTATCATTAGTTGTAAATTGCAATGATGTATCTATAAATAATTCATGCGTAAACATTCAATAAATAGTAAGGGAAACAATGCAATAGATGAGCGAATAGATAACTGTTATCATTTTATCTTAACATTGAAAACGTAATTGTCTTTGTTTCCGTCAGTGTTATGACGGCATCTTGTTTCATAGTTTTCAGCGAACATTTTAATCCTAAATGCTGCAAAAACATGTCATTTATCTTATTGTACAGTCATAGTATTTTTATCATTAAGTCACCTAGGACTTGGCACGAATACGGTAAGAGAGAGAGGAAAATTTCCTCAGGAAATACAGAATAACTTCTAATTTATAAGTTCATTTTGTAGATTGTAGGTCCCTTCATATGTAGACACAATCAGTTAGTGGAGTAGGTACAAACATACATAAAAACGGAGCAATATAAGACATTTCTAAGAAGTGATGATTAAGGTCTTAAAGGTCCACATTGGTCCTACATTTTATAATAACTGTTAACGCTGCTAATTATCAAACATGCGTTACGCGTTGCAGCCAGCCTAAAGACACGTAGTTTTTAGGCTAAAGGCTAGGATTTGTGGGATTGGCATTCAGCCGCGGTTATTGTATAAAAACTTAGTCTCCTGACGACATATTTGGTCAGATTGACCAATAACTGTTGGAGTTGGAACCCGGCGCTAAACGTGAACACACCCCGGACACTGGCGATAAAATGTATGAAACAAACGCGTTCCTACGCACAGACTGTGTGCGTAGGTAAGCTCGTGTAGGTAAACGCGTACCATGCTTGTGTGAGTGAGATAAGACGTGTGAGGGTTCTCGCCAGTTTGTTGTCAAGTTCGATGACCTCAATTACTCAAAACTCATTGCGCGAATTAGGAAGAAATAAGAATCGTATTATGTTGTAAGGTGGGTATCTAAGCTCAATTTATACAATAGTTTCCTATTTTGAATCAGTATAAACAAAGTAACGAAAATTTTGTAAGGAAATTCAGGCCACCAACATATTACGTAAGTTGTAAACATGATTTTTTGTTCATATAGGTATTGTACTGGTTTCAGTGTGATCTGATAGGTTTTGTAAATATTTGTTTAATATTTGAATATTTTACGTGGCCTCCGCTCTGCGCACGGCGTCGTCGCGTCCTTGCCAGCCGGTAACTGTGAGGTAACCGAGAGCGGGTGGGCGGCACTTTCAACGGGAGGCAGGGAGTGTCCATACTGTACGTTATACTGTATGCATTATTATTTGCGTTATTTGACATCTGTCACTCACAACAGCAATACAACGTAAAATGTCTTGCACATCGAAGTCACAAAGGAAAACAATTGCACTGCGAACGTTTACGTTCTACGTCTTTTTTTTTTAATTTTAGGGTTGGCCGGACACCACCTTTATGAATCGGTAGTTGTCTAAGTAAATCGATATGAATTTTTCATTTTTCTTTTAATAAAAGTAAGGAAAAGGTGGATAATTAACTGTAAATATGGATATATTTATCGTCACCCAACAGACAGCAAATTTGACACAGAAATAACATAAATAAACTTTAAAATAGATCCCCAGTTAGTTTAGATTTTGACGATGGGTGCGACCTACTCGGTCGGTGTATTAAATGCATTTACCTTGCGGGAAAACCATATCATTCTAGCTTTATTTAAATCTCAAATAAAAATTCATTATACGTGACAATTCGATACCTTAGTCTACGTGCCATCCAATCGTAATCGCTTGCTGTGACAATCGATTTGGGTTAGTTATCTCTATATACGTCAGTCACAATGTGTCAAATAACGCAAATAATAATGCATACAGTATAGTACTCTTTATTATACTGTGACGTGAACGTCCTTATAATACCTACTGTCTATCTGTCGCGCCCACGCTGGTACCGTGAAACCGAAGAGCTACTTCTTGCTTTTGAGCTTGTTTTTGGGTTGATAGATAAAATACCTAATATTGCTCCTATATTTTAATTCTACTATTGTGTATACTAATATAGCAAGGAATGACGGTGCCAACTTTGAAAACCTTTTTGTGACCGGCAAAGTGGATGGGAAAAGGCCTGGACGTGGACGCAGTCCAATACGTTGGTCTGACCAGATCTGCACCGCTCTTGACTCCACAGCCACAGTTCACATGGCTCTCCACACCGCCAAGGACAGAAACAGATGGAGAAAGATCGTAAGAGAGAAAGTTATTCAAAAGGGAGGTCACGACCCTCAATATTGAGGAATATGACCCAAGGAGGAGGAGATTGTGTATTAAGTATTACTTACATCCATGAAATGTGGCCTAAGCCTCCCGACGACATATTTGGTCAGATTTGAAAGCAGCTGCTGGCACACGGCACCAAATGCGAACGTTCTAATGGTACTGTAACTCTGCCACACCCAAGCTGGTACCGTGAAACCGAAGAGGTACTTCTGGTTCGGGTTCTTTTCCCTCCGGTTTTGTAGGTACTCGATTATCAATATCTGGAAAGAGACGAATTTACAATGTATGTTAAAGTCACAATAAATTCTTCTTCCTTGTCGTATCCTCATGGCTGAGGGATGTGTGAATGCGGACACATTTCACTAGCGCTCTCCAGGCCGCTCTGTCTTGGGTCCAATGCATGCTAGCCTGCAATGTGGCGTTTGTCTCTGACGTTACTCTGTCCGCCCAACGCGTGGCCATACGTCCAGCCCTATGCTTCCTTGCCAAGCGGCCAGTAATAAGGAGCTTTTCCAGGCTATCTGGCCCTGTCCGACGACAATAAATTAAAATATAGCTATTAAGTGGGTATTAATGATTGTTCTGATAATATTAATTAGCTTAATTTTCAGTATCATTTCGTACTTTATCACAATAACAATAGTGTGAGGTTCCTAGCGACTTTCATATTGATTTTTACTGTGACAAGGTGCGGTGCGGAATTTAAATTCTTTTGATGATACATGATACATAGATAAAATAAAAAAGTGAGTCCTTTAAACGTGGTTCCAATCGTTGAGAAACAAAGGAAAGTTAATGAACCTATATAATATCGTGGACATGATATCAGTTAGATAATATATATTAGATTATCGTGATCGTGAGTCGTATCATGTCGTATTGAATACATTGATTGACATTTAACGATGGTTAAAGTCACGAGCTGCAAGTCGCGCTAATCGTGACTTTGAATTGGTACGAGTTTAGAAGTTAAATTATTAATTGTATTTTAATAAAACTTAATAAAGTAATCAATCCCAAAAAATGGCGCTATCTAGTCATCAACTCATCATACACTTGGAAATTGATAAGATTGCTTACGTTGAATACCTACGTTTTAGCCGTTTTAGCCACATTCAAAATAAAGAATATAATATACAATTTTTATCAACTAAAGTAGTACCAGACATAGATGTATGTTGCTTTAACGTTCATGCCATGTCTCATTTTATTGCTTCTCTGTATACTCGTATGCAGATGCCGATGTCACAGGCTCTCCATCAAGCTGAAGACCGCAATAAATGGAGAAGCCTATTGCAACGTTTCCGTCGAAGCCACGATCCTCAGCAGTTAGGGAACGACTTAAGGAGGGGGAGGGTATACTCGTATAGCGAACTCGCTTTCAGCTCGTTTCATAAACCCACATTTGTATTTTAATGCCTTTCATTATGTAGCGTCACATAAAATTAAAAAAAAGTCACACAAACTACTATTATGAGTACATAATTGCTTACGGTAGCTGTATTCAGTGCGAACCCGACGAGGCCTAGGGCGGTTTCTGTCACGGTTTGCTGCATAAACGGCAGCTGTATGGAGTCATCATGGACAAGTGGGTGAACCAGGTGTAGCAGGTGTGATTACTTACTGAACCTGTCACGGTTTGCTGTATAAACGGCAGCCGTAAGGAGTCATCATGGACGAGTGTGAACCAGGTGCGATTACTTACTGTAGCTATATTCAGTGCGAACCCCACGAGACCTAGGGCGGCTTCTGTCACGCTCTGCTGCATAAACGGCAGCCGTATGGAGTCATCATGGACAAGTAGGTGAACCAGGTGCGATTACTTATATTTTTCATATTTCATATTTCATATTTTCATATTTATTTATTTCGTAAATGCACGGATACATTACACGTCAAAACATTTTAAAGATAAGATTAGCACTTATTATTAATTACATTTCCATCATTGATAATGGGCAAAAGGAAAACATTCAAATCATACAATGTCAGATTAAATAGAATAATAAATAACAATTTTTTTTTTTACTAAAGTCTGTAAATTCAAATTAAATGTCACAGAATTCGCGAATATCATAAAATGCATTATTAATTAACCATTGCTTTAATTTCCTATAAAATGAGTTATATATTATTTTTCTCAAAAATGGACGGCAAAGTCGACTTTGCCGTCTAAAAAATTGGTCGCGAAGCGCGTAGTTTATGGTCAGTCAAAAATTAAAAAGTTAAAAACATTGCAGTCTCGATTTTGGGACTGCAATGTTGCATACAAATTCCATTATTTGTCGAGTTCCAAACTTTTTAAAAGTTGAAATGACCATATCAAATGAAGGCACAGGCCCATTAAACAGCCAAACAGATGATTAGTACCGCGACTATTTGGATGTCTCAAATAAGTTGGCGTATTTTTGGCAGAAAAATACACTTCTATTTTTTTATTAAAAAAAATAAAAAGGCGGCAAGGGCTTTTTTCTGTCAAAATATATATGTAAGAACGTTGCTTTTGTAAAATATTTCTATGATATTTATATTTCTTGCACCATTTTTGAGAAAAGCACTATATATGACTCGGCTGGAAGGCTAAGTACTTGCTGGCTTCGGATTCAATTAAACGGACTCCCAAGGTCGTCCGTTTAAAACGAATCCTCAGCCTGCAAGTAGCTACTTCCGAGCCTCGACAATAATGTACTATTCTACGTTTTGTATCTCATTTGGGATGGCATTGTAGATTTTGGGACCGATTACATAGCTGGTTTTGGTGGACTTGGTTAGTCTGCATTTGGTTGTAGCCAGTATGCCCCTTTGTCTGACTCTCAAACATCGCAGATTGTCGGGCCTTAATGGGAAGTGACCAATGTTAGTCCTTACGAATTTTGCGACATTGAATATATATTGTGACGGAACTGTCATTATGTTTAGAGATATAAACAGCTGTCGAGCCGGTGAGCGGGGAGGGGCGCGCTTACTGTAGCTATATTCAGTGCGAACCCGACGAGACCTAGGGCGGCTTTTGTCACGCTCTGCTGCATAAACGGCAGCCGTATGGAGTCATCATGGACAAATGTGGAACCAGGTGTGATTACTTACTGTAGCTATATTCAGTGCGAACCCCACGAGACCTAGGGCGGCTTCTGTCACGCTCTGCTGCATAAATGGCAGCCGTATGGAGTCCTCATGGACAAGTGGGTGAACCAGGTGCGATTACTTACTGTAGCTATATTGAGTGCGAACCCGACGAGACCTAGGGCGGCTTCTGTCACGCTCTGCTGCATAAACGGCAGCCGTATGGAGTCCTCATGGACAAGTGGGTGAACCAGGTGCGATTACTTACTGTAGCTATATTCAGTGTGAACCCGACGAGACCTAGGGCGGCTTCTGTCACGCTTTGCTGCATAAACGGCAGCCGTATGGAGTCCTCATGGACAAGTGGGTGAACCAGATGCGATTACTTACTGTAGCTATATTGAGTGCGAACCCGACGAGACCTAGGGCGGCTTCTGTCACGCTCTGCTGCATAAACGGCAGCCGTATGGAGTCCTCATGGACAAGTGGGTGAACCAGGTGCGATTACTTACTGTAGCTATATTCAGTGCGAACCCGACGAGACCTAGGGCGGCTTCTGTCACGCTTTGCTGCATAAACGGCAGCCGTATGGAGTCCTCATGGACAAGTGGGTGAACCAGGTGCGATTACTTACTGTAGCTATATTCAGTGCGAGCCCGACGAGACCTAGGGCGGCTTCTGTCACGCTCTGCTGCATAAACGGCAGCCGTATGGAGTCCTCATGGACAAGTGGGTGAACCAGGTGCGATTACTTACTGTAGCTATATTCAGTGCGAACCCGACGAGACCTAGGGCGGCTTCTGTCACGCTTTGCTGCATAAACGGCAGCCGTATGGAGTCCTCATGGACAAGTGGGTGAACCAGGTGCGATTACTTACTGTAGCTATATTCAGTGCGAGCCCGACGAGACCTAGGGCGGCTTCTGTCACGCTCTGCTGCATAAACGGCAGCCGTATGGAGTCCTCATGGACAAGTGGGTGAACCAGGTGCGATTACTTACTGTAGCTATATTCAGTGCGAACCCGACGAGACCTAGGGCGGCTTCTGTCACGCTCTGCTGCATAAACGGCAGCTGTATGGAGTCATCATGGACAAGTGGGTGAACCAGGTGCGATTACTTACTGTAGATATATTCAGTGCGAACCCGACGAGGCCTAGGGCGGCTTCTGTCACGCTCTGCTGCATAAACGGCAGCCGTATGGAGTCATCATGGACGAGTGTGAACCAGGTGTGATTACTTACTGTAGCTATATTCAGTGCGAACCACCCCACGAGGCCTAGGGCGGCTTCTGTCACGCTCTGCTGCATAAACGGCAGCCGTATGGAGTCATCATGGACGAGTGTGAACCAGGTGTGATTACTTACTGTAGATATATTCAGTGCGAACCCGACGAGGCCTAGGGCGGCTTCTGTCACGCTCTGCTGCATAAACGGCAGCCGTATGGAGTCATCATGGACGAGTGTGAACCAGGTGTGATTACTTACTGTAGCTATATTCAGTGCGAACCCGACGAGACTTAGGGCGGCTTCTGTCACGCTCTGCTGCATAAACGGCAGCCGTAAGGAGTCATCATGGACGAAGAAACCACGCTCGAACGGGTAGGCCCATTGCGTCAACGCTAGTAATGGAACGCCCACTGAAAATCAAATTATTGATATTTAATAATTAATTTCATTTATTCATGAACAATAATAGCTACGAGTAGGTACAGTGAGCTACATCGCATCTGAATTTTACAATTAATACAATGGAATAAGTCATAGAAGGTAGCATTAAGATCCTATAGAAGTGGTATACGCGTGCCTCCGTGAGGGACAAAACATACGCAATGCGACAATATGATTGGTCGAATTTATTTGTTGCCCTCCATACTCCGTACTAAATTTACGGTGGGGAACAAATAAAATGTAAGACTGTGACAAGGACAAACAAAAGCTCTTTCGCTGCTACTTCTTCTGAAAGATATATTAAGACAATCCTGTTCACTTCCCACCTTTCATGCCAGATCCAGTTATATACTAGATTCATGGGTATAGGGTTACCAGATGACAGGAATTTTCTTGACATGTCAGGAATTTTGGCCTTTTGTCAGGAATGGGGACGGAACACGAAAAAGTCAGGATTTTTTTGAATTGGTAGACTTTTTTATAAAGTACCTTTTTATTTACTTAAATTAATACAAATAATACATTTAATAAAACGCGGCTATATCGGCTCAATCGGGTGGTGACGCGTCGCTAACTGTTAGACGTCACCCCCCCCCCCCCCCCACTTTATTTACGCCTAACTGCGAAATCTAGTTTTTATTCTCCCAGTTTTAGCGTTTGCACGGTTGCAAAGAAAAGTCAGAACTTTTCATCATCATCATCATAACTTAAGCTTGTCGGTGGAGCAATCGCCAATCATTTCTTTCTTGTGCCAGTCTTTTAATTTCCACATACGACGCATTATGTTTTATTATATTTTATTTTTTTTATTTTGGTGACTTTTACCTGAGTAAAACTAAAGCTGTTAAAATTAAATACCTACGTATCATCTCATTTTAAGTTTTAGTCTTCTTATGGGTAATTTATTTGTATTAGCTGTCATTAATAAAATTATTGCTCAACTAAATATGAATCTGAAATACTTATATAATAAAATTAATACCTAAAATTAAGTATAATAATACGTAAATTACGTATCATCTTATTCCTTTAAACGAGCAATTGTTGTATGTATATTTATTTATTTATATTTCGGGAATCTCGGAAACGGCTCTAATGCCTTTGCTATATGGGGGTTTTCGGGGGTGAAAAATCGATCTAGCTATATCTTATCTCTGGGAAATCGCGCAAATTTGAGTTTTTATATGTTTTCCGAGGAAAGCTCGATCTCACAGATATTGTTTTTAACTTGAGAAAATAATAGACCGAAGAGCGGAGTAACGAAACCAAAACGATTACCTAAGTATTTTATTACCACAATCAGAGCTAGTAGGTAACATAATCTATGATCTAGGTATACAATACATGTTAGTAAAGATAAAATAAATGATTAATAAGCTATTATCATAGATGTTGTTATCATAGAATATTAGGAAATGAATAGATAATGCTTTATTACGTTCGTTATATAACGAATTACGCAGATAGGATGGGTACCTACTAAAATTATACCGGGTGTGGCCTGTAATATGAGCAAAAATTTAAACTGTAGGCTGTACTCCTCATACTGACCAACATTTGTTCAGCGACTTTTAAAAATAACTTTTGGTTTGATTTTAAATAAGGTACTTGCGCCTAATAAGGCCCAGTTTTAAAGCTTGCTCATTTTCAAAATTTCATACTTTTATAAGTGTAAATGAGTTTAAATTTCTCGCCCATGTTTGGTTAGTACCATAGACGAAATTGCAAATTCATATCAAAAATGAAAAAAATAAAAAATTAAATTAAAAGTGGGCCTTATTAGGCGCAAGTACCTTACACTTTAAAGTTTATTCTAAGACGCAATGTATTACGAATTTTGTTATGTTTAAGGCGTGACAAGCAACGTCAATCACAATGAAATGGCGTGGCGATGGCGTCCATTGAAGATAATATTTATTTTGTATGAAATATAGGGAGTCTAAATACTTCATAATTTTTAAAAGTTGTTGAACAAAAGTGTCACCGTTTGAGGAGTGCAATCTATGTTTTAATTATTTGCTCATGTTACAGGCCACACCCGGTATAAGGTAGGTTAGCTAACTACCTAAATTTTTACTGTTTATAACAGACTTCTGAAAAGAAAAGATTGATTTTAAATAGAATAGTAGATGGATGGGTGGATGAACTATTTCATGTTTTTTTATTCTGTCCCAGGGGACAATAGTAGGTATAGTATATGCGAAAAAAACTGCTTTTTCCGTTAGGAACTACATACGACATTCATGTCGTGTGTATAGAAAGAGATCGATGATCTATCAAATGTTTGTTTAAGATGCTGGTACGCCTACGTTTTCCTTTGACAAAAACTAATTTGATTCAATCATTTTTTTACGAAATGTTTTTACAAGCGCATTACACGGTTGAATGAAATAATTATTCGTCATTATTCAAGGCTGCACTGTGCACTACGGAATCTATTATCAGAGAAACGTAAGAATTGATTTTAACAATGATAGGATAACTGAGCTTTACTTATAAATCTTATAATATGAAGCTTAATGCTAGTTTTAGTATATCAGAGAGTCAATTCATATCGGCGAATAAGTATAGCCTGCTTTCGGCAGTACAATACGCTGCGTATTTTGTTTGATATGTTTCTATCACTTGTGGTGTCTGGTGTCCAATAGCCTAATCTCATGAGAGATGTCACTAGGTACTTACATACATTTTTGCAACTAGATTATAGGTAGGTATATAGACTATTTTTGATGAGATGACGGGCGACAGAGAGGTAAGTATGGAAGGAAAAGGCATGCTGCGCCGACCCCAAGTGAATAGGACAAGGGCAACCGAATGATGATACATAAACCCTATTCAGACGGTCATGGATCATAGATCATATAGTAGGTAGGTACCTACCTACTTAGTTATAATACTTAGCCGCCTTAGACTGACGTACGTAAATACTGACAAGACTGATTTGCATATGATATGAGCACAATTATAATTCAAAATTTTGCGAACCTTACATAGATTACTCCCAAATCAAAAACATTTAATATTAATATAATTAATTTCAAAATTAATGATAGATTCGCAATACAATGTTTCACCCCAAATAAAGGGGTCTGCTCACCTACCTACATGGTGACATGAATCGCCCATATGCAGGCGTGCATCTCATCTCGATGGACCATTAAGTAGGTATTTGTAAGTTAACTCGAGCCGCCCACCATACAAAATTATAGCCAAGGAAGTTAGAATCTTGTTGTATTTTCAATTGGGTTGAATTTAATTTGTTCTAAAATTACACGAAACAAATGAAATGCTAAATAGAAAGTAGGAATTTACCAAATTAAATAAGATACTAATGCAAACTAATTGAGTACTTTAGTTACCTTCATTATTAGGTATGGTTTTAGTTCAAACCAATTAAACAAACCGTTGTTTTTAAACTATTATAAAATATGTAAAAGAAACTCACCGCACGCTAACACGAACAAATCCAGCAGCAGCTGCCATTTTTTATCCTTCGCCATATCACAAAAACAAAAGTGACAAAAGAAATGCACTTTTTTTAAAACAGTCGACAGTCACGAAATCTCGTATTTTAGCGGACACGTCACCCAAAGTGAGGACACCGCTTACAACTGATACTAGTGACAGTAGTGACTAATCTATTCACCTTCAATACCGCAATTAAAATCTTGTCAGTATTTGCAATTTATTTTCCTTGGATTTTAAACTCTAACGAGATGGGAGTAGGGTTCGTTCTTGGGTGTTGTCTTTTTAAATATCTGCATGTAATCTGAGGATGGTTATGAATAATAAATAAAAGAATTACCGCCGCTGATAAGTGAAATGACGCGTTTCCTTCCTCAGGTTGGATTATAAGTATTATGACGATGTTTATTTTTACTTATATTATCCATACTTATACTTAAGTCATTAGATGATAAAAAACAGATAATATACGAGTTCTCAACCAGTTTTTACACGATCTATTGCAAGGTATGCCTACAACTTATCAGCCCAAAGGTTGACTTATAGACAGGGACAGGAACCGGTTACCTTAACCGGGGTTTTTCATAGGGTTATTTTAGAAGCGGTTGTAAAAACCCCTACCATAACGGTAACCGTATGATAAGGTAACACTTTGATTCGGTAACCGTATCAGATACGGTTAACCTCTGTTACCGGTAACCGAAATAAAAACCCAGTCTATTCAGTTACCTCATTATAAGGTTTTTGACTAGTTCAAACGATTGCAATCTTTACGCCCACTTAAATTCAACTTGTTATTGAATAACCGAGGTTGGCATGGGCGATCTATGAAGCCAGCACAAACAAGTTTTTTTGCCGTTCCTTTGCTTATCTTTATACCTACCCGTGTGGTGTGTTCTTATTTTAAATCTTATTATATTATAAATAAAATAATTAAAATAAATAAAGTGAAAGAATAAATAAAATAAATAAAATAAATAAAATAAATAAAATAAACAAAATAAATAAAATAAATAACATAAATAATATATAAAATAAATACTTCCGGTCCTGTAATAATAAAATTATAGGTCGTCCGTTTAAAACGAATCCTCAGCCCGCAGGTAGCTACTTCCGAGCCTCGACAATAATGTACTAAAAATGTAGCAAACCAATAAGCAACGGATAATAAAGGTTACCATAACTGAATGAAAACCTGTTAAAAACCCTTAACAATGTTAGGGTTACCGTTTCAATAAGCTTACCATTACAATCAGGTAACCGTATGATAGGGTTACCGAATGATAAGGTAACCGAAACGATTGGGTTACCGAATTGATAGGATTAAGCGTAAAGAGGGGTTTTCCGGTCCTTGCTTATAGATAATGACTTATGGGGTCTCTATTGTTTCCCAAATAGTTTTAAGCCATAATGTATTGTTTGTCCGAATTTTCGTTAGTCATAATTGGTTTTTCTCAGAAACGCGTAACTTTTCAGGATTGCCATAAAACAAACCTAACCTAAATCTATAGAATAACCTGACGAAAATCCTGAAAAGTTAACGTTTTATGACTAACGATAATATGACAAACGTTACATTATGACTTAAAACTTTATGGGAAACAAAGGGATCCCTGACTTATGGCATTTCCGCCTTTTTGTACGATGTGTTTTCTTTTGTGCAATAAAGATAGGTACCCAGTGTGTTTTGTTATTGACACGTATCTTTTAATCTCTAGATCTAGCATAATATATGGGTCTTTGTATTCTCAAGAATCTTAGATTGAGGTGTCTAGACACATATCAATCGAATGAATCTAGGTAGTAATAATCACACGGGTAGGTTATTTCCTAATATTACAAATAAATACATTGTCTTTTTATATTTATATTATTTTCAGAAGGATTATTAATGCGGAAAAATGTAGTGTTTGGAAATATCCGCAAAATGTTGTTAGTGTCTAACTAAATAAAACCATAATCTCATAAATTATTTTTATTTATTTAAAATTATGCTTTTCATTAATGTAAAATTCAAAATAAGCATCTATAGCGTTCACAAATAATTTAGAAATGCTGCCAAAACGCTATGCTATACAATATACAAGGTCTTGAACATATACAGTTGACAATAAAACTATAATTCTAAAATGTGTCGTTCCACGGCAAAAGGTAACTTATGGCGGCTGGCGCTTACGTCGCATAGCGCCGCAATAATATTGGAGTGGCGTTAATAATAGCATAAGCGCCAACCGCCATAAGGTACCTTTACTAGTGGGACGTCACAAATGGTTACATAAGAAACTTCTTGGTCACTTTGAAAATGTAGGTTTTCATCGGCTGCTCTCCGATTACATAATTTGGAAAAAAAAATTTTTTCATCTGAATATTTTCATGGATGAGTAAAATTCTAAAACTGTATATTTATTCTGCACATACACTTACTAGATGGCGTTGGCCATATCAGTCATATCAAACCTCGGTTGTGTTGTGAAAACGTTCTCGAAAAAAAAATTCAAAATATGACTCAAAATTTGCTCAGGATCCTTAACCCAGACAACAGGTTAAAATATGAGCTAAAGGGCCATGTGAAGCGCCATCTAGTGACATTGCTATTTCATATTATATTTGACTTGAGAGTTGTTTATTATTTAACTATCTACTCTTTGATTTCGTATTCATCGACTAAATAAAAGTTCGAAAACCAGATGATAAAACTTCAGTCAAATAGAATGACCAACAAATATCAACGACCAATATATTTAAATTATTTAACACCTACATAAATAATTCATCCTAATGTAAAATAAAATTAACCAAAACTTAACTAACAAGATATGTACAAAGCGAAACTAATCTAAATATAGATTTAAATTTTTATTATGTTTAAGGCCACAATGGCGTTTTTACGTCCACCGTTACAAAAGTCACAATTTTGAACTAATTTATCTGAAATGATCAGTTTGTCTCTTTCTAACTAGTGCATTCAGTATATAACCATTACGTTAGGGTAATATGGGTGGGAATCGTAACTTTTTCACTGCTATTATTATACTGACAACGGAGGCCCGCTTGCACCATTCCACTAACCCAAGGTTAACCGATTAAGCCTTTAACCCAGTGTCAAATTGCACTGGTAACCATGGTAATTCTAAGTTTAACCGGTTAACCCCAGGTTAGGGAATGGTGCAAGTGGCCCTAAGTGGTACAAACAGCAAAACTCTTAACTGCCCATCGGTGGACCTTATGCCTTCTGTAATAAGGTTTACGAAATATCAGTTAACAAACAGTGTGGGCTTGTACGATGAGAAAAATATGGAAAACTCCTGATTCCGATATTAAGATTAAAAAATTTCTAAAAAACAAATCATAGCGAGTGAAGCTGGAAATAAATAAAGTTAGTAAATATAAATAATAAATTGGGACAATATGAAAAAAGAGTAGAATTAAGTATAAAATTCGAAAAAAATTGTTTTCCCATCGTATATAGGTAACAGAGAAAGAACTTTTCAATACAATAAAGAAACTACGTACATATTTACTATTTTTCCCACATTAAAAAGCGTTACACTGCTCACCAGTCTGCTATATTGTTACATCTCTATATCACAGTATCCAATACATGCCCCGAGTCTTCTAGACCAGAGGTATCTTATTCTACAATTATATATTCGTAAACAAATAACTATATTAGACGCATGTAATGGTATTGAAAGCTAGATGGCGCTGCATTGCGGTATGAGTTTTGTGTTTAACACATTGACTAACAATGACCCGCTAGGCAGGTTCTCTATTCCTACGAATTCGTGCCTACGCGCTTTTCGCTATAAACGGGAAAAAAACATGCTATCAGCTACACTCGTAGCGCGCAGCTCGCGCGGGCAGTTAATGTGATAAATTGGTAAACGCTAATTCTTTATAAATCTTGTTTGTCAATTGCAAAATGCTATGCAGCGCCATCTAGTTTGAATAAGTACAACACTCCTTAGACATGTTGCTTCAGTCGTGCGTCTGTTATAATACATTTATCTATGGTAAAGTAAATAAATGAGCTGTGCATGTTTTATTTTTTAAACAAATAAATGCATTAATATAAAATGCGTTAAAATTCGTACCGAATGAAATAATTTATTTACACACTATGCTAAAATTAAAACTAATAAATTGTACTTTAAATTATTTACACAAACTCTAAATGAAAGCTTGTATAGGAATAAATAGTGTATATATATAAATAACACATTGCACGAAAACTTTAAGTAGTAAAATATTCTTAAATAATTATAAGGCGATTTTTATAGCTGGTTAAAGAAAAAAACAGTTTTTAATTTAATTCCAACTTCAGAAATCACATTAAAACTAAATCAAGTCATCTTATAAAATAACATTTATAATTGTACTGTATTTTTTTCTAAAGCAGCTATACCAAACTTTACTATGCACTTTCTACATAATTAAATCAATGAATTTACTTGACTAATAACTTTTAGAGACTCATTACTTAAAATAATAATTTTTAAATCGAAAAAGTCAAAAGGGCACTTAGACCTTTATTAAAACTAAGGAAGTCGATATTATTTCGAAGAAAAACTAACTTTTAGAAAGTCTCTACGAGACATAAATAAATAATCCATACATAAAGAGCAGAAATATCTATCATGGTACAAAATAACCGGTCATTTAGATGACGAACTAAATAGTTCATAAAACCAATAAATTATAGGTTTTTGAATATAATTTTTACTATTGTAGTACTATCCACTCTCTATTTAAATTATGTTTAATGAGGTCTACATACTTATGATTTTTTTGCACTGCCATCTACCGCTTAGATCTAACATTGAATCTAGGATGAATTTACATACAATAAGCCGTAAAAAAGCATTTTAGCTACCTCGCAGTACAATAGAATCTAAAATCATATATATCGTAATCTATATTCATAAGTCATAACAGTTCTGGTTCTCTTTCAGGTTGACTACGTTGCGTCGTAGTTTCGATTATCAAACACAGATGGCGTTGATATCAAGCTGCCTTTTTTTCTGACGTCGAAGAATATAATCATCGGTTGTTCACTTGTAAGTTCACTTTTGACGCCAAAGCGCTCACTGTCAAACACTTTAGTTTGACGTAGAGTAGGTTTTTCCGTTTGTTTGTAAGCAAACAATAAAAGTTACTTTAGTTCCAAGTACCAAACGCAGATGGCGTTATAATTAACAGTTCAATCAAGCTAGTACCAAGTATTCAACACAGATGGCGTTGTAATCAAGCTGAGAATTTAAGCTACACTTGCGGTTCAATACTCGTGGGAGATGACCTGCGGTCACTCGTCGTCGGATTGTCAAACGCGCCAACCGGAGGCCGAGCGGGTGTTGCCGTTGGTTTGCAGCTCCGCGTCGTGGTGGCTGACGGGTTGCCGGTTCCGTGGTGTCTTGCGGAGGTTTGACACGAATGTGAACTGGAATTGGAGAAAAAACGAGTTAGTTAATCACATTATGGCTTAAAGATATGTAGATCACTATTAACTTGCATTTAAATATATTAAAAATTATTTAGGTACTCTGACACTGAACTTGATAGTACTAGTTTGTAAAATATGCGATAGATGGCGTGAGTAGTAGCGAAGTAGCGTGCGTGTTCTTGAACAGAGTCAATCCGCGTAAGTCGCGTAATTTGGCAATATTGTTTTATTTTGATAGAAATGTGAGAGATATTTTGTTACTCGTATTTTATCATCGTAAATAACTAAATTTATTCGTAAACCTTTCTGCAAATACCTAAGGTAAGGTAAGGATGGACAGTTAATAAGAATATTATGTGTTAAGAACGTAGGTTCTTAATGAACAATTGGTTGTGTGCTTTGTTGCTAATAGCGGCAATTTAGGTAGTTTTTCACTGACACCAAAATATGGCAACAATAGTGGTGTCAATTTTATTATCCTGATTGAACCACAAAGCTATGCTATCTATACTACCCGCAAACCAAACTGATGATCGGGGTCGTAAAACTTCTCGCTCACACATGCATATTCGTAGTGGGAGTGAAAGAAATGGTAATATGATCTCAGTCGTCAGTCAGGTTAATGGTGTCAATGTCGCTACACAATGTTAAGGTCAATTTGTGTCACACATTCACGTGTATTGAATGATCAGGTCATGTTATAGCTAATACAAATGAAATAATGGTCAAGTGTGTTTCAGACAGGTTTCCGCTTTCGCAGCGACAATTCACTTGTTACCGTAGGGAACTAAAACAAATCGTTATATAAGTTTAGTTTCAACAAAGATATATAAAGGTTATATAACTCCGTATAAGATAAATAAAGTCTAAGAAAAAAACTTGCAACACAAAATGTATGCTCGAAAAGATGACGTCGTACCTTGTATAGATGGCTATACCGTTTGATATTTAACAATTTTAACACATATCAGTGAAAGAACAAGGATTAAAGTCAAATGGCGTTCTAAAAGTTTTAATCCTGTGTCGAAAGATGGCAGTATTTTTACTGTAACTACAAAATTCATTTCTTCTACTTACGACCTAGAAAGGCAGATTATCCTGGGTCAAACGGAGGGCAAGCGAGCGCGAGGAAAAGCACCCACCAGATGGTCTGATGTTGTGAATAGGGTGGTTGGCGGCAACATGCAGTGCGTGACCCGTATGGCCTAGGATCGCACTGAGGAGACGTAGCATACATGGTCACGATCCTCAGCAATGAGGGACTGAGGAAGAAGAGAAGAAGACTTACGACAACCACGGCAACCAGCAGCCCGATGCTAAAGCCGGCCAGTACGTCGCTCCAGTGGTGCTTGTAGTCGGACACTCGTGTCATGACGGTGTACCATGCCAGCATGATCAGCACGAACTGAATCGCGTGACGGAGCAGCTTGGAGCCACGCCAGGTGAAGCGCTTGTGGAGGTACAACTGGAAAATAAGGAAATTAATTTCAAGAGAGGATCTCTGGAAGTTTTTAGCGTAATGCGATGTCAAATGTTATTGCAAATGATCGAGAAAGATCCAAGACAGCAAAGGAATATGGTATTGCATTAAACTTACGAGCAATTGGTGCAAAGAGCAACGTCAGGTGTAATTTGACATAGTTATTGCTAACAGCGGATAGTACCTACCTTTAAAATGAAGAATAACAGTTTATCACGAGAATTATATAGTAGGTACATGGGATCGCTCTTGGGCAATATATACGGTAACCCAGCAGATTTCACCTTTAAAGTACATATACGAGTATCCATCCCATCTTCATGTGCCGATTATGTACTACTATCTCTTTCCCTTCAATTGTCAGGGGACAGGCAAATGAAAATTTAATACTTACTGAGAAATACAGCATAGTATACTTACGCGGAGAAGGAAGAATGCCAGCTAGGAACGAGAGACGCATCTCCTTGATGAGTTTGGGCTCGTCCGTGAGAAGACATTCAATGTCCACGATATACCATCATTTGTTTCCTCTCGCCAGTTTAAACTTACCGAGAAATACAGCATAGTATACGCGGAGAAGGAAGAATGGCCGCTAGGGAAGGACAGACGCATCTCCTTGATGAGTTTGGGCTCGTCCGTGCGAAGACATTCGAAGTCAACGATGTACCGCCACTTGTTCTCGGGCGCGGTGCAGTTTATGTTAGGCCGGCAGACCTGGAACAAGATTGATGAAAATAAATTATCAAGTTTAAAAAAAAATTACAATCTTCAAATGATTGCAATATGGGGACGAATTAAAGCAATTAATAATCGGGTAGGTATACCTGAAATTGTTGCTAAACAACTTTAAAGGGGCCTACAGATTATCAGTTCGCCGGACGATATCAGCCTGTCAGTTAAACGCAAAAGGTGACAGTTCCGAACAACTGACAGGCTGAGATCGTCCGGCGAACTGATAATCTGTAGGCCCCTTAAGTACAAATTGATTGTATTTATTATAATTTGAACTCCATTTGTAGGTAGGTACTCTGTGTTCTTAAATCTGTTATTCTGTCAGCATTTTCAACAAAACTTGAATATAAGGACAGTAAGTAAAACACTCGGGTAAAAATCAATTCTCAGAACTGATCCATTACAAGACACTCGTAAATTGTTAGTCAATTAATATTTTTGCACTCAAAAACACTCTTTCTTGAGCGATGGCATAGCTCCCTGAGGCTTAAATGCCGGTTTGACATTTGCCTTTCCCAACGCAATAAGGCAGCGATAACTTTACCGCGCTTAAAAACTGTAATACCTGTGGTAAAAATACATAGTTTCTCAGAGAAAAAATGCCACTATACCAGTAGACTTTAAGGTCGATATCCTATTGTATTTTAATGTCGGTAGCGCCTTTCTGGCAACGGAGGCATTGGTATACATTGCCTGAAAGCACAAAATGTTAAATGGAATTGCGTCGACAAGCGTATTTTTTCACGCTAATATGCCAGTCTTAATGTTTATGACTTAAAGTTGTTGCGAATCTGCATGGAAACTGACTCGAGGAGACACGAAGCCGGGTTTTAGCGAGCCGAGTGGAAATAACACTACAATGCTTTTAGATAGACGCAATAAATCTGAGATTCTGAGCTTTACGGCAGAGAGACTGGACACGTATCTTAAATCAGCTTAAGTTATCCAGATAAGTAAAGTTTATAGACATTGAAGTATGCTGATGGGAATGGGATACAATCTAAGGCGATAAAACTGTTTAGTGCTTTGAGATATAGATCAGTCCAAAGTCTAGTTAAGTCTTAAGAGACAGAGAATTTATGGAAGCCAATAAGGAATTATCGGTTGTCTTCATCATTCATATAACCAAACGAACGATTAACATTTATTTTAACATTTTAACGTTTTTAGCAGGTTTGCTCCATCAACTTTAAATGTTTCTAATAATGTAGAGAATAACTAACACATTGGATTACACATTTCATCAACAAGCATCGCTTTTCTGTTACAGCGAATGTAAGTAAGTCCAATTTTATAAGACAAATAAAGACAATTTTATTCCCACAGATACCTACAAATAAAATAGCAAAAGTCTTATACCAGACCATAATTTTGTTTACAGTATCAATAACATACCATTATCGGCATGTCCTGAATTAATTTCTACACTATAAAAGGGCACGTCAATCATCCAATCAAGTGGTTCAGTTTCGAGACCAGTTTTTGAATTTTTTGCGTCAATCGTTAATCGCGTACCAAATTGGCGGTTATACCGACTCGTTGGCAACTTGGCAGTAAACGGGGGATATTTATTTTTCCAGTTTTGCATGGTAAAACAGAGGTAATTTAGTGATTATGGAAAGAAGAGGCGGCGCCGAAGGGCGGGAGCCTTGCAAGGGATAGATGCAATATTTTTCAATAATAATGTGTTGTGAGGATTTGGTGAAAATAGACCGAATAAAAAATCTGTTCTTCGTCGTTTTACACATATTTATGCTCTTCATAACATATGTGTTGTTGGCGACTGGCTGGCACGCGGCCTCCTTCGAACGTATTGTTTGTGAAGTATTTTAATTTGTGTTTGACAATCAGTCTGCCTGTCACCGCGTATCTATTAAGTTCTTGTTGTGCTTTCTTAAATAAATTATTTATAATATTTGTATAATATCTGCGTGTTTCCATTATATCACCAACTCATCATACAGTCCACTTCACTAGCTATCATGTGTCATGAGCCTAAATTGAGAAATTTTTCATTTCATGAAGTGAAGTATTTTAGCAAAATCGTAATTTTTTTAGATCCTCTGAAAACAATTACTAATGCAACACACCACAGTTTTATTAGATGTTCATAAGCGCATTGTAATAGGTACCTATGCCTAGTATGCCTACTAGACTACCTATCTTTATCTTCATCGCTCATAGTTATAGCTCTAAGGTAACATATAACGAATCTCATCAATAACTTAGGGAGTTAGGATACCTCCGGGATACCTAATCACCAACACCACACCACAACACAAAATGCTATCGCAGTTCAAACTCGCGACTTTATTCTCAACTAGGTTTACAAAATAACCCACTTCCTATTAAGCCACCACTAACGACATAATTCTCCATCAACCACATATCACGTAAACCGACTCCAATCATCAATCGCAATCATCGATACTGTGGAAAACCTAATGCCACTCATTATCGATAGTTTACGCAAAGCCTCCCATATTTAACTTTCGCTCTCCGTACACCGATTACTACATTATCGCTCACTTATCGATTGAAATACCGTCTACACTGTTGACTGATCATTTGTAAACCTTATTGCGAAGAGATAAGGTCTACTCATGATTAGTTAAGATTTCTGTGGGTACTACTTTAGCCAGCGGCTACTAAGTTATTTTGTGTCAGTGCCGTGTATTCTTTCAACCCAAGCGAGGCAAGTGCTTGTCAAAACCGGCTTAACTTGATCACCAAGATCCCTAAAACGATCTAGGTATTGTAAATGTTTAAGTTCACAACAACACCACAATCAGTACAATCTCACATCCCATCATCACAATCCTGATTAAAATAGGCGCGATTAATGCGTTTTCAATCATTTATTTTTTATATCATTCTTCAATTCTGTCCTATTAGTCATACGTATTATGAAAACAAAGCTGCACTTTAAGGTGGAAGCAAGCCGCTTTGCATGGTGATAGTAGACACCAAAGTAAGCGATTTTTTCCGAAGCACCCAAAAATTCACCCCTTAGGAGCCGAGATTTAGCGAGATCTATTAGGAAAAAGAAAAAAATTCCACAAGTTTCAGGGAACAACAAATATTGAAAAAAATTATATCACTTGAAAGAAAATCACTTTTTTTAACATAAAAAAAATAAATACAAAATCTTTTCAAACAATATTAGTGTGAAATTATTAAAAAACATTTTTTTCTCTTTTGCGCTTTATTCTTGCAAATAATGTCTTCGACTTTGAAGAATGTCTGAAAATAAGTATTTTTGGTTAAAGTCAAATATATTTCTTACTAAATAACGAAAACCGCATCAAAATCGGTTCAGCAGTTTTTGAGATACAAGTTTCAGAAGTTGGCTTACTTTTATTTATATGGGATTTTTCGTCTTACATAGTCCAAAAGGCGAGTAAGTCGTAGTAAATTATACGTAAATTAGAAGGTACTTAATTTATCTACATTAGGGATATGTATATAATATATATTTATATGTGGAAAACGGCCATAGTCACCATCTTACATAAAAAAGGAGATATATCGAAGCCGAATTTTTGCCCCACAAGCCTCCTTTCCCATACGTACAAACTCTTTGTAAAAGTTTTATGCAACCGCCTAACTTGTATCCTCGATGAATGCCAACCTCCCGAGCAGGCTGATTTCCGGAGCGGATTCTCTACAGTCGACCAGTTGCGGCAGTTGCACATGCGGTAAAGCAGTTAATGGAGAAAAGTCACGAGTACAACCGGACCCTGTGCATGGCCTTCGTAGATTACGAAAAATCCTTCGACAGTGTCGAGCATTGGGCGGTGTTTGACTCTCTCCATCGCTGCTCAATCGACAATCGCTACGTGGATCTGCTCTAGGAGCTATACATATATACCTCGGCAACAATACAAGTTTGGCTTTACAAACTTAGTAACCCAATATCTATCGAAAGGGGATATCAGTTCAACCAAGTTTTTGACGGCAGTGCTAGACGACGTCATAAAAACGCTTGCATGGGACAGAACTATCATCAGTATCAATATCCAAGGGTCTTCTTGTCACACCTGCCGCCTTTTTTGTTTGCCGAGTCCCTGGAAGATCTTCAAGGCATGGTTGAAAGCCATGCTTCTTTGAATAGATCTTAAGCTGACTACGTCCAAGACTAAAGTTATGACGAACATCTCTAGTAAATCGATTCCAACCATTACGGTTAGGAACGAAAGACAGGAGGTGGTCGAGAAATACGTGTATCTTGGATATATTCTATCATTTGACAAAACACATCAGCAGAAGGAGATCTCCAGGAAAATCCAGCTGGGTTGGGCGGCATTCAATAAACAAGCGGACATCCTCAAACCCGTTAATATTCCACAATGCCTGAAAACTCGCCTCTTTAACCAATGTGGCCTACCTACCATGACCTACAGTGTCGAGATATGAACGCTCACTAAAGAGGCTGTGTATAAAATCCGAGTGGCACAGAGAGCCAAGGAGCGCGCCATGCTCGGCATTAAATTTCAAGACCGAGTGAGGCAGGTCGAAATCCGACGCCGCACCAAGATGCAAGACGTTGGATGCGTCATCCTAAATGGAGCTGGGCGGGACATGTTGCCAGGCAGAGTGATGCCAGGTGGGCCAAAGTGTTAACGGAATTGTGGCCGCTTACAGACGAAAGAAGTGCCTGGCGTCCGTTGGCTCGTTGGGTGGACGACATTCCGAAGATTGCGGGTCACTTCTGGATGAGATTGGCTCAGGACCGGGATAAGTGGCGTACTCGAAGAGAGGCCTATGCTCAGCAGTGGGCGATTAAAGGCTGATATGATGATATTATATATTTACAAGAAAAAGATTATTCCAGTAAAGGATGGTACGGCAGTGTGTGCTTCGCGCTCGACTTGGCGGGGGCACTGCCGTGCCCCCCGATTCATCTTCAGCTTCATTCACACTGGCTAAACTGGTTAAACTAGAGGATGAAATAAAAAAGAGAATAAAATGTAGATCTTTTTACAGATAAATATACTTTATATTGAAAAAGCTATATTTTTATAAAATTATATGTTATTATACGTACTTTAATGTACCTACTAACTTTAAAACTTTGATTTGCCCAATATTCGGTAGGGATTAAAGTACTAAGCCTGCTTTTAAACACAATGCCTCATAATAAAATTTGTTTAATGAATTTGAAGATATATGTATAAATGTTTATATAATACATAGATAAAGGTGTGTTTTATATTAATAAGAAAAGCACAACATAGTTAGAACTTAATACAGTACTTAAAATTAGTCACTAATTATAAATCGTCATGTCAATAAAACTAGGCCAATTTCTGGATCATGAATCTTATAAACTACTTAACCGATTTTGATGCGGTTTTCAGTTTCTGATAAGAAATATGTTTGACTTTATTATTAAGTACTTATTTGCAGACATTTTTCAATGTGGAAGACACTATTTGAAAATTAAAACGTAAAAGGTATTTTTTTAATAATTTTACACTAACACTATATTTCTTTAATATATTTTTTTTAATATTTTTTTTACATCAAGAAAAGATATAGTCTTTCGATTGACACCAAATTTATCTTAATCGGACGATCCGTGAAACTTGTAGATTTTTTTTTCTGTTTTTAACAGACCTCGCTTTTTCTCGGCTCCTAAGGGACGAAATTACGGGTGCTTCGAAAAAAATAGTTTTATTTGGTCTCCACTATTATCGTGCAAAGTGGCTTGCTTCCACCTCAAAATGCAGCGTTACGGCAAAAAAGCTCCATAATTAGTATGACTATATTTACAAAAACCTAAAATGAAACAATAAGAATCGATTGACAATGATATAGCGACGAATTCATCAATCGGACCGTTCTTTGGGACATGTCAATATTTATATGGACGTTAATCGGAATTTCTGACAATCGCCTTTAAAAACCACGAAACTGCGATTAATATTGATTATTAGGATCGTAAATGAACAAACGCGGTTGTCAATCTTGTGAGACTGTCAATCGAGATTAATCCGTAGGCCGTTTAGCAAAGAGTAACTATGCGTAATCAGAGAATTTTTAAATAAGTATTGGTTATGTCGAGCAATCAACTCGCAAACGCAACAAGCTTTTGGAATAACACCCAGTAGTATCGATCCGAGCAAAAATAAATATAAATGCATCGATTTAAAGTCTATCGGAACTGTTAACCTTAATCATAATCATACCTGTGGCATGGTTGAATGTGCGTATAATGCGATATTAGTGTTCAAGTAATAAAAGGTTATGGAGCATTAAATTAATGTGTGCGCGTGAGGTGTGAGACATAAACGCAAATATAAAATGCAGATTATTTAGCGAGAACGGGCTTTAACGGTATATAATCACGTTTAAGTCGTAAACGGTAGCGGTATACAAGTTTTTATGGTTTTTTTTTATAGTGAAACTCAAAAGTACCGACGAATCCAGACAATTGAAGCGCCACTCAAATTTCAAGTCATGATGCGTCCACAGAGTACATGGACTGTTTTGAACTTTTTGATGAAGGTTGTAACTACCATTAAAGTTCATCTGAGACAGTCCTTTTATACAATACGGGGCACATTCTGCATCTGATAGTCAAAATAACACAAGTCCATTTTAAGTTTACGCCAATTCTTACTTAATACTATTGGAAATAAGAAATAAAATGGTATACTTAAAGGGAATGGACTTAAGGCATTTGGTGTTAGGAGTATAATTCGGTGGATCTGGTTTTAAATTCAAGGCGCTGCGCGGGAGTTTATTGGCCATTGGTCACAGACGCGGCCTGCATCTAATGACATGGGCTTGTTAAATAGTCACCGTGGCATTGGATGTGTCGATGCATTTCAAACTTGCACATAAAATACTTGAGAACTCTTCACACTGGAAGCCTTAGGGCCCCCCCACATCTGGCGTCTTTCGAGCGTCGGCGTCTACAATTCTATGGCCGACGTCGAGGCAACGTCGACGCAGCGTCGACGCAACTGCGCAGCGACGTCATTTTCCATAGCGCTGGACCGACGCCGACAGACGCCGACGCTCGAAAGACGCCAGATGTGGGGGGGGCCTTAGGAGTGTTGATGGTCTAATGCAGGGGTCCCCAAACCGGCCCGCCGACACCCAAAGCGAGTGCCCACTGTCCGGACCGCGGGAGCCAGGCTCCAGGGGTTCCGCATTCATTGAGAGTGGAACTGTTCCTAACAGCAGCAACCAGACACTACCCCCCGGCGCAAAAACCGACGGTGGTCCGCGCGAAAGTTTTTGAGGGGCAATATTGGCCCTCAGGTAAAAGGCGCGATTGATATTTCTAAACGAGATTTGCGCCCTCTCGTGCCGATGAATATTTCGGAAATCATGTTCGAAATATCATTTGAGAGTACCAAACGAACAGACAACTGTCAAAATAGGACCCAAATGTACAATACAATACAAATACTCTTTATTGAACACCTCATTACAAAAAACAATACAAATAACACAGGAAGAAGAGGTATGAATGAGAGGATGTACCTATTTACTTTCTTCTTTCGTTCCAATTCTCAGGTTACCGAATGGACCCCATGCTACGGTTGGCGGGTGAGAACGACCAAGACCTTATAGATACAGTAAAAAAGTTAACGGGGTCTAATTAAACTTGTAGGTACATGATCATAGCCACTTAAATTAAATAAGGGCGCCATTTTATCCTATTTTCCGGCATTATAAGCCAGTAGGTATTATAACTACATAGCATTACATTTCGTAAATTGACTTGTATGTTGGAAACTCAAATTTATCGGTTAAGAAGGTATTAAAATAAAAACATAAGTGTAAAAACTTTACTGCTTACTATTGCAGTTCAAAACATAGACGCTCAGTAATAAGATGCCTAGGCTTTCATTAGATAATAATAAAACAAAACTCTAAAAACACCCATACATTACGATACCAACATTAGAATAAAGAAATAAAAGTCAACTATCAAAGCATTAAAGCCGCCTAAGCACCACTTAAGGCGTTAAAATCTAAAGATCTTCCAGATTTCATATCAGATTCCGTAGCCGTAGCTATCAGCATAGCCCTGTTAAATTGATTCTCCGAGGGCCAAACAAGAATCCCAGATATGAGATAGGTACAAGAAGATTGCGATCCGATCGGTTTTATTAAGCTCGTGCTGGACCGTGGTAAACCGCATTAGATATAATAATACGACATTAAAGAACTTTCAACTCTAATATGTGAAGAAAGGGTTGATTTTAGAGTAGATGGTGAAGATTGAGAAGACAATGCGACTTCGAAGGTGAAAGATCATCGCGATTTGCGCTTTCCAGTTTATTAATTATGATAAAGATATGTAATATAATGTATAAATAAGTCACAGCGATAATATAAAATTAAGTTTCAAGTTAGTTAAACGTGTGCAATAAGTACAATTGTACGTCGTAAAAGTGGGTAAAACTATAAGCATAAAACATAAAATCTTTCATAATCGTAATGCGAATTTGCCAACTGACGTTCTTAACATTAATATAGTGGTACCAATACCACTTAATAGTCATAAGGAGGAACAATTTCTAAGGACATAATTGAAACGGATGATGCCAATTACAATTTCAAGTTAATTAAAAGTCGTTGATAATAGACTCTAAATATAAAATCTTTAAGCTGTAATTTCCATAAATAGTTAAAGATTATAAAACAAGAAATCCGAACGGTAATTACGGCTCCATAAGCAAATAAAAACGTCAAAAGATATAAAAACTGACGTCGCATTTACCGACAAGCGCAACGAACTGAGAAAATATTGTGGCACTTTTAATACACCTCAGAGCGTTCACGCAAGTTTGCAACGTATATGTTTACCTATAAGACGAGATGTCTGTCTCTCACTAGATTGCTGGAACACGTTCCTGACACGTAATAGACGGGGAACAGGTTTAAGATCTTAGATAAATCCAATTACGGAATCATACCGAGATAATGTAACGAACACACTCGTAAATGCAAATTTTACGGCGACGGTCACGGCGATACTTACCGAGTTTACTATCTAATTTATAGTGGACACCATTCAAACAGCGTTTGATGCTTTTAGGGCCCTTGGACCATAATGTACTCGTAAAATGGGTGGACTGGTGAGAGAAAGCATCATTTGTCGGAATTAGTTTGGAAGGTATCATAACGAGGTATTGCTTCATGTTATTACATTGAAGTGACAATCGAGGCTCGATTAAATTAAACTTGGAAAACTAAAACGGTACTTACACCGCATGCTTGCAATAATTTTCAATCAGAATGGTGTGTCTTGTCTATTGAATAAAGGTAATTTTATTTAAATACCCTTATTAGCATTGCATTTTGCCACCTCAGAGCTCCATGTAAACACGAATATTAAACGTTATTTGAATTCTAAATGCCCATAAGATTGCAATTGAACATTGACTTCTATTAGAGTAAATTGACCACAGAAGAAATTTGCTGATTTCAGGAAACGTAGTACCTACATACCTGTATAAGGGAATACTATTAGTTAAAGGGCTCGTGAAGTCGTAACTTTCAGACGTTAAAAGTGAATGGCAATATGTCAGTCCGATACTTACAGTCAGCAGCAGATATACCTGAGCGGGCAAGGTGTCCAAGAAAACATATACACTTCAATCGTCACAAAAATAAGGACATCTAAGTTGTCATTTTCACGTAGGCTTTCAGTTCGTCACATATACCTTAACTTCTGAGTTTTTCTTTAACACTGTATGTGTTAAAGAAAATTATTTAATCACAATGACAATAGCGGTTAAAACGTCAGTGGTAACTAAGCACTCAAATTCAAGCTGCTGTCATTAATACCTACACGCACTGCCAATCACGTACGTCAGCAGCCAGGGTGCCACCAGTTGCTAAGCAGTTGTTATTTCAATGGTAACTAAGCATCAACATTTTATCTGTTTAACTTTTAAATAAATACTGTAGCACTACGAATTGACACCTCCTTTCTTAAAGAAGTATTTTATCGTTAAGTGTCAAACTTAGACAATAAATAAGTAGGTTCTACGAGAACGATCGGTTTTTTTATTTTAACTGTCATATGCGGCTGTTCTTCCAAACCGTGGAGCATATTATATACCTATGTTAATATATTTATTTAGCCGCTTATTGTACTAAAACATACTATACAGGGTGGCCACAGGTTGGCCCATTTAGATCGGCCAGTATGGGAAAATCTGATACTATAAGATATACACCGATCTTTTCTTAGGAATCATGTCATCGATTTAAGTAACACGAAACACTGCAATCATACATTTAAAAAAAATGTGTAAGTACTCAGCTCGGGAATCAAACCCCGAACGTTTTGAAAAATAAAACTAAGACTATTTCTATTTAGATATCGATTGTGTAGGTCTTAAGCAATAAATGTTACTATGAAACATGATGTCTAAAATTAATAAAATGCATTGTTTTCATGTCCTTTAATTTCATTTAGTAAGTTTTCGAAGTTTTTTAGGGTTTTTAGGGTTCCGTACCCAAAGGGTAAAACGGGACCCTATTACTAAGACTCTGCTATCCGTCCGTCCGTCCATCCATCCGACCGTCCGTCCGTCTGTCACCAGGCTGTATCTCACGAACCGTGATAGCTAGATAGTTGAAATTTTTACAGATGATGTATTTCTGTTGCCGCTATAACAACAAATACTAAAAACAGAATAAAATAAAGATTTACCTGGGGCTCCCATACAACGAACGTGATTTTTGACCGAAGTTAAGCAACGTCGGGCGGGGTCAGTACTTGGGTGGGTGACCGTTTTTTTTTTTGCATTATGGTACGGCCGGCGGTTGGAAGATGGCCGATGGGGTCGAAAAGTGCTCGAGTGGAGACCACGGACTAGCAAGCGCAGCGTAGGACGTCCACCCACAAGATGGACAGACGATCTTGTTAAGGTCGCCGGAAGACGCTGGATGCGGGTCGCTTCCAACCGGCGCGTATGGAGGTCCAAGGGGGAGGCCTATGTTCAGCAGTGGACGTCTTATGGCTGAGATGATGATGATGATGATGATGATGGTACGGAACCCTTCGTGCGCGAGTCCGACTCGCACTTGCCCGGTTTTTATTTTCAATACATTTTACATACATTTTTTTTTAATGTATGAATGCAGTTTTTCTTGTTACTAAAATCGATGACATGGTTCCTAAGAAGAGATCGGTGTATGTCTTATTGTGTAGTACCTACTAAAATACGATGCCCCGAATCGATCAAAGAACGAAGGAGAAAATAATTGTATCCAACCTAGCAGTAGGTAAATATCAAATGGCATTCCGCACAGGAGTAATCTAAGTAACGCTTACTGCGGGTTCAAACCTACAAAGTCCTGATAGAAAGTCGTACATATTACGCTACATCTGACATATCTTCAAAAATTATATAAACTAATGCGAAATTAACATAAAACCTGAAGACACAAATTAATAATAAAAAAGAAACCCAAAAGAAATAAAAAGCTGTAATCTCTAGGTGCGTACGACTGAGATTTGACCCCGCGGTCTCTACTTTGAAAAGCAAACGCCTGTTACTGAGACCACAACGTGCCTTGACAATTGGCTCTAAATTCGGCTTCAGTTAGATTTTGCTATGTGTCATTCGTTTTGACGATTCTGTTAAAAGAAATGGTTTGCAGTAAGTTGACCGAGAGGCTCCTGTCAAATGGTTGAAGGGCAAAATGTGAGATAGATACGATAGGTATGTGATGACAAGACTGTACTGCTTTCGATGATTGTCAAAACGCTTTACCTGAAATTAGCGTGGCTATCTTTCATTCAATATTCGACCATACTTGTATGCTTTAAAGTCTATTTTTCCATATTGTTCAGATATATTTGACACGTTGGCCGCTTAGATACCATTGGTTTTTTGACAGCTAAGGTATCAATGACTTGTTGTAAGTGTAGAAATTAATGAATAGCGACTGTTAACATATTTGTGACACGTTGAGCGCTCACAAGTAAATACTACCATGACAGTCAACAACTTTTTGACAGTTTAAACGTTTACCTCTCTTTGAGCACCTGGAGTGTATAGCGACTTCTGCTGCTGACTGTACAAAGTTACGTCACTATATTCCTGAAGTCCTGCGGTAATGGATTGAAAGTTGATGGTAATGTTGAGTTTATAACCAATTGTTTTGAAATATACATTAAGTTACCTAACACATTGCTTGCTAAGCTGCAGTGAACTTTATGGATGTCAATAAGACAATTCTCAGTGACATTTTATTACAAGAGTAAGGAACTGATTACAAAAACGTATCATTAGGAACAAATTGTTCTGCAGAGAGATGCAAATGTAGGTATCACAAAACGATTAAAACTAAATAGATTATCTTTTATATCTTTAAAAAAGGCTCATAAAGATCACCAGATACGTGATCCTAATGTAGAAATTAAAGACGAGGACCGAAGCTCCATGAAAATAACAATAACAACGTACTATTTAAGCTAACTTATAAACAAATAAGCATTAAGCACAAGCCTTTAAAGAATCTCTGACGCACAAGCGAACAATGCCCGCGAATAAAAAGCAATAAGGTTCCATTGATGATCGGAACCACTATGGAACCTTAGTAATAAAGCGGTCACAAGACGTGTGAATGACATACAATTAATAAGCCACCCACTGCTTGAAACAAATCACTCGTCAGAATTTCGGTAACGAATATGGAGGAACGAAGTTTGAATCGAAATTGGGTTATTTAAAAATGTAGAAGGGAAACTTTGTTCCTCGAAAAAGACATGTGAAGTTGGTAATGATAACGTAGACAGCCACTTTGGTGATTGTGACGATATATGCGCATAGATAGTACTACTAATGAGTACATTCCATGCGATGGAACAGTCAGCAGCAGAAATTGTTAAGCGGGCGAGGTGTTCAAAATTACCTTGACACGCTCTTATTCCCTCAACAATAAAGTCGCGTCAAGACCATTTTGAATTGAACACCTCGCCCGCTTAGCAACTTCTGCTGCTGACTGAACATTAAAAGAGTTAGCTACGGCGCTTTGCGTTGTTATTGTACTTAAATATTCATTTTGTATAATGTACTAACGTTTAAGTAAATAATCAATTAACATTTTAGGTAGGACAAGTCGTCTAACGGGTTTTTAGACTTTTTAGCATAACAATGTCGAAATTTATCGCAATTATCTGAAAACAGAAAGACAATGACTTGTTTTTAACGTATGATGTTATAATGCTAATTTTTAAAATCCATTTTCATAAGGCCGAAGCAAAAGAAAACTAAGAATTCAAAAGAAGAAGAAGAAGATGCTATAAAATTATAAATGAAAATTGCACTGTCTTTGTGAAATCATAGTGCATGTAGAATTAGTCTAGTAGATAGATTCCGTTATTTAGAAATTTGAAATCCATATAGAACTGCGTAAGAGATTTTATTGCAAGCTCTACATAGGTCATATATCCATGCCACCTACATTCGTACAATATGAATGCAGAATCAATAAAGCTAATGTGCTGGTAACATGTTAAAGCCTTACGACCATTCTGTGAAAACTTGTGGTGTGCGTGATATTTGAGTGCTGCGTTTCAAAATACTGGCTGGAAACAAAACACGGCTTGGTTACGTGTTTCGAGTGAAAACACGACTCGTTTGATGTCATAGGGACTTACAATTTACATTGTGTTTCAACTGCTAGTTTGTAGTTTGACGGATTTTGGTTGAGGTCGTAATGTCACAACTGATGTGCATTGTTTTTGTTTAGTTAAACTATTACGTCCATATCCTTGCTGAAAGCCGTACCTTATTCATTATACGGATAATGAAAAAGAATAACAAAGAATTAATATATTCACAAATTCCGAATAAATATTCAATAATTTTTATCCTAAGCTTCCTCAGGCTCAACATTATGCTTTAAATATTATTTATTTATTTATTTTAGAAATTTAATTCAGGCAACAAGGCCCATATTACAAATACCTTACAGACTAACATACATAATGTATTTTATAAACTTAAAACTAAACACTATTTAGTCGACAAAACTAACTATTATGCTTTGGCTAACGTTAAATAGTCGGCGTCATCTCGTATTAGAATGTTTGACGCCGAATCCAGAAATCGAAATTCCAGCATAAAGTAATACAAACACTAACACAGAAAACACCGAATAGAAGTGCGAAGACCGTTATGGCCCTGTACAATGTTCTAGGGTCCAGGTTCATGCAATTACCAGTTTGCGTCACTTTAACATGTTTACGGACCCTCAGGCGTGTTGGTTTAGGGAAGGGCGACAAATGGCCTAACAAACATGCTAAAGCAATGTTTATGTTAAAACTTATTATGAAACTACGTGTTAGGTTTAAGCTACATATAAAAGTTAAGCCATAATTTTCTTTCGAAGCTGTCTTGCGAAAACGTTCTCAAAAATCCTGCTTAGACACCCCATACACAAATTTTTTGCTATAGCTTAACTTTAGCTTCGCTAAAATTGAAGAAACGTTTAAATAACTCTCATGTTTTGACGTGGTATTTAGGTACTGTAGATATCAATGTTAAATTAATTAAATAAGATCTGTTCTTTCACAAGTAGATCACAACATAAAACAAATACTTATTTAATAGTTATCGGTAACTTAATAACTAATAAGAGTAACATTATACCAGTGTTAAGAGGTATAATTATAGTAGATATTATTATAGTTACTTTTATTACCTATACCTAATAATTTTGAAAAACATAACCCGCTAAAGAAGTAATATCTAAATTTATGTCACCATCTAGTCTAGTCCATCTACATACCCACTGTATTCTGGCAAATAAATAATTTGTAGGTATTTGTATTTACAAGTCTACCACAGCACAATAATAATTTAATAATCTATCGCTAATATAAAACAAACATGGCATAACGAGTGTCTAATCAAGGTGCTAACTCATTTACTTATTAGCTCGTGTAAGAAGATTCCACAGTACGTGTGTTTGCATTAAAACAATTACATTAAATATTACCCATGTTTACTTGTCATTCAAGCATAGTATCACATTTCCCGCTTTGTTATATTATATAGCCTCTGTTGCAACTTAATGTGCTTATTATTTTAGTATTGCGTGTAATTTGCCATACTCGGTCATTCTGACTTTACAAAGGTCGTGTGGTTACGAGTATGACAGTTTGTGTCGCTTACGTCTATATGAAATAGATTGGAAGGAAGATGTTTGTCATTTAATTATACATATAGACCGGGAGATAGTGACACATTTTACTGGGTCATTTGTACCAGTATGGCGGTTCGTCAGGGGTCTAAGTACGTAATGAACGAAATAAAAATGATGGTCATAGCGCTGGTACCGGCGGCCCAATCGCGTGGGCGTTAGTCGAACGTGTCGGATAAAATACGTGTGTCGAACGATTTGTTCCACAAAAATCCTCGTATTATTCGATAGTCCATAAAAAAGAAGTAGACGGTAGCGTAATGCCATACTTCTCCGGTGTGACTTACAGCCCGCCATACTGAGGCGAACACGTTAATTTAAATACAACAATTCAATCATTTGTGCCAAGCTAATTTTTGCACAGGTGATCATCGTCGAGCAGCCATTCATGGACATCACCATGCCATACCTACTTTTCGGATGGTTCCAAATGTCCATGAATGGCTGCTCGACGATGATCACCTGTGCAAAAATTAGCTTGGCACAAATGATTGAATTGTTGTTTTTAAATTAACGTGTTCGCCTCAGTATGGCGGGCTGTAAGTCACACCGGAGAAGTATGGCATTACGCTACCGTCTACTTCTTTTTTATGGACTATCGAATAATACGAGGATTTTTGTGGAACAAATCGTTCGACACACGTATTTTATCCGACACGTTCGACTAACGCCCACGCGATTGGGCCGCCGGTACCAGCGCTATGACCATCATTTTTCTTTCCTTCATTACATGCTTAGACCCCTGACGAACCGCCATACTGGTACAAATGACCCAGTAAAATGTGTCACTATCTCCCGGTCTAATACTACAACGTGACTCTGACAATAAAATACTAAAGTAGTTAATCATCATCATCATAACTTAAGAGCTTTGCTCTTGTCGGTGGAGTAATCACCAATAATTTATTTCTTGTGCCAGTCTTTTAATTTCCTCATACGACGCATTATTTTTTATTTGGCTGAGATAAGTAATTCTAGGTTTCCCTTCTACTCTTGTAGTTAATAAGTTTTACGAATTTATTTTCATTTGTATTTTATTTTATTAAGGCTCTGCTCTTCCATATTATAGTTGCCACGTAAATAAATGTTATGCCATTGAAAGCCATATAAAATGTGCGCAGATTCTGAAGCATAAAAGCATTTTCAAACAGCTTATTGGAAAAATATTGCGAGACTTTACATAAAACCTGATTCATTCGTAATTTACAGGATTTTCATGGTAAGCTGCTATAATTATCACTACACCTTACACTTTTTAAGTATGTATATAAGTACCTACTGTCTCAGTTAACTAAAACAGTCTGTTTACTTTTGATTAATGTTTATGGCTCACTTACTTTGTAAATATCTTGGTAAAGAAAATTCAACTAGTGAAACGATGCTCTACAGTTGTACGAGGGTTACGAGGAAGCTTCCGTGTTAGTCTAACAACTGCACTTTATCATTCATGGACATTTATTTTAGAGGCGTGTTTAATTTCGAGATCGTCTACTGAACTGAAAACTTTATTAAGTACAATCAGCCGCAAAAATGCATGGCGATTTTAATTCATTCATAATTTCTCCATGCAATTTCTCAGCACACTGTACATACTGTGAAATAAGCAAGTTGCAATGAATTCAAAATTGCACTCATTAAATGACCGAACGTTAAGCTGACTAGTTGTTTTGCTGCAGGGACAAAACGTGTGGCAACGTAGAAGAACGACAGAATAAGAAGCGAAAAGGGTTTCGCGCTCCAGCAATCCTGCTGCAGGACCAATTCAGGAAATTGCCTGACTAGTGACCATAAACAACAATTGAGGACAATTAAGAGAAGGAGATTAAGCGTCGAATCCCGTCAATATCGGCCCTATTGAACAAATTTGAGTAGCCGGCTTATCATACAGAAAATAGTGAAACATCCTATAAAATCACAATTTAACGGACGTAACGACACTGCCATAACCGGCTTGAAGAAAGACGGAAAATATCTCGTTATTACTCCAATTGCCACACAAGTTGTTAAGCTCAATCCACATACATTCTATAGCCGTCCAATTCACAACAAAGTAGCACCTTTCTGAAATTCCTTACAAATGCAATTGAAACCGCAAGTTCCTTCAAAAAGGATTATCCACCCAACATGCTACTTTCTGAAACATGCTCTAAATGTATACCGCTAAAGTTGATTTTCATTCGCCATCCTCTAAGGATATGTAGGGTTATTAGTAAGTGAACAATCCAAACAGTAATGTTTGCGTCGCGCTGCTTTGTCAACAAGGGTAATAGCGGCAGTAGGCCTGTCACAGTCAATTAGAGTGGCGGTGTCGACCAATGACATTTAACACTATTGGCTGGACAGCTGTAAATCTATGCTCATTATTAACTGATGAGGTTGGAAAGAAATGGTGCGATGAGAAAGACGAAGATGCAAGCATTTTATTCATATGAATCGGCTTTATTGTTTATGATTAAGAAAGATGCCATACATACAACAGGGATTTAATCACCAGAAATAGCTAGTAAACATCAAGCATTTAATACTATGCATAGTGGTTTAAATGTACATAAAAGGATATTAGTAGCAGCCTAATTGTCGTAGGTATGCGATGTCAGTAATGACATTTCAACGACTTGAATACACTGTTTTTTTTATTTAGTCGTGTAGTTCTTAGAAACTTATCAATAAAATTTAATTCCAAACTACATTAGAAATCTATTACACAAATCCTACCACCTTATAGCGATTACAAATAGTAAAAATATGTTCGAATATTAACTTTGTTTAACTTTTTGTTTCTTTATTAATTTTAGATATTTAGAAAAGAAAAATCGTATGCATAGAATACTCAAAAATATACACTACTTATCGGAAAAAAAATCGAAAAATTTCGAGGAACTTGCATATAAGATAATATTGAATTTTCAATCTTACAATAATTTACCAATTTTAATTGAGTGAGTAAGAATATTAAAGTAATAACACTTGAAAAGAAAGTCAATTATTTCATCAGTTACTTCACCGATCACGTTCTGTTTGACTTCCTTGTAGAGTCTGTAATCACGATCAATTGCTTTTAATAAAGTGAAACCAAACCCAGCAATCTCTCAATCAAAAGGCCCAGCTGTGGGTTCACTTTTTGTTTTAACTGCACTTGACGATATTGAACCGCGAGGCATTCTGTCCACGGATACAAAAGAAGCTCAGAACACAATTATAGGGCTTGAACACGGCTTTTGTATCAAAAAATATATGTACACGTGCAGTGGCATTATATGCGTGGGAATCTTATAAATCCTTAAATAAACATGATCATTTTATAGATGAACAAATTCGAAACATCGATTAGATTTATAATACCGACAAAAAATACGTTTTCAACCTTGAAGCTGATAATCCCGTACCTTCCGACACTTTTATAACAAAAGGCGAAAAGACGGACGGCAGTCATTCATGTGGACACGCGATTGTTAACTTAAACCAGATAACAAAGATCCTTTAATCATGCAATGATGGAAGATTTAATAAAGATGTTAAAGATCAAGATACAATGGACGCCACAGGTCATGGTGATATAGAGGGGTGGATACACACAACTCAGCGTATTACAGTGACTTGGGGCAACGGTGATGCGTCATAAGTTTTAATTAATATGGAACATTTAGTTGGGGCAACTGTCGAAATTGAAATAAGTGTGAAAGAGAACGATGGCGTTTCTATGGATGGTGTGTAATTGATTGTGCGTGGTGGAGAATGGGATGCTATAAATTGAATGAGGGAAATGTTGTCACGCGTATTTATTTGGGAGGTCGTAAATATAGTGTAAAATGCGTTATAATGGGTTGCATTGTTATAGTTAATGCTCTATAAATGATTGGGATGAATGGCTTTTCAAACTATGATTTTTTGAAATAGGTAAGTAGGTAAGATGGGTCCATCGAATATATCGACTTCTTATGTTTGAGAAAACTAGACGATTCTTGCGGTCATGTACTTATCATTAACCCCAAAAGTTCATGGCGAATTCATCAATGAATTCATTCATAATTTCTTCATGCAATTTCGCAGCTCACTGTACATCAACTAAGTTTAAATGAAGATTTAATAAGTCAAGATAATCATTGGCAAAATTCTCATATCCAGCAGTCATCAAAATCGAAATGTCCATACGTCTCTCCGTAAGAGCTGACGTATAAAATTTTACTGCCAGAAAGAAATTTCGGTGCCAAAGTAAACGAGCCCACTTGTTTATAAGGCCATTAACATCCGCTAAAGACGTTAATAGCATTATAAAACAAACAGAAGCATACTAACTACAGAAACTTGGGAATTTTAATAAAAGTTTTCAAACGTTTGCTTTCGGTTGCTGGTTTAAAAATAATAGTAAAACAAGTAACAATGAAGCCATTAAAAAGGCAGCAAAAACAGTAGTCGTTTTTGCAATGTTTGCAATTGCAATAGCATAAACATGAAAAATAACCTACTGTTGTTATGTTTATAAAACATAACAAAAGAATTGGGCTATTAAAACTAGATGTTGCTTTTTGTTAACAATAAAAAATGCTTTAAATTTAACGACACTAAATAATTTTATGACTATGGCGTAATGGCTTCAAAAGATTCGTTGACTCAAATAAAATTTCTAAACAATGAAACATTTCAGTTTGTAGACATTACAAATGTTTGCAGACATTTGCATTTTAATGTAACGGTTTGTCTGAAACAGACAAAGGTGATTGCGAATCCGTCACTCCGTCAGGTAACAAAACAAACATTGTCGTAGCACCAATCTATAATAAACTTTATTGATCCGCTAAAAATAACACCCAGTTAATGCCACGTTCTTTGATACTTCTATTTATTCGACTTGTTCAACTTGTGAATCAATATATGGTCACTCTGCCCATCTTGTGAAGACTTGACTTTTATAAGTCCGTATTTGAACACTTCGTTTGAATTTTGCTCGATACGCTAGGCCAGGGGCCGGCGAAACAGGGTTCGCGAGCTCATATGGCTCTTTGGAAGTACTAGTTCTCAAATTGAGAAATTTGAATGAGTCATCAAAAAAAGAATACTCGGTTTTTAGACAAAATTGATATTTTTGGCTTCATCGTTTGTTTGGTTTACACCTTTTAAAAAAAATACTATTAAACCTGAGTCATGTTTGCAATTAAAATGTTAACTATCAAAAATCTGAAATCATTAACAATAGGTTCAAAATCGTATACCACTATCAATATGATTTATTATCTAAATAATCCAAATATCCAAAATAAAAATAATATGACACCTGACAGAATAAAGAATCACTATTGATACGTTATTTAGTTCTCTTACTTCGTCCAATCCAATTTCAGTTCAAAACAAACATATCTGTTTAATGGTTTGGGACAAGTTGCAAGCGCAAGCGATATTTTATAATTATATGTATAAAAACACAAAAAGTAATACAATAGCAGCACAATAAAGCTACGAAAGAATGTATATTAATTATTATCTCACAAAACGGACACGCTCCACCCCGCCCGGAATGAAATTACCTCACCCCTCGGTAACTCGGTATCAGGTTGACATCATTGCAACGCGATGACGGAAAGTTCAAAATGCATGGGTAAAATAAAAATGTAATGGTTTGGATAGGTATTCATTCGGTAAGAGAGTGACAACTTGACACACTTAATTTGTATTCAAGGATCACAGTATTCACCATCAGAGATGAAATGTAACAATTAGTTGGTAGGTATTAAAATATATTCGCTTGTGATATGTCATCAGTGAGTTAGTGAATTTGTCCCAGCTATCATGATCCCAGAAGACCAAGACAAAATTAATCTCGATTACATTTTAGCTACAAATACAAGGTTGCATGCATGTACCAAGTGTACCAACTGTATAATTTCTGTTTGACAACTGTAAGGTCAACCGGATAGAATTATAACTGTGATATCGCTATCCGCTACCGCCGAAGCTCCTAGACAGTGGGCGCCGGGCCATGCGCTCGTCCCAATCGTCACCAAGCCGATAGCGGTAATTGGTCGTTTCAAACAGGCCGCTAATGCGCAAACGCAATAAATCCCTGTGTCGATGACCTCTCTTGATACAAGCATTTTCGAAATATCGACGCTGCAGAGAAAAAAGCTACATGTAACAAAAACGCTATCCGATTTTGAATTGTACAGCCTTTTAGTTTTGAAAACAAACTGGTACCACTTAGTTCTTGTTTTATTTGGATAATTATATGTTCTGTTGATTGAGAAATTTCATGTTACCGTGATTAAGACATGTTCTAAATTGAGGTATTTGATTTATTGTTATTAGACAGGAAAAACATTTCAATAATGAATGTATACATTTGATTAAATTACCATAAGCGTAGTTTATCTAACATCACACATAGTGTCGTGATTTAGTAAGAGCTATAAAGATACACGTTATTCCTTACTAGACCAGCGGTGGAACAAAAATGGGTTTTGATAACATTAAAGTTTTTTCTTTTTTGATATGTTATTGTAAGCATGTTAAATAACATTCATGTAAAAAGTTAGAAAATCTTAGGTGGAGCGTTCGGCCATATTTAAATTTTTAATTTTTGCTAAATAACTATGTAAATATAAAATTAAAGTTACAAAAAACTTTAACATATTCAATAACACTTTAATTTATTCACACTATTCGGTTTTTAGAAATCTGGAACAGCTGCTTTCTGGTGAACGTAAAAACAGGAATTATTATGAAAATACAGAATTAGAGTAGCTGATATTGCAAAATTACGATATTATCTATCAACTTAGTATACATGTAAAAAGTTAGAAATGTAGACAATGTGCTTGTCTAGATATTGATTTCTCGTTAAGCAGTATAGCCAATATTGAATTAAAGTTTGTAGAGTTAATATTACACGGTCATAATAAAGATCTTACTTCTCACACAAAAGATTAGAAATATAAAATCACGGCGACACTAAATACTGATACGTAAGTATGCATTCCGAGCTTATATTAAGTTACATTTCAAACGCGCGGCGTTTGCGCGCGCCGCGCTGTGCGCCGTGGCAGGAGGCAGCGATCAACGGTCGCGGGCTAGCGCGGTGCCCTTAAAAATACGCAAAGCGTTTATAAAATTATTATCAATGGTAAATCGTTATTTTACACAGTACACTAATGGAAACTTACCTTCCCTTATTTATTTCTATATGTACTAGGGATTTCCCGTGGTTTCGTTTACGTAGAATTCGTTATCGTGTTAAGTACAGAAATAATAGATACATTTGAAAATTGTTTTAGGTGCATTGTCATACAGATAACTACCCTTGTTAAAGTATTCTTCAAATTCAATACACAGGTGTCATTTCAATATAATTTTGCGTAATTTGGCGCTTTTAGGTTATAAATGACTAGCGACATATATTTTTTAAGAGCGATCATCTCCGATAATATTTACTTTATCATAAAATCAATTTCAAACTGACGTTATTCAATATTTATCATTTTAAAGTCAATATTACCAACCAACTGATCCAATTTACCTACGGTAACAACTCAAAATTTGCATCAAATTAAATGCCACTTTTCTTATCCGTTACGAACAATCAAGAGGGCCTTTACGAGCTGATGTGGTGAAAATTTTATTTAACCTTCGTCCCTTGAAACCTTCACTACGCTCAAGGTTCAACTTTACGAACCACTAACTACGCTCGTGGTTCAATTTTAGAATGTTTGAATTTGTGAATGCCTCGAACAGCCAAACTGTGGAATGAACTGTCCGATACGACCTTCAAACCTTCAAAGACCCCCATCTTAAAGGTCGGCAACGCGCTTGCAACCCTTCTGGTGTTGCGGGTGTCCATGGGCGGCGGTAATCGCTAACCACCAGATGATCCGTCTGCTCGTTTGCCTCCTATTTAATAAAAAAAAAATGTTTCGCTTGTTTGGGTATCAATATTAGCACGAGCGGTTAATCAACAACTTTTCCCCTTGTAAAACAAATAAATAAGGTAGATGAGGTGCAGGCATATGAGGCCCGGCGGGTAACAAGGCCCAGCATTCAAAAATAGCAGTTGCTCCCTATTATTCCCAATTATTCTGAATTTGTACTTGTTGCTAAGAAGGCCCACTGTCAGTGCAGGTAAAAAGGTCTAGTCCCGGGCCTTATTGAACGTATGAGATGAAATATTAGATTAAAATATTTTAAGATAATTTTCAATATTTTTAATCTCTTATTAATAAGGTCGATTTGAAGAAACTTCTATGAAATTATGACTTATAAATAACACTTGCACTGCGTGGGCTGTCAAAATTGCTGCAGACTTTTCTTGGTCTAACTCTAATAATTTTTCACTTGCTTTATTGACCTAAAGAAGTTTTAAAGAATCAAAAAGTCTAATAACATTGAGGCACTTATACTTTTTAAAGGCAGTAACTAATTACAAGTGACTTTTTTTTGTTAATACATAGGTAGGTATTTACGATCATCATCATATATTTAAGAGTATGACTCTTGTCGGTGGAGCAAATTCCATGTTTGGCGGTCCTCCGCCTTCTCTTTGACAGCCCGATACGACACGACTTTGATCTTTTCCTTTATTTGATCCATGTACGCTCTCCTTGGTCTTCCCCTCTTCCTGTTTGCTTCAACTTTCCCTTCTATGATATTTTTGATAAATTCGTCGTGTCGTATCAGGTGCCCAAGCATCCTTCCTCTTCTATTGTCTATAGTTCTTAACAAACTCCTCCTCTCTCCTACTACATAGGCCACACTGAATGTTTTGCACTACTGGCCACTGGTAAACATTTAAATTATGAATTGT